>NC_139479.1:17470269-18078246 GCF_008360975.1 Lichenostomus cassidix | reverse complement strand
GCTATCAGGTTACCCACACTCAGTGTTTACAGAGAGTGACATGTGCATGTTGGAGCAAGCCTCCAGCATTGCACCAGACAAGATTTTTTTAGTTAGTAGCTTTCCTAATCTAATCAGCGCCTTAAAAGCTCTTTCCATGCTGCTTCTCCTCCCTTGTTCTCTTTCTAACATTTCAGTTGGACAAATTGTTCATGTTGAGTTGGAGATGGCAGCTCCTTTTCCTCTCTGGATGGGAAATGCTGGCAGCCCTCAGCACAGGTCTGTGCTGTTTGTTGCAGAGCTGGGCCAGGCAGGGCTGACAGATTGCTCTTGATGGAGTTAGTGTGAAACCTCTAAAGCACGATGAATAGGAATTGTTTGTTCTGTTTTCCAGAGGACACTCTCAGCCCTAATGGATTTACTGTGTATTTGCAGGTTAGGGTTTTTTCATTTTTCTTTGTCTATACTTGCAACAGCATTTATTGATGTATGTGCAGAAGATAATGAAAAGCTACATTTCAAATCACCTTTAAGGGCCTTAAAGTAGTTCTTTATCCTAAATGGAGTAGCTCAGATGACATTAAGAAAAATGCTTTTTGTGGGGGTAAAACCAAGGTGTACTTCAAATCCTAACCCAGTAAGTGTAAGAAATTCCTGCCCTGGAGGAAAGCCAGTGATTCTGATTCCTAGCAGAAATATCTTGCACAGTTTCCTTCCCGGAGGACCTGGGCCAGGCAGGTGGCCAAACTCCCTGCCTCCCTGGGCTGAACTGCCAGCCCATGCTGCATAGGCAAGAGTTGTTTTGTGAAAAGGCTCCTTTCAGAAAGGAAATGCCGGTGACTTTGTGGCATCCTTTTCCAGGAATCTCTTTTCCAGGAAAAGGCAAGGCCCAATTGGTGATCAAACCAGCTAATGTTAGCCATTTGCCTTTTCTGCTGTCTTTCTCTCTCCCATATTTTGGATTACCCTGTGTCTGCACACCTGGAATTGCTTGTGGGAGGCAGTTCATCCACAGTTCATCCATGAAGTCTAGTACGTATGAGTATTTGGTGAGCTTCTTTTGGCTGTGAAAACCTGCTCAAGAACGGCTCCCTGAATCTCCTTTTCCTCACAGGCTTTGAAACCAAGAGTATTTCTGCTGAACCTGGTGTCACCCAGGTGGGAAAAGTTTGCAGGGACAGAAACTGAGTGCAAAAGTGCCATTCAGCAGTGTGTAGGAGCATAACTGTGTGTCAGTTGCATTATGTGCTGTATGTACACGGCTGTAATTTAGACTTACTCATCATTGGCACTCCGATGTTGTCTGTGCATTTTGGGCACTGAGTCTGACAGGCTGGCATCATGCTCAGCTTGCAGGGAAAGCAATTCTAGCATTCAGGTGACCCTTTCTCCACCAATTTTCACTGAGATGTTTCTGTGCAATTTCTGCTATTTGGCTGGTGCCTGTGAAGTCCCATTGCAATACAGATGGCAGGAAATTCAATACCGATCATGCGCAGAGCCCTTGAAATGTTTGTGGCCATCCTGAGAGAAGAATAATTTTCAGAGAGAACCTCTTTGGCCATCTGTAGATACAATACTCAAAACAAACAACTGCTAGTCTGCAGTTGGTGCTTGAAGCTTATTTCCATGTCTTTGTGGGATTCAACTATAGAAGTTTGTTTTCTTCCCAATATATAACATTCATATATAGAATAAGGCTGAATGCAGGAGCATTCACATTTTACACATGTAATAATGTAAGTGCTAATTGTCACTGTGATTTACATTTTCAGTGTGTTTTTCCCAGTGCCTGTCTGAAGTTGAGCATAAATCTTTTTAGCCCTCTAAATTTGTATTCATGTCAGTTTTATTCACTGCAATTTTGGTTTGCCTTGCCTTGGTTTAGATTGCAGATCGTGCCCAACAGTGGAAGAGTGGATTTTGAAATTTTTTTACGTGTCAGATTTCCCTGGATCCAATTTTATCAAAAAAAGCTGTCACCAACTTCTTCTGAAACCAGCAAACCTTTTTCTTTCTAATTACATTTTTACCATATGTTCATCCAGATGGCATATGCCAAACATTTTCTAGGGTGTTATAAAATGACCTGACTTTGGAGGATTTAACTGTTGAAGAAGCTTTAAAAAAAAGAAAAATTAGAATTGACACTGGGGCAAAAAACATAGTCTTAGAAAGAAAGAAAAAAAATATCTGAATAATATTCCCAGTTGCATTTTGTGGCTGTGATACTGAATTCCTGGTATATACGCTTGCACGAAAACAGAGAAAATGTAGGGAATGTGTTCTTGAAGTGTTAAAAGTTGACTCCTTTTTGAACCACTGAAAATAAATTTTTGTCTGTTGAATATGTCTCAAAAAAAATTCTGGAGCTGTGAGCTACTCTCTGGTTTCTTGCAAAATGGAGCAAAAAACAGTTTGTCAAGCCACCAGATTCTCTGTAGGAGCAGCAGTTTTACTGAGCAATGTAATAACTACTTGTGCACTTTTTTCTTGGAATATAATTTTCAAGTAAAAGGCAGTTCATGCATGATTTTGACATTTGTGTCCTAGTTCTTAATAATTCTTGGGGGATTTCTTAGAGAAAATAAATTAACTTGGGATATACTGAGAGGTGCCAGGAAGAAATGAAGGAAGGAAATTATTTTTCATATTTAGCTGCTAGTTAAGCTAAATAAATGAAGATCAGTTTTTAGTTTTCTGGAGGGTTTGCATATTTCTTTGTCTCTATGACAGTTCTCTTTAACTGTCGTTGTTGTTTTGGTAGTCTTTCCAGATTATCAAGCAGAAAAATAGAAAATGCCCTCATGTTGTTACCAGTTTCCGTAGAAGTGTCTCAAGTCTCAAGACTTTAGTGCTAATTCCTGAAGAATAGTGATTGAATGAGAATCAAATTTACTTTCTTGTGTTGCTACAATAGCTTTTCCAGCTCCTAGAAAATTTTGAGTGCACAACCCAAGACTCTGAATAGAGTATGAAGAGTTAGTTCCGGGGCAGGACAGGCAGAGGCTCATGGCAGGGATTCAGATGGACAGTTGTAGATGGAAGTTTGTTCAGTGTCCTTAACTTGCACAGATCTTACTGAAAATCTCAACTGCAATCAACAAAGCAGATACTCCACCTCTTCCAAATTAATGAGACAGGATTTTAACAGTGCTCAAAAAATTTGAAGTGGTTTTGTTGTTTCTGAATTAAACCTTTGAGAAAAAGTGCTTGTCTCCATCCTCCTTGCCCACTTCCACTCATCAGTCTGTGAGTGGTTTGACATTTCCACAGTCTCTTCTCCATCATTGACCAGGTTTACACCTGCTGTGTCTCAAGTGAAAGAGAGTCTGTTTTGTAGGTAAGTCAATCTTAGCAGAAATACTGTAACTATTTAAAAGCTAAGGATTAAAAACACCCCAAAATCGCAATCTGATGTTTACCTGTGAAGTAATTGAAACAAAATGCAATAGAGGAATACAAAATGAGACACCAAAAAGCAGCATGTGGCCACTCTGTTAAAATATGATGCAACAACGATTTGATTACTGTTGTTTTAGAGTTTGTGGGTGTGCAGCTGCATTTGAGTCAGCTTGAGGTATCACTTTCTCTGCTTTCTTTCTGGATGTTTTTGCAGACCAGAGCTGAAGTTGTTCAGGTGCCTTTGTTACATATTTCTAAAATAACGTTTATCATATCCAGGGTCACTGGGTTCATGCCGTAGTTTTCAGTTTCTTAGAAGAGTTTTAGCTATAAGTATTTTTCTGTGGAAATGCAAACTCCTGCACAACAAATTCCAGCCTGATGTGGGCAAGCTCTCTTAGCTGCCATAGACAAAATGCTCAGAATTAACCCACTAATCCCTAAGTGTCAAGGAATCACATGTCAAAATCTAAAGGCTAAAAAAGTGTTGTACTCAAGATACTTTGCTATAAATTACTAATATGCATTTTTAAATTAAGCTCTAGATTGCAGTCTTTGTTTCAATATTGCTTGGATTATTCAGCTTGTAATTTAAATAAGGACAGTGCTAGGAAGGTTTCCATGGAAAATATTACCAAGTTAATAATTTTGAAGGTAATTATGTGAAGATTCAAAGTGTCAGCCTTAAATCACACCTCTGACTAAGCCAGGCATGAATTTGGGCATGCATGTGTTAAGTTAGGCTCCCCATAATATCCTGGGCATCTGAATTGTATTTGCAGGTGCTGGCTGCTGGGATGCAGCTGATCAGTGCTTCCCAGGGTGTTTTTCTTTCCTAATTTTCTTCCTCCTTTGCTCACTGTAGGACCCTTTGTGGGTAAGCCTGCACATTAATTTTATGCCACCCTGCAATGTCTCTATTCTGCTTTGTGTGTTGGTGCATGCATGCTCAGATGCCTTCTCTCTCCTTTCCCCTGTTGCCTTCTCTTTTGAGTAGAGCAGTTGCCACAGAGAGTTTTTGAGAGTAAGTGCTTATGATGGCACTTCTGCTATGATTTTCCATAGCTGGTAGTTTATCTCTCAGAAGAGTCTAGTATATAAAATCTCTGTTCAAGAAATCCTCTCAGAATTACTGTCCTTAATATGGCAGCAGTCTCCCACTGCTGACAATATAAGTGTATCAGAGAAGATGGCCTTTTGTAAAGCAAGGACTAATCTCAGCCATTGAAAATGGGAAGAAATAAGTGTCTCGCTTCAAAAAGGCAATCTAAGGGCAGCTTGTGTTTGTGTATGTGGAAAGAATAGTTCATATTTAAAATCTGAGGCTTTTTCTTCTATTTTTCCTTGAGAAAAGTGAATCTTTATGTATGATGTAAGAACTGTACCATCTAAACACATTTTTACTGTGTTTGAAGCAAATAGCAAGTTTGCAGTGTTGGTGTTATTCTTGTAAGATATTTCACAGTGTAGGTGATGTTCTGTGCAGGGTTCCCCAAAGTGTCTTTTTTTAGTCCAAGCTTATTAGATTCTGGTTTAGAACTCTTGGCATAGTTATTCTGAAGAAGTCAGTATTTTCCATAGCTGAGATGGAGATCAAATACCTCCAATTAATGCAAAATTCAAATTAGTCTTGAACTGTGGTACTACAACTGGCATCTCAATAATGAACTAACCACAGGAGGAAGCGCGTTTGTCAGTGTACCATCACACAAAGCTTTGAGTGTTCATCTAATCTCTTCTGGGATCATATTTATATATCTTGCTGCTCTCTTGAAATACACCCCCAACATACTGAATGACACAAGAATATCTGATGCAGCAAGCTGTGGAAGCGTGAGCTGCAGAGTCTTTTTAGTTGATGTATTTCAAGGTGGATAACCTTAAAAATCAATAGTGTCTGCTGCGCCACTCAGAATCATGATGGACTGTTCCTCACGGCTCCTCTTGCCTGGGCTTTGAATAACTGATGCTGTGCTGCTGCAGATTCTCAGCACCAGCCGAGGCAAGGGCTGGAGCACCCAGCTGCAGGGTTGCTCTGTTGAGCATATCTGTCTGCTTTTAGAATTTATTATGTGAAGGGCAGCTGGTGGTGGGGGATTTGGGGGTTGTTTAGGGTTTTTTTTTTCTTTTTAAAACAGACTACACAAGTGCTAGGAAAGAAAGTGAATACAATGACAGGAAAGTAGTTTTCAAAGGCTCAAGCAGTATTTTTGAGTCGCTTGTAAATATGGCATTTTTTCTTTGGAGACAGAAGGCACTTTTTGTTTGGGCTTGTAGTGCCCCAATTACAAAAATGGGAACAGCTATTAGGAAAAAATGATTAAATAGATTATCTTAACTTTCTGGGAAGTTAATGTTGTGGGGCTGCCATCTAAGAGAGGTGAAAAATGCAGAGTTTTGTCTTCTCTACCAAAAAAAAGTTCTCAAGTTGAATAGATAGTTTTTTTAATGCCAGTGACACCTCAGAAATTGTCTCATTAGAAAGACAAAATGTTTGAATATATAGAAGCACAAATCATAAGCAGGAATTTATGGGGAGGAGGTGCCTGGGAGGTCTTGAAGATAGATTTCTTAAATGGTCTGCATACAATTCTCTGGGTTTTTTAACAGTTCATTTGAAAAACACAATAGAAAATTACCTAAAATAAACTGACAAAATCTAGAGGAACAGGAGGAGGAGGAAGAAAATGAAGCATCAGATGTGATGCTTTAGCTGGTAAAAAACAAGTACTTTCTTTGCTGACCTCACCTTATGCATATAGTAAGAGAGCACAGAGATATTCTCTCTCTCTCCTATTTTTGTAAGGAAGGAGCTTCTGCTGCCTCTGATCATATGCATAAAAAGACAGCATGTAACTGTCATGGCAGACTGAATCCAGTGATAGGGATAGAGAGCTTCTTTGAAGAAAAGCCCTAGAAAAATCCAGTAACAGAAATAGACTCCCACTGAGAGTTTACTGAGATTTGCTGCTCTTGTGTGTATCAGTAATGAAGCAGACCACGGAGAGAAAGTAAATTGATGTCATGCCCAAGGTGTATGTGTTGGGGAAAGATCAGAGAAGTTTTTGCATGTTGTTGATGCTGAAAATAGATCTCTGAATGATACCTTTCTCCTTATGGACTACCTGTTTGGAGTTCTTCAGGGAATTGTATTTGCAGATGGAAAAGGGACAGCTGGTGAGAGCAACAATGCTGGTTGCATGGTATGTCCCTTAACTCTCATGTTATGCTGTATGTAAAATTATCAAAGATACGTGAAAATTACTTGACTTGCGTATTGTTAATTAATTATGAGGACACCAACTGATGATACTTCCTGGTTCTGTAAAGATATCTGCCTCCCTGATGTGCATTTCAGTGTTCTTAGACTGGGCACTTGGTTGTTACCTTTCTCAGAGCCTGTGCCCTCTCTGCAGGTAGGGTGGGGACATGGTTCCCTCCGTTTTTCTAGTGCATTTATCTGCCATGAGCTAGAGTTAGTGCAGCACTTGCAGACTTATAGTCTCTTGAAAGTAATAAAAGAGTTAACTCGTGGCCAGGCAACTTAAAACAAATATTATCTGAGCTCTCTCAGGACTGCAATAAGTTGATGCCATGAGCTGAAGTCTGTCTTTGTGCTGTGCTGATCAGATATTGCTTGTTGCCTGCAGTGGTAGTTAGGTTTCCTGAAGCAGTGGGTTCAATGGATGGTGTTTGACACTGGAGTGGTCTGTTTGTCTGTCTTATTGGCACTGGAAATTGGTAGCTTTGATTCAGTGGGGGGCTCCAGGCATTGGGTAGAAAATGCAAAGTACGTTTTGGTTCTGACTGTGTACAGCATCGGCCGCATTTCAGTGTTTATTAACGTTAATTTAAAATCTTTATGCTTTTAAACCATTACCTATTTCATGGATATGTGATGTTGGATAGCTTTCATCCTTTCTATTTTCTGCTTGAAAGATCAAGATCTTTTCCCTCCAGCCATGAGAATTTTTTCTTCTAGGTACAATAAATAGGCATTGTCATAACACCATAGAAGAAAGTAAAGTATTTTAGTAATTCCACATAAATATATTTTCTTGCTATCTTGTTTGTTTATTTGTTTGTTTGTGCCCCAGAACATTTTGAAGTGATTTCAGATGGTTTATCCAAGTAGCAAATACAGAGCTGTTACCTGTGCCTTAGGAATGGAGAGGACTCATCTCAGAAACTTGCTTAACATATTAGAACCCCAAATTTAAATGTGTGTCTTCTTTTTAAAAAGGCTGGCAGACTCTAACTGTTGTTGTTTATGGTACAAGTAGGTCACTACAATTATTTTTCCCTTCTAGAAATTGAAGGATGAAAAATGCAAGCACAGATGACAAAGGCTTTATTGTCAGGTTATTTTTCTCTCATATATGGGGTATGGTTAAATGTGCACTGTCAAAAAGAGGCCTCTTTATAGCCTGGTACTATTGATTAGTATTTGAGACCTGCCAGCAGCATTATTACTTAATGCATAAGAAAATCTAATAGAAAATTATTAAGTTGGTGTTTTAGTTCCTCTAGTGAGAAGGTTTCAGGTATTCATCTCATATCGTTGCACAAATTGCTTGGCTCAAGTAGATACCACAAAACCATGTTTTAATGATTTTTTTCCTTTTTCCATCTTTTTTTTTTTTTTCACAGTCACATGACACAATCAGCCACATTTGAAGACCCTCGAATAGAGAGCTGCCAAATAACCCCTCCAACCCCTCGGAAAGTGGAAATGAGGAGGGATCCTGTGCTAGGATTTGGGTTTGTGGCTGGTAGTGAAAAGCCAGTTGTTGTACGCTCAGTAACACCAGGTATGTTTTCCTCACCTGACCCCAGAAGCAAACTTCAGTTTAGCCTACTAAGATGAAATGCAGCTACAAATTTGAGTACTGTTGAAATATTCAGGCAGACAAAATAATTACAAATACTAGGTAGGATTTTAAGCCTTGTATTGCCTGGTGGTTTCCTTCCTCACATTCATTTTTTAACATTACATAAATGTGTTAGCAGAAAGACAGTTTGGAATTATTGCTCTGAGCCATTACTATTGTTTGCCTGATAAAGGTTAACCCATTTCATTCAAGGAAATACCTTCTCCCTGGTATCTTTATATTGGTTTGCTGTCACCTTCATTACCATTGAATCAGCATTTTCAAGAGGTATGTTGAGTTGTGAGATAAAAGCTTGCATATTTTTCATTCTTATCATTACCTTCCCAAGGAGAGCTAGGTTTCTAGAAACAATACTTCTTTCTGAAAAAGAAGATGTTATTGCTGGCTTTTTTTTTTTTTTTAATGAATGCATCTGTATAACTATATGGTTAAAAGCCAGGTCAAAATATACCCCTAAACATCTTTCCTGCAGTAAAAATTAGTGATGTTTGTGATATTTTTGAAGTTACAAAAGACCAGATCTGGGACTAATCTGTCTCCCAAATAGCAGGCTCCTGCTCTCTATGCTTAAAAGTTCAGTTGTTATGTAAAAGTGCCTTGGAGCCAAGGGCAGGGATTTGACTTTGCTCTTGTTCAATATGTTCTCCAGAACCCCCACAGAGAGCAGAGGAGAGGCAAAATTGACTTTTTGAAGTTCTGATGTCATTTACCCACGTGTGTGCATTGATTACATTTGTATTGCTTTCACAGGAAGTGAGCAATGTAACTAATATTTGAACTAGATCCAGACAGCTTATTTCTCTCAACTTGGCATTATTAACGTAGTTTTATGTTAAAATTTGGAAAATGTTATTATGTTCTGTTCCAAATGAATAGGAGGAAATACAAGCTCAGGACAACATTCTCCTACATGGATTTGTATCTATTTATGCAGGATATGGAAGTGGAGTGAAGTTTTCAAAGCAAACAGAGGGAAGGATGAGCATTAGCTCAGTTGTTGAATGACTTGGTTTTGATGCTGAAACATTTTAAGATTGTTATCTTCATACTTGTAATAATATTTTAGTTTTTATGTATCATCATTGAGGAGCTTAAAGATGAAGACTGGAAAGGATACATCTTTTCATTAGGAACTGTGATGTCACATCATCTTCCGGGCATGTAATCGTGCTGAGAAACGACGTAATATGTGCATTTTGTAAAGTAAAATGCACTCAATGTGCATTTCAGCAATGTCAGAGTCCAAACCACATAGACATACACATGACATTGTCTACTCAGACTAATGCTAAATATTCATGTCTAACTGAAAGTGGCAGTGCCTTTGGATGTACCTGTGCAGGATGTACTTGTACGTACCTGATCAAGTAGTAGGAATTTAGCAGAGAAGAGACTCAAGGGGTTGGAGGTATAAAAACTTACCATCTTCAATTGAAGAAAACAGGTTTGTTTTGCTTAGAACAGAAAAGTCACAGGAGAGACCTGTGAATGACGTTCAAATATGTAAGTGATGTTTCATAGGAAAAAGGAATAAGATGTTCTCTGGTATTACTTTGCCTGGGACAGGAAACAATGTGTTGCAACAAGGAAGATCTGGTATATTTACCATGGAAAAAGACTTCCTGATCTTAGCAGTAGATAAACAGGATCATTTGTTCACAGGAAAAGGAATCCCTCTCAGGGTGGTCTTACAAAATATCAGACAAACATTGATCAGGGATGAGTAAAATATGGTTGAGCACACTTTAGAGGGTGCGTTAGTCCACGGGTTATGAGTCCTTTTGGCCCTTCAGAAAACTGAGCCCTTATTTTAGGTGGCTAGATATGGGTTTAGAACTTGAGGAACTTCAGTAGAAGCTGCTTAAGCCACTATCTGAAGATTTTCCTGGTGAGGGAGTACTGGTAATGTCAGAAATAGTGTTAGTGTTAAACATATCATTAACTGAAGCAAAAATAAACTTGTAGTATGTGAACAACAGTGTGTTTGTGCATTTACAATGGTCTGCTAACCTGTGCTCTCTCTTTTTTTTTTTTTCTTTTTTCTTTATTTGTCTGCAGGCGGCCCCTCTGAAGGAAAGCTTATACCAGGGGATCAGATCATAATGATTAATGATGAGCCAGTCAGCACTGCTCCAAGGGAGAGAGTCATTGACCTTGTCAGGTAGTTGATGTCCTGTCATTTAAACTACGAACCCAGTGACTTATTGCCTGTGCAGTCATTCAACAGTACAGCAAGTTTTGCCTTCTCATGACTGAGAAAAGAGAAAATAATGTTGCTTTAGTTGTAATGGAGAATGATGAATTATTTTAATATTGAAATTAAGTGCCCTCTTAAAATGTCATCTGGGTAGCTGAAAAAGTATAAAAAAATACAGGAATAGCTCCAAAGCACTTGGGTATCAAAAGAGGAATAGTATTCTCCTGGTATTTTTTTTTTGTATGGGTCATTGAAAAGATGATTCCTGGAGCATGGAAGCTCCAGTCACTGTTGCAGTACTGTTCATTTTTCACATGAAGAAAGTTGAGTCAGGTTGGTCTTATGTGAAGAACAAAGAAAGCTCGGTAGGGTGATTTTTGAGAGTTGATGAATGCGTGTAAATATGTAGGGAAGTTTAAAAAGTGTTTAGGTGGATTGCAGGTAGGTGAGTTTGTGTGAAAAAAGCAGTCAGGGAAGAGAGCAGAAGATGGAAAATTAGACAAGAAAAGTGACTGTGGATACTACAGGAAAGGAGAAATGTCAGGATTTCTAATGGGATGTAGAAGGAAAGGAAGAAGAGTGACTGACAAATGCTAATGATGTAGAAAAATATGTATTGTTGTTTGCATAATAAATTTTGCTTTTGGATTAACAAGAAATGTTAGTGCATTGCACAGAAAAAAGGCAAGTAACTAAAAACTTAAAGATAAAAATGAATAATTTAAATTCCAGTAGGCTGGTTGCTGTATACCAGTTTTGTTTCTATATTCTCCTTCCCATTGGTGTAAACTCTGAATTGGTGGGTCTTTTCGGTTCCTGAGAGATACTCAGGTTTTAACTGTACCGGTACTTCTCCCCAAGACTTGTAGCTATCTTTCTTCAATATTACCCATGTAATTTTTAAAATTCTCATTTGCTTATAGATGCTTGGGCAGGAGGTGCTGCAGTAGTTGTACTCCTCCTGCAGGTGATAAATTCAGCAAAAGGTGCCCATTTGCTGGGGATTCAGCTTTAAGGAAAACTTCGTAAGAAGATGAAATGGTATAAACATTCCAGCGATGCTGATGCTTTCATCTGTGTTAGATGGGTTTAAACAAAATATATTTTCAGATTTTTTTCAGAATTGTTAGCCTGCAAGTCAATTAACAAACACAATTTGCTAAGAGCTTATTGTGATGAGTAGACTCCATGAACTGAAGGAACTGTCCTGCTCCTAATAAAGTTCTGTCTTGTGCTTTGTGTTGACCACCAGTATAAGCCTCAAAAATGGGTCTTATACCCATTTTTGATGTCTTTGTTTCTTCATAAAGCAATAATATTGCCTTCTTCATTCTTTCCCTGATTCTTTGATATTAAGCAAAGTTAGGATCTCGAGCTCATTTTCTGCTTCCAGCAATATGTAGTAATATGAGCAAGGAAAATAGACTGATTAGACCTGAGACAAACTGAATTTATTGTGTAGCTGATTCTCTGTCTGTTTTCAAATGAGAAACTCAATAACAATGTCACCCTTCCCAATTACATTGACTACATAGGTAGTGCCAAATTAAGTGTTGTTTCATTCCAGGGAAAGCTTTAGGTGATGCTTTTCTTACACTGTAATTCTACCTCTGCTCTCAAAATCTGTCTGCTGTTGAGATTTTGACAGAGACACATCCTTTGATGAGATTTGGAGTGAAATATATTGGGGTTGTATGTTAACAGCATTTGAAAATAAGAGTTTTCTTTTCATGCCAGTGGGGTTGCTTGGAATGATTAGACACTGTCAGTGTGGAGTCCTGACACCACAGCAGAAGCAATTCTTTACATCAGTGAAATAGTGAATCTCTTCTGTATAATTTAAGGTTTTCATACTGCTTAGATACATCTGAAACTTTTCAACAAATCTCCATTTTTTAATGTGCGTGGGAGAAGTTTTGAAGACTCGTTTTCCTGAAGGTAGCAGCATGTCAGTGGTCAGCAGTGATGTGTTCCAAATGCATAGGTTATGCAATGGGTGTAATCACAAAATCATAGAAGAACTGAGAGGAGATTTCTGGAGCCCATCCAGTCAAACCTCTGCTCCAGGCAAGGTAGAGTCAAAGTTAGATGTGGCTGCTCAGATGTGGCTTGCCAAATCAAGTCTTTAATGCCTTCAGATATGGAGATTTCACAACCAAACTGGGTAGATGTTTCAGTTCCTAACCAGCCTTTTAAAACGACATGAGCCAACTTCTTCATCAGCCTTAGACGCATCCCATCTAGGCACATGGACTTGTGAGTGCCACTCTTGCCTCAGCATTCCCTACTTCAGTCTTTGTCTACCTCTGTTCCCTAAATTCTGTCACTGAGCTCACAGACCAGGGTGGCAGACCTTGCCACTAAAGGCCAAAGCCAAGACAGCCTTGAGCATCTGAGCTTTTTCAGTGTCCTGTATCAGGTTTTCCACTCAGTTTAGCAGCAGGTCTGTATTTCCCTTGGCTTTCACTGCTATTGTAGTTGTATAGACCCTTGTTGTTATCCTTCCTCCATCCTGGGTGTTTTCAGTGATGAAAACACTATCCGGCTGAGCTGTGCAAACCCCACCCTGGCCTGGCCAGGTACAGCTTCTCTGTTTCTCCTGGGTGACCTGTCTTCATTTCCAGCTCTGATTTCCTTCCATTTTGTACTGGATCTTGTTCAGGCTGTCTCTGTGGAGCCTCACTGGTGTCTGCTATGTCTGCCTGCTTCCTTGCAGATTGGAATAGACCAATCTGGCACCTGGAGGAGGCTCTGTGTGAAGATCACCCAGCTCTACTGGGCTCTGGCATTTCAGAGCTGCATTCCACAAGACCCTGCTTTCTAGTGCCCTGAACAAGCTGCAGTCTGACTTTAGTCTGGACTCCTCTTCCTCCTTTCCTTTGGGATCTCACACTGTACCATCCTGTGGTCACTGCAGCACATTAATGAGAAATTGATATTCCAACACTATTTTTTCTGTGAATACATGGTCTCTTGCTGATTACATATAACAAGGCATATTTTATATTCATGATGTGAAATTTAGTGGCTGTTTTTAGGCAGCATTCCCTCAAAGCTTTTTGTAAAGTCAAGACAGAATTTGTCATTACAATTGCAGAGAGTGTGGAAAAAATTAATCTACTTTCAAAATACTAATATAAATATCATAGTATGTCAAATAGAAAAAAAGCCAAATTGCATAAGAAAATAAAATGTCAGATTTAACAAACAGGTGAGCATCAAACATCACTCGGATTGGGAAAGCCCAACATTTCCAAGCAAAATATACACAGTTGTTCAATGTTAAGTCAACCTTGAATGTTAAGCAGTTTTTAATGTAACACAATATTTAGTTGTTTGCCAAGAAAACATTGTCAGAACATTAACTTATGAAAAGAATTGTGAGATTGAAGGAAAAGAAAATTCAAAAGTAAATTTCTGCTAGAATCTATCTAAAAAAAAAAAAATCCAAATATCCACCAAAAAGGGTATCTGAAAAAATCAATTAAATCTTTTTTCATTAAGAAAAAGCATATTCATAAGCAATAAATTTGCTTTATCTATAAATTTACCACAAAATAAATCAGAATATTTTTTTTTACATCATTTGTTTTTCTTCAGCCCTTTTCCTATCAGCTCCAAATTAATTGTCTTACTGTTACTCTTAAAGGGTTAGAAATAGATAGACTGGTCTTTCAAGAAAGTCCCTTTTGTGTAATGGTTTTACTACAGGAGAATTCAAGAAGTTAAATGCAATGCACAGTACAGAAATTTTCCCATTGGCTTTTTATTGCATTGTAGTATTTTAATTATGTGTGGGCTTTTTAAACATTCATTAGTATAAATAATCTTCCTTAAGTAGAAAACTATTATAGCCATTTCTGCTGACTCCAGGGGGTACTGAGCAGGAACCTGGTGAAAGATTTGGGTTGGTTTTTAAAGAATTGAGGGATACTTTTCTATCCGAGGAAGTCTCAGGTCTAGAGGTCATCGGGGATATTCTTTATAAATATCCCCTGTAGGTCATTCTGATCCATTGAATTCTTTTGGCTCTGCTTTACTGGGAACACTTAATTAGTGTTCAAGTCATCCTTTGAAAGCCAGGGTTGCAGAAATATGAATACAGTATGGTTTGCAGACAAAATCCATTTGGACTCATTATTTCTGGGTGCTGTTCAATGGCTTTTGCACTATATTATGCTCTCCTGAGCTATTTTCAGCACAAACTCAGAAGTCATGAACATCATAAACATGTTCATGGTTTTCCTTACAAAGGGAGGTCAGTTTTATGGATGTCACTTATGGCTGTGGTCGAGATGTGTTCCATTCAAGACAGAAAGTTACAGAAGTTCAAAAAAGAGGAAGAAACAAGATCAGCTTTCTTAATGTAAGCTTATAGACCAGGCAAGGAGCAAGCGAACAGAATACTAAAGATTTATTTGAAGTACAGTCAGTTCAAAATTTATCAGGAGCTATTTATGTTGGTTTTATTTTACTGCTGATACAGATTCTGTGAGCTAAAGCTTTTCCCACATATTTAACAATAAGTACTTTGAGATAACATTAAAGTCATGGCACAATGGAGCAATTTTTTCCTTATTTGAAGGTGAGCAACAATGCAAAACTGACATTAGAAGGTATATTAATGTACAGTATCAATTAATTGCTTGCTCAGAGGTGCATGGATCTCATTATCATTGATTATTGTTACATTTTTAGCTTTCTAATAATCAGTTTAACTAACCTTTTCTGTTGAAACAAAGCAGCACATCTAAAAAAGAATTTGCCTTAATAGATGTTTATAGGCAATTTCTATAACTAGAATGACTTATTTATCTTAGATTGCATGGAGTATGCATTAGTCTACAAGGATCCAAACATATGTAAAACTTTTTATTTAGCAAGGTATTTTACTGAAATTTTAAGTACAAAATGTACACACAAATGTACTGCTTACTCCATAAACTAAACAGTGAGTAGGGCATGGTAGTGGTATTTTGTTCACACTTGAATTAAAATAGTTACCCAGGCAGCCATCCAGCAGAAACTGGCATCTGAAGAGGGTGATCCATCTGAGATACTTCTTTTGGAAAAAACTACTCTATTGCAGAAAGATTTATTTATACATTGACTAAAGAAGAAGAACAGAAAAGTATTTCTGAGTAGAAACCTGACTTCTAGGTTGCTAAATTAGGCTGGATTAGTCCATTCCTTGCAACTGTAACAGCAGTAAATTAGTGTTCGATGTCCTGTGGAATTCCACTGAAAGACTTTAATTGCAAAGCAAGAAATGAAAAAGGTGAAATTCATTAAGGGCTTCTCTTTCTTGTTGGCTCTATTTTCTATTTAAGAGAAATTACTCAAAAACCTCTCTGAAATAACTCTTGCTTTGGCAAGTTAATGTCACAGCAAGTTTTCATCTAGAGGATCTAGAGGATTCTTTCAATTCTGCAGTAGAATTTATGTTTTAATTGTGTATTGCCATAAGACTGGAGAGAAGGAATCCTCCAGGATTTTAGGATGCTTGTTGCATTTTAAGTGCTGACATGAATTTAATCAATGCTGACCCTCCTCACCATCGTTGTGAAATGGATGAGGATTCTGTCTCTCCCATTTGACTCTGTGTATGTCAGGGACCCACTTTTCTGACTGCATCCTCAGAGCTAAATGCAAGTGTAAAAGGGAGCTCAGTGACAGGGCCTGCCATCATCGTCATCTCACAGCAGCTGAAAATGCTGCTTTTTAAATGTTCCTGGATCTAGTTTAGACAGTCTCTTCTATTGGATCAAATAATTTTGGTGGACTTACTATTAAAGATATTCTTTCTTCATCAACATCATAGAGAAAAAACAAGTGTATTAACTATGATACTGCTTAGCAACCATGAATCTTGAAAACTGCTTTTCCTGAAAAACCAGTCATGCAGAAATTTTAATTTGAAGGTACTCCATTATACTCCCAGTTCAGTGTATAAATCTGGAGGCTGTACCTGCTTTGTGTCAGGCGCTGATTGATGAATTGCTAGTGTTTTAGGTTTCAAACACATAATGGTGAACAAAGGGACAAAATGTTGGACCAAGTGATCTGTAGGAGTTTTACAAGTGCCATCAGTGGAGATAAGCTTTCTGCCAGGGCATTTAATTAGCTACATCTGATTAGCTAGCCTGTGCAGGGAGCTCGGGACATCAGAACTCCGTTCCTGTCTGTCTTGAGGGGTGTTGTTAGATATGTATCTTCTACCCTTCGAGGTGTTTCTGCAATGTAATACAGGGATAACTGAATCACACTTCAAGTTAGCTTTGAATCTGTGAGAGCACTCATTTAATATTGTCTCATTTATCTTTTTTGCTTCCGTATTGTGGTGTTTCTTGTTCTTGAGCTAATATATTGAGAGCTAATTCTGGTCTCTCCAGATTTTAATTACTAATCTACAATAACATTTCAGAAATGCCTGCCCACTTTTTCAAAGGTCTGTAAGAGCTGAAAGCTGTATGGAGATATTACTTGTTGTTGTTAAAATCAATACCAACTATGGACATTGTTCTCTTTTAAATCCATTGTATCTCTGAATGCATGCAGTGTCACATCCTTGCTTATTCTTAGCAAAAATTTGACTGACATGGTTTAGAAAGGTTTGGCCGTGATAATTCAAATGTTCTGAATGATGAGATCTTAATTTGTTGTGTTAACCATGCTGAATGGCACCTGGAGTTAAGAAATGCAGGCCCTTTTTGGAATTTCAAGGCTTGATGTGTCATCTGGTTGAAATGTTGTGTCATCATCTCACTCTGTTCTCCTCTAGAAAAAGGAGTCAGCGTGATGAATTTCAGGTCAGCTGTTCCCTAACAAGTTGCTTTATGGTAAATGAATGCAAGGGTATGAATGGAGATGTGGAGCAGCTGTGTTCAAAACACAAGTAACTGTACTGAGTGCCTTCTTCAAATGTGAACCAGCAAATGTTGTTCTCATTAGCTTGTTCTGACAGGCAAGCTTCTCGCTTCTCATCCAGTTAAACAAAAGTGTTGACTTGTCAGAAAGGAAGATTTGCTCTAAAGCCAGATGCACTGATGTGAATGTTTCAGAGTAGTAGTTTCCATGTAAAGTCATACAAATGAACACCCAGCTTTGAGTTTATGATGAATTAATGCTTCCATGTGATGGATTACCTCCAGATTGCATGCTCCGCAATAGGTTTTTATCCTTCTTTGTGCTGGTAATGCAAGCCCCATGCATCAAAGGGTTATGTACAGTTGGAATATGTCGCAGGAGGTACCTAAAAATCTCATGTCCTGTGTTCAGGGTGGGGAGGATTAGAGAGTAGATGTCAAACTACCAAAATCTCATGGTTTCTCTTTCCTAACTGCATTATATGTCTCTTTTGAAATGATACTTCCAAATCATCAAAGACAATGCTGGGCAAGCCAGCCCTTTACATTGTGCTGTTTGTACTTGAATGTCATGTAGATGTCTTGAAGACATCACAACAGGACAGCTACACTAACACAGGTGAATACACTGTGAAATTTAATCGGCAGAAAGTAGAAACCGGGGAGAAACACAAGGCAGAGACAGCTTCAGGAGCTTGTTTGGGTAGCGACAGTCTGTGCAGAACAGTTTCTGGGACTGGAGAAGCAGTATAGGCTGACAGGAGAGGATTGTGCCACACGCCTGGGGCTGCCAGCATGGAGTGGCTGTGAAGTATGAAGATGACAGAGGTCCCTTCGCTACTGCAAGCACAGAGCTCACAAAGCAACTCTGTCCTTCCAGAAGTGTCTCTCTGCCCTCACTGGGAAGTTTACAGCTCCCTTATTCTGCCAGTCGATTGCTGACTGATTCAGCACATCCACAGCAGCTAATGAAGTTATTGTAAGGGAAAAACGTGCCATTTTCGTGAAGACATGATGGTTGTGGACCTGTGATGCTTTGGGAAGGCTTTCACAATGTGGCTTTTCACAGTGGTGGCATCAGCATTCCCTTTCATCCTGAGTCAGTGCTGGTCATATGAATCACAGAAATTAACTGGTTTTTATTTGCTGCCTAAAAAGCTTCAGGATGACAGAGAATTAGTTCTTTAAAATACTGAAATGTAGATGGCATTGTCAACAAAGTGGCTTGTAGCTGCCATGAATTATACCAAAATGCTGTATTTTGACAGAAAGATAGCAAAGGTGATGTCAAGAGCTGAGAGGCAAACATGATATTTTTATGGTTTTGTAAGTTGACCCTTGGAGATTCCTGTCAGCTACAGGTACCTTGTATCAGGGAAAGGCAGAAAGATTTAAATTGCCTCTTTTTAAGGAATGGTGTTTTGAAGGTGGCAGTTTTACATGCACCAGTGTTCATGGGAGGTAAAAGGTAATTTAAACTGCTGAGAGAGAAGGGTTAAAGGACTGTGACCAATTTGCAATGTCTTGTATATTTCCATTAATTTGAAATACTTCTAGTCTTTCGTTGTTCGGGTTTTTTCCTTGTCAAAGTGGAAACAGCACTCCCTGGGGTGGGAAGGAGATAAGGAGAGTGACTGTGAAATGAATAAAACCCTACTCAGAGTAAAATGTCATGGAGAGGTCTTGGTACTTCATGGTCCATTGCTATAATAGTGTAATTGTAATGAATTGTGTAATGGGAAGCTGACTCAGGAGTCCCTGAACATGACAAGATCTTTCTCTAGCTCTGTGGCATGCTGATGCTGTGTCTTTCTGGCTTCCTGATTCTCAGAGTTTGTTTTTAGTTTCACAATTCTATTTCCTTCCCAGATGAAATTTAGTCTATAAAGTAAAATAAAATGAAGAATGGTGTCTCCTGAAGCTGTGTGCATCCATAAGGTGGCTGTCCCTCAGAACACCAGTGTCCACTTTCAGTGGCTACCTCTACACTTCTATTTCATATTCCTGGTCTGATGACAATGTTGCCTTTCCCTCAGCCAGAGACATGCTAGGTCAGTGCTTGAAATCTGTAACATGTAGTTTGTCTAAGGAGTTGCAAAATCACAAAAACCATAGAAATGAGTAAGTAAGAGAGCTGACCAAGAAATACACCCTCCTTGATTTGTTGCTTGTTAACAGAGAGGGTCTCATGAGCAAAGTGATCATTGGTGACCATCTTGTCCAGAGCAACTGCAAAGCAAGTGACTTTAAAATCTCTGTACACAAGAGGAAAAGTGCCAGGAAAGCCAAACTCTGGACATTAGGAGAGCAGACTTCAGGTTGCTCAGGGAACTAGTGAGTAAAATCCCCTGGCAAAATGCTTTTGAAGCTGCTAGGGTCTATCAGGTCTTGTCACTTTTTAAGCAACACCTCCTAGGGGCCTGGGAGCAAGCAATGCCAAAATGTTGGAAGTCAGGTAGGCAATGCAGCAGGTCAGTCTGAGCCTTGGTCTTCTGAGCAGGGATCATCTTCTTCTGAAGCTAAGGCAAAAAAGGAAGGTGTATGCCCAGTGGAAGCAAAGCCACATGATACAGGAGGAATGCAGAGATGCTGCTTACCACTTAGAAAAGAGAGAGAAGATCTGTGCAGCCAAAGCTCAGTTGAGTTGAAACTGACCAGCACTGTGGGGGACAATAAAAAGTTTTTTAGAATACATAAATGGCAAAAGGCAGTGTAGAAATGTCAACAGCCTGTTACAGGGGGAGGATGATCACCTCACAAACAGGGACATGGACAAGACATTGGTATTGAATGCTTTCTTTCTTTGTCTTCAACATTGATGACCAGTGCTCTGAGCTGGAGGACCATGTCTTTGAGAATGATAAACTGCCAGTGGACCCTGAACTTGTGTAACATCTACTGCCCCAGCTAGATCCCTATACTCTGTGAGGCCTGATGGGACTCATTTGAGAGTACTCCAAGACCTGCCTGATGTCAATGCAAAGCCTCCTTTCAATGATTCTTGAGCAGTCTTACAAATCCAGAGAGGTCCCAGCTGACTGGAAGCTGGCTAACGTTGTTCCAGTTTTCAGGATGGGCAAGAAGGATGATCCTGGAAATTACACACCTGTCAGTCTCACTTCAGTGACTGGCAAAATTGTAGAGAACATTATTTTGGAAGGTATTGAAAAACACCCGAAGGACAACACAGTCATAATTCAGTCAGCAGAGCTTCGTGAGAGGAAGTTCGTTTAACAAATATGATTTCCTTTTACGACAAGGTAACCCACCTAGCTGATCAAGGGACATTAGTTGATGTAATCTACTTGGATTTCAGTAAAGCTTTCAATACTGTTTTCTCACAGGATCCTTCTGGATAAAATGTCCATCCTCACAGGATCCTTCTGGATAAAATGTCCATCCCACAGGTGGATAAACACATCATGGGATGGGTGAGCAACTGGCTCATGGATCAGAGACAAAGGGTTACAGTGAATGAGGTGACATCAGCCTGGTGACTGTCACTGGTGGGGATCCACAGGGATCCATCCTTGGCCCTGTGCTCTTCAACATCTTCAGAAACAATATAGAAGCAGGACTGGAAGGTATTTTAAGTTTGTTGATGATACTAAATTGAGAGGAGCTGTTGACTCCCTCAAAGACAGGGAGGCTCTGCACAGAGACCTTGACAAATTAAGAGAGATAGGCAACCACCAGCTGTATGAAGTTCAGCAAGGCAAAGTGCCCAGCTCTGCACTGGGGGTGGGGCAACCCTGGATGTATGGACAGACTGGGGAATGAGATGCCGCAGAGCAGCACTGTGGGAAGGGTCCTGTGGGTCCTGGTTGATGGCAAACTGAACATGAGTCAGCAGTGCCCTGGCAGCCAGGAGGGACAACCCTGTCCTGGGGGCATCAGACACAGCATGGCCAGCTGGGCAAGGGAGGGGGTTGTCCTGTTCTGCTCTGCTCTGCACTGGGGCAACCTCACTGTGAGTGCTGGGGTGCCACAATATAAGATATAAAGCTATTGGAGAGCATCCAAAGGAGGGAAGTGAGGATGGTGAAGGGCCTTGAGAGGAAACCATATGAGGAATGGCTGAGGTCACTTGGTCTGTTCAGCCTGGAGAAGTCGAGACTGACGGGAGAGATCATCGCAGTCAACAACTTCCTCACGAGTGGTAGAGGAGAGGCAGACATTGATCTCCTCTCTGTGGTGACAGTGACAGGACCCAAGGGAATGGCCTGAAGTTGTGTCAGAGGAGGTTGAGGTTCGTATTAGAAAAAGGTTCTTCACCCAGAGGGTGTTTGGGCACTGGAACAGGCTCCCCAGGGAAGTGGTCACAGCACTGAGCCTGACAGAGTTCAAGAAGTGTTTGGACACTTTGAGGCACATGGTGTGACTCTTGGGGTGGTCGTGTGGAGGGCCAGGAGTTGGACTTCAGAGGTCCTTGTGGATCACTTCCAACTCAGACAATTCTATGTGTCTATGATTCTCTGAATACTAGTTTGATAAAACTCTCTCCAACCAAACTTCTTTTTGATGGAGAGATGTCTAGATTTGTTTTGTAAAATAATTGGATCTGGCTCTCAGTGCAATTGACTTTGAATTTTTCTGACTTTTTTTTGTGTTTACAAGGCCTAATTTTTGGGTTTTTTTGAATCTTTTCAAAAAATCTGATCAAAAGGCTTAAGACTGTCACTAGCAAGTCCTTTCTCTTTCCTGCTTCCCTCCAATAAGAATAATTTCATGATTCACAGTCTTTCTTAGCAGTTTGTAGCTTAATGTAGTTGGAATAGAAATGTTGTGGGGACTTGTGTGTTGGTTGATGCACTAGAAAAGTTAGAACACAGAATTCGATCATATTTTTAATTTAGCAGTAGTGCAGCCAACAAGGACTCCCAAAACTGCCAAGAAATTATCTACTTCTAACTTTACCTGATGTGCCCAATCAGAAGGTTAGTTAAAAGGGAAAGAGAACAGTTTTACATATTCTGAGTCATTAGTCCCCAAAGCGAGATTCTTCAGTTAAATATTACCACTGATTGGGATAACTCTGGGTTGCAGTGGAACGTCAAAGGAGAAAGACAGTTTCTCATTAATCTGAGGCAAAAACTAGTAGAAACTAGTAGAAACTAGTAGAAAATAAAACCAGCTAAAAATAAATTCACTTTTAAAAACATTGAGTGCTTCAAAAGGCAGCCTAATGTGATAGATTTCCCTGGGATTTATTAGTCAGCTTTTCCCTGATTTCTGATGTGACAATTGATCATCTGTAATTTATTACAGACAACACACGAAAAGTAGTGTAAGAGAAGAATTTTATCTTCTGCTTTAGCTTTTTTAGGCTTTTTCCCCTAGACGTCATTTTCTGTTTGACTTTTTGCTTGACTTTTTACAACCAAGCCTTCACAGACCTCTTGAAAGCATCAACAGGAAGGGAGGAAAGACGAATCATGTGTTTCAAAGCAGGTGACTTCCAAATGATGTTGATCTTAGTCTTGCTTTGGCTTTGTCTGAGAAAAAAAGAAGCAGGTTCTGAGAAACCAAGAAGTTAAAATATCAAACTAGAGCCTGCAAATACCAAAGGAGAGACTGCAGAGATAAAACCAGATTGCCATCAACCTACGTTTCCCCAAAGACATATTTCTTACATATTATGTGCTGAAAAGTTAATTGTTCTTTTAGCTCCTATTCCTCCTCATGCAGACAAAAGCTTCATATATTTTACTTACTGCACAAGGGAAAATCCCTGCAGTCTACTGTCTATATTGTTAAATAAAGTAATTCAGTTTGATTGGAGGTTTAGTTAAAACCACATTTGTTCAGCTTATGAATCAAACAAGACTCCAGGAGAGGCAAAGGTCTTGTCGTCTTCTATCATGGAACTTACCTGTTTTATGCTGATCACTTCAGCTTTTCAGCAGGTTTGTTACTCAGAAAGCACTATGTGAAAAAGGCAGTTGTTTTGTAGAAGAAAATTGGTTGCTACAGCAGTTTAAAATCCTTTAGGTCATCTGTATTTCATAAAAACCATAAGAGTCATGAGGTTTAGTCATTACACAGAAATCTTCATTCCATACATCGTCTTTTCTGCTCAATATTATTTTCTATGTGTCATTACTGTGTGCCAGAGACTTAAAAGGAAAATATCATCTGCCTGAGTTTATCAAGAGTAATAGCAAAAACTCTCCATATTGGAAGACAGTAAAAAATTAAAACAGTTCATTAATTGAGTTTGCAGTCCAGTTTCTTTTTAATTCTTTATCTTGTGTCATTCTCCTTACTGCTTAATTTTACATGGAAATTATACTTTTGTGACCAGAAATACCCTTTTGTTCTGCATTTAATCTGAAATTCTATTTGTGTTCAAAGTCTTTAATTAAATATTAGGACAACTGCGTTTGTAAAGATACTTCTTCCTTTTCCTCCTAAAAAGTATCAAAACAATTTCTCAGTGTTCTACACCAATTATAGTCATGTTTCAGCATCCAGCAGATATCTTGAGTTCATTAATTATTCATACAAACTGCCATGGGTTTAAGGAAGGAGCTGTACCACATATTGTCACATGAGAGAGAAAGAAAATTCAGCAGACACTTTTGCAACCATGTTTTTCCTGGAGAAAGAGGAGTTTGCATTTATGCTCACAGGTATATAGACTGAGGATACAGTTTGCTAATGTAAGTCTTTAGGGCTGTTTATTGGACAAATAACATGCTGTAAGCATGCGGTATGTACTCTCCTTTTATATGTAGGCATTTACAACACATATTCATGTATGTGCAGAGAGAGAGAGAGAGGAATATGATTCACAAAGCTCTATTATAATTGATTTGGCATGTATGTGTTACTTAGAAACAAGATCCTGAGGTTCTGCAGCTCATTTAACCCAAAATCTTGTAATGAAATTTTACATGGCTTGTACAGCCAACCTGTTACAATGATAGTTGCTAAACAGTTTTAAAATATTTCTTTGAAACATTTCCTTTATCTCTACCTAAAAGTGATAAATAAAAGGTGCAAGTTCTGTCATGTCATTGTGATTCTCTCCAGTAGAAAAAAATCATGTTTCATTTCTGTTTTACAAGGGAAATACACGTTACAATAGAGAAAGATGTGGACATAAGGGATTTTCATAACATATACAGTTTTACGGGTATTACTAGTTGTATGGGGTTCATAGCAAATACAGGTTACCTATGGAGATAGACAGACAGACAGACAGACAAGCAAACAAATATGCTGCATGCGTTTTGCGAAAGTTATGTAATGCGCTTAATTTAATCCCTTTGGAGATTGCCTCACCCACAGAGGAGGCTGTTGATGTCATGAGGCTTTTGTAAGTAAGGCAGCAATAGCTGGAACTCCATTTCCTGTGAGATGCTCAGGAGTTCAGGAGGGCAGAGCTGGAGCTCATGGCAAAATTGGTACTTCAGGATGACAAAATAAGCACGTCATAGAACAGTTTGTGTTGGAAGTCACCTTAAAGATCAGCTAGTTTCAACCTCCCTGCAATGGGCAGGGACATCTTCCACTAGATCAAGTTGCTTAGAGCTCCTTCCAATCTGAACTTGAACACTGCCAGGAATGGGGCATCCATTGCTTCTCTGGACAACGTTTCAGTGCCTCACCACCCTGACTGTAAAGAATTTCTTCCTTGTATTCTAAACATCTCTTGTTTTATTGTAAAATCTCTTATCCTATTACAGCAGACCCAACTAAAAAGTTGGTCCCCATCTTTCTTAGAGGCCTTCTTTAATTTACTGGAAGGTGCTATAGGGTCTCCCTGGAACCTTCTCCTCTTCAGCCTGAACAATCCCAATTCTCTCATTTTGTCTTCATAGCAGAGGTGCTCCAGCCCTCTGATCATTTTTGTGACTCCCTCTGCACTGCTCCAAGAGGTCCATGTCTTTCCTGTGCTTGGGACCACGGAGCTGGATGCAGAGCTGCAGGTTGGGTCTCACAAGAGCAGAGCAGAGAAGCAGAATCACCTCTCTTGACCTGCTGTCCATGTTTCTTTTGGGCCATAGACCAAACACTGTGTCTGCCATCCAGACAGGGGCCATGTACTCATCCTCATCTCACTCCAGCCCACAGCACTGTGCTCTGGAAGTGCAGCGTTCAGCTTCTACACAATCGGAAGCACATCTTGGTTGAGTGTTGAAGCCCAGGACCTGCAGGGCACACTCTCCAGATCCTGTGTTGAGAGGCTCCATGGGCATGGTGCAGAGGGGCCTTTGGGGAGTGGGACTGTAGGATCAATTAAGAAAGGCCAACAATGGGAAAAGGGAGGTGACTGAGGAGATTATGGGAGAAGGTTACATGCAGGGCACCTAGGCTGATATGTGCAGTGCACAGTCCTGCTGTCTGTTGTGCATTTGGGCTGGGGTATGGCAGTCTTGCACAGTCTGGCCTTTGTGGGCTCACATCCTTGAGATCTGTTGATGATGCACAGCATTTGGTGCAAGCTCAAAGAAATCCTGTGATGCCTGACACCTTGTAGTTAGCTGTGTTGCCATTGTAATAACCTTATGCTGGCTCTTCCCACTTCTAGCTGATGGAACCACTGTCATGTGGCAATAGCTGGTCAAATTTCAGAAGTTCAGAAATTGAGGGAAAGGAGCTTTGAAAGTCGTCTGCTGGTATTACAAGGGAGGTGCTATTTCCCAATGTAGGGTGTTGAATATGGCCTCTGGTAGTAAAAACTTTGCTTCAGAAGCCTGACCAAGGTGAAGGGCAGGGTGACTGTGCCTGTTGCTCAGAGCAAGTGGATTAAAGCTGGTATCGAGACCATTCCTCTCTGGATCCCCTTGGCTCACATAATGAAGCTCAGCCTAGGGTGAAACTAGCAAGAGACTGCAGCATTTTGTGCCTCAGCTCGCCATTGCATTAAATAATTCATTGAATCTGACCTTTCAGAGCAGTACATTGTAGCTAATAGAATGAATATAAAATGGATATAAAAAGGATAAGAATATCAAGTGGGAGTAGGGAGGCAATATAAATTTTATATATAACCATAGAAGGTCTGCAGTGCCGTCCGTTCCTGAAAGTGTGCTGGTAATTGGACGCAGTTTGGGAAGAGCAGCAAAAATTAGCCGCAAGTTTCCCCTTTTATGAGAGTCATAAGAAACTCAGCCTAGTTAAGTTATTGCAGGACAGATCATGACAGGTTTATCTGAACAAGGACAAACTGGGATAGCAGGTACCTTTTCAGCTTGGTAAAAAAGTCCAGTCCTAAGAAGCCACAGCTAAAAACACTGTGAGAGATGGAGAGACAGAGCTGTGGTCATTCCTTATCATTTCAAGTCTTTAAATTATGATCTTGTATCTGTTTAGAAAGATGTGCTATAGCTCAAGCATAACATAAGGCCCTCACAAAACATCTACTAAAACCACTTAGCCAGGAAGTTTGTGTTTGGATGAGGTCAGATACAAGTTGTGTGTTGGTCTTGGATCTGTGAGTGCATCAAGCAGTAAGACTGCTCTGTCTCATACCTGAATCTGGACTTTAAGGAGTTGAAGAAACTGCTTACTCCCTTGGGACTATCAGCCCTTTCTGGGAAGATGTGACTTTTCCAGGAAGGTGGAAAAGTGAGTAGCCCTCTCTTACAGCAGTAAATTTCTGCTCTTGGGCTCTTGCTCACTGTCACCCGTGGCTGTGTTCTGTCTACGTGCACTTACTGCTGCACAGAGCCTTTCAAAGGCGTCCCCACAGCTGGATGTCTTCTGACTTGCAGCCTCAGATATTGATGCTATGGGTGACATGACTTGTCTCTTTTCTTTTTTACTTTCTTTCTTTTATTTGATTGGTGTTTTGTTTGGTTTTTGGTTTTCTGAGGTGTGTGTTATTTCACTGGAGCTCATGACCTGTTTTTTGAGTGGAAGACAAATACAGTATGACACGGAGCTGTTTTTCTGGTACACAATGCTGAATATACACGGTTTACAGTGTATTTCAGTACTAATTTTTTTTTCTGTGCTGAAATTCTGTTTTGGCAATTATAGCTCTGAATGTGAGAACCAGTAGGAAGAAGTAATAATTTTGTTTGGTTGTACTCTGGTGAAGCTTATGGCACAACTGCCTTAATCTGATAGGATTTACTGGTCTAAAACTTAGTTTTTATTTAAGCAACAGTTTATTTACAGTAGGGATTTATTCCTCCTAATCCCTTGATTAGAAAGATGATGTTTTACCAACGGGCAGTGTGCACTGGCTTCTTCGAATAGCTAGTCTACTGCACATTTTTAAAATATATTCATCTTCCACTTCATATATTCCACAGAAATCACAGTCTATTGACTAAACAATAAACTTAAGGAAACTATTCTAATGTGTGCTTGTACAAGTATTTGATAGATGCTTTTGAACAGTTAAATTGTCTCAAGCAAAGAATGTTTGGATTTTGAATTGTCTGCTGTCTTCACAGTACTCTCCTCATGACAGATTACCAGTATCTCCATGAGAGTTTTTCTTTCAGCTGCTGCTTCAGAATAATTATTGTACTTTTGCATGTATGTCATTAACAATGAGGAGAAAAAAACCACTCTTGTCAAGGCTGTTCACTTAGATATCTGATGCATGAGGCAGGATACCATGAATTTCCCAGTAGGTGCTCATAGTGCACCACCAATGGACTGTTTTGTTATTTCAAAGAAGGTAAGACCATTATAAAAATGGACTTTTATGACTAGCCTAATGTATAAAGACATTTGTAATGATAGTTGTTCAGCAAAACTCTTATTATTGTAAATGGAGCTATAAAACACAGCATTTTACAATTACTAAGCATGATATAGTGATAGTGTTGTTTCACCCTATCCTGCCAATGCCACATATGTTAAAACTCCTGTGAGTTAAGCAGTCAAGTGCAAATAAAGCAATTCTACAGCCTTTTGAATTAACTGTTTTTTGTCTACCAAAGATAGATGGTGGATTTCTTTTTGCTGGCACAAAGAATAATGCCTGGGGTTTTTTGTTTAGGGACAGCTCTGAACAGGATGAGTATTTTGTATTTTGAACCTATAAATGATGTGTCCTTAACTATACACTCTAAAATACATACTCCTGCTTCTCGAAATACTCAGGTTTGGCTTTCTGCTTAAGGCTTTGTTAAGGGAAAATTTGACAAAGATATTTTAAATGTGACAGGAAAGGTGTTGCTTTGCTGCCTGTGCAACATTTTTCTGGGAACTATAGAGCAATGTTCATCCTCCAGCAAAATGAGTCTGATCCAAAGCCTGCTGAAGATGATGGTAGTATTTTTATGAATTTCAGTGGGGTTTGGGTCAGACTGTTTATTAATTACTCCATAGACTGATTGTAGCGGCTCTACTTGCAGCCTGCTAATATTAAGACATAGCTGACAAATAGCGGAATAACACACTTAAATACAATATTTCCCTGTTTGATCTAGGGTAATTCAAGGGGTGGCTTTGTGACATGCCATTTCCATGGGCTGACAACCCATGCTAGCCTCTGCAGGTCCATTTCCCATCACTTCCCCTAATTCTCTCCATTCACTTTCCCATCACTCTCCCTTCTGTGAAACTCTATGCCTACCACTGTTTGGTCTTATTTCAGAAAACACAACATGAACATTGGATGTTGCAAGCAGGCCAGACCCATTTTTAAGGTATTGCCAAACAAAACCATAGAGGGGAGGAGATTTTAGAGCACTGGAGGAGTTTTAGAGCATTAGGTTTTCTGTCTGCAGAAATAAAAACAGATTACAGCTGTAAATAAATCACAGAATCACAGAATGGCCTGGGTTGGAAGGGACCTTAGAGATGATCCAGTTCCAACCTCCCCCACCATGGACAGGGACATCTTACCACTAGACCAGTGTGCTCAAAGCTCTATACAACCTGGCCTTGAACACTTCCAGGGATGGGACGTCTACAACTTGCCTGGGCAACCTGTTCCAGTGTCTCACCACCCTCACAGTAAAGAATTTCTTCCACATATCTAGTCTAAACCTACTCTCTTCCAGTTTGAAGGCATTGCCCCTTGTCCTGTCACTACATGCCCTTCCAAGAAAGTTTCCATCTTTCCTGTAGGCTCCCTTCAGGTGGAGCTGGAAGACTGCAATTAGGTCACCCCAAAGCCTTCTTTTCTCCAGGCTGAACAAACCCAATTCTCTCAGCTTTTCCCATAAGAGAGGTGCTCCATCCCTCTGATCATCTTGGTGGCCTCCTCTGGATTTGCTCTAACAGGTCAAAGTCCTTCCTGTGCTGGGGATCCCAGAGCTGGATGCAGCTCTCCACAAGAGCAGAGGGGCAGAATTCCCTCCCTTGCCCTGCTGGCCATGCTGCTTTTGATGCAGCCCAGCACACATTTGGCTTTCTGGGCTACAAGTCCACATTGCCAGGTCATGTCCAGCCTCTCATCCACAGCCCCCCACGTCCTTCTTGGCAGGGCTACTCTTGATCTGTTCATTCCCCAGCCTGTAAAATACAGAGGTTAAAAATGTTGGTAATTTTTCTGCGTTTCAGCACAATGGTCTGTGTACTGACTTTCCTACCATTTTGTCACTACATCAGCTCATGTTTGGAGCAATTTCACATCAGCATCTCTGTGCCAGGATGCAGAGGCTCATGGGCTGCAGCAGAGTTATCATAGTTATCAACACCATTCAACATCACTTGCTAGCTACAACAGAAAAAAAAAGAGTGGATTTTTTTTTAATGTAGGAGCTGAAAAAAAAATCTGGCAGTTCAAAGTCCTTTCTTTATGTTTATTTAATGAGTCCAAATTAAACTGTTAGTTACTTTTTAATGAGGTGCGGTATTCACGTGAATGGACAAAAGTCCCAGTGTAGTTAAAGTGGAAGAGAATGGTCCTGTTGACTGCAGAAAGCATAAAATCATGAACTCAGAAAGACCAAAAATGAAAGAACAGAAGATAGAAGTTTATCATAGCTAACGTCATGGCTTTGAAGTCACGGTAGGCTTTGATACACCATTATTTAATGCATGAGTTTGACAGCACTGAGATAAAGTTTCTGATACAAATCAGTGCATCTTCTTTTCCCTGAGGCTGTTTTATTATGAAAAGAGGTTAGAGGAGGAGGAAAGGGTGATTGTGCCTTTGCCACATCTCTGTTACTTTTGTCTTCATCCTGTTCATCACAAGTCTTACGTGCAGTTTAACCATTTATCTGATGGATTGTAGTAAGTACCTTTATCTGCATCATCACTACCCTCTTTTCTGTAATAATGGGAAAGCTTTTGAAATCGAATTTCATAGCTTTTCATGTTTCTGTTTTTACTTTCCTTAAGTTTGTTAGTTTAATTTTCCAGATGTCAGTAGTGTTAAGAGATGAAAATACAAAGCAGGCTGAATCAGAAATGTCTCCCTGTTTCAAATTCTGACCTATTAAAATAAAACTTCAATAAGTAAAACAAAATATGTAGTTAATTGATAGCACCTTTCTTTACAGCATGTATTGTAATGTGGTTTGCAGTGAACTCATTTTCTTTCCTGAACTGAGCACTTTGTGCAGAGAGAGTTCATTATGTTCAGAACTTACAGTTACATTCCATATAACAGATACCTCAGTGCTGAAGTTCAGGATAATTTTGATGAGTAGCAAATGTCAACAAAAAATGTCAGTACTGTCTGTACTGGGTAACCTCTGAATGTGAACATTATCAGAAGCTTTTATGAAAACAATTAATCACTTGGAAGGGGAAAACAACCATTTAGGAACTGCCAAGCCAAAACAGATCCAAAATCCTTTACTGCTAAGTGTTGTATTTGATAGACTCATCTTCAATTGTTTCAGAGAAAGGTCAGAGAGACCACACAATGACTTGTGTACAGAATATTCTTTCTTGGGGAAGATTTGTTTCTACAACCCCTTTAATTAGAAAAAGCATAAGCATTTTTTTCCCCTCTCTTCATGTTTACTGCACTTTCCCTAACAGTCCTGAATTTTCTTTAAAAGGCAGAACAGTAAGAACCTGGTGGGTCTGTAAGTTCTTCCCTTCAATTTTCCCATCATTGCCTGCACACATAATCAAAGACCTCTTTAATGAATATAGATGATATGGATTCTTCAATGGAAACCACAAACTGGTCATTGTCTTTCCATTTCCCTTGGAATGGGAATGACTGTGTGTGGATCTTACCCTTATTCTAAAAAGAGGAAGGACTCTCAGGTTTCCAGAGTCGTATAATTTTCCAAATTACTTCTTAATAATTAGCAGGCAGTAAATGGCATGTGAAGTAACTGGAGTATTCCCCAGCCTAGGACATGGGAAGAAAAGATTGCAGGTTGGAGAGGAGTCATCTCTTCTTCCATGCTCCTCATCGTGAGCTCAGGGAGGCAGCTGAGGGAGCTTGACATTGCTTTCGTTGCCTCTCCAAGAGCCAGCCCTTTGGGAGTGAGACAAAAGCAGTGGCAGGTCTAAGGCTGGTGTCACACAGCTGCAGGGATAAATAAGCATCTCCCATGGCTGGCTTTGTGCAACCAATGACTTCGTTGTGCAAGCCATTGAAATACACATAGCCTTTGGGACACCTGGAATTTTTTGCCCATGGACAGAAGACAGAGGTCTTCAGGCCTCTGCTCATGTGAGGCACTGCTTCCACATGCAAGGTGGCAGCAGTAGCACTGTGAGGGAAGTACAAAGTCACCACCACATATTCCAGAACTTTGAGGTGTATCAGGCTGACTGAATAGGTTAATGATATTGGCAACAGCAGCACGCAGAACAGCAAAGCAAAAGTTAGGTATTTGGTGTCAATGAATGGATGAATCAAAGGACTAGGAGAGTGTATGGTTTATAATTGCCTTTAAAAACATGAATAGTATGTTGTTCAAATGGTGAACTTAGATTTTGAGGGGAAAAGATCCCCTCCACAGGTGACCTTCCTGAAACTTTCCTTTTGGAGTTCAGATCTTTAGAAGAGCCACAGGGAAGGTATGAACTTTGAACAATTCTTGGGAAGCTGCAGCTGAGGAGAGGGTAGAGGGAGGAAAATAAACAAATCCTCTCAAGTCTCTCTGATCTCCCTCCTCCACTTTTCATTTTAATGATTAGCTTTGAGACTCTGATTCTATAAACATGCTTCTCTCCCCTGCTTCTTTTCTTTATATGCTTTTGTGGCTGTTGATCCTTTGTAGATGAAGAGCTTTTGCCCTGAGGTTATCTTTTAGTTAGGATAGGACAGAATTAGGAAATGAAAAGTATATTGCAAGTAAAAAAAACCCAAATTTTAAAACGGATTTGCAAGGTTTAAGAGATTTCTAGTAGTTGGATTATTTTCTGTAGAGTCACAGATTAATAAATTTGAACTATTTTTCATCAGTTTCATTATTCTCTTGCCATGTGTGACATAAGGAATTAATGCACGTGGGCAGTTTGGTGTCTAATTAGGCCTGAAGGTGATGAAAATGCATCATCAGTGTCCTGTGACCTCTCTGTTTAGATCTTCCTCTTACTCTCATCCTCTTTTTGCTGACCTAATTGCCAAATTATACCTGAGGATGGACTCATAACCATTCTCCTGACTTTGACATGTATGCAAAAAACTACTGACTTGTAGATGTGAAGAATCTTCCAGCCAATACTTATAATCTTGCACTTTGCATTAGCAGTAAATGTAATTTTAAAATAATTATTTAATTTGTTTTTAAAAAATCACATTTGCAGTCTAATTAGACTTAAAATAATTACTATGTGACTACATAATGAAGAATATTATGTCCATTGGAACACAGAGATACAGTTACAGTGATTTCCATCAGATTCAATTTTGACAAGTCTATTTTTAATCTTGAGGTTTGACATATAGCCTTTAAAGAACACATATCCTTGCATGCTAAATCCGCTGCTATGTCCCCACTGAGAACTGAATTTTAATGCACGTCCTTGGAACAAGGAATTTATTCTTACACAGATAGATTGTTTTCAGTGTGTACAAGCAAAGCAGATTTTTGAAGCCCTTTTTTTTTGTGCTTATCTCATGATTGCAGCTGAAGTGAGGGATATTTGTGATGCCTAAAGTTCATGAACTAGCTTTAAATTGAAGTCCTCAACATACTATGGATGAAACAGAAGTACAGACTGTTCAAGAGGAGAATGAGATGTTCATCCAAGAGAAGAAAACTGCAGATCCCAAAGGTTGTTCTTTATAGGACTTATTCTGTAAGAAGGACACCTTCAAATTGCATACTTTTCAAACTTGGTGGCTTTGTTTACATGGCTAATATAGGATATGTTTTATGCAGCATACCATGAGCTGGCTCAGACTACAAGGGCAAGTCCTGCAGCATCCGAAGCCCAGGTAGTGGAGTCAAGGTGCCTAAAACCCCCTGTGCAGCCCACAGAGCCTGTTCTGTTTGTGTGTATGACAGGCCAGGGTGATTTCTGAACAATAAAACTTCTCTCACACCTGATTGAAAATTTGTCTCTATGAGCTCCAACTGTTTAAAATTGGGCCTTTAACCCAAATTAGCTACCCGTAGCCATGCTGAGGGTGGGAGAAGCTGTTTGCTGCTCTCCACAATTTCAGAAAGCATGTAGAGAAGCTTTGAGCTGTGGTGCCTCATGCCCTGAGACAGCTCGAGGGCCATCTCCTGTTTGGATGGCTGCAGGGGGTGGCTGGTCGTGCTGGCTGGACCGACAGAGCCTCTTGTAGCAACCTCTCCGCTCGGCCCGTTTGCACCTCACGGCTGAGTGTCTCTGTGCTCCGTCCCAGAGCTGCCGGCAGCGAGTGCAGCCCGCGCTGTGCCCAGGGGAATGGTCATTGACAGGCTGGCTCAGAGCAGCACGGTGCTGTGCCCTCGCCCCTCGCCACCGCGGCTTGTGCTTACAGACGGCTTGCGTGAGGCGGCTCCACTCACTTCGCTGCTTTGTGTCACATAATCGCTTGACTCGGCAGCGCAGCGATGCCTGGCGGTCCAGAGCTGTGCCGGGATAGGGCTGTGCCGGGATAGGGCTGTGCCGGGGCAGAGCTGTGCCGGGATGGGGCTGTGCCGGGCCAGAGCTTTGCCGGGATAGGGGTGTGCCGGGATAGGGCTGTGCCGGGATAGGGCTGTGCCGGGCCAGAGCTGTGCCGGGATAGGGCTGTGCCGGGCCAGAGCTGTGCCGGGCCAGAGCTGTGCCGGGATAGGGCTGTGCCGGACCAGGGCTGTGCCGGGCCAGAGCTGTGCCGGGATAGGGCTGTGCCGGGATAGGGCTGTGCCGGGATGGGGCTGTGCCGGACCAGGGCTGTGCCGGACCAGGGCTGTGCCGGGCCAGAGCTGTGCCGGGATAGGGCTGTGCCGGGCCAGAGCTGTGCCGGGATAGGGCTGTGCCGGGATAGGGCTGTGCCGGGATGGGGCTGTGCCGGGATAGGGCTGTGCCGGGCTGGGGCTGTGCCGGGATGGGGCTGTGCCGGGATGGGGCTGTGCCGGGATAGGGCTGTGCCGGGGCAGAGCTGTGCCGGACAGAGCTGTGCCGGGCAGAGCTGTGCCGGGCCGGGGCTGTGCCGGGATAGGGCTGTGCCGGGATAGGGCTGTGCCGGGATAGGGCTGTGCCGGACCAGGGCTGTGCCGGGCCAGAGCTGTGCCGGGATAGGGCTGTGCCGGGATAGGGCTGTGCCGGGATGGGGCTGTGCCGGACCAGGGCTGTGCCGGACCAGGGCTGTGCCGGGCCAGAGCTGTGCCGGGATAGGGCTGTGCCGGGCCAGAGCTGTGCCGGGATAGGGCTGTGCCGGGATAGGGCTGTGCCGGGATAGGGCTGTGCCGGGATAGGGCTGTGCCGGGGCAGAGCTGTGCCGGGATGGGGCTGTGCCGGGCCGGGGCTGTGCCGGGATAGGGCTGTGCCGGGCCAGAGCTGCTCTGTCCCCAGCTCCGCCGCTCGCAGCCCGCCGTGCTCGGGCAGTCCTGCCGGCTGTACCTCCGCGCCTGCGGGGCAGCCGAGCGCTTCTGGCGAGCTATAGGGGCCGGCAGGCTCGCTGAACAATACAAGTATATCAAATAAATTATTTACCGAATACCTATAAAACTAATTTAGCAAGTCCCATCAAGTCAATCCCTTCTTCTTTCCGCTATACCAGTGTGCATCTTCCCTCCTACCACCTTCTGGCTGCAGCTACGTGGTGAGTTATGCATTCACCTCGCCCACGAACAGCTTCCTTCCTCCCCCTCACTCTTTTCCTGAAGAGCAGAGAGATGTTTTACTGTCCTTCCCTTCAGTCCTGTTACTCGCAGCCCCTGAGGAGCAGGAGAGGACTGGAAGGAATAAACTGGTTAATTTTCACCTTTTTTTTTTTCCCCCCCCAATTTTTGCTGCGGCGCAGAGCGCGGCGGCGCTGCTCAGGCGGTGGGCTGGGGCCGGCCGGGACACACACGTGTGCCAATCGTGTCCCCAGGCGAACCTTCATCTGCCTGCGGCGGATACCGAAACATCGCCTTGGCTCGGCGAGCGTGGGCGTTTCTAGAAGTGATACTGGAGAGACTGGCATCGTATTTGTACTGCTGGTGTTACCCATCTAGACTAGAGCTCACATCGCTGTGTCCTGGCTGCACTGCAATTATGTCTTCATTTTCTGCAGCCATTCGGCATTTTAGGCTTGGTTTGGGTCTGCAGGGTAATTTTCTTCTCCCCTTTTCAAACATTCATTCTCCCCCTATAATTTACAATATATTTGCATTTATCAAGGAAGAATTTCTGCTTAAGTGTAATTTAAGTTTTATCTTAAGGACCACATTTATGAGAAGCATACATTTGCTTTGTAACTTTCCAGTGAGACTCATACTAATTCTTTGTCCCAAGGAAAATGTAAAAAAAAAAAAGAGTAGTTCTAGTGATACCAAAAAGAGAAAGTAAATAAAGTGTATAGCAGCATAAATGTATTTTTAGGTTAATCAGCATAAATATTTAGATGTATTAAATGACAATTAATAATATGATTTTGAAAGGTTGGGCAGAGCTTTAAAGAGAATAGATTTTTAAAGTCATATCTTACTGCTTTTAGCACAGTAAATAAATTTTTCCTTTAAATAAATTTTTTTAAAAAGGGGATGAACCTTTGAATTTGAAACATTCTGGATATATGGTATGTATTCATGGCAGGACATTTTAATAACTAATACAATTTAACAAGAGCAAGTGGCTAATTGTCTGGCAGAAGTTCTGTCTCAATTTCTTCTCCTATCAGTCTACTTCTTAAATCAATCAATTAATGTGTGAGGATACAAATATAGCCAAAGAGTTTGCCCTTTGGGACTGCTATCTGAGTTACTGTGCTGTGTGCATGGGAGCTTGAGAAAAGTAGCCTCTTTGGCTGCTCATCCAAATCATTATAAAATCACATTTGTCATCACTTACACTGTTCCAGTGGCACATGGATATGTCTTTGGCATCTGACCAATCAATTTTCTATTCCAGATGCAGTAAGCAAAAATCATTCTGTATTAGTCTCTGCAGCTCAGTGTCCATCAATTGTCTAACCTTGCAGATACAATGATAATTATAGTAATGCCAATAATAAACCCACAAAGCTCAAGACACTGACTGCTGAAACTTTTCTTAATGAGGAATTGAATGAACCTTGGTTTTTTTGAACATTTATTTCTGAAAACCATTTCCAGCAATCTGTAATTACGTAAAACATAATGCTAGTATTGTGTTCCATAACAAAGGATAGAGATGCTCTTAGATTGGATCAGATAGCTTGGTCACAAAAAAGCAGATAAGACAGAAAAGCAAAAGTAATAGTGTTCTTCTATCTGAAAGAAAAATACTATCATTCTTTGAATGAATGTGGTTTTTTTTAAGAAACAATGACAAAGCCAATAATATTGAACTGAGAACAGTATATAATATAGTGCTTGAAAATACAATATTCTTCAGAATTCAAGAGCTTTATCTCATTTCCAAATGCATCTTCCCCTTCTTAATTTCTTTTTCTTTGTTGGCTGAATTACTTAGAGTGAAGATAATGCTGTGAAGGACTTCCGACACAAAACAGCCCTAAGTGAATGTTATGCATTATTAATAAAAACTCAGATAACTCTCTAAAACAAGATGATCCTAAAGCATTTAACATTTAATCAGCAAAATTTATCACATGTTCAGCTTTTTGAAAAGCATTAAGGAAAAGAAAAAATTTAATAGCTACAGTAATGAAGGATGTGTGCAAATGCCTGACCTTTCATTACTACATACACAATGCCCAAATGTGAAAATGAAAATGCCAGTGCCGCACGGATTATGAATAGCAGCTGTAATGGTTTCTAACGCCTCAGTACAAATGAAAATGAAGCTCTGATCATAAAAGATTATGGTTAATTTGTCACATAGTAAAAATATCTGTAAGATTTTCACATCTTTAGTGATCTTTCGTCCTCTTTAAGATGTAACTCCCATAAATCTCTTTTGCAAGTGTACAGATACTGGCATTGCTGCTCTACAGTTTCTGAAACCTTCAACTATCTTTTCTTTTAGTTTCTTATTTCCAGTTTGAAGTATAATTTTAGAGTACATTATTTCCTTGTTTCTCAGCAAGGAACAACAAGTTATACTAGTGTTTATTTTAATTCATTACTGTAATTATTTATTTAGGGTACTTGACATTTGATAATGCATTTTATTGAATAATTGTTTTTATTGATCTCTTAATTGCCACAGTATCTAGGATATACTATACAAAACTATACAAAATTCTATGTCAGCATGTATGGTAGATCTCTGTTCAAAGTACATCCACCTGTGACAAAAATCAGAGTAGGGGAGAAACTTTAGGGAGAGTAGAAGTGCTAGTGAAGCAATATTTGTATTATATTAGTATCAGTATATCAATTGGCTAAGTTTTGTCATGACTGGGCAGGCAAACAAGAGTTCTGCTAGAGGCAGGGTTTCATTGTGGAAGACAGCAGTGTTGTTTTTCCTGCTGCCAGAAGATGCTGTGACCATCACACCAAGCAGACTTCCCTTCAGATCCATAAGCAGTCACTCTCCAATCCAGCCTTGGATTTATGGTTTGTGATAGCAGAGCTGCATATTGCTTGTTCAATCATCAGTGCAGTTTTAACCTGGGTACAGAGTTACATTTCTGCAAAAATAGCCATTAGATGTGCCATGAAGTTTTTGTTGACTTCTGGGCTAAATTTATGCTGCTTTACCACTTAAAATGAAGAGAAGTAGCCCAGCGGAAATTAACTCAAAACTTTCCCTTCTCATGGTGCATGAAATACCTGCTGCATCCAGACTAGAGAAAAAAATTATTGAGCGAAGTGATGATTGTTGCTTCCTAACGTAGTGTCAGCAAAAACAGATATTAAAGATAAACCATTAGAAGACAGAATTTCTTTTCTAAATGAAAATTTACATAGCATCTCTTTGAAAGAAAGAAGAGGAAACCAACAAGGCTTCATTTTGTGAATGCATCCTTTTCAGTTGCTAGATCTTTCAGTTGCTAGCATCCTTTTCAGTTGCTAGATCATATTGTTAATCTCTATGTTACACTGAGATAAGTGAATAGAATGACACTGATTTCCAGGGTTTGAAAAGTTGCCTCATAATATTCTTCAGTCTTTAACCTTCACTGTTTTGTCTATTTCCACTATTGAAATAAAAATTCAAGAGACTGTGTGACTGCGTCAAGGTGTCTAAACAAGTGCTGGAAATTCAGTAGAGCATAAGAAAGCTTCTTTAATCTAATTCAGATAATGTAGAGGAACATGAGAGACCAGTACAGAGAAGTATTCAAGATGTTGTATTTCTCTTCTTTCTCTCTCCCAAGTGAACTCTGAATTCAGTTTGACTATCTATATGTATTTACAAAAATTTAGAAGTTATTTTAGAAAACAGAAGGGTGTTGTAATTACGTTTAGCATTTTTAAATTAATCTTTGTATGCACACGTATGCTAGTATAGCGTGTAGTGATGGCTCCATGTTTGAAGGTTGAACATAAGAAATGACAAAGTAATTGGAATGTATTTCATAACCATTGCTAGGTCTCTGGTGGCTGCCTCAGAGAATTCTTTCATGCCACTGTTTCAAAGCATAATCTGTCATGTCAGCATTGGGTTGGATTTTGTGGAATGGTTAGAATTTACCATATGGTGCATTTTGTTCTGCAACCTTGGTGTTTTGTTACAGTCCAAGTTCCTGGACATCCTCAATAAGAATGTGCAAATTCTGCATCCTCAAAAAGAATGTGCAAAGCATGAGTGATCCCAAATTGACTCCATGTGTTTAACACACCTGAGCATTATGGGCAGTTGGTAGCTGTTGTTTGTCTGCTGGATCCGTGCATGGATAGCTGCAGAATGGGAGAACAGAACTGCACTTAGCTCACTTAGAAACTGAATGGGCTTGCACCAAATGCCCACAGAAATGCCATTTAAAAGTCATTGCAGTCTGATGGAAACAGCAGTCTGACAAATAAAGACGAGAAATTTTCGGGAGAATACAACTGACCTTTCCATGGTGAGATCAACCTCTTCTGTAAATATTTTACTTTGCTAGTATGGTATTAAAGCTCCATAGCACTTTTTCTGAAGATGTGTCAGCAATAGACATCTTGGGGATGGCTCATATTACATTTTGTTCATTACACTTTGAAAATTAACTTTTTCTCAGAGCTCTTGAGACTTTGGCAGTTAATGATAGAAAAACTATCACTGGAACGTTGGCCTGGATGAGTGACCTGAGAGACCAATATTATCCCATTTTGTCTGCCTTTGATCCTTTAAAACTAATGTGTTGAAATTCTAATTAGAAGAGGACAGCTGAACAATTAATTAATAGGGGAATAAGCACTACATTTTTCTCCTTGGCTGTACAGCATCTTCATGCAGCGTGAAGTAATTGATGTGGTGATGGTGTGACAGTGGCATGCCAACAGCTGGTCTTGGTGAAAGTCTCAGTCCATCAGATACACACACATCCTCATCTGGCTCTTGGTTGCTTTTATACACTGACCAAAATGAGCAAATACTGCTTCTGTTGGATCAGACAACTGCAGTGTTGGTAGCTCCTAATATGTTCTCTGTTCTTGAAGTTTAACCCCAAGTGCTCTCAGGGGTTGACAGAGACCATCATAAATCTGTGTAAGTAGGAAAATTATTGTCTAAGGAGGGCACCTCAGTCATTGTTAAGTTTTCTGCATGTCGTTGATACTGAGGTGCACTCAAGAATTAATTGAAGGCCAGTGTAGCAAGGAGCAGGTAACATTGCTCAGCAGTTAGCAGTGTAATGCTGATGTTGGTATTCAGGTAGCCTTGCCAAGGCATTCTTGTGCAGCACACACAGATATTTACTGTCTGACCACATTTTGCTAACTCAGAAAGGTAAGAGCCCTAAAGTTGAGAATATAAGCAACTGAAAAACTTTGAGTATTTGTGGAGAGGAGGGTTGATTTTGACAAGAGATAAATATAGGTCATCATACAGCAATGAAATTCAAGAACAGCTTGATAGGGCTTACCTTGCCACAGTGCTAATACAGGAGGGAACTGTGAATTTGGTACATGTGAAAGCTTGACAGAACAACAGCCTTAAAGAGCAGGAAGCTTTTTTTATTCTCAAAGCCTTTATTGCAGAGGTATCTGAGATGGCATCTCCTGTATGAAAGCCCACCAGTGTGCCACAGCCCTGTTCTGAAGGGACCACTTCTCTTGGATGATGTGAGCGTAATTCAGCCTGCAGACACATTCACTCCTTGACCCCTTACGGAGATTGCCAACAAGGGTTCCAATTAGTGCCGGCGGCAGACTGTGACAATTTTCAAGATTGACTTTCACACCATGCCAGGCCTTTAAAATAAAGAGCATTTATACAAAACACAATTTGCTTTGACAGTAATTTTCAGTAAGCTATTATTGAAGTTATTTATGTTTGAATCAGAGCATCTTTTCACCAGCTGTGTTTCTGCTGCTGTCTGATCCTGAAGCGTTGCAATAATCCCTTCCTTATGTGTTTTATACTTTATGTGACAGTGGTTGTTTCAAGCATCCATTACTTACACAGTTTTTAGGGCTCAGACATTCAAACAGGAATCTTGCAAAATTCCCAAGTTCTTGAGCAAATTGCTTCTGCTGTTGCAAGCCCTCACATATTTGATGGCAGACTTAAATTTTAATGGCTTTGTGAAGCAGCAGGCTATGCAAATTAAACTGTAGGGTTCAGAAGTTCACAAGTTAAAGTTGCTTGGATGTCAAGAGTATTTCACTGCATTGACAGCAAGGCTTAAGGACAGGTAATCTCATTATTACCAGTAGACAGAGCAGCCCCAGCTTTCCAAGTGTGATTGTGAGGCCTCTGCCTTCTGATACCAGGGATTCCAGTGCACCATCCTGATCTCCAAAAATAAGACCTGAACACCATGATCTTTGTTTTCTGTGCTTTGTCATCCCCAGAAAACAGTGTCCAAGCTGATGCTCGTCTCTTAAGTTGTTCTTCATGTGTCTGAACACAAGCTTGGCACCTTGGCCTCATGCCCCCATCTTCTCTAACTATATACCATGCAATGTTACCTTTCCTCTCTATACTAGGACCCCAGACCTCACCTCTGTGGTGATGTACCTTATTTCATGAGCCTCTTGCTATGCTTCTTGCCTGTTACATTCCTGTAACTGTCTTCTGAGATGGAGCTGGGGATGTAATGCTGTGTGTGGTATACTCTGCCTTGCCTGCATGGTGTGATGGAAGGAATGCCCATCTCTCGCTGTGTATGGGATCTTCAGAGAGAATTCCCAGAGATCAGCTGCACAGGCAGTGACTGAAATCACATTACCACTCCTCCAGCAGCTGTTGCTTCCAGGTATTGGGAACCTCTCTATAATCTTCTGTGTTCCCCTAAAAAAAATTTCTGGAAAACATCCTCTTCCTAGGCTTGGACAGGTCTGATGCTTCACCTGCTGCTAAAACAGTGATAATCTAAGGGTCGATGTAGTTAAGAGACCAAAAGGGATCTGCCCACAGTAGGACAGCTTCCAGCCTGGTATAATCTGTTGTACTTGTCAATTAGAGTCATGGAACCATTGCCTGTAGTTTGTGTGCTGAGGGTTGCCTTTGGAAATGGAAAGGGAAGAGCCCCACATGCCATGGCTCTTGCTGGAGGAATTGTCCAGTGCAAAGGGCTTTTAGCTTTTGTGTTCATATTTGCACAGTGCTGCTTCTCCTGTGACAAAAACAGCCCTGGGAAAAGGCATGCCCTTCTTAAAGCCTCTCTCCCTGGATTCCTCTGCACTGTTTCATGGGTGTCCATGAATACTGAGTTTGGGAGCTTATCAAGTTTCCTCACATCAACTCAGGCAGGCTGGTGGGACTGCAGGACCTCAAGGCTCACTGTGTGTGTGTGCTGTGTGATAACAGCTGAGAATGAGGACACTGCCTTAAACTGGGTCTACTCTGTCCCACCAAGGTCCTTCCAGAAGATGTCTCTAGCCCTGGAAATAAATCTTCCTGGATCTCTGGGTAAAACTCTTCCACAGGAACTGTTGCTCATGTTAAAGCCTGGGGAAGTGAAATTTGTAGCTTCCCTAGGTGAGGATAAATACTGTGAAACAGGTTTCATGTAAAAGTATATCTGCAGCTCAAATAAAAATGGTCCTTAGTTGGAACTAGAGTATTTTAAGGTCCCTTCCAACCCAAACCTTTCTCTGATTCTGTGATTCATTCTATGAAATAATCAAAAATGTACTACAGTAGAGTGACTTTGCAAACTCTTGGCTCATTAATAGTGTGCTAATATTCATAATATTGAAAGACATCTAACCACTGAATGATTTTTGACTAGCCGGGATGCTAGAACTTGAAGATAATTTCCATTTTCCTTAGCTTTGAATAGGGCATTTGAGGTAACCTGTTATGTTTTTTAGTTAGCTTTTGACCCATTGATTTCCATTTCCTTACTTCAAAAATGTGGTGTGAAACATACTGCAGATCATTGCATCAAACACCACAATTGTGGAATTCAGACCTTTCTCATCAATAGTGAGACCCAAATTGAAACATGATTTTAAAATAGCAGAGAAAAAGCATTTCAAAACAAGAGTTTCAGAATTTAATGTTCATTGTGAATGAAACAGCTAAGTTATGGCTAGATTATTCTGAATTGCATTCCCTGAAAATAATGTTATTTATTATGGCTTTAATTAATTCTTAATTTGTTCATCTTCAGTGGGAAAGAAACCAAGTACTCCTCTAGTATGTAAAATTGCCAAAAGCTCTAAAATTAGCATAAACAATAATTCCTCATTCTTCCTTCTTAAGAGCAATATAATACTTTTTCTACTTAGATGCTATATTTGCTGTAGGATGCATATAAATAACAAGCCCACTATTTTTTTGGCTCAGCTACTGGGATTCCCCCACATCCCTCATCTGCCCTTGCCCTTCCTGTCTTCCAGCTAGCAAGAAGCAGAAGAGAGGCAGTGATTTCCAGCCTCAAGTTCACAGAAGCTGGCATTGTAGCTGAATGTTAACGCCTCATGTAGCTCGAGATGCCTGGTACTTAGTAATGCAACTTTAACCTTTATAATATACATAATCTGATTCTCAAACAATCTATATTCTCCCCGTTACAGCCTAAGTAGCTGTGAGGAGTAGTGAGAATGGACAAGTGTAATCACCACACAGGACACGGAGAAGGACGGAGAGATGAATCACAGATTCCCATCAGAGTTTTCAGATTTTAGCCTTGTTATCACTATTTGATTCTAGTGCCAGGAAATGAAAGAGACATGATAATATTTTGTTGTGATGTTGGTGTTAGCCAGTCAGATGGCAGAGCATTCAAAAATCAGCAGCTTGTTTTCTAAGCTGGTATTGCAGATGTTTGGTCTTGAGTGACTCTAAAAGAGCACAGAAATAATTAGGTAGTTGTTAATGAGTATGAAAGGTAATAAATTAACTGTAATATATGTTTTTCTCTCTTCTTTTAGTCATATTTTAGATGAGGAAAGACATTTCAGAGTGAAACTAAGACTGCAGTTGGATTTTTTTAGCCTTTGCCCCTATGTTTCAGGTGTTGTTTAAAAGAAGTAGCACACATTTAAGTGTGGTGATGTACTTTGTTTCTGTAAACTTCACTGTCTGTATGTTCTACTGTCACATGTGCACATGCTTTTGCATGCATGTCCACATACATTTAAGCTACAAAATGCGCAGATCACGCTGTCAGTGATTCCATTGTTTTACCATTCTTGTGACATATACAATACATGGTAAAATTGAGCCTCCACTGCTGAGCAAGATTTATCATACAGATTTATAGGATATGCTAACCAATACTGGAAGTAAAAAAGATGAGCTGTCCTGTGGAGTTTTGTCATCATTAGTTGAGAAAGTTTTATAGCAAGTGGTGGAGTCGTGACTGAGTACTGCAGATCAAAATTCTGCTGATTAAATAATTCTTTCTTTTGTAACTGTGCTGTGTTTTGTATGTAGTACGAGTTTTATAGGAAATGTTTAATGATGGGGGAGATCTGTACGTTTGACACCAACTTTTTGAATGTGTAGCATTCTTGTATTCAGGTACTCCAAAGAGCCTTGTTATAGCTTCAAATGTTGAATGTATGGTGCAGAGTCTAGCATCCTTCCAATGCAAGTGTTTATCCTGTAAGAAAGTCTTGTCCACGAAATTGACCTTTTGATTAAAAAAAAAACAAACACTTGCTAATCTAGGATGAATCATGCCTAGCCTGACACCTGGACAGGTTTAATCCAAGAATAATGAAGAGCTGAAAAACATTTTCAGAAGAAGCTGATTTTCATTTTTAAAGACAACTCTCTAACATGGCTGCACTGCAGGAGGCAGTGATGGTGGTAATCATACATGGCATGAGAAACCTAAAGTAGTGGGTTGAAAGTAATTGAAAAGGTCAGTTGAGCATGATGCAGTTATCTCAGGGCTGCAGTTTATCCCCAGCTAACAACTGTGAGCCTTTCTGTCTACTTTGTGCCTAGGTTAATACAGCAGTCACGACTGGATAGGTGTGGATAGCATGGAGCTGCTGTGAGATACTTGCAATAAATTACATTTCTTAACATGCATTTGTAGATTCCCAAAAATGTGGTAATGATGCATATATCTAATAAGAGAAGTAAAACTTGAAGCACTAACTCATTTTTCTTTAGTTAAGTGGTATTGTATCAGACTGCCCCTTACATGACTGATGGCTTTGACAAAAGTAGAATTTGTTATCCCTATTGGTGTTCAGTGTTGTGTTGACTTTGTCGAGTACAGGCTGCTTTCCAGACCAGTTTTCTGACTAGGCCTTCAGTATCTACTCCATTTTTTTGTCTTTTTAAGTTGCATATCAGAAGTATGAATATATGAGGTGACACTGTATAACACCAATACAGTATGATTTTTTACGGTAGTTTTGCTGAACAGGTAAGGCATGCAAAATCAGTTGCATGTCAATCTAGCCAGGCAGTAAGTCACATAAGTAAAAGGTTTGTGTTTGAAAGTAGTAAAACCCAAAGAAATTAAATTCCATCTCAACGAAATGGCAACTGACCTTTCCTTTGCTAATACCACCCACTGCAACCATCTGATCAATAGGTAATACAAGACATACTGATGATTATTGGCTTTTCTTCCTTCTACCACTTTACCTTCACTTTTCCCTAGTTATCCACCACACTCACCTACCCACTAGGAGTCAAAATATATGTATCATTTGTCTAGACCACTTGATCACATCAATGTTCCTAATAGTTTCTTCTCTTTATCTTAGGAGAATTTTTAGAGCTGTTCACATGTTTTACGTTTACTAGTTTCATCCTAAAGAAGAGCTATTTACATTGAAAGAAAAGCCTTTCTTTGGCAATCTTACAAAAATTTAAGAATTCTAATGGGGATATTCACCACATATTAGTCTTTTTCCACCCATTTAAAAAGGTGAGCTAGAGAAGAAATGGGGGCTAAATTTTGTCCTTATTTTTGTTTTGAAAAAAAACACTGCTGCCTTCAAATAGATTTGGCTTGAAGTGTGCAAGAACTAGATGGTATAAGAAGTGACCTGTATTTGTAAAGCAGGTAAATGCAGCCAGTAGACTACAGATGCTGAACTTGTAGTATTGATCAAAGGTTGTTTAATTCTTGCTGGAGACAACCATTATTGCAGAATGCAGGTATCTCTGATGAAGCAAAAAGTTTATAGCATAAACTGCAAAGTTAGGCAAATTCAATTTGTTAGATAATAAGAAATAAGTTTTTTCCAATCGGTTGTTATTTTGGCATATTATTAATCTCTGTGCTGCTCTACTATATCATTGTAATAAACATTTTGCCATATTACTGCAGTTTTCTCCATTAAAAAGAAAAACTGGTTATCTGCAGTGAGTAAAAGCATGAATCTCTACTTGATTTTACTTTTTTTCTTTTTATAGAAGCTGCAAAGAATCGATCCTCCTTACTGTTGTTCAACCTTACCCTGTAAGTATTGTCAGTATTTTCTGAATTAGTTTCCTAGCAACATAGCAGCTTCTTTTTCTGCCTATATTCTGTTTGTGTCCCTACCTTATGTGTGCAATAAAAAGAAATAAGTGCAATAAGGGCTGTGTCTATTAAAGGTGATGTTTAAAATAGCAGTTCTGTGTCCTGTACTCAAAGGCTAAATTAGTAAGTTAAAAAATAACAGTGTCTTTAAACTCACACCAGGAAGAGTGATAGAACAGAATGCTAAGTTCTGCTTCAGTTTCTGATTTGTTGTAGCTCCTGGGTTTTTCTTGATTCTGCCTTGGTCCCACAGAGTTATGCTGCTGTAGCAAACCAGCTGTACCTTATGTAAGGTAAAGCTTACCTTACTGTATTAGTTTGAAAACAAACCAGGGGGAGATCACAAGTCAGTATTAAAATTTAATAGGAAAAATTAAAAATAAGTGAAATAATTCAAGAAAATGCACTGACCAAGTCAGATACAACCTGGCGCCCTGTTAGGGTGGTTGTAGCAGTCTAAATGAAGTAGCTCAGTGAAGCAGTGATCCTGTGAAGATCTGGTCTCCTCTTGAAGGTCCAGTGGTAGCTCTCATCCTCTGGGAATCCAGTAGACAGGGCTGACTTGGGCAGTTCCAAGGCCAGGTTATATCCAGGTGGGAATGCTTGGCTCCTCCCTCCTGGGTGGAGCATCTCACAATAGGATGAGATAATTCCATGAGTCATGCAGATGGTCCTTGATGGCTCATTGTCTGTTATCAGGGGTGAGTCACAGCAGGAGATAACAGCTAATGGCCCACAGCTGGTGGTAATAGAATACTAAATACACCTGTATTGTAACCTAGGATTCTTACATATGCTTACAGATTCTCTGTCTGCATCTCTAGCTTGTGGAGGTGAGGGGAGAGCAGGGACAGACAGGCAATCACATGAGGTTACCTTGAAGGGACTGGGAGAAGCTGCAGCCCACTTTAGGGGTGGTTGATTCAACGTGTCTTTGCAACTCACTCTGTGGTTTGTGGGAGTTGTTCATGACCTCTCAGCTCGAACCCATCTCCCATGAAAAAAGGAGAAGCCAAGCCAGGGCAGGAAGCTCATCTGTCCTTGCACAGCCATATGTACATTGTGGGCTCCTGGGGGGCCTCAGCCATGCCCCAGGAGTAATTCAGATTCAGCAGGTCCATTTGGCTCCTTGTTGTCTAGCCTGACACACAGCAGTTTTCATTAACAAGGGATAATTATATCCTTTTCACCCAAGAATAAGAGATGATGTGGATTTGACACAAAGATGTGGAAACAAGTTCATCTGATAAAGCTGCCAAAATGAACATCTTGCAAATGCAACTCGGCCTGTGCTGCATGCCTTTGTACTATCCTTTAGTCTTTCTGGCTAGTTTTGAGGTGGTCATGCAGTTTTACTTGTCCTGCACCTTTTCTAGAAGCCAGTCTGACTGCAGCTAATTTGTGGGGGAAAAGCACACATTCCACAGCAAAACCAGGCAAGGGCTACCACCTTGCAGCAAGACAACTGTAGGAAGGTGATCTGGGATCAGGTCAGCCACATGAAATGAAAATTCAGGCTTTGTCTGAGTAAATAAAAAAACCTAACTTCCTTTAAATCTTTCTGTTTTACAGACAGTGGTTTTTATCACAGTGAATATACATAATATGGGGGAAAAGAAATCCCCACCCACTTTTCTTTTTTAATGCAGGTTTCATGCATGGACAGACTTAATTCTTGTCTGTAAATGTCAGGTGAAGAAAAGGCACATGCTTCAGTGCAGCTATGTGTAGTCCTTGAAAGCGGACAGCACAGTCTGTGAGGTGCTGTGACCTGTTACCATTATGCTGCTGGTCTGAGAGCAAGCCTGTGTGTACTGAATGCAAGGGAAGCTGAAATCCTAATAAAACTGTGCACTCCATGTTCAATGGAAGCCTTACAGCACAGGTACAGTCCTTCTCCAGCCTTTGACCTGGAAAAGAAGGAAAATCATGACCTGGTCTCTTTACCAAGGGCAAGTCCTGCCCGAAAACATAGTGGTTTTCTATGATGGAGTGGCTGCATCAGTGGACAAGGAAGGGCTACAGATGTCTTTTATCAGGGCTTCTGTAAAGCCTGTAACACAGTCCTTCACAACATCCTTCTCTCTAAATTGGAGAGAGATGGACCTGTTGGGTGCACTGTTAGGTGTATGAAGAATTTGTTGGATGCTCACATCCAGAGGGTTGTGGTCAACATCTGAGAGTCCTGCTGGACATCAGTGACAAGTTCTGTCCCTCAGGGGTCTCTAATGGGACCAGTGCTACTCAACATCTTCATCAGTGACATAGACAAAGGGATAAAGCACATCCTCAGCATATTTGTAAGTGACACCAGGCCCAGTGGGATGGTTGACACACCTGAGGGACTTGGAGAGGCTCAAGAAATGGGCTCATGTCAAGGCAATCCCTGACATCAATACAGGCTGGGAGATGACCAGATTCAGAGCAGCTCTGCACAGAAGGCCTTGGGGGTACTGATGGGTGACAGGCTGACATGAGGTGAGGACATGAGCCAGTAATGTGCACTTGCAACCCAGAAAGCCAAACGTGTCCTGCACTGCATCAAAAGCAGTGTGACCAGCAGTATGAGGGGGGTGATTCTGCCCTTCTACTCCACTCTCATGAGACCCCACCTGGAGTACTGCATTCAGCTTTGGGATCCCAGCACAGGAAAGACATGGACCTGTTAGAGCAAGTCCAGAGGAGGCCACCAAGGTGATTAGAGGGATGGAGCACCTCTCCTATGGGGAAAGGCTGAGAGAATTTGGTTTGTTCAGCCTGGAGAAAAGAAGGCTTCAGGGTGACGTAATTGCAGCCTTCCAGGACCTGAAGGGAGCCTACAAAAAACTTGGAGAGAGATGATTTACAAGCCATGTAGTGACAGAACAAGGGGCAATGGCTTTGAAATGAGAGTAGATTTAGACTAGGTATATGGAAGAAATTCTTTACTGTGAAGGTGGTAAGATGCTGGAACAGGTTGCCCAGAGAAGCTGCAGATGCCCCATCCCTGGAAGTGGTCAAGGCCAGGCTGGACAGAAGGTCTGAGCAAGCTGGTCTAGTGGTAAGATGTCCTTGTCCATGCCAGAGGGGTTGGAACCAGATGATCTTTGAGGTCCCTTCAGTTCTATGATTCTATAAACCTGTCATTCACAGCTATTTGTTCAAGCTCTGTGTGAGGCCTGACAAGGCAGAATCTGCACCTCTCATTATGTAGCACCAAAATCTAATCAATAACTGAACTACTTCTAGATGTCACTGAACTAAGGATGGCACTGAAACACTTTTCTGTCAGCCGTTTAGACTGATGTGCCCACTTTATATATGAATTTGTATTGCCCCACTCAGGTATGTCTATCAGTCCCCCAGCTCTACCTCAGCAGACGAAGAACTTGTGTTATTGGGGGTGATGGTTGTTTAAGCTCCTGTAGGCATCCAGATTGTCTTCCCAAGAATGTGCACAGAGCAGTTAGAAGATGTGACTGATGTATACATGTAGGTGCAAGCTTTAATTGACCCATTTTTACCCCAAAGTTGGGATGCTTAGTGGAATGAGCTGGCTGGGAGGTCCTTGGCTGCAGCACTGTTGCATCTGGCAGGTGTCTGTGCAGTATTACTGTACCTCTCTACCTGTCCAGACCAGGGTCTTACTGATTCATGGCATCCTTCCCTTACCAATTCCAACTGCAGGTTTTTCTGCGGTGGAAACAAGGGTGTCTGTAGGGATGTGGAGCAGTTGGGGTGATGCCAGTGTGTGCAGCCAAATTTTGGCCCTGAAGCTGTGCAAGGTCCCACAGTTTATACTGCAAAGTCACCTGGGTACTCCTGAGTCACCTCGAACATCTGGTCCATGCTGGCCCTCAGACTGCCACAACATTGCTGTCAGCAGTGCCTGAGCCTGTTGGCTTCTCTTTCAGCCTTGCAACACCAGGTGTTGCTGCATTCCAGCTGTGTACTGTCCTGGTCTGCTGTGCAGGGGATCCTCTGACAAATACGGTTTGTCTTACAGTTTGGAAACAGTTTGTGTCTTCAAAAATTATCATGCACATGTCTTTTCCCCATTTCTTTAATTTTGCCTCCTCCATGTTTCCTTTTACTATTTTGCCAATAAAACTGAAATGATGAAGTAGAAACCAGATAAAGGGAAATAAGAGCTTTTAAATAAAGACTGAATTTCTTTCCCATTCTTGGCAGAAATACATCTTTACAAACATTTCATTGATCTCTCCTCATGATGGTGATTTTCCTTCCACCATTGCATAAAAGTATCTGCCAAGATGCATTACAGGAGTGCTATTTCTTAATTGGTTTTATTTGTGCTATTTAGAGTGTGTCTTGATTTTGCATTTAAGTAACCATCCTTTATGATTGCAGGTGAAAGTAGATGTAATCTAGATTTGTAGCACTCTGTAGTTCACTTAGTACTTTTTGAAAGCTTTTGCAGATCATTTCTGCTTAAATTTTTTTAATTCACTTTTGTTTAATGCTTAAGCACATTAAAGTTTCATTTTAATTATGACCAAACCTAAGCATTGGGCTTTTCCTTTCCATCAGTCTACAAATCTCAGCTAGGTTCTTATCACCAGTGCTCATAAGGAGGTCACTGAGCAGCTCCAGCAGTTGAAGCAGATCAGCGCTTTGATTTCTGGAAGTATGGTATTTGATTATAATTTCTGACTGTTTTATTCTGAAAATGAACTATCATTCTGATTGTTGCCTTATTAAGTTTTAAGCATTACTCAAATCAAATAACTTGCCTGTTTGATATCTGCTCAGATTTTATGTGCAGAGATCATTTGATAGGTTGCTTTCATGATTAATCTCTTAAGCTCCTTGGATGCAGTCCAGGCCCAGCTGAGATCTATGGCAATTTTGCTGTGCATTAATTTTTGCAATGGGCAAGAGATAGGATCTTCTTCTGTTTTGAAAGAGGTATTTCTTGTTATAACATGGTTATACTTCCGAGACAGTATAACAGTTGCAGAAGAACTACAATAAATAACATTTATGGATCATAATGATTGTGGCAACAATCTTATTGCGAGTCTGTGGGACTAACGATCAGATTGTGACTACCATCTAAAAATGTCAAAATATAAATAATGCAAATAATAAAATACAATTTTCTATTATACATTGCCTACTTTTTAAGAGAGAACCCAGCTCTGGCCACCATTCCAGCTATTCAGTTTTTTTCAAGAGTTTGACAAAGAAATACTGATGATGATGATCTGTCAGTGCCATGTGGTTATCATAAATTACTGTGTGGTAAAACTTCTCCACATTATTTCTTCCATGCCCCTGCTTGCTCTTCTACAATGCTCTTGTGAGCCAGTGTAGTTGTTTCAGCCTTGTTCACAGCTATGAATTACCGTATTTAGTTTGCCTTAGGGCATTTTGTCCTGTTCCACTTAATAAATTTAATTCTTCCTCTTACTCACCTTTTATTTGCTTGTTAAATTTTGGCACTTGTAATTGCTGTTAGGGGTGAACCAAAAAGTCAATACATTTTTTCACTCATGCAATTTTTTTCCTTATTTTCTAGCAAACTTAATATTTCATGTTAAACTAATGACTATTTTTAAGTAACAAGCTTAAAATTTATTGCACATATGCACTCTGTGGCTATTTAAAAACTACAGTATTTCTGAAGTTTTAAATGTAGTTTGATGCTTACTGTCACAGGGAAAGTTTTTTTTTCACCTTGTGACTGTCCTGTACTGTTGTAATTTTATTTAATTATGCTAGCTCGGTAGTACACTGTACTCTTCTAGCTACTAAATCCTTCTTTTTCTTGAGCACGAGTAAATGTTTTGTTGTAGCTGCACTTCTACTGGCAAGAGCTCTCAAAGAGGCTTTTTCAGCAAATAAAAACCACTTCCCTTGCAATCTCCCCCAAATTCTAGTCTACCTGCAAGAATGCATGAAGCACTAGACATTTTTATTTTCATCAAAAAAGTTTTCCTCAAAATGTAGGATATTGTTTCTAAGATCTATCAAAAAATGACCCACTCTAATGCTGCTGACGAATATAGGATCTAATTTTGAGAAGTCTAGAAAATGAGAAAGTAACATTTTCCAGAAAGCCATCTCTGCAATCTTTCGTGTTTTGACCCTGCTGAGGGGATGCCAGTTGATTGCAGTTGCTATAAGCAGGGTTCAAAGTAGGGTCTGGGTCTTCACTGTTATTTCCTCCAAGTAAATCTCTGTGCAATGCTTCATTTTTCTTGTTAGCAGTTTCTCTAGGTAGTGTTGAAATGATCAGCTGATTTTTTTTCCTTTGAATTCTATGTAAACAAGTAAAAATTATTTAAAACACTCATAAATTTGAGCTTTTAATAGGAAACAGGGCTTAGGTCACAGAGAGTAAAGTCTGAGGGGTTTTGAATTATTTTGACTCCTTGTTAAAATGTGTGCCCTCATTTTGCAGAAGTCACTCTAATTAAGCTGTTTTTATCTGTGACAATGCAAATACTTTCCTTGCAGTGATAGATGTTCTGCATTAGTGTAAATACCTCCTGCTTAAGGTCATTAACTGAGGCTAATGGTGTCCATTTGGCTAAAACACAGAGCATCAGAAACAAATGAACCTGGCACTATGAGAATCATTAAGTGATAGCATTCTTCTACAAACCTAAAGACATTAAAATGGAATAGAGCTGCATATCATCTTACTGAGGCTTTGTTAGACAAGCGAGTTCTGACAATCAAACCCAACTGTTTTCTTAGGTATTTGCACATCCTTTGGAAACACTTCTTTTCTCAAAGAGAAAATGTCAAGTGTCAAGTTGATGCACAGGTAGAAACAATGACACTGCACAATCAAATGCAAAAGCTGTGCTATTACTCAAACCTTTAACCAGTAGAGAATGTTCTCCCAAATACATGGCATAGCTGTTTCATTTCTTACACCCCTGGTTTATAGTTTGGGGCTTTTTGGAGAGCAATTGCTCCAGGCTCACCCAGAGTGCTTGGCAAAGGGCCAGAGTCCTTCCCATGTCACCACAGAGAAAGTGGAAATGGAAGGAATCCCCATGTTTTATGGTAGACCGTGGTGTGCTCCCCTGACTGTGCAATATGAACATTAAACCCCACATCCCAGAGGGGCTCTTGGGGACTCACATATGTTCAAATCTTTAGTTGTCCTGAACTCTCCTATTGCATTTTTGCAATAACATAATTAAAGTGTTTATGCCTCCCGCAAGTGACTTTTGAGGTTGTAGAGAGGAGAAGAAAGAGGTTGTAGAGAGCGACAGGGACACATAGTGGTTTGCCAGATTTGCTGTGTGGGAATAACCTTGCCAGAATCCAGAAAAAATTGGCAGTCTGCCTGCTAAGAGAGGCCAGCCTGGTGACTCATCTGTAATAAGAGCAAACAACAGTACAGAGCTTCTTTCAGCAAGAATAGTAAGTGAAAGCTACTCTTTTCCCCGTGTTCTTGCAAGGAAAAGCCAGTAGCCTAATCTTGCGGCTGTGCTGTCCTGTGGCAGTGGAATCAACAGTTTGCAGTCCATTACTTGGGTGCCAAATAAGACTATCCCCCTTGCACACTGCAGAAGGCAACTACATGGAGAGGAGGAAAATCAGAGAAGGCATCTCTAGAATTGCCATATTAATCATGGTACTGTTTTATGTTGTGACTTTCTAGGAATTCAGCTCTAGAGTACAATACATAAGCTGCTTCAGCATTTCCATGTTGTCCGCTCTTGCTGAAGAAGTCAACGAGGTCCCTCGCCCTGTGAAACTATTATTTTTTTACTTCTTTTTTTTTTGGGTTTTTTTTTGTTTTTTTGTTTTTGTTTTTGTTTTTGTTTTTGTGGTTGTTTCAAAACTTTTGTGGACCTTCCACCTTTTTCAGCACTGACTCTGGAAACTGGGCTTGGTTTGTTCATGGGGTTGAATTTTCTGTTATTTACAGTTGTTGATTATTGTGTGGTCATATCTGCTAGAGAGGCAAGAATGAACGAACTGTGAAAGTGAAGAAGCATTTACTTTTATTTCTTGATTCTGTTTTGTGCTTCAGGTATTATTGGATGTCTCTGATATTTCCTGGGAGAATGTGGCATTGTGCGTTCCTTGTTCACTGGTTGATACTGAGCCTGTGTTCATAGTTACCATGTTTTCAATGTGATAATAGATCAGAGACATGCGGAAATGAGCTAGAGACTTCTTCCTACTAGTTACTAGAAACAAGGCTTCTGTGCTAGTTACTATAAATAAGACTTCTGCATCACAAGAAAATAACTTTTTAAGCAATTACAGCAGAGATCAGAGACAGAGGAGCTCATAGTCTTGGACTACTCCATCACTCCTGCAGATTGTAAGTCAAAATTTGAATGATGGCAACAAGACTTCCCGTGTTTACAAGGACAGCTGTCATACCACATTGATTATCACCACTCGTGCCTTCGCTTATTTCTCACAGGCAAACCAACATGACTTAAGTCTATTCAAAACCAGTAAGGCCACTTCTCAGAACATAGAGTAAGATTCTGAAAATCATAATTCATATTTTCCTGAAACAAATGGACCAAAACCTAGCCCCAAAGAGCCCAGTGATTTTCAGCCAAAGAGAGAAAGTTTTCCTTTGCCCGTTATCATGGTTATGAAGTGAGGCAATGCCAGAAGCACTGTGTTTGTAACTGATCTGAGAATAAACCAACCTCACTTCTGCTGAAAATGGAAATCCCATTGGCTGTGAATATTTAATTTGTTGCTAAAAGGGGGTTGTTAGTTGAATTTCTCAAGTGAGGAGATTATTTTTTTCAGGGACTGAAAACTTGATCACAGGTAAACCCATTGCATAATGTAGTAGGTAAAAGTCAAGTAGGTCCCAGAAGAAAATTTGGACTGCTTCTAGACTTCTAATCCGTGAAGTCCTACAATATATCTGACCTGTTGAAGGCACACCTTGCACAGGGTGTGTTTAGGGGATATCTTCAGGGGAAGCCTGCAGGCCTGCAGGTGCCTTTTGGTGGTTTTCACCCATGTTTTGAAGCGGACTAATACAGTGAGATGCCACTGCATTTGGAGACCTCCCAGGCAATTTTTGGCAAAAGTTGTGTGTATGTCTATCCAGTAGATCAAAGATTATGCAAAGGTTTTCCATTCAGTGTGTGAAGAAGGAAGGGTCATTGGCAGGTCACTGGTCAGTGTCCATTCATGCAGACAAGTCTGGGTGACAGCAGTCATTGTGGGAGCACTACAGGAATTTGTCAGTACACCAAGAGCCCTTCTCATCACTCCAGTCTAACAGTGGGATAACTTTGATTATGCTCAGTATGCATTGGTGTTTCCTCACACGTATGCACACATATATTATGTCAGTAGGCATTATGGTTTGACTGTATTTCCATTCTTCTTTATGCAAAACATGGCTGTATACATGGAGTTTCCAGCGTATAAGAAACGGGGAATAACTGAAAAAGAAAAGAGAGGCTTTAATTTGAAGTTATGTGATATATCTTGTCATCATCTTTTCTTCCAGTCTCCTAAATCAGCTTTTATTAGTGCTGCAAAAAAGGCAAGATTGAAGTCCAATCCTGTCAAAGTGCGCTTCTCAGAAGAAGTAATTATCAATGGCCAGGTGTCGGTGAGTATTCAGCAATTTAACTTCACAAGGGACTGAGCATTTCATCCAAAGGTATGGCTCAAGGCTGGAAAGCGAGGGAATTATATGGTATAAATAATGGTGGCAGGCTTGCAAAGAGAAGAGTTTTTCTGTTTCTGAAGTTTTCCAAAGATCTTTCTTTAAAGTTCGTTAGGCCCATAATTTTATGAAAAATTTATCCCCTAAAATAAAATTAAGATGCTGGTGAATCCATTTTGTGGTGATAGCACATGTGTTTGTCTTTGTAGTCTTGATAATGCTTGCTTGTTCGTTGGTTTTTTCCAGATCAACTTTGTTTTCATAAAACCCGTAAGCTCAAGAGAAGTACCATGTCAGTAAAATTGATTAAGATTACCTTACAGATCCCTTTAAAATTTGTTTTATCTGCTTGAACTTCTTGTTTCCCGACCTCAAGCATAGTCAGCCTCCCTTTCAGAGGCATTGGACTCCTCCTTGGACATGAACTCCCAGACAATTTTCATAATTTGCCAGAACATCCTTCCACACTGACATCTTTAGCCAACTCTCTTCCAAACCTGAATTGATATTCCTTTTTTTCTAAAGGAATTTCTGCTTTTTAAAATAAAAATAAGCAAACAAACAAAAATACCCAAGATCTTTTTTGTTTCATTTCCTTTTTCCTCTTTATTTTGCTATCCTTGTTATGAATCATCAAATTAAGTAGCGATGTTATATGTTGCTCTTGTTAAATGAAAGATATTATCATTTAATATCCACCTATAAAGAAAATGTAAAACACCTTAATTGTAATCCCTACTAACAAACTGTAGTTTGTATTTTTAGATTGAAGACACTAAATAGCTCACTATATTCAGAGAAACAGTAATCCATTTTTCTGTTTTATTGAAAATGTTTCAACTTCAGATTTAATGTTTATTGTCAGAGAGATTGTATTTAGGGAAAGGCAGTACTCCAAGCCAGACATAAAATGGATTTGAACAGTTATATCTTTCCAGGACAGAGACCTATAGGGGGCAGCTGTAATGAGCACAGCTAGACCCTTGCAGGGCATTAATATTTCTGCTTTCAGTTTGGGCCAGCACCTTCCTTTTTAGTTGTTGCCTTTCCATCAGGATGATGTACTTTTTTATGGAACAACATTTGTATTTCTCTTATTGCATGTTGTAATCTGATTCACTAATTTCCTTGACAGGAAACAGTTAAGGACAACTCGCTTCTTTTCATGCCAAATGTTCTAAAGGTGTATCTTGAAAATGGACAAACCAAATCTTTCCGTTTTGACTGCAGCACTTCAATAAAGGTAGGCTAGCTATACCTTCGTAATTATCATTTGCTTGGAATGCTTTGAGAACAAAATTGCTGGTGTATTCAGTTGGGGCTGGACTCTTAGTTCCGAAATGAGGATTTGGTCCATTTTTCTGCCACTAAAAACATATTTTATTGTCAGAGAAGAAGAAGTGATCATGTTAATGTGCTTGGAGCACAGTCAAAATTGTGTGGTTGTATCGTTTTGATATGCTGCCAAACACTAGCATGATTTGTCAGCAAAAGTCAGGAGCTAAGAAGATTAAGATGTTGGTTGCTGATTGAATATCATTGAGCTTATAATTAAGTGAATTTAGGATGGGATATTGTAGGGTGAGGTCGGTGATGAATTACTCACCTGAGTGCAGTGCTCTTTGCACTTTCCATAACACATTTCACATGCAGAAATAAAAAGGTAAAGCTGTGGCACAAAACTGAGTATGCCAGGGAATGTCTGTGACACTGTTCCATGTGGGTTCCTAAATCAGAGGCATCATCAGTGTCTGCGAGAGCCTTGGAGCAGCGCAGGAAGCAGCAGGGCTAGTGCTGTTGGGCACACTGCTAATCTCCCAAGCATTACTGCTTGAGTAAGCTAGTTTTAACATGGATTGGTTGCCAAATCTAGCTCACTGCAGGTTGCCTGCGCACTTGGGACAGTGGGACATGAGAGGTGCATGGGTGGGAATGACTGATGAAGACTGGGGATGCAGTTCTCAGCCGCATTGCCAGCCTTTGCTGGTTTTAAGGGATTGTAAAATTGTGCCTATTTGAAGAAAGGCTGCCTTTGTGCTCACTGTGATACAGCAGCATGCTCAATCTGTTAGAACAGCACAGAGAGTTATTTACCAAGGCAGAGAAGAAATTTACTCCAGTCTGATGGTTAAACAGACACTAAAGTCACACTTAAAAATGTGCTGCCACATCTCTTAATAAATGTAGTTTATATGTCTTAGCCATAAGTTGAATACAGGTCCATTCCATCCATGGGATACATCCATGAGATACTAAATTCCTTGAGTCCATTTGAAAATTTGGTTAGGTGAAGAAATAGGAGACATGATCCATGTAGCTAGTGAGGTCTCCAAACTTCAAAGCCCATTTTCTAGTATTTTTTATTACGAGCATATAAACAACCAACCTATTCCAGAATGTTGTGCCCCTGAAGACCGTCTTTGGCCATCACATTTCATTAGTTTTCAGTAGTTCTGTCATGGATGTGTCATGTATTATAAGACCAAATGTCAAATCTGAAGTCATTGGCTCAGATATCCATGTGGACTCAGTTACCTAGCTCTATTGACATTGTAAACCTGCTTTGGCCTTAGTAATTTTGACTATTTTTAGGAATAATTTACTTTGGATCTAATTCAGGCAATTACATATTCTGAGGCCTGCACCACTATAAATGACATATTCTTGCATGTGTATGTATTTGTCAGTGTGTATGGGTGGGTGTAGATTGTTGCTTCTTTGCTTAACTGAGGTGAAGTAGACATGCCCCAGGTGAGTCAAGGTAGATGCAGATTTTTTCACCTCTAGCAGTCCAGTAGTTCACTACTTAAAAAGGAGGAAGCAAGCAGCACCTAACCTAACCTGCTTTCCTCACTTTCCTTCTTGTTGGGTTGTAGCACCTGGGCTGACGTTTAAGTTATCAGATGAGAGGATATCTAGCAAAAAATTTGGTGCAGTAATTCAGAGGCTCTGTGCCTTAGCCTCATATTTGAAGAGGTCCAAGAGATCTAGTGGTGGAAAATAGTGCCACTATTATGCTCTTAAAAGCTTGTATTTAATATTGTGCTGCTTCATGTTACTGTTATGTCCGTAGTCTTTCAGCACAGTTTAGAAGTATAAATAAAAGTAGATTTAATGTGTAAGCAATAAATTCCCCATTAGTCAGAATAGTATAATATTACCCTCCATTATTTAGAGTGATTGCTTGCAATCATTAATACTGTCTAATATTTTTAACATTGTAGAGAGCTGTCCCCATCCTCCCACATATATTTTTTCATCCTTCCACCAATTTGGTCTTGATTTTCCATAAACACACTGTAAATGATCAATTAATCTTCCTAAATTGTGTTAAAACACTTGGATTACAATTCATCATGATCTCCTTAGTAAGTCCTATCCATCTGGATACTTAATGTATATCTGAAAATCTTTCAGATGGAAAGAAATGTTTTAATCTTGTCACCCACATAATGTGAAACTATTTCTAAATGATGGGTTATTATATATTTCTTTTTCTACAACATTCGCTAAAATAAAAGATACCTAGACAGATTATATTAATAATCTGCATACATGTACAAAGCATTATACAAGAGTAAGTTAGGGATTATTTGAATGGTTTTGTGGAGAGATTTGTTTAGCTGTTATTTTGGATACAGTCGTTCTCAAATTAAATATCCTTAGGCATAATTCAGTGTGAAAAAAGCTTATGAGGAGTCTCTAAAACTTGATATGGTCCATCAGTTCAGAGCTGTTGTTCTGCACAGTTATCTATCATGCTGACTTTTCTGTCAGCATTTAAAACTCAAGACGTGAAATTTTAAAAAACCCCTTAGCAGTAAAAACAAATAAAGGTCATTCATCTTTTTTTTTTTTTTGGTTGAACATATAAGTTTGATTTGTCTGCTTGATGACCAAAATAGTAAAGACAATAGTAGTAAGACCATCTCTCCTTTGCTGATGGGTTTTATTTCCAGGGAGACAGAGATGATTTAAGGGCCACACCAATATATTTGCATGGTAAACCACAGCAGAATGTTGTCCATTCCCAGCAATCCGATTTGTGTATTTCTCACATTCATATCTGGTACCATCTCAGGCATATTTGATTATAAAGGAGCTGATTGTTCACTGGGTGAATGGTTGTGATGTCCTGTAAATTTGTGCAAGACAGGCACAAAGCCTGGGCTTCTATCTACCCTGTGCTGGGTGCATGCAGGGTGTGTGGCAGTGAAGAACTGGTCCCCAGGCACTTCATGAATTTAAGCACTTTTTATTAATCCTTTGTTAATTAGGATGTCATCTTAACACTCCAAGAAAAGCTTTCCATCAAGTGTATTGAGCACTTCTCCCTAATGCTGGAGCAGAGAATTGAAGGATCTGGAACGAAACTCCTTTTGCTACATGAACAGGAGACTCTAACTCAGGTTTGTGTAATCATACATGGAAGCAGATATTAATGAGATGGATTAATTAGTAAGTTATCCATCTCTTTCATTACTCAAGTGAGTTAGCTGCAAGCTTTACAGTTTCATACAGTCTATCAAATAGCAAGGATATTTAGATGTGATTGTAGGAATAAGGTTCTCACAGCAAAAAAATATTTTTCTGTTATGCTAACATCATATGTCATTGCTTCATTGGGCCTTTCAAAAATGTTAAGAATTTAAAGATCAGACTGAAATCTAAAAAATACTTGTAAAGCCTTTTCATATCATATGAGGCCCAGCTAGTAAACAACAGTTGGCAAATCCATGGTAACAATTCTGAGAACCACAGTCTGCCCAAATTTCTTTAAAAGCCTTATTTTAATCTTGGGTTCCAATCTGATTATACAGATCTGTATCTGGGTAACAGGGAACACTCCTGTTTCTGATGAAGTCGTTTGGCTTGTTTACACAGAGATACATTATGTCACTTGAGTGGTGATGGATTGGGACACAGAAAATGTTGGTGTGACTTTCTTCCTTAGATAGGGAGGTGTTACTAAAGTCAAAGGTGCTTCACGGTTTCCAGCAGAGTACCCCAATTTTATCTGCTTATCATTTTGCCAAATTGTTTAGCCTGAAATTTTCTATTACATTTCTGTGTTTCAAGAGAACATTACTGTATTTTTTTATTTCAGTTAAATTGGAAAAAGAAGGAAAAAAGAGAAATGGATTCTTAGACAGGGAAAAATATTTAATTTAAATGGCAAAATCCCTGTAATTGTAACTAGAGTCTGTGTAATGGCATGAAGGAGCTTAGTTTACCAGCTAACAGTCTTCTTAGTATTTTCTAACCTTTAAGCACTTGCTTTTGACATGTTAACATTCTTTCCCTGCGGGTATGAGCTACCCAGTGATTGCACAAAATCCAGACATTCTCAATACTTGTCCTCCTAGCCTAGCTGTCTCCTTGAAGTAATTGGTAAAATTCTCACTGAAATCAAAAAGATCAGAATAAACCAACATAGTGAGCTTTCAAAAATCCCATCCAGGGCTTTTATTTATATGTACTGAATATGTCTATATACCTAGGGAAGAGGTGAGACAATGTGAGGTAAGCAGACCTTTTGAAAATTGTTTGAGCAAGACAGAGACTTCATTGGAGACTTTTAAAAGTATAGTTTTGTCAAGTAAAGATCTTGATTATAAAGTACCCTAACTCTCTAACTGCATTAGCCTAATTGAATAAATTATATAAACTACATTAATTCTGAGGGCTTCTTCTTTGAAGTTGCTGTAAAATCAGCAATACTTTAATTTGCCATTATAATGTTGCTGCTGACCATGACTTACAGTGGTGGTTTTGGATTGTTACCCTTTCATCCAATTATTCATTAGCTATGCAGTGGTCTCCTGTGAATACACCCAGATTACAGAGATAGATGCTTAAAAAAGTTTTGCTGACCAAAACATGAAGCAGACTTTTAAATTTTTTAATGTATTGGATCTCAGTCAGAAGTTATGGAGTATACCTCTTAATCCAGAACTACCCAGGAAAAAGACCTAATTTCTTGCAAATTGCCTAATCGGTTAAAACAAGCAAGAGAAAGTGAGAGTAATAGCTGCCAAATTTGGCCTCACCTGTGTTTGCAATCTAAGAAATAAAATGTGAGCTCTCCCCAAAAACTTATCTCTTCTCATTTATGAGTATTTAGTCCTGCTGAAGCTCAGCTCAGTTTGCATTTCACTTGGATGGTTATTTGTTGAGATCTGTTTTCTCTGTCCTTTCACTCTGGTTTTGAGTGAATTCTGTTGCTTTGAGGATGAGTTGTATCAGGCACTCATGCCTGTATGAGTCTGAAAGTCTTTCCACAAGATTATATATATGATGTTCTTAGGTGAAAAACTTATTAAGTAGCCCATGGCAAAGCTCTTTTTGGGGCAGAATCATTTTGCTTGCTGCCGCAGGGCTCTGGAACAGGGTAATGTTGCCTGAGACTAGACCATGTTGCTCAGCCAGGGTTGCCAAGCTCTAATATTATTATTGCACTGTCCTAGGTGACCCAAAGGCCAAGCTCGCATAAGATGAGATGTCTTTTCAGGATTAGCTTTGTCCCAAAGGATCCCATTGATCTTTTAAGAAGAGATCCAGTTGCTTTTGAATATCTCTATGTACAGGTAAGTGAAAGCACAGCCACTGCTAGTGTAAAGGAGAATAAGAAAAATATACTTAGTATTTATATAAATTTACATCTTCACACAGAAAAGCAAGGTTGCAGTAAATCCTGGCTTTTATTTCTGCTGCATAAAGCCAGTGAATGCACTTGGGGAATGTGCAAATCTCTATCATCTGCAAAGTCCTCTTTCTTCATAAGTCTCTCCAAATACTAATGCTTTGATATCTTTCCAAAATATATTTGGCTTTAGAAAAGAGTGAAGCTGAATTAATTGCTAATACAGATTTATGGTACCATAATATCAGACAGAAATGATGTCTGAAAAGGAACTTCCAGTAAAGTGGATGTGAAAACTGATGTACAAACAATGTGGTTCTCCTGAGTATCCCACCAGGTAGAATCCTGCTATCCTGGGTCCAGATACACTGATTTCCTCCCAGCACTCTTTGTGATGGAAGATTACTCTTCTCTCCGGGAAGGCTGAAAAGAGCTTAGGTCAAAACAATCATGCCTTTTGCTCTTTGGCAGAAGCACTGATATTCTTCATTTGTGCCTATATTGTGAACAACTGGCACCTCTGAGAGCAACAACATGGTCCTGCTTCTGAGTTAGGGGTTACTTTTCATGAAATGTTAATATTTTAAAAAAAAGGAAAGAACAATAATTTATTTTTAGAGCAAGATTTTTTAACGTGATGCTCCCTCTACTGGTTCTTTGGCAGAGCTGTAATGATGTGGTTCAGGAAAGATTTGGACCAGAACTGAAATATGACATTGCCCTGAGGTTGGCTGCATTACAAATGTATATTGCAACTGTGACCACCAAGCAAACACAGAAAATCTCTCTCAAATACATAGAGTAAGTTGAGAATACTGTGTGTTCTTAAAAAGTGAAATGTTAGGAGTAACTTGTAAATTCTTGACGGTTGTTTCTTTAATATATCTGTATGCATGCACCAGTTTATTCTTTGGCACTGAAATGGATTCAGGTGTGTCAAGTGTGGTATATTTTGTACTTTTGGTCCCTTTTACCTTTTGGTCATCTGTTTGGGCATGTGAGATAGACTATAAATGTAAATAAGATTAGCTCATTTGCCTTCAGTGATTTAAGATCTAATTTTACATGGTCTATATCCTAAGGTTTTTTGTAGAGATTATTATAGAAATTTTCAGATTATTGCTTGCTTCAGAAGACAGTAGGTCATAGATTGGAGTTTGTAATATTTCTGAAAAGCAGAAGTACACAAGTAGGCACCCATCTTATGTTAGGCATCATGAATATATATCGACAAAGAAAAATAAATACTGGAAAGTGCAAATATGTGTACATCTGCCTGGATTTAAAAAATAAAAAAGCCCCCACAACAAAATAACTCCAAGACTTAAAACTTCTTTTGATGTTGCTTAGTTTATTGGCAGAATGGAAATAATAACTGTGACACACTCAATCTTGTAGAGTTTATCCATCATATTGTAGACAATGTCATAGTCTATCCTATTAATGAATCTACAAAAATAATTACTTACAAGTGAAGAAGAGTCAAGTCCTCTGTCAAAAGGGATGCTTCAAGCAGGAAAAGAATTTGGTAAATGGAGGTGGTTGCATTTGAGGAGGACCCTACCCCTCTGCACCCCCCACAGACAAAAAGGGGACAAGAAAATGGCTCGGTTTCCATGTTCTAAAAGAAGCCTATAAAAGAAAATTAAATCTGACATTACATTGTTAAATTATCTGCTATTTTAATTCTGCAATTGTGCTTGTGCTTGCCAATGTAATTAAGTGGTTTAACATAGACTTTTGGTATCAAACATTCTCTTCTGAATGGCATGAGTAAAGAGATGGAAGGGATAGAAGGGAGATTATTTATCAGTTTAAAATACCTTTCTCATAAGCAATAAATGGTTTAAATTTTAAAAATAATATGTTATTACAAAACTCTGGACTTGATCAACTCTCCTTCTATTTTCAGGTAATCATTCACTTGGCATCATAGTCACCAGTCTTTAGATAAATAATCATCACAGGAATGTGAAATTAAATATATGCCTTTTATTACAGAAAAGAATGGGGATTAGAGACTTTTCTTCCATCTGCTGTGCTGCAAAGCATGAAAGAAAAGAACATAAAGAAAGCACTTTCCCACCTTGTCAAAGCAAATCAAAACCTAGTTCCTCCAGGCAAAAAGGTATTACATTTGCATCTTAATGGAAAATATGTTTTAAAGAACAGAAAGGGTGGTATGCATGGGACACATTTAGACCTAAGTGTTCAGAGAAACACCTAGCCACGATATTTTCAGAGATTTAACTTTGGGTGCTGGTGCAACATAGCCAAGAACTGTTAAAAATAATTGACTATGCCCCAGCTAAACTGCCTTCTTATCTTGAGAATGACAGAGAACTGGCTATTAATACCTCATGTATGAGAAACATATATAAATATATATTTTAATTAAATTAGTGCTTTCTATGAACAGCAGATTTGCTAGGAAAGTTTTTGTTCTCTCTCTGATGCTCTCATCTGACATAAATGCTGTTTTTCAGATTGTTTTCTGTTACACTGTAGAGAAAGACTTTTCGCTGGCCAAGATCTAACGGGATAGATGATGGTCCTTACAGTAAATGACCCTCCTTGCTGTTGTAAAATGCTTTTTTTAGCACTAAGCTTTCGCTTCAGCTGGAAAAAACACGGATAAGACAATGTCTCTGAGAAATGCCTTTGTTACACACATGCAGCTGAGACTGCTTTTAGACACCATAATGTGGTTTCTTAGTGCAGATCATCTTGTCTCTGTAGTCAATGGAGAGGAAGAGGCACTTCTAGGGAGCGATTCATCCCATCCCACATTCGGAACCAAAAATAGGTCAGATTGCTTGTGTCCTAGAAATGCTTATTTCTCTTCATGGACTATAAAAAGAACCTAAGAGTGACTAGCTGAAACATAAAACAAGCTGAATCCTGTTTCATGACACTTTGTTTCTGAACCAAAAAAGCTCAAAACAGCTGGTGCCTGAGCTGAGGCTCATTGTGATCAGCAGAAATCCTGCTTGGAGGTTTCAGAACACATCATGACTGTGAATGTAGTGTGTTTGATCTTAGGAAGAAAGGCTGAAGCACTGCATGTCTCCTATACTGCTGAAACTAAAGCTAAATTATGCCAATTGCTTATTATTTATTCTGCTAGTGTAAATTCTGGTTTATTTTGGAAGCTGTCACTGCTGCAGGCCTTGCAGGTGTGAGACATGCCTTATAGTGGCATACCAGTATCAGTTCTTGGTTAGAAGAGATACTGCAACAGTCCTCTCCTGCAGCAAGCAGACTGTGTTGGGTTTGCTTCATTCTTTTTTATTTGAGCTTTGGAAATACATGGTTTACCAACCTGCTTTTAAGGCAGCTAGGTCTCAGAAAGAAAGGATCTGAGCTCTTCGTCACCTCCTGTCTCACTTGTAGGTACTAACTCAGGAAATAACAAATTTCTTTCTGGGGTCTTCTCTTCCTTCACACTAAGGGAAGTTTGTGATTCTTAGGATTCTCCTGAGTTTTTTTACAACCCTTGTGTATTTCTTCACCAAGTGAGCACCTGGTGGAGCAAAGAGGAAAGCATTATCACTAGTTGCTCTGGTTTGGATCCATTTCCTCCTTATTGTCTAGGAAAAACTTAGGATAGGGGACCTTAAAATGCTGTTCAAGGTCAAATAAGATTTTGAATTAAAAATCTAGTGACTGGAATGAGACTAGCAAATGATATGAGGCTGTTTTATATTATCTTCTAAAAGTAGAGGTATAAGGATTTACACCAGGGAAGTGTAAGGTTTGGATTCAGACTGCATGAAATGAACTGTTTATTCTTTCCCTTCTGTCTCATAAAATATTTCCAAGTTTTCTTTTTTAAGTTGGTAGTTTAAACTCAGAGGAAAAAAAAGAGGAGACAAATTATGACATGTATTACATTGTATGGTCATATATGTTGATGTGCTCTATTTAGCTTTCAGATTTATTACCTACTAAATATAATGGAAGAGTGTTGTTTTAGATAGTAGGAAATGCAGTAACAAGTTGGAATAATATGCCAAACACCACAAGTACCTAGCAAAATGCAATATAAGTAGCTGACAAATGCAAATTTTTTGTTCTCTTTCTCTGTATAGGTACATAAACATTTAAGAACTGATGGAGTTTATGAATGGAAAGCTGCTGTCTTAGCCTTGAAATCCCTCAGTGAACAGATGTTTAATCTGAGTACTTTAACATTTTCCCCTCGTTAAAACAGTTAGGATGTTCTTGAAGTGCTCTGATCTGCTCATTCCCAAGTCCTCAGTGCATTTTAACTAAACAAGCAAGATACTAATTTTAAGAATGGAACTGTTTCTCCTCATCTGAAGCTCAAGCATCTCTAGATTTAGTTTCAGGCTCCAAAGAGCTGTTTTTGCAGACCATTCTCTTTATATTACAAAAATACTTTTTCTTTCTGAATTTTATAAAGTGATGATTTCCACAACTACCTCTTACCCCTGTTTCTCCTTTCTCAGCTCTCTGCTCTACAAGCCAAGGTGCATTATCTAAAGTTCCTCAGTGATCTACGGTTATATGGAGGGCGTGTCTTCAAGGCAACACTAGTGGTAACATTTCTCTTAAAATAGTCTCTTCTCTTGATTTCTTTTATCTAATGCCTTTTTTTTTTTTTTCTGAAAGCTGGGAAATATAATTTTCTTTAGAAGTTTGGGTTCTATTCATATGCTTAAAAATAATTTTAATTGAACCAAATCACTTTTTGTTTCTTTTCATCTTGAAAATGACATATCTGTCATAGTAAAAATTTTACTGGGACTTTAGAGATAGATAGTACTTTCTTAGCAAATAACGCCATCCAATTATCTATTGAATGCTAAAATTGTTAGTCTGGAAAAATCTTAATGACAAAGTTTTTCTTTTAACAGAAGCAGAGTCCATCCATCGTCTGTCCATCTAACTATCCTCCTAAAAACTAGAGTGCAATCAACATCCAGCAAGAAATTCCTTTACTTTTTTTTAAATTAAGAACCAAGTATGCTCTTGTGTATCATATCTTCCTAGAAAAAACATAATAACCTTTAATGTAGAAATGCCATGCAAATGTAACTCTGTGTAACTGAAAGAAGGGAGTGGTGATTTCTGCCACTGTGCAGTGCCTATCATGGTTTTTACTTGTGCTTTTTTCCTTTTTCTGCTAAAGCAGGGAGAAAAGCGTTCAGAAGTGACTCTGTTAGTAGGGCCACGGTATGGAATCAGCCATGTGATAAACACCAAAACAAATCTTGTGGCTCTCCTGGCAGACTTCAGCCACGTGAACAGAATTGAGATGTTTACAGAAGACGAAAGCAATGTTAGAGTTGAGCTGCATGTCTTAGATGTAAAAGTAAGTTTTTTATTGATTTGTGTTGATATAACATCTTTAAATAATGTTTTTGTCTTTATTTGGGTATTAGATCAAGCCATGCTGTTCTGAACATTGTCATGCCAATAGTACTCTGAGTGCATATTCAGCTCTTTTTTGGCCACAGTGCCTATGTACTACAGGTTGGGCCTACAGTGTACCAGGCTGGTGTCTTCCAGCACATGCAGTCTGTTTTGATTTTTCTCTCATCTGACCCCCAGCGACATGCTTTGTTATTGTCTTCATGGATTTGCTGGTAAGAAGAGGTGATGATGAAATTGGCCTTCTTTTGAAGCTACTTCCAGCGTAATATACAGTATTATTACCAGTAAAGAATCACCAGCTGCATTGAACCAGTGTCCCCTGTATTCTAGTGTTATATGCAAAAAATCACTGCAAGTAACTAAATAGCATTTGCCAATTAAATAAACTGTTAAAATGAAAGGGGTGTTTTTTCTTAGCCTTTATAATTCCAGTTCATGATATATTCATGGATGCTCATCATCTACCTATAGTAATTTAATTTCTTTTAAGTCTCACTTAACACTTCACATCCGTGGCATCTAATGGCAAAATGACTGGAGTTTTGTATGTTATGCCATCCTGGTTCTTCTTGGTGTGGTTTCTATTTGGTTTTGAAGTGGAAGACTTCATGGATTTTCTAGGGCATTAATCTGAATAACCAGAGATTGAAGGAAGAGTTCTCATTATACTTGAAACTTAAATATTTGATTAAAATAACTAGAACCTAACAGTTCTTTTTGCTTACCCAGCTATACACAAAAAGCACACATGAGGAATATTTTACTAAGCTTTTGCTTTGAATGCTTTAGGTGTATTGACCTGGAACTGTTTCCCTGTATTTAAGGTAATGAAAAAACCATTGTTGTAAAGTAATCTAGATGCTCTTTGACAGCAACTTGAGAGAAATTTATAGGTTGGTGAACACAGCATCTTCTTCACCTTTCTTAGCAATGGTAACATCTGAGGATCTCAGCTGCTTTGCCTGCATTACTGAGCTAAACTCATAGCCTTCTTGTAAGAAAGCTATTATGACCTTTTGACAGATGGAGAAAGTAATATAGAAATTAAATCCTTCCCATCTGCCCATATGTAATATGCAGCACTGTATGCCATTGTATTATGTATTACCATGGTTTTTTGTTGTTATATATTATAATGCTGTTACTGTCTTGTTGCAAATTGTGTATATCCCCATCTCCTTGCACGTGTGATCTTAAACCCAGAGATACTGACTAAAAATAAAAATCTAGGAAGGTCTGGGTGAAATTTGACAAAAAGTTGCCTCTCTGTGGGGCACAGGTAGGGGTTGTGACTGTTCTGTGAAGGAGATGCAGGCACACATAGATAGGTATTCTCAACTGATGTTTTCATCCTTTGACTTACCCTCAGGTTGCAGGTTCATATATCCAGGTTCTGAATGTAATAGTGTATGTTATATATGCCTTTATTTTCTTAACAAACAGACAGTTTAGTTTTTTATTTTATTTTTGTTTCTTTAAATATGTTCTCAAGTATGTTTCACTTGGCAGAAGCAGGCAATAAAAGTTTAGCTGTCGCAGGACTTTTCAGCAGATGAACAGTACTTCACAGCACTGTTTTCAGCAATCTGAGATTTCTGTGAAGTTCATCAATTTCTGCCAATCACTGCAGAAAATTTGTGATGAGTGTAGCATTTCAAATGTCAGTTTTTAGTAGTTGCTCAAAAGAGCAGATATTAATTAACCCACTGTAGGTTTAATAATTTATAGTAACTCAATAGCTATAGTTGAATACCTTGAAAGAAGCATGTATTGAATAGATGCTCAAGCTGTAGCAAAATGTAGGTTAAAGAAAAACACCCTCATAAATTTTTCCAAGTTGCTGAAAACAGTTTATACAACATTCAGGGCACCTGGGACATTTTGGCCTAAGATGCTGCAGCACAGGCTTATAAAAACTCATTGGACCTATTCTGGGTTTGGTAGTAAGCTGTGATCATCAGTTATGTTTTGGCCACAGCTTCCATCAGAATCAGTTGTCTTTTTACTAGTAAGGGGTTGAGTAGGATGGAGAGACATCCTGTTGTCCTTATTGCATGTGACATTCCTCCTGGAATGAATGATGCAGGTCCTTGCATCTGTCTTGTGACAGTGGGCTCTGCATGCTAAATTATGATAAATGTCACAAATGTCCACATAGCCATGAGTCACTACAAACTGGGAGTGATAAGATGGGTAGTCTACAGTTTAATTTCTATCTATGCATCATGGTAAGGGCTTCATTTTTATTTCCTGTCTAGGAGTTGTAGAGGCTAGCCACCTTAATAAATTACGTTTGAGGAGAACAACTTTTGTTATTAAAAACTACAGAGACATGAAAAAAATTTTAAGCAAGGAAATGTATACATAATGGCAAAAGGAAAATGAATTAAAGTTGTTTCACATGGATGTCTTGGGTTTGATGCTTGCTATCCTGGCAGCCACAGTTTTTCAAAGCTCTGAGGTCTTGCATTTTTGTTAGGACTGGCTTTTTTTTTTACAGTGCTGTGTGTTTGTTTTCTTTGCTGATCACCCTTCTGGGGATCTTTCTCCATTCTCTTTGTCTCTGTTTTTCTGCTTATTTTTTCACCACTTCTCTTTTCAGTAACATCAGGACACAAACACTGAAATCTTTTAACCTGTCACTGTCCCTGCTGTGTAATGATAGCTTTAACCTGACTGCTGTATTTTATGAACCTTAACTTTCCCTGACTGTTTTCTTCCCACGTCATGCTTCTTTGCATATGCTTAGTGTACCACATTTTCTGGAAAGCAGCAGATTCCCATACAACTACAAGACTCTAGCACCTATTATGCCAGGTTCTTAACCTGTGGCAGATTCAGAGTGACATTAAACAGTGCTTTGGCAAGAGTAAGTTAGGCAAAAAAAAAAAAAAAATGGAGCAAGAGTTAACTTCATTCAGAAAGAGACCAATCAGTTGTTAAGATGTCCAGTTGTACTTCTACCTTACTACAACTCCAATCTTTACTAAACTTTTGATACTATTTGATATTGGTAGTGAGGAAAATAAATTCTCACAAGTATTTTTCAATGTGGTATTTGTGATGTAATTCCTTCTGCTTTGATATAATAGTATTGTCAACAGGCAAATAAATTGAGGAGGAACAGCCTTAACTTGATTGTGTTCTTCTTAGCCTATTACTCTTCTGATGGAGTCATCAGATGCAATGAATCTTGCTTGCCTAACAGCTGGATACTACAGATTGCTGGTTGACTCAAGGCGTTCAATATTTAACATGGCCAACAAGAAAAATGCAGGGAACCGAGAAACAGGTATTTATTTCACAATATGTTAACAATGGTCCAGTGTATAAGGAAGAAGTCAACTTAACCAGAGCACCTTGAGATAAATAGAAGGCTGAGTCAAATGAGATCTGATTGCTGGCTCAGACTAGAACCACAGTGTATCAAGTCAGATTTATAATGTTCTAATATCCAGCCTATGATAGCATCTTCATGGTAAAATAAACCGTGTGATGAACTTGCTTCATACTCTAGTAGACAGATGCATGCTCCCTGTGAGTGCTGTTATTTTATATGCATATATCTTTTGTCAGAATACATATGGTGTTGGAGAAACAAGCTGCTTTTGTGTTACTATGCCTGGAATAGCAGTTGTACCTAGCTGAGGTTCAGTTTTGTTCTAGGGTACAGAAGTACCAATTAAACTTTAGGTCATTAAATCAACAGGTATTTAACTTAGAGGTGAATTTGAAAGCGCTTTTCTGAAGTATTTGATGGCTCAGCTATCCTATTCAGAGTGTTTAATGTTCAGCATTAACAAGTGATTGTTTGCAAATTACATGAATTTGTTCTTTGATTTCACAATATTTATTTTATTTCACCATGCTATAGGATCTGAAAATAGAGGGAAGCATAATATCCTTGCTTCTGAGTGGAATTGTATAGCAAAAACTACCACTTTCCTGGCTGAAGGAGATCAGGAGGCTCAAATGTCCTTTGCTGATCCAAAGCAGAAGACTGTAGATGTTTCTGAAAGTCTGTTATGTCAAAAAGAACACAGACATCTGTACATAGAAAATACTTATAATTCAGGTGGATTTGATCAGCATCTGGCCAAGCAAAGTGACCCTGCTGAAACAGAAGAAAGCAGAAATTTTAACCAGCCTTCACTGCTGTCACTCTCAGGTTTGGAACCTAGCAAGAAAGCACAGGATTCTCCCAGGGGAGCAAAAGTTTCCTTTATATTTGGAGATCCCAACTTGGATGCTATCAGTCCCCAGACTCTTGGCTATGAAAGGCTTTTGGATGAAAGTCCAGAAGTACTAGAAAAACAAAGAGCCATTTATCTTAGTAATGCCAATGATATTAAAGGCCTGGAGTTGTCACCAGATGCTGAAAGCATTCAGTTTGCTACAAACTCTGTTTACGCAACTATAAGCGATGGTAAAATATTTGGAGCTGCGGAAGGCATTGAAGAGCCTTTGCTGCATGATATTTGTTATGCAGAAAACACAGATGATGCTGAAGATGAGGATGAAGTAAGCTGTGAAGAAGATATTATGGTAGGAGAAATGAATAGACCCGCTCTTCTCAGCCTTTCTGGTTCTAGTGATGACATTATTGATTTGACTTCACTTCCACCTCCGGAAGGAGATGACAATGAAGATGATTTCCTTTTGCATACCTTAAACATGGCCATTGCTGCTCCTCCACCTGGCTTCAGGGACAGTTCAGATGAGGAAGACTCTCAGAATCAAGCGACACAGCCTAGAGAAAACAAGGAGCAAGACAGTAATCTAGGCAATGATGACATTCCAGTGTCGCTTATTGATGCTGTCCCTACTAATCCAGAGGGGAAGTGTGAGAAGGGGCTAGATGATGCTGTAGTCTCTACACTTCAAGCACTAGAAGCTTTGGCTGCTTCAGAGGAACAGCAGACGAATGACAATTCAGGTTCTTTCACCATAGTTACATTTATTCATTGAAAATCATTCCATCTCATCCATTTAGCTTTGGAAATACTCCATTTCATGAGGGTTGGTTTGGTTTTTTTTTAGTTTTCCTTTTTTTTTTTTTTTGCCATCATTTTGCATACATCGTATTTCATATTTAATGAAGCCACCACTGTTGTTAAACTACCTGTCTTGGGAACTGTGCAATAAAGTAAGAGTATTCTTACAAAGAATATTTTTGTCTCTAATACACCCCCTTGTGCTTGTCGCTTATCCAGGTGCCTCAGCTGCTGTCATTTAATTGACTTTTATTTTTTGTGGCTTGCAGGTGTAGCTATCCTGCGAGCATATAGCCCTGAGTCATCTTCAGATTCTGGCAATGAAACAAATTCCTCTGAAATGACTGAAAGCTCTGAACTAGCCACAGCACAGAAACAGTCGGAAAACACTGCACGTATGTTTTTGACCACAAGTGAAGGCTACCAACCCCTTGTGGAAGAGCAGACTGAATTTCCCATTGCTAAGAATCAGGCTGGAGGGCCAGGCATGAAGCCCTCACAGCCTTTGGCTGGTGGTCAGGCTGCAGAGCTACAGTCAAAAGTTGTGCCTTCAAAGCAGATTCTTCATTCTGATAATATGGAAATGGAGCCAGAGACCATGGAAACAAAATCTGTCACAGATTATTTTAGCAAATTGCACATGGGATCCTTGGTATATTCTTGCACTAGTAAAAGGAAAAATAAGATGACAGATAGTGAAGTAAAAGCATCCTCTGATGGCAATGCTACTGTGAAAAAGCAACAGGGAAATAAAAAAACAGAGTCTGATGAAGATCTAAAAGCTAAATTTGGAACTCTTTCAGCAAGAGACAGTCAGCGCCTAAGCACTTTTAATGTGGAGAGAACTGCCTTTCGCCAAAGATGGTACGCTGCCGATGATGGGGCAGCAGATAAGCCAAGCCCAGAAACAGTTAATGGGAAGACTTTTCCAAGAGTTCCTGCCCTTGGTAAAACAGAAACTGACTGTAAGGAAGAAGTGGATCCTGAGGTGGATCAGGATGATACCTCAGGGCTTAGCCAAGGTGAAAACTTCCTGTCAGATATGACTCCCGTGTCTTCAGCCAAAGACCTAAATGATGCAGAAGATACCGATTTATGTGCAGATGACCATCCTTCAAAGCTTCCAGAAGCTGAGCAGAGCGTGGCTAGACTTTGTGAATATCACTTGGCTAAGCGCATGTCATCTCTGCAAAGCGAAGGCCATTTCTCGCTGCAGAGCTCTCAGTGCTCGTCAGTGGATGCAGGATGCAGCACAGGCAGTAGCCCCTGTGCTACCCCTGTTGAATCCCCTCTTTGTTCCTCTGATGGGAAGCACATCATCTCTGATCCATCAATGAAGGGCATTGCCTATGTTCCAGGAGATGAAAGAGCTGCCATTCTTCCAAACCATGGAACGACATACAAGGACCTGCACCAGCAGCCCGAAGCCGTGTGTCACAGAATGACAGTGCCTGTTGTGCATTCAGCAATTAATGCTGAACCACTTTTCGGCACTTTGAGAGAAGGATGTCATCGGATCCCCAAGATTAAAGAAACTACAGGTACAGCAGTAATAGAGTATTTCTTGTGTTTGTTCTTAAAGGTACAAGTTCATGTGGAGGTCCAGGTAAGACATTTCTATTGTCTTAATCTGGAACTATGTAATCAAACTGTAGCAGACAGAGTGATTAGGCCTTCAGTTTATCTGTTCATTTTACTTGTACGTACTGAAATAGTCTGATGAGCTGCATACAAAGATCAACTTACTAAAAAACCTTTCATTACTGTTAAAATATTTGGAAGGACACTGATGTAGAGGCCTCTCTGCCACTCTTTGGAAGTCTTTCTGAAATCCATAGTCACTTGAGTTCCAGGATAGTTGTTAGATTATAAGATGAATTCAGAAGTTATATTAATGTAGGGAAGCAAAACCTTTGGTTCATTTCTTAGGTATCTTATATGCTATTTCAGCAGGTTGTCAAAAACATGCCAATATGAATAAAAAGCTCTAAATGTTAAGAATAAGAAAATGTCACTACCTTACTAAGCATGTATTTACTTCACAATCCATCAGTAGGTGTTTCTTTAAAGTTGTAAAAAAATGCACAATTTTTCAGAGTCAGCATTGAAATTCTTTCGGTTGGATTTTAAATGTTTCCCTCTTCTTGGGTTGCAACCCACATGTAGCAGTAGTGTGTGAATGCACGAAAATCCAAAAGTGGAACAGACTAGGAGTTAGAATGAGAAATAATCTTTCTCTGCCAAAAAGCTGCCACAAAACCAAAATTACCATGAGCGCATCTTTCCATACTCGTTCAGGTTAGTTAAAGAAGGTATTTTAATCTGAAAGTATTAATCTAATTAGTTAATAGAAAATATGCCATCCATTTATTAGGGGAGGTTTAGGATATTCTGTACATGATTTGCTATTCCTTTCTTGAGTAAGTCTTCTGCAGTGAAATCAACAATTAGTTATTCATAAGTTATAATTTGTTGGCTGATTTGCAAAGGCATTTTTGAATGAAATAAAAATGACTGGTAATGAATTTTTTGTGGAATATTTTGAGGAATGGAGACCATTAGGAAATACCAGGGAACTGTTTCTCCTGACTGTTAAAATATATTTAAAAGCTCAGTCGATGAATATTATCAGGGTGATGCTTAATTATTCTGTCTGCTCTTCTACTACCCCTAGTGTAGCTTTCACAGAGCCTGAAAAGGGAAGACAAGGAGGCATGCCTACAGCTTTTCCTAGACAGCCTCTAGCTGACTCCATCATGCTATCATCCACGCTATCAGAATCAAAGGTGCCAAGTCAAAATGAAGACTCTTGTGACATTCCCAAAGTAAATCAGGCTTGTGGGGCAACAGTTAGTTTATGGCCATATGACATGATAGGAGGAAGCCTCAGGATGCCGCAGAACAAGAAAGTGCTGAGACGCAGCAGCAGCAGCAGCAGCATTGGAAGATCTGCAGGCATTGAGATGCTGTTTGAGAAGAAGGCAGCCATGGCCAGCTCGAAATGCCTGGACATCACCCGAAAGGATGAATCCAAATCGGAGAGAAGGGTGGAATTTTCCCTGGGCAAAAAGCTGTCAAAAAGTTACTCTCAGAGTTGTGTGTACGTCAGCACTGACAGGAAGGACAATAAGAGGTGTTCGGGCACAGGCACCAGTCAGAAGGACTCCAAGCAGGGTCGAACATTGCCCCTGCGAAAGCTGAACACCAGCACCTGGAGGTGTCGGGGCCCCTTTAGCTACTGCTTCCTCAGCAGAGGAAATGATGACAACGAGGAGGAAGATGATCGAGACAGCCGTCAGGTCTCACATCTCTTTGAACCACAGACCCCGAGTGAGCTCGCAGAACCAGTTGCTCAGTTGTTGTCCAGTGACAATGAGCAAAAAGTGTTGGAGTCCCAGAAAGCTGCTGAGCCCCCACGTGATGCAGTCAATGAGCATGAGAAGAGCAGTGCTGACACCCAAGGTGGCCAAATTGATGTGAATCTCAACGATGTAGCCTTCGATGCACGAATCACACGAATAAATGTGATGAAAGAGAAGACTTATGCAATGCCTGATGGATTTATTGCAGCACAAAAGGATGCCAATGAGCTACTCTCACTGGTCCGAGCAAGTATGGGCAAGAGAGAAGATTTACGTCCAGAAACATATGACCTTAAACTTTCTAAGTACAAACAACTGTTATCTTTGGAATCGAGACAGTTGGGAAGTGCCTGCAGGAAAATGGCCATGGCTGATAAAAGCCCTGAGGAAATGCTTTTAGCTATGACTTCCAGCTTTCAAGTACTCTGTTGCTTAACAGAAGCCTGCATGCGTTTAGTTAAAGTCATGAACTCTGAAACACAGCAGCAGGAAATTATAGCTAAGATAGACGAGGTTGTGATAAACTACATTTGTCTTCTGAAGGCTGCAGAAGCAGTGTCAGGCAAGACCTCCGGTGATCCTAGCATTAAACTCTTGGCTCGACATCCGAATACCATGGCCGCTATTGTAAGCACACTAACACGTTCTCTTAAAATGCTTTTAAACAAATAAAATACAAAAGTCACTTCATAATCTACCTTTGCAAAGCCATACATAAAAAACTTTTATTTACTGTATGTGTATGAACTAATGTAACAAACTCAGCTTTCTCTGTATATTTTGTTATTTTATATAAAATAGGTATGAGATTAAAAAAAGCTAAAATACTGAACATTGACAAAAGTAATTACTAGATCTGTCCTTCAGTTTATACAAAAAGAAAAGCCAAAAAACCCTCTCCCCAAGATCAGAAAAACAAACAGAAAAAAGTCCCGTATAGGAGCAAATTGATGTTTGGCTATTTTTCATATAGTCAAATTTATGGTTGTATGAAGTGAACATCTAAAGCCTGTTACGTCAATGAAGTTGTTTTCTGTTTCGTCCAAGTTTTCACTTGGAGAATTCTCCAAGTTTAGAATGATAAATTAAATCATAATGTATATAACACAATATTTAATGTTTTAAAATTATAATTTTTAAGCATTGAAAATAGCAAAAAGACATTTAAAATCCAAGAGACTATTATAACTTACTAGAGAATATATATAATAAATGACTCTTTTGTTCATATGGACTGAATTACCTGATTCTTCTTTTCTAGGAAATTCTGTATTTAAAAAAAAAGTATTGAATATATGAATATACCAACTTCAGAGGGTATCTGATGTATTGAACTTTAGAATTGGCCTTTTAGACAGTGAAGGTAACTGTGGAAGACTGAGGACACAGAAACCAGAGTGGTGGTGGTGTTCTCTCTGAAAAGAAAGATTGATGCCATATTGGTCACACCAGAATGGATGAGGCAGGTCTACACACCCCTTTCCCTGGTAAATGACAGAGAGAACCATCAGAAAATTCCTATGCTGTTTACTGTTTCAGCATATATTTATGGTGCATCTGAACAACACGGACTGCATCTATTTTGTTAAATATTTTATACTTCATATTTTATGATTTTGAATGTTTAACTGTAAATAAGTTAGAAATAAAATGAAGTTTTCAGAATACAATAAATATCTCTGAAATATTTCCAGCTAGAGACAGTTCTTCTCTTGAGTGATGACAAAGGCAATTTGTGAATAATCTCTTCCATCTGAACCTTTCTGGAAAACATTTTGTAGTCTTGGGAGGCAGCCAAATCAGCAGCTCTCAGTTCTGGCTGGCAAATAGGCTTTCACAAGAGCGTCTGGTGAACTTTTCAATGACCGAGGAGCAGCAGCCTCCATTCTCCAAACTGATGTAGGTAATTTTCACCTGATTTTCATAATGCCATGTGCAAAGGGTATAACTGTTCATTTTGAAAACTTGCCCTTTCAGTTGAAGCACATGTATATCTGTTTGTGCTGAACTAGAAATACTAAACCAACAAAATTAAGGAAATATTTTCTTGCATTTCAAAAAATCAAGACATGTCAAGACATGCTTTTTCCTCTGACTGCAGAGAACATCTTCAGAAACACAGTATCAGAAGCTTAATCTGTTGTCTATAGTAGAAAAATTGGATTTCTGAGACCAATTCCCTTAGTACATGGACGCACTTCAGAGGGCAGCTCAGAGGTAGGCTGCAGGCTGAATTACACTGCTGGTGGGTGACAACAGCTTGTCCTGCGTGGTGCTCACACTTGGTGCTCTTGTTCTGGCAGCCCAAAGTGGGGCTGTGAGTGCTGATCTTGTGCTGCAAATACTATGGGGTTTGAGTATTTCATACTGGGAAAAAACCCCAAGGTGAACTTTTGCACTGGTATCAATTTCTTGATTGTTTTCTGAATTTATAAAAAAGTCATCAGTGATTTGGAAATACTAAGTTTTAAACTTAAATTTAGGATTGTCACAGCTAAGCATTAAAATAGATCATAGGAATGTGTCGCCCAAAGCATTTTAGTCCAGTTCTTTTCATTACACGTCATTTCAGTTGATCTAATTTTATTTCAAAGGTAAGTAGATTTTTTGTTCTTCTTACTGTTCAAGAACTTTACTGATTGTAAACATGCTCATTTTGCTCCTTAAAGTTAATATGGTCTTTTTATTCTCTTTGGGGTTTTTTGTTCTTTTTTTGGTTTTTTGTTTTGTTTTTTTTTTTTGGTTGATGGTTGTTTGTTTATTTGGGGTTGTTTGTAGTTTGGGGTTTTTTTGTTTGGTTGTTTTTTGGGGTTTTTTTTTGTTTATTTTGGTTTTGTTTTTTGATTTGGTTTGGTTTGGTTTGATTTGGTTTTTTGTGACAATGTTTTTTGTGTTTAGGAAGTGGCGGTGGGAGACGAACCTCTCATTTTTAATGTGTTTTTATAGAATAATTTGGCATTTCATGGAATAATTTGGAATTTCATTGAATAATTTGGATTGTAAGGGTCCTCTGGAGTTCATCTAGTTCAACCCTTGCTCAGGTCTAATCAGATCAGGTTGCTCAGGGCTGTTTAAAGTGTTTATTGGACACCCTCTAGGGATACCCCCCCAATTTCTCTGGGCATCAGTTCCAGTGCTTGACAATCTTTATGGCTAAAAAATGCAAAAATTCTTTAGGTCTAATCGGAATTTTCTATATTGCAACAATATCCATTGCCTTTCATCATATCACTGCGCATTCTTTAGAAGAGTCAGGCTCTGTCTTCTCTCTATCCTTTCATCAGGCAGCTGTAGGCTGAAATAAAGTCTCCCCTAAGCCTTCTCTCCTCCAGACTGAGTAAAATCAGTTTCTTCAGTCTTTCCTCATATATCATGTGCTCCAGCCCCTGACCAGTGTGGTCTCCCTTCACTGCACTCCATGGTGTGATTTCATAAACCACCACCATGCTCTTGTCTCAGTTTTGATAAATAGGATCATCCAGCCAAGCTCTCTGAGGCATCTCTTAGAAGGCAGTTTCTCCTTCCCCCAGGACTTCAGATATCCCCATCTGGTAGCATGTGAATGTCTTTTTCATAATGTTTCCACACAGATTTATGTGCAGGCTTTTAAATGCTGCCTTATGAGAGCTTTGTACAATGGGACAGCTGCTGGAAATAATTTGTGTGCAGTCTCCTAGAATCACATGTATTCACAGGCATATTAGGTTAGTGTCTCATAATCATCCTTTGTCAGGAAGTATTTTCATCTTCTAGGCTTTGGGGGGACCTTATTGCATCTTTTCAATACTTAAAGAAGGCCTTTAAGAAGGATGAGGACAAACTTTTTAGGAGTGTCTGTTGCAGTATGAAAAGAGGTAATGGGTTTGAGCTGCAGATATGCAGAAGAATTATTTTTTTGATGAGGGTGGGGAGGCATGGAACAGACAGCCCAGAGTGGTGGTAGCTGTGCCATTCCTGGAAACACTCAAGGTCAGGTCAGACAGGGCTCTGAGCAACCTCATCTAGATGAAGCTGTCCCTGCCCATGGCAGGGGGGTTGGACAGGATGACTTTTAAAGGTCCCTTCCAACCCAAACTGTTCTGTGATTCTAAGATGCTATGATTCAGCTTGTCCTGTCCAGCTAAGGACACTCCTGGATGATAATAGACATAACTGTTATTAATTCTGGGGCATATGACCTTACACATCAGTTGCTGCTGAATTATAGCCTATTTCTATTAATCTTCACCATTAAGGTGACCTTGTCTTCCTGTGTGGCGTCCTAATTGATTCCTGCATTAATTGTACATTTAAACTTCATGACATAAGGGAATGCCATCAGTATGTACCTACTTGCACTAACACAGTAAAAAAATGCTAAATGGTATAGTGTAATCTGAAATATACAATGCTTATATAAACCTGTGTATATACACTATAGTGATTTTTAATTTGGCAAAATGACAGGCATCTTCATGCTTGAGTCCTTGAGTTCAGGCTGTTTTATAAAATAATTGGGCAAAGTTTACCATTTTGGCATTAAGAAACTAAGCTGCATACCTACACCTTTTTTCCCTTCTATTTCATTAATACCCCATCAATTCATGATCACTGGAAGATCCAGAATGCTTCATGGTGTCCTCACTGCTCACCAGACATGAAATAATCGCACTAGCACATAACTTGAAGCTGAGAAATGGGTTCCTGAGTAACTTTGTCACACAATTTATATCAAAGAGACCTGATTACTGCACTAAAATCCAGTTAAATTTAGTAGTATTTTATCAGGGATTAATTTGGCTCAGTAGGGAATAACTGTAGCATTGTAGAAGCAGATGTTAAAAGCCAGAGCCCCGTTGCAGTATGCACTAAACTGTTACAAATTGAAAACTTGGTTCATGTCACAAATAGCTTGGTGATGAACATGTTGCGCTAACATTAACCAGTCTTTATAATTTGCCACTCGAAGTTCAGTAGTAGCTGTTCTGTACAAAAAGAAGGTGATCACAATCTTCCACTGCGCTATCTGTGGAACAGCCCTGATATGTTTTCAGACCTAGGTTTGGCTAAAGCCATAGAGAGCTTGAGCTTCATTAAAATCTCAAAATAAGTTAAAATAAAATAAATAAAATAGTAAATATATTTTCCTATAGGTGTTTGAAAGGTAAAATCTGAAATTTTCGGTCAGTGCTGATAGAATTTGGAGTATACTGATAGGTGAAACTTCATGGGACTCGATCAAAACTCTTCCTTTAGAGCCTATAAACAATGGATTCTGGGGAGAGGAAATTTTGGCCCATGAGATCTGGGAGCAAATCTTTGATTTTATAAGGGTGGGAGGGAAGGCAGACCTAGCAGCCTATTGTACTATAGCAAATGTAAATGTTTCAGTATTGATTTTGAGGTGGATTTCTTTTACGAAAAGAGACTGCGGCACATTTTTATTCAATAGGACATACTTAATTGTACTTTAAAGCATGTTTTTTCATTATGAAAAAAGTCAATTATTTACTCTGAGTCTGCAGAGTTAAGGAAGAGTAAAAGGAATGTATTATGTCCCCTGCTCTGCTAAGAAAATATTCTAAATTCCTTTTTTAAAAGTGGTTGTCCTGTTGCACTGAGTTTATGTGGACCTTGTTGCTCAGGTTTCAGGGATGTTTGCTCCTTATGGTACCTGTGCTTGCAACAACCTTCTCTTATTGTCAAAACATTTTTGACAGATGTTACCTATTTCAGTTTATCTCAGTGGCCAACCAAGTTATTGTTCATTTTATTCTTCAACAATGCCTTCTTTCACGACATTATATTTTCTCAGCATTTTAGAAAGTGGCATTAGATGTGTTCTCTCTGGTTTGACTGTCCATTTGAGCAACAGGATTAAACAGGGACTGGCCAAAGGACTGGAAGCTTCACATCCCTATAATGGAGTTCCAATTTATCTGAACTGCAGGAATGGCTTTCCATCATATCTAAAGTTGTTCACTCACATGAGGACTTCACCACTAAACTACTAATTTTTAAACTTGGTAACCTGGCAAGGGTGTGCATAGGTTTCCTTTCTCTCTTCCAGTATTTAATTAGCCCTTGGCAGAATGTCATAGAGAACTATATTAATTTATTAATATTTCATCTACCAGGTCCTCCCCAAAAAATGTCTGTCTCAACTCTACCAATGGATCTATCAGAAGCAGATTGATGTATCAGTTGCTATAATCAATTGCATCCCACAATGCTAATTTTCCTCTATCTTGAGCACTCATTCATGTGTCTTCAACACTTTCGTGAGAGTAGTTGAATTACCAGGCTGTGTGTTGGAAAGTTTCCTGCTAGTGTGGTTGAAACATATCCTCCAGGCCTCTGTCCCCAGTTTTAGTGAAGGTAAGGTGGGATGAAGGATACAGAATTTTAATGTCAAGACTTCCCCCCTTTGTCAAAGAGACTTCTGCTGCTACTCCTCTCCCTGTTACTGCAGCTGTTTGGTTAATCTCATTCTAGAAATGCTTTTCTCCATGCTGCAGATGGAGGAAGACTATCTCAGCATTCCTATTTCTCTTGTGCCATATAAGTAATGGAAGGGAATGTTAATTATTAACTAGATTAGATTTTTGGGTTGATGTTTTTGTTGGCCTTCCCATCAGTTCAGTCTGTTCCAAGTCACCTGCTCAAACTGACGCAGTCTGGTATTTTGTTGCATGTTTCTTACCTGTAATAAAGTCAGTTTACCATCCGTCACAGCCTTGAGCTGTGCTTATCAAGATCTCTCCCTTTGCCAGGCAGGTGACTTTCAGGAATTTGAATTTGGTGTTTCATGTTCTCATGGATTCTCATTCTCCAAAAAAAGTAGCATTCTTGTTATGTTCTCTTTTAGAAAAAGCAGAGAAAACCACACCCCTGTGGTTCCTTCTTTGGCCTTACTCTTCAAAGATAGGCCAGCTCTTAAGATGCAGCCATCATTTTTACTGAAGGTAGTGTCTTCAACATCACTTATTTGTTTATTTTTTCCTTCACCTTCCCTTGGGCTTCTAAGAAATATGCTCTATTTCATACCTTTAATAGCAAAAGAGCTCCCTTTATATTTGCAGTCCAGACTATCTCAGAATATATAGACTGTGTACATCTCTGACAGATCCAGCAGTTACCTAGATGGATGGTTGGTGTCTCAGTATTTGCTATAAAACTTAGGAATTGATACTTCCAACTGAGTGTACAGCTTCTGTGAGACTGCTGAGTTACTGACCTGCAGTATATCCCCTGCTCTTTCCCCAGGCACTGTGCCATCTCTGATGAGCTGCCACAGCACTGGGGAGAGTCAAAAACCTCTGGTAGATAATTCGTAGCAGTTAATTTTATGAAGTTGCACAGTGTGAGCAAATGTAGATATTAATTTGAGAGTTAAAAAGGAAAAAAGCTCTATTAGCTCTACAAGCTCTATTAGCAGGGCTTGCTTCAATGTTTTCGACCATGTCTGTGTGGCTGACCATTTTAACAATTTATGACATGATATGGAGGGTTTTATGCTGTTGTGTCCAAGGTGATGACAACAGTGTGAATACATCATCCATGGTTATTGCAAAGGAAAAACCCCTGCAGTCTGGAGTTATAAGGTGCAGGTATACTCTCAGAACAGATTTATTTATATAGACTGTGTATCCTAAAGACTAATTACTATTATATTTCTTTCACAAAGACCAATCTCTATTCTCTGTTCTACCTGTGGATTATGGTGAAGGATAATAAGACAGCAGTCTGTATCAACAAAGATGGAATTAGGCTTATAATAACAGGATAATAAGACAGCAGTCTGTATCAACAAAGATGGAATTAGGCTTATAATTATTGTTGTTTCTTACTATAAGCAGAGGACCATAAGAAGATAGTTGCCTCTAACAGAGATGTGCAGAGAACTGGTAACAACAAACACTACCCTTCCATTTTTATGTAATGATTTGATAAGGGGAAACACTGAGGTGTTACACAGTTGTACTTTTTTTTACAGTGTTTTTCGAGTTGCTCTTCAGAGAGAAAATACGTTTTCTGGATCCTTTTTGGCAAGGCATTGCAAGATTCTTCCATATTGCTTATGCCTTTCAAATGACAGCATGGGGTGGCAGTAAATGTTGTCAACAGCTTTATCCTTGTAAATCTTCTTTTTCATGGGCTTAACTATGAGTTTGTGCATAGGACAGGTTTGAAAGTGGTGTATCTAAGTATTATTGGTAACAACCTGAAGGCTCTAGGCAGTGTTCCACTCTAGTTTCAGCAGAAGTGCTGAGTTCCTTAATATAAATAAGTCTTTCAGTTTCTGTTGGAAAACACAGTTTTTCCAGCAAAACTCATGCTAACCGAACAGAGCTGAGCAAGGTTTCAGTGTTCCCAGGCCTCAGTGAAATTCCGACAAGCTGCAGTGGTTGTTTGCCTGAGAATGTTTTGTGGGAAGAATGCCATGAGAAAGATTAGGAGTCAGGAGTGTTATGAGAAAAGAATAAGGGAGTTAACAAGAAGATCCCTGAATGTGTGAGAACAGCTGCAGGTGTGTGTGTATCTATAATTAGAAATATCTGTAACAGTATATAAGTCTCTCGTTTGGTGAAATAAAATTGGAGCTTACTTTATATCTCATATTGAGAGTGCTGTGAGTTTTCCCTCGCGCCGCATCTCGTTAAGTTTCCATGGAAGGAGGGGATCTTAGCACTTTATGAGAATCCCATTTTCATGATGGCCAGAACTGGGTTTTTCTTCTGAAAGAGACGCCAAAGGATACAGTTTTACTTTTTCTTCTATTGCCAATGAAGTGGCCACAGGTGGAGATGAGGATCTAGTCTGTTCCTGGGTTGGCAATGCAGATGTCATGGATGCCTGAAGAATTTCCTGATCTTTTTGTCATTTTGCTGAAATGGATCATCCTGCCATCCTCGCAGCAATTTCTGATATGAAATCTTCATGAATGACTGACAAAGAACTGACAGCCTTGGGAAAGGAGAGCCTCAAGGTCAAGCTTCTCCTAATGCATAAACCCAAGCTTACTTCTCCTGCTTATCTTCAGCTGCTTTCTGCAGTAAGAGGAGAAAATTGCTTGTGCTCCCTCTCTTAGTTCTAGTCCAAAGTCAGTCTGTTTTTGTGGAAAGTTTTAATACTTTTCAGCCCAAATAAATACTTATTTTAGGGCTTCTGCTACAGGTTACTTCTACAAGCAAATAATAGGCAAAATGCAGTATAGCTAACTGTACAGCTGAGTTTCTCCTTATCACTGCCTGAAGCAGCCAGATGTAACTTAGTCACGTTTCAGCAAGTGTAATGTCTCTGAAACATTATTGCCTCTGCAGGACACTGCTTGGACTAGACACTGCAATACAAGCTGTTTATCATACTGAATTTTGGCTTTTTATAACTGTGATCTTAGTTTTTTTTCGTACATTTCAGATACTTACATTTTGCACTTGAAACCATATCTTAAAAAGAGATGTTAAGTATATTTCTTATCAAGGATGCTTCTTCCTTCTCATTAGGGGTTTTACTTTTAAGAGCAGTTCCTACCTTCTAAAAAGTAAAATGTTTACTGCAGCATCTCCTCTTTAAATCACTGAAACAGCATATAAAAAAATCTTTTTAAAATATATGGAAGAAGTACAGGAGCAAGACAGCAGCATATTCCTTGCGGAGTCAGGAAGGGTAAGTATTCACCAGAACAAGTGAGGACATGCCTTTCAACTACTTCATTTGTACACTGATAGGGCTTCAGGTAAAATATGATATGCATGGGGGAAAAAAAAAAAAAACCAAACATTTGCCTTGGAGATGCTTTTATTGAGCTTCCTGCCAGCATGTCCATAAAGACAAAGTTGCATCTGGTGGAAAGTTTCAGGAACCTGCAGCAAAACTTGAAGAACATTGTGAAGAGCCTTGGACAAGTGTTGTGTCTCTGTGGAAGCAGCCTGCTCAGCCCACATGGCTCATGGCAAGAAGGTAAGATTTCAATGTAAATACTTTTTCACATATTGTAAAGTAATTTTCAAAACTGCTGTTTTTTATGACTGAATTTCTCTTGCCAGTCTTACTGATTTAAAAAAAATAGTTTTCAATGTTTTTTCTCTCTTCTCTTGCTTTATGAAAGACCACATAAATTAGTGAATTAACTACTGGATGATGAAAAGAAAACTGATTCTACACAAATGTTTGTCTTGCATATAAAACAATGTATCAGTACAGTCAGTATAGATTTGAGGTCTCCTATAATGATTGCAGTATTGTGAGTAAAAATTTTTAAAAGAAACTTATTTTTTTGTAACTGAGTTACCCACTGGCAACCTATTTAAATATTGGAACATACTGTAGTCTAGCTTTTTTATTTTCTGCTTTTTAAGCTTTATTTTTCCTTCCCCACTTATTCAGAAATTCAGGAAAATGCACTTTTCTTTGCAAAACTTGAAAAGGAATATAATTTAAAATTGCATTAGTCTTCCTGAATGTCATTATTTTTACTTCACAAGTTGCACATTAATAGATTGGGAGTCTTTTTCCTTGCAGAAAAATTTACAGAAAATACATTTGTTTATATCTCTTGTGTCAATAGGACCTTTGCATTGAAATGTACCTTTTTCTAACTGAGTCTATTTGTGTTTTCTCAGTGCAGACAGGTAGGCTCAAGACCCATCTTAAAAGCACCTGCAGTTTTGATCATCTTTCTTTGTAGATGGCTGTTCCAGGACTTCACTGCTTTTGATTTCTTACCAAAGCCTAGAATAAAAAGCTAGTTCTAATACATTTTTTGTTTAAATAGTTCTCTTCTGTTACTTGCTTGTTCATCAAATTCCAGATGAGATCTGACCCATCTTTATATAGTGGTAATATTTCTTCTCTGTCTGTGGAAAATTTCTTGTCTGGCATACCACAGGATGCCTTTTACCCTTCATGCCTGAAGCACACTGGTGACTTAGAGACACTCTGTGAATTACTGGTATGCTCAGTTCTTTCTCCTTAATCAATTAAAACTGATGAACTCCTAAGTTACCATGGACTTCCTCTCTTTCCCCAGGGCAGAATTCATCTTGCTTGTCTGAATGCTGGGTATTGGGTATAAATCACATAAACACTCTCTACAGTCAGTGCAGGGAGAGAAAGAGACATCTCCAGAGGCACATTCAAAGATGTCTGGGATAAATCACCTCCTGGATGTGTTTTTTATTCTCTTTCTGTTGACAATTTAGAGAGCCTAGATGACCAGCTCATCTCAGTGTTGAATATAGGGAGATGAAGATTTCTGCCCCTCTCTGCCCCCACTTTCTCTTCACAAGGTACTGTTTTAAATTTTAACTCACTCCAATTAGTATTTGTCAAGGTCATCTACTCCTCACTTTTTCTAGTGACATCTCATCATCACTGAATTGATGATGCTTCCTATCTTTTTAAGTCAACAAAGTGCTTGAAAGGCACAAAGCACATTGTTTCTCCACAAAAAGTGCATTCAGATCAAGGGATGTGCAGCTGTTTCCAGCATGTCTGAGGATGTTGTTTAGCCAATTAAAACACATATCCCAGCTTTTCAGATTTTTTTCCTTGTTTAATTGTTTGGGTTTTTTTTCATACTTGCATTTCCTAATTTTTGCTTACAAAGTTTTAATGCACTGTGAAAATTTAGAATAAAGTTTCTCCAAAGCTACTGGAGACATTTGTGTGATAACTTATCATATTCTTCATGCCAAGTTATTCTGAAATTAGTATATTTTGTTTGATCATCCTGCTGATTTAAAAATGAACAGAGTATTAATTCCACCAAAGGTGCTTAAAAGTGAAGCTACAGCTCACTTTAGCAGTGAACAGTAAGGAGCAGTTCCAGAACTAGCAATGCTAAAGATCTTCTTTGAGTTGCTAGGGCTGAATACTAGGGCTTAAATGCATTTGAGGTTCTTGAATCCAAATTTCTTTGACTGGGTCATTAGCAGAATGTGGTTATTGAAAGAGGAAAAGTTAGGATTAATTTAAACAACTGGAGATGCTTTTATCAGAGGTCTTCAGATGTGAGCTAGTCATACTAGGCTCCCATTGAACTGGAGGGAAGTAGGCAATACTAGATGCTACTCATTTCACTTGAAAATAAAGATCAAAAATAGGTGAATTTACATCTCGGAAATACTCATTTCTCTCTGATCAATTATTAAGCAAGTCCAAGCTGACCAGCTCAAATGTTCCTGCTTTCTTTGTAGATGCTTGAAATTGTTTGTTTCTAGAGTTGGTAAATGAAAAACTCAGCTGAGAGGTTATAAGGGTATTGAATTGCATCAGTTCTGAAGGTCTGTGATGCTTTCTGCATTTTCCTTTTGCTGTTGTTCTTGTTTTGCTTTGGTTTTTTGTTTGTTTGTTTACATTTATCATTATATTCACAGTGTTTTGCCCTCCTGCTTTTATGTCATGGCATCCTATTAGCCCATTTGAAAAACATATTTAAGCCAGTAGAGGACAGCATGGAAGACTAACTTTGATAATATTCCCACAACCTGGTATTGATTTTGGCATCATCATGCCTGTACTCATCTGATTTGGGACATACCTGCCTGCCCAGTCTCTCTGAGTGCTCAGGAACCAGCACTGTCTGCCAGAGCTCCTTGTGCACAGGCACTGGCCTCCCTAAGCCCTTTGGACCACCAGTGCTGGACATAAATCAATGAGCTTTGATAGCCTGAAAAGGAGGGTCTAGGTTCTATATAAATCTCAACATCTGATTTTGCATCAAACTGAAATAGGACTGATTAACAGCACTTCATAATTGTTCACAGTTTAACAATAGATCTTTCTGAATCTTCATTAGTCTGTGTATAGAAATTACAGTTTAACAATAGATCTTTCTGAATCTTAATTAGTATGTGTATAGAAATTACATTAATAGTATTTTGCAAGATTTAGAGTGGGTAGAATTCCCAGCTATATCTTTTCTCATATTTCTAAATCCAATTTCAAGTAAATTGCGGGTCAGTATAATAAATAGCAAAAAAAAAAAAAAGGCAGATGGAGAATGTGAAACATAATTTCAGGAATAATGCCATAGGTATAAATGAGAAATCAAAAGACTGTTTCTCTTTTCTAAGGCAAATGCCATATTTTTCCTTTGAGCATATGTTGTTATTTTCACAGAGGTGCACAAAATCCTTGCGTAGTTCTTGAATTCTAATTCAAAAGGCTGAGGTTTTCTACAAATGAATCTCACAATCTCAGATGTGCCATTTTAGGGGATTGTAACAGCTGTTTGTTTACATTGATTGTTTAGGATGCACATCGATTCCCATGAAATTACTCACATTGCATATTCACAGCTTTCATTAAATCTCCTTTTCAGTTCAAAATGGCCAAGTATGGTCTCTGTGTGAAGCTTAAATTGGTTAAAAGCAGTGAGTTTGTTGACAGAGCAAAGTACATTTTGAGAATTTTAAAATATTCTGCCAACACTTCAGCAAAGAACTACATCAGAAGCAATCCAGACCTCTTCACTCTTTGCTTTGAATTTGCATCATCAGTGATGTCAGTGGGACTCTAGTAAAACAGTTGTTAATTAACTTATGTCCCTTCTCATGGTGCTCCAGAATAAAAGCACAAAATGTTGTAGGAGCAACCTGAAGAGCAAACATTATTTTGTTTGTTTCTTTATTAATAATTTATCATGAAATGTTATCAGATTCTCCCAACTTGTGGCGACATTGCCAGGACTGGACCCCATCAGTCTTGCCCTATCCTGATGATTACAATACATGAGTTACTCTAAGATTTGCTCCTGCAAACACTTCTTGACCCAGCATGAGTACAGATTTGGTTGCTTAGTGTAACAGTGTCCATTTGAATTACACCTTTGCAAGCAGAAAAAATGAGAGGTTGCAAACCTAAAATGGAACTAATTTAAATTAAACTGAAGTTCTTTTATGAGCTGTCCTGCAAATAGACAATCAGAGCATAACAGTGGTTCTTATATGAAGATCAGAAAGCAAAACAGACCAAAAACCACCCAAACCCTAGTTCCTCTTATTACCCTTTTCAAAGTTGGAAAAAACGGGCATGGAATGAATATTGAATTTTTTTTATTATTTCAACATCCTTAATTTATTAAGGGTTTGTGTGTGGATAATTGTTCCTTTAATTTAAAACAGTGGCCAGCACTTGCCTCTTCAGATACCCCATTTGCTCATTTGACTTAGTGAAAAGTGTTGACAGTGCCATTTGTATTTATATCAGGTAAAAACAGTGACTTTTTGGCCTTGTGCTGTTCAGGCACAATCTAGAGAATGCTGTGAGCCATCCTAGAAACAGCAGCATGTCAAGCTTCTCTGACAGAGTAGAATCCAATTCTGTACAGCCATATCTGGTTACTGCCTACTTCACATACCTTTCATTTTACATGTCCTGTTTCACACACCACTGTCATCCCAGTGCCTGTGCAGTGAGTAGGAGTGCTGTAGAAACCATGCATATGGGTAACAGCAATATACATTTTGCAGAGGCAGGCAGGTTTAATTTTGAAATGTCCCAACTTTTGAGTGTTTGACTTACAACCTTCCCTGATATTTTTAGTTAATTTTTAATTGAGTTTCTAGAGTTAGAAACCCAAAACAAATCTCTTTGCATGCTCTATTAATATTCACACAGGTTTTGTACCTGTTCCTCCTGGATAGCTGTTCTGCAGTCTCACTCCTTGCATAGCTAGAAACATTTTTATTTCCAGATTAAAACAATATTAATCTTTGTTGCCACTGGGGCCTTTTAAATGGTTCTCTTCCAGTCTGTGATAGCATCTTTCCAGTTCACGTTCCCTCTGGTTTTCTTTAGGTAATCAGCAAACTCTTTTACCATTTTGATTCAAGAGATTCTTTAGAATCTACTTATTCAGGCCTTTGATAATCATCTGTCTCTACTGACAGTACCTCATATGTGCAGCATACTATCATTGCATTTACATTTTTCAGTATCAGCCCATCAGTAGCTCTTAATCATTCTGGGACTGATTAGTGCCAGTGGTTAAGGTTATTACCATTACCTGTTGACACTACACATTTATGCCATTTCTATCACTTCTAGTCCTGAAGGATATCAGATTCTTACTAATTTTTATCCTGACCTTCCTCCCCAAGCCAAACCAAACCAAACCAAACCAAACCAAAAAAACAAAACCAAAAACAAATCAAAACCAACCAAACAAATCAAAAACCACCCAAAAAAACCCAAACCAAACTAAAATAAAGAAAGCCAACAAAAAAACCAAAACCAAACCAAACCAAACAAAAAAAACCCATAAAAACCACCAACAGAATAAGAGTGCTATAAAAATGTTGTGAAATCAGGAGTTTGCTTGGTGTAAAGATGTGAGGAATGAAGATTTCCATTTAATGGAAAGTTTAGAAGAGTTATAATTGAGTTCCATGTTATAATTAAGTTAGAGTTCAGTTATACTTGAGACCCAACAGCAGGAATGCCAAACAACTGTGCTAGGCCAAGTGAGAAAATCAGTTAGCCGTAGATGAAACTTGTCATGAGAGTAATATTGATTGTGCTTTTAAGCTGGAGCATTTCTGTTTCACACATGGCAAAGAAACAGAACAATTAAGGCCATAAACCAAAAATCCATCAGACACATGAATAGCTTTCAAGCTACTTCAATGTTTCATAGAAAAACAAACATGTAGGGTTTAGGCACTTCTCAAAGAATTGGACTTTTTCTACCATGTGTCAAAGCCCAGTCAAGCAAGCAGAGATGGTGAGGAATGGTGAAGATTAGAAGCTACCTGAAATCCCAAGGAGAAGGTTCCCAGTGGAAGCAGAAAAAGAACATGTGCATCGTACTAGCAAGGAAAGTTGTTGTCACTTCTTGTTCTTAAAAATAGCACAGACCAGGAGCCTTGCCAGTCCCAGCAAAGCAAAAGCATTGAGTACAAAGTTGGGGTTTTTTCCAAGCAGATGAAGCATTGGCAAACCTTGGAGGAGGCAAAAGTGGACCAAACTAAAAAGTAGGATGAGAACTTCAGACATGGGGATGGGACCTCAATACCACTGGAACCTCTTTGCAGCACTGTGTTGTGCTGATGTGTGGCCCATCCAAGTACAATATCTGAATTTTCCAAGCAGGATGGGAAAGAAAGTGACTAGAAATGGTTCCAATATTACATAAAACCACATGTCTTTTTTCATTAAAAAGTGTGAACTAAGCTTAGAGGGTAAGTAGAGGCAGGGACAGCCATTGTATTCAGATTGAAAAGTTTAGGTTACTTCAAGGTCTCTGCTGTACTACAGCAGTGTACCCAGAGAGCATGGCTACTAGCTAACTCTCAATTAAAAAAATGTGTCTTTGAAGGGAGGCATTTAAAAAAAAAATTCATTAAAAGATCATCAGGAGATATCAAGTTATTTTACAGCAACACAGACTGTTATTTGATTCTCCTAGCCAAACTCTTAGTTTTAGTTCCCTTATACATATATAGTAGAATTGGAAAGAGACTGTGTGTGACAATTCTTTGTGAGAAAAATAAAATCCTTTTTACAGTCATGCATTTAAGCAAGATGTGTTGAAGCATTAAATGATAAATATGTTTTCTTTCTGTCCGCTTGATCAGGTAATATTAAAACTAGGTAGTTTCTTATAACAGTTAGTCTACTACCTTTAGATTTCAATTGGGGGGAGAAAAAAGAAACAGTGCAGTTGTTCAGAAATATTTCTAATATCACCCCAGATCTTCCAGCAATCAAAATGAAATCAAATATTTGAATACAGACATTTTACTCTTTTCTGCACTTTTATTTAGAGCATGAGAAGAAATTAAATGGAAATGGGAACAAAGAATGAAAGATAATTCAAAGTATGAAATGATCAACAGAAAGATACCCCAATAAGAAATAAATGTCTTGTATCCACCTTGAAATATTCTATACTGTTGTAAAAGTGAATAGATATTTTTATAGATTTCAAAAGTGCATGTTTGTGCCTCCAGCTGCAAATAACTTTTTCCAAGACACTGATTTCAAAGGATGTGCTATTCTACAATTGATGATAGTCTCATCAATTGTGTAGGTCCCTAAGGTCCATTAGATTAAAGAAGGGAGAGAGAAAGAGAAGTAAAAAACCCACTTAATTGGGGAAGTAAAAAGAAGAGTTGATTCTTTGCTTAAATGTTTGTTTCACTGCTTCCATCTTAAATTAGACCTATGTGGTTCACAACACTGGAAAACATTTGAGCTCTGTTGTTATTTTGTGTATATGCAGCTCATAGTAATGGATTGCTGCAATATCACTTACCTCAAAAGATAAAACTCCATCAGATCAGTAGAAGGACATTGTAAGTCATAGTGCATGACAAAGAAATAGTTATAAATAAAAAAGTGCAAATTAAATTTTGTGAAGACTTTTTTTTAATAGAAGGAAAAATTTACCCAAGCTGGCATATACATCTTATCTCTGACATATTCTAATATGATACTTAAATCATGACATTTAACAAAAAGCACACAGGAACTAAGAAAAGTAAATTAAAAAAATTACTTTGGGTTAGTTATGTAAAAAATAAATCTCTGATGATAAAAGAATAGAGATTAGGTTCTTAAAAGACACAAAACCCTAAAGTTAAATTGTGGTGCCACTTCCAATTGTCTTTTCTCATTCCACATTATCTAAAGCTTCCCAGGAAAAGTAGATGCTGCTCCAGTTTGAACAGTTTATCATGTCTTGCTGGATATATTTTTTGGCTTTATTGACATTTTTTGTGTATATACGAAGTGTGGAGGGAGAACAATTAATCATTCTGGAATATATTCTAATTAGTTTTGAAATTACTATTCTCTTTTGTTTTTTCTGTGCAAGCACTCAGTATTTGATAGCCTGGTATTTCCAGAGGTTTGTTTACATTAGAGCAGTCCTGTCCCAGTCTGTCACCCTAAGCTTTTCAATCATTTTCAGAATCTCAGATAAGCTTGACTGAAAGACCTAATCTTTGAGTTCATTTCTTCATTAAAGATGGCATAAAAAATTAATCCTTCATTACGATCTGTTGAACAAGGCCAATCCTGCTAGAGAAATGCTGCTACATTGCCAGCCAGTGTGAATCAAATACTTAATGAGACTATCTTCTGATTGCTAATGTCTTCTTATTAGCAAATAAATGAAAGAAAATTAATCTTAGCACCTTACCAGGTTAAACAAGCAAATCAGAAGGGGCATATTTATTTTTCTTCCAAGACCAAGAATAATTGAGAGAAAAAGCACATAAATCACTTAGGGGAAACCCCAGAAATAATACTGTGCATGCAAATTATGAGAGTGATGGGTAGATCTGAAGATTCTCAAAGCTCATAACTTTGAAGATTCATAACTCTGAATCTCTTCAGATAATTTTAGCATCTGTTTTGTATCAGCCTAAATGGAGATGAAGTAGAAAGAAAGTATTTAATATGAGCAACTGAATCTCACAATAAAATACAAACATTAGCTATAGATAATTTTAACTGAATATACCTTTGAAAATGTTGGATGAACTGACTCTGATTATTTGTTTTGTTACTCATTCTACTGCCACTTCTGGACCAAAAGAGCTTCATTCTGAATCTATGGATGCATCTTGTCACAGTGCAAGGCAAGGAGATTTGGTTGTTGTATCTGTTTATTTTTAAACTGAACTCCTATTAAGTTGTTTTTGTGTTAACATTCAGTGTGGCATTTATCAGAAAAATATTAATAATTTCATGTTTGCTTTATAGGCAACAGATAATCAATGGGCAAATCTGCAACAGAATTCCTCTCATCTTGAAGAAATTGTCTACAAGAAGCCAGATTATTTGTGCTCAAGAAATGCTAGGGGCTTTTTTCTCCACCCCATCTCAATGGGAGCTGTGGAGAGAGACTGGGAAGCTAATGCAATTATGGAAGTCTAGTTTGTAAAGGAATAGATGTTGATGGGAAAAATCCTGCCAGTAATAGAGCTTGCTGCTCATTTGCAGGAATTTCACTGCTTTATAGCCCAGTTTTATTTAAATGGGCATATCTTGAAATCTTTGGCTGCAGCTCAGCTTTTACAGAATGTTCAGATCTAGGAGGACAGGAAAAAGGTCTTATATTACAGCTAACAGCTGAAACTGAAAGCCTTTAAAATGTGGGAAAACATAAAAATCAAACAAAGGAAAACAGAAAAGCAGGATTCATGTGTAAAGTTTAGTTCAATGTTGGTACAGACCATTAAAGAGATGTTACTCCTGTGTTAGGCATCTATTATTACATATTTGAGGTTAATTCCTGAAGTTGTGCAGATTTAAACATAGTTAGACACAACCCTTGAGTATTTCTACTGACTTGAAGAACTCAGTTAAATCCTCTGATTTCAGTGCCTCATGTCTTGCAGTTCTCATTTTTCTAGCTTTATTTCAGCTTCTATTTTCAAGTGCTCAGGCATAAGTTCATATGGCCAAATTCAGTAGAAAATTACTAAGTACTCCACAGTTCATTCTTGAATATTTAGTGAGAAGTGGCATCTCTCATTAGCTGTGCTAAACACCTCTTCCCAGGTCTTTATTAGTGAAAGCTGTGACCAAAAAAAAGGCCCCTTGACTTTCCAGTCATTCCCTACCAAAAGCTTTTCCTCTCTCTGAGACAGAGTCTGACATTGTCCTGCTCCACTCACTGCTGGCATGCTCATGGAAATATTTCTTCTCAGCCTTGGTAATAACTTGGCCACTGAGCCTGATTCAGTGAAAATATCAGGAGCTTCATAACACAACCATTTGCCTGCACCAAGCCCAGCTCTACCACTCTTGCTTTCCCTCAATGTTGCTCTTCAGCCGCATTGTCTCAGTTGGGTGGAGGATGTTTGTTTAAGTCCAGAGTTTTCAGGTGGAGAAGCCTTGCTGTTCTGGTTAATTCAGTTCTTTAGACGCATCTAATACTGGAAGAATACTTCCATCCCCTCCATTCTGGGGGCTGCTATTCAGATCTCTATTCTTTGGGTGGTCTGCCCCAATCTGGGCTCTCTGATGGGTGTGAAAATTGGGAACCCAGTAGAGAACAAAAGTGGTGGTATGTTCTCATCCCCAAGGAAAGAAAAGAAAAAACCAACCAATAAAAGAATTTAATTAACTCCCACCTAAATGAAAGCACAGAGAAATATATTTTGGTATGTCTTAAAAATTCAAAATAATTGGAGTAGCCATTTTTAAAATGACATTTGGGAGTGAATCCCAGAGAGAGAAACTAAGAATCATTTTTTAACATATAGAAGATAAACACCTTTGCTAATATTGACTGGCATTGCAAAAGGAGAGACCACATAGGTGGTCCTAAAAACTGTCCCTAAATGCTTTTCTAGGTCAAGAGCAGCATCCTAAATTCTGTCTGCAGTTAGCCAAGGAAAACTGTGGCACCCTGATGTCACCAAGACTGCCACCTAATGCCCCCTAATTAGGAGAATCCCACAGTTTGCTTCAGCTCTCTTGATCCATGATTTTGAGGTCTACCTGGAATGAGAACAGTCTAGAGACTGTTTGTACACAGAAGTGTTGAAACCCCTGGCTAGCAGAGGCAATGATCCTGGCTACTCTTGCTCCCATCTGTATTTCGTAACCACCAAAGTTCACCAAGTGAGAACAGAATGGACAAGAAAAAACCCAAATCCCCAAGCAAATAACCCTGCTGAAAGGAAGATCTTATTCTTATACGCTCTGGTTGCTAGCCTAAATAGACAAGACAGTTCTGTCTTACCTAGTTTTTCCATATCCTAATAGAAGAGACCACATACAGAAAGTCATTGTAAGAAGTGAGGTTTAGGGCAGGGATTGTTAGCATCATGCCCCGGTCTTGTCCTTTCTCTCATAAGGTCTTTGATCTGGGAGTAAGAAACAACTGTATCTTTTGGAAACATTCAGCAAGAAAAATTCTGACTCCCCAGTGTATCCTGTAGCTGCAGGGAAGTTACTGTCATCTCACCAACTTTATTTTTACAGCATCAACAGAAGCGGAAATCACACGCCCAGGCCCTTTGGAAACTGTTATTGGCTGCAGAAGTGCAGGACTTCATCTTTAACCTCACTCTGCTTTTATGTCCCCAGCAAGGAGTGTGCTGTGCCATAGCAAAGGTTCAAAAAGCTGCAGAGGATCTGGATATGTTGTTTCCATAAACTCATTGGAAATTCAAATTTCAACTGAATAACTGGTTTAGAAAAAAATGTGTTATTCTGCAGTGCATTATGTGGCAAATAATTATGTGACAAATTTCAAGTTACAAAATGTAAACATTTTTGATTGAGAATTAACTCTGAGGAAGTGCTTATGTTTTGTTTCAGTGAAAGTGTTTCTTTTGCCACCACCTGACCTGAAAACAGTTAATGGATTTTTTTCAAAATAGTCTCTGTAAAAATTGTATCTGAGCAGATGCCAAATTCTAAAAGTGCATTTCTCATAACCTAGAGGTGGTTTTAAAACAGGTTCTTTAACAATGTGATGTCCAGCTTTCTCCAAACAGGTCAGCTATTAATTACTTTCAAGCTGTGTAATGGGATGCAAGGGAAGAGAGCAAGTGTGTGCATATGGTAGGAGATTCTTATCTGGGATAATACAATAGGAAGCCAAGCCCTTGAATACTATTGATGTCCATTCCTGATTTTTCCACTGACAGATTGTATGATCTTGAACAACTCATCTAAACATAACAAATCAAAAGGCTTTTAAGGATTTAAGGATTTTAAGGATTGATAGGTAAAGGCTTTAAATAATCCTTTGAAGGAATGTTTTAGTCAGAACATGCACATCCAAACAGAAGTCTGAGCAAGGATTTGGCAATGCTAGATGTATGTGAAGGAAAGCAACTAATCCACATTCAGTTGTACTGGATGATTTCCTCATTCTAGAAAGCCAACTTTTTTTATAGAAGTACAACCTATATGATTTAATTTTATTTCCTGTGAATTCTCTTCAAATTCCAAGAAAGAAAAACTATAGGTGTAGTGAAGAATGGACATGGGGAAAATACGTTATTCTGGAGAGACATTTTAAGCAATAGAAAAGAAAAAGGGAAGACTTATTTTCTTCTGTGATTGCATTTAATTTCCCACAGAATACTTTGTAGACAAATGACTGGGGCCATAACCTTAATTGTTCAAAACTGTTAAGCAAATTAATCTGTGAATTTATTTAGAAGTACATCAGGTTCTCTCTTACAGTACTGAGCTTTGAAAGTTCACAATAGGTTTCACATGAGAAGCATGAGACTGATGCTGGCAGTCAGTTTATTTGCTTAGGTTGGGACAGGAGCAAGAAGAGAAACACTGCAAATGTTTACTCTGCATAAAATAATTTAATCACATCCATTAAGCTTGCAAGACTGAGTCAAATCACAGAAGCCTGTAGCATTGGTGAATTTCTAGTTATTCTCCACAAAATTATGGGAAAACGTTAATGACTTACATTTTTTTAATGCTCTTAATAATTTAAAAAAAGATAGAGGTCAGTAAGAATTACTGCCTGCCTGTTACACTTAGAGGAAAATTAGTTTGATTGATTTGTGTGATTCATATTTTTTCCTGAAGGTTCTCAATCTAATGTAATATCTGTACAGGTTTAAAAGCAGTGGGTGATCATTTAATACATCAGCAGATCATCTCAGGTAGGGATTTATGCTGTAAAACCATCTTAACATGCATTCCCTGAGAGATTGTGCTGTGCTCTGAGTCTGGGAAGTGCAGACAGTTCATTAGGTGGCCCCATACCTGGCCAAGGAACAAGCTTTGGGGGCATATCCATTTATTCCCTGATTCGTCTTTTAGAGTTCTCAGTTCCCTTATGCTGAATTTTCCTGCTGTTAAAATGTCACTCTTAAAAATACTAGTTTGTGAAAATTGTTTAATTCTGACCACTGAAAGTACACATCCTCTCCTTTCTGAGATTCTGGTCCTTCTTGGTTTTTTTTTTTTTCCCTTTTCTGTATTTATGGCCAGAATTACATTAAGAAAAAAATTTTAGGAAATCAACCAAACAACGAACCAAACAAAAAACCCTCACAACCAATCCAGAGCACAGGAAGAATAAATTAGACTACGTCTTCCCACACCCATCCCCATTCCGTCAGACATTTTTCCTGAGAAAATCAGAAATAAATTTCTCAATGGAGATGTGACGTTTTGTTTTCTGATTTTGAAATTCAAATAAGTGTATGTGCCCTTTTTTTCTTTTACAGCAAAAACAAGCAGAAGCATGCATCAGTGTATACCACACAGTATTTGCAAAAAGTAGTAAATTGACAGCACCATCTTAAAACAATTGGTGAATAAGGATCAAATTCTCAAAATAATTTTACTAAGAAAACTGTTCAGGTTTAGCAACAACCAAGCACCACTGACTGTGAAGTAAGCAGACTTTTCTTTGTATTTTATAATGTGGTGGTCAGAGATATAATGAAGTGAAATTCAGATTCATTGTTTCTTGTGGTTTTGATGATTTTGAACCTACTTTGGGTATGACCACAATATGTGTCCCACCAATAGTCCTGTCACAGCAGTTTTATTTAACACTGTACACTTGAATAGGAGACTCTAGGACAGAGGATGGGCCATTCTATCAACTTCAACCACATATAAGAATTTCATTTACAAAATAAATTTGTTCTGTTTGGCCCCATGTTATGATCCCCCATCCTGTCCACAGGATATGTCTCTTGGGCAAAGTACTCTAGATAAATAGCGCTCTGTAATATCCATGTTTGCACTTTACCAGTGTTCATACAGCTCATTCGGTCATCTGAAACCATTTTGGGTGTGGATGAGGGCACAAATAAGGGCTTCAGAAGCAGTATTATGGAGCTGGGAATAATCATAGTTTTCAGTGCTTGGTTGCAATTTGCTGGGTCTGAAATTATTAAACATGTGGAAACCTGTGAGAGAATCAGGCTAGACTTTTATCAGCATGTTGTTACCTCTGAGGAGAGACCTGGCTCCCACAGTGGAGCACTGGGCATTCTCTGTTTGTGTCTCACTGAATCCATTAAAAAAATTAGGGATGGTAGGTAAAATTTACATTCCTTTTTTCCTGCTTATCTTGCAATTTAAGCCCCAAAGTAGCTAATTTTAACTTGCTACAATATTTTAGCTTGCTGACTAATTTTGCTTTTAACAATCCCTTTAGGGTCTCAGAAACCTTCAGGTTCTCAGTTACTGGAGAAGATAAATTATACGGATGAATTTGAAAGGCTTATTTATGTAGTCATTCTGCTATTTTGTGATCCAAGCAAGTGGTCTGCAAGTCATTTTTGAGAATTACAGACAGCCCTTTTCTCTTGAAACCTAGGCATAAAGGTTTCAGCAGCATTTCTCTTTCCATTTTTGCTTCCATTTTTCTCTTCATGTATTTTAAGAGTATCTTTTCCTTTCCTTTTCCTTTTCATTCCTTCCTCAGTCTCTGCACCAGGTTTTATGGGTAAAAGATTTACTTCAATATTGCTTTCATTTTGTTAAATATGATGTGAAGTGGGTACTACTTGAATCTGAAAAGACCTTTGAAGAATAATGAGTCAGTAGGTTTGAAATGGACCTAAAAGGATTCTCCTGGTGATGATCCAGACTTTTATCATCTGAATCCTAAATACTGCTTATTTTATAGTACCACAAACTACAGTGACAGAACATCCTACAATGATGATGGGATAAAAAGAAATTGGGCTGTTCTAATCTGGCTGCAATAAAATTATATAATTTTTTAAAAAGTTAAATATTAGCATAAAATAAAAAATAGGTAAAACAATACAGAACCTGAAACTGCCTTTGGAAAACCACAGAAGAACTTCTCCATGTTCACAACAAACTAGATTAAAGCCACTTCCTGCAATAAAATTGGATTGGCATTTTTATATCCTAATCTTCCAGGTACAAGCATAAAGCCTGTCTGCAAAATTACAAGAAGCAGTAATATTTTGCTCTGTATTCCAGAGGCTTTTGAAGGCCTTGTTAATTTAATAATACTAGAATGTTTTTTGCAAAGGGTAAAAGTAACAGTTATCTTCTTTTTTTGATAGATCCTCTCCCACATCTCATAATAGTCTGTATGTTTCATTTCTGTAGAAGTGAGACAAGTGACAACATCTCTACATACTTTTTGCCCAGTGCCCTTTTGTTGAGTGGGTCTGGTGACTGGAGACAAAGTTATCAGGTTGTACAGAAGCAGGGAGGGAAGGGATGCATCATCTTCCCCTTCCTTTAAGATTTTTTTAAGGAAAAATAACATAATATTTTATTTTGCTTCAGCACCCCAAGGATTATTCTGTATTTCAAGGAAATAAGATTTGATAAAAGCAAGCAGGTGTATAAAGCTGTTTAACAGGAGTCATCTTCCACTCCTTCAGGATCTTCAAAAAGCTGCGACCAGCTCCTCCTATAGAAAGGCAAGGCACATACCAACCTCAGATGAAACACTCTAAGAAAACAGGTATATTTCCTCCTCCTGAGAACACAGTGGCCTCTCCTTAATGAGATCATTGTTCTGTCCATGTCCATTTGTGGAAGTGCTCCATGTGCTTTTCTTTGCAGGAGAATGGGGGCACTAAGAAGCTTAGCTACATAACCTTTTGTATGAAATCCCATAGCTAATCTAGAAGAAAATAATGCCATTCAGGTCATGATAGCTGTGTCTTATATGGTATCCATAATATACAACTTTTGTATTATAAATAAGGGGGAAACAGTAGTCTTTCCCCACAGGCCTTGCAGTAAAGAATTTAGCTCTGAAACTGTGAAAAATGGACACGTTTCCAGTGCATTACATCAGGTGGCAGTTTATTTATTTAATTTTAAAAAATGACATATTGCCTTGCTTTTCCTTCACTCTTATGGAGTGCTACTGAAAGGGGATATGCATGCAGCTGAGATCAGACCCAGGTGAGAATACAGAGCACCAGGCTGTGTGAAGGGGAAATGAGCAAAATGGAGGAAAAGCCACATACAGTGTGAAAGTGAAATATAGTTGGTAATCTGAGAACATATCAAATCTTTAGAGCAACCATTAGAATACCCTCACCTTCCCAAGGTAATGAAAGCCTGACTGTGCTGTTGTACTCGTGCCCATTTCCAACATACTCAGTGATGTTCCTCTTGGAATAACAATGTGTTTTCTCTTAAATTCCATGTAGAGGTCAGGTTCTCTCTTTTACAAGAATGCTTGAGCCAAACAATACAAATACTAGGGCTGAAAAGCATAAAGTCACCTTACCCTGAAGAAAACCATGTGTAGTTTATTTTTGTTCTGATCATTAAGAAAAGGACAAAGAATGACAACTTAGAACTCGATTTGGAAACTGTGTAACACCTGATAACAGAAATTGAAATTTTGTTGTACACAAGTACTTCCAGTCAGATCTAGAGAGATAAAAATCAGTCCTTTTATCTGTAGGTTTACTGTGAGATTATGAGCATTAGGTAAAGTTCAAAATTTTTATACCTCCAGAAAACAGCCACCCTAGCAGCAGTTTTATTCTGCCCTTACTTATGTAATTCTGAAGCAACTTTCTGAAGCACCTTTGTCACTGAAAAACTACTTACATGCAGAACATTAATTCTTTAAGTAGAAAATATAAATTAATGGTCCAATTCTAAGTCCTCAGCACAGGGACCCTTCCGTGCTGTATAGGCAATTGGAACTATTGGAAATGGGTAAAAGATTTCTAATGAAGTGTAAAACAGTGGCAAAAAGGTTTCTCTCTTTAGCAGACAAACTCCTCTGGGTGGTTTTAGATTAAGATTTATTTCAAGTGGTGACAATGAAGCCCTCTAATTTTCAGGCTGCTGGAAAAGGTTATTTTGCCTCCTTGGACATGTTAGGCTTGTCATGGCTTCACTCTTGTTTCCATTATGTTCTGACAGGTACGGAGGAGTCAGGACAGGAATATCCAGGTTTTACCACCCTGAAGCATCTAATTTTGTGTTATGATTTGATGTGACATCTACTTCAAACTTGGAAAAAAAAATACAGGTTTCTACTGCAGGCAAGTTAATAGTTGTATGAAGAAATATTTTCTGAGAAAGGAAAGGGATGGCTCCTCTCAGATATGTAGCAGATCCAATTCTTGAATGCCTTCAAAATCAATCAGCACTTTTTTATAATTATGGAATCATGCATGTTTTAAGGGACATTTTGAGTCCAGTTTAAGGGACTCCTTAAGACTTTTCAAAGAAGATCAAATTAGACTGAGTTGCCCAGGGTCTTGTTGAGTTTTGAATGTTTCCAAGGATGAATATTTCAGAGCCTCTCTGGGCACCCTGTTTCAGTGTCAGACCACCCCATGGTAAAACAGGATTTCCTGTTTCCAATGGGAATTCCACTGTACCTGCCTGCATCTGCTGCTTCTCCTACCACTGTGTCCCTTTGAAGAATCTGGCTCCACCATCTCCATAACCCCTGAGGGGTGTGTGGACACAGCAGCAATATCCCTGTCTTTTCTTCAGGCTGAACCAGTCCAGTTCTCTTGTCCTCTCCTCCTCTTCCTTCATGGTGCTGTCCTTCTGACCATCCTACTGGCTCTATCCTGGATTGAGGCACTCCAGCCCACCAGTGTCTTTCTTGTTTTGAGGAGCTCAAAGCTCTGCCCAGCACCCCAGAAGGGGTGAGCAGAGTGTTACAAACAGCAAAAACGGGTTGACTTTCATATATTAAATTAGATTATGTTAATGAGTTGATTAGTTAATCACTCTTTTGGTGTTGAAGGGGGTTAAGAGGTATGTTATAATGTTCTGATTACTGTTGCCATGTTAATTGATAAATTTACTCTGGTTATATCAAACAAGTTTGAGAAGGTCTAGCTAGCGGTCTCAAGGTTCTGATGGTTATTGTTCCTTCTATTATTATTATTGCTGTAACTATCCTGGTTGTCATAAGCAAGGTTTTCTGTTATAATATGTAATTAATGATGTTTTTTAAATATAATAGGAATATCGGGACAAGATGGCGGACAAGGATCAATGAAGACTTTCTAGAAAAATCTCTGTAAGGCGTCAGTCAAGAAGCCAGTCTAGACTTGACCCCTCCCAGTGTCACAAATGAGCATGCCTGTGGGGGAGGACCCAGGTCAAACTGCCCTGGATGGGCGGGCAAAGGGGTGAGCTGGGAACTGTAGTACCCGTGATTGGATAAAGGTATCCAGGCCCCTTGATTGACGCTTGGAGGGTATAAAAGAAGCTGCACAAGCCCTGGGAGGTGTGCCTCTGCCCAGACCAGCCACGCACTCAGCGCTGCGTCTGTGTATTGTGGGCATCCCCTATTGCTGGGTTTTTTTAATAAATTTTTAAAACTTCACATCGTGAAGCCTCGTTCTTCACAAGAGCAAGGGGGAAACACTTGCCTTAGCTTGTTGGCCACACTTGAGCTAGAGCAGCCCAGGTTGCCATGGGCTGCCTTTGCCACAGACACATTCCTGGTTCATATTCAATGTGTTGTCCACCAGGAACTCCAGGTCCTCTTTAAAGCTGTGTTGGTCTGTCCCCAGCACATTCTGGTGCCTGGGCTTATCGCTCTCCAAGTTCAGGCCATTTCCATTTGCTGAGGTTTCCATGAAGTTCCTGATGGCATATTTATACAGCCTGTTTAAGTTTGTCTGAGTAGCTCTCCTGTTCTCCAGTCTATCAACAACTCTCCCCAGTTGAACTTCCTGAGTGTGCACCTCTGTCTGATTGCTCAGGTTGTTAATAAATAAAACAAACAGTATTAGCCCCAGTATTGATCCTTCAGGCATGCAGCAGGTAGCCAGCTGCCAGCTGAACTTTGTTCAGTTGAGCACAACCCTTTGAGCCTGATGAGCAAGCCAATATTTCATGCACCTCGGTAGCACACATCTTGCGTTTTGGTTATAGGAAACTGTGGAAGACTGTCAAAAGCATTTCACTTTCTAGGAATGTTTACATTTTTCTATTTGAATTTCCTAGTCTACACTCTTCTCTACTCTTTCTGTGTAGAACAACAGGTTTTAGCCGTTAAAATGAACTATCAGTCCTGACACTGAACAGAAATTACTTCTTGCCCTTGGTTTCCTTGAGAGTTAGTGGATACAGGCATTTCGATAGGCAAATCAGTTTTCCATGAGCAGAATTAACTCCAAGAGTTTTCTTTTTTTGGTAAGAAAATGTGTTTTTTTGTTGTTTGATTGATTGGTTTTTTAAAATTATTTAATTTAAATCCATGTTATGTCCCTTAACCCATTTAACTTTATCCCCTTGTTAATCCCTGATATTGTTTTCTTCATACCTATAGAGAGATGTTTTTTTTCCTTGCCTGATATTTCTTTAATTCTCACATTGTTCTAAAACTCTTGGTACAGCTACAGTAATTTCTTATCTTTGCATTCTGTCTAGCACCAGAGAGGTTTGCTGTTCTTTCTCCATTTATAAACCTCTTCAGTTAATGCTACCTTCCTGGCAGTCTTCTGTCATTTAAATTAGGTTTCCAGAAGACTCCATTTGCCAGGTCCTTGGTTTATTTCCCTTCTAATCCCTTGACTCCTTCCTCACCTTATGATAATGAACTCTTCTCATTCAATTTCCCCAAGCTTGCTTCCCACTTTTGTGTTTTCAGTAATTTTCTAGTGCCAATCCAATTGAAAATAGCCACTTCACCAGTAGCTTCTAATTTGCATGGTTGGGAAAAGGGAGGGTTAGAAGGGGGACAGGGCAAGGGAGAAATCATTACCAGAAGAATTTCCTGGAATAGCTGCCTGTACTAGGAGACTTCAGCACGGCTGAGGGTACTGCTGACCTTTAGAGCATGATCCTTTATGCTAACAAACTGTTAAACTGTGTCCTGGTATGAGCTTGACCCTTCCTAGCTAGTCCTTTCCCCAAATACTTCTTGGGGATAGTTGACTTCATCATCATTCTGGGGGTCATTACCAATAGACACTGATTCAGAGCTAAGAGATTTTATCTAATTACAGACTTTGCCTCTGTGCAAAGCAAAATTTTTGGATATGTTTTATTCACTGGTATATAAGATTGCTGTATTGAGTACATTTGCTTTTTTAACAAATTTGATGACTCCATATATCATGAGATTCTGTCTTTTGCAGGCTTCTGCTGACCACTTCAAAAAGCCCTTCTCCTCCTGGTTAATACTTCACAGATTTTTGTGGTTAAACAAGCCTGCCTCTCATCTCTCCATGAGCTTCTGAAACACTGTATACCTTCTTGGCATGAACCTTAGCAATATTTCCACTGTCTCGCATTTGTGCTGCTTAGTCAACGGGATGCATCTATGCCTTTTCCAGGCAAAAGGACCTTTTAACCATAACCATTAATGCAGAGCTGACTACCAGTTTATTTCCCAGCAAGTGAGATTTTTGTTACTGTGATTGTCTCAAAGGCAATAAATGCCTTGAGGTTTTTAATTTATTTCTTTTTAAAAATATATGCACCTTAGTTTCCTTTTCCTTTGTGAGATAGTTCCATAAAAATGAGCAGGAAGCAGGAAAAAGCTTAGAGGACTTGAGGAAGGAAAAATTAGAATATGTAAAGATTTTTAAAGGATTTAAATATTTCAAAGAAGATTTTATAATACAGACTCTTGTTTTGATATAAATAATACAACGATTCTGGAGAACAATTTGATGAAAATGGTTCTTGAACTCAAGGCAACAAGTATATGCACATATAAAGATATACTTCATCCAAATCATGAAGTTCCTCAATTCATGCATTGTTATGTATTCTATTTATGAGTAATTTTAGTCACTGATATGAATATTAGGGCTGAACTTCTTGGGTAATTTAAAGTAGGGATACAAGACAAGATCCAAAATCAAACCCATGCAGCGGTTTTAGGATCTGTTATTATTACATCATTATGCTGAAACAAAATTACTGAGGACTTGATACTATTTTAAAATTATTTTAGAAGGAAGTAGGCACTGTCATATTATATTTCTTCAATATTTATTCCTCTCTACTTAGCTTCATAAGAGAAGTGAACATTAATATGTGGCTAGTTTGAAGCAGGTTTCTGTACAAAAACTTTTTACCCATTTATTTTCTTTTCCCTTTTTTTTCCAGTAAAGGCTTCAGATTTTTTTAACATGCTAAATTTTCTAAAGTCTTTGCATGACGTCGATGGAGAATTTTTTTTGACTTTATGGCATTTGGTTTGATTTTTATCCGAAGGCAGGCAACATGACAAAGGGTTTTGAAGGTGGAGTGACTTATGGTGAATTAGGGGTAACAAGTCTTGTTTAATCTAAATTTTATTTCTTGATACTTGTTATGCTGGTGTTGGTGAAACTTGATTTGCATGCCCATCACTTCCAGTGAAGAAAATATTTCTCACACCAGATTTGAATAAAACAACTTACACGCCTGTCTCAAATAATAACACTATGGTGGAGTTGTTTCAGCCTTCTTCAGAATACTTATGGGAAAATATTTTTACCACTCTTTGCCAAATCCTTAGTTCAATTCAATAATAACTCCAAATACTTAAAATTTGAAGAAATATATAGATAGGGATTTTTTTTTTTCACCAAAAATATTTTTAAAAGCTTTAAAGAATCTTCAGTGGAGGACTTTTTTAAATAGCAAAGAAAATTGCTTATTTTGAGTTTGGTGTACCTTTATGTTTGTAGCAATATTGTAGGGATACTTTATTTCAGATTCAGGAAATTCAGTTCTACTTTGTTAATATTCTTATATTTTTGTCTGTTCTTATATGAAGGTTCTATGTCAATTTCTAAAGTAGCTAGCAGCATTTAATATGAATTATGCTATGGGAACATGAAGGGGAAGGGAAGTTTTTACTCAGTAACAGACGGGCTCTTTTTCAGTCCTGTTTTGTTTCTATAGCTGTACTTCAGATCTCTTCCTTTCAGTATGCTTGGTTTTTGTTATGAAGAGGTAGCTAATAAATAATTGTCCACTTGCATATCCTATCGTGACATGAGACATTGACTCAGATGTGGAAACAAGGAAGTCTTCTTCGTTCTCACTGCACAACCACAGACAGAGAAACCACAAGACAATTCCTACAAACTTCCCACGGCAAGTTTTACTCAAAGCTAGAAAATGAGCATCACAGACATCACAAAAGCCTACCCTGTGACTTCAAAATAGACTAAGGGCTGTCTGCTTTCATTGAGACTTTTCTTTAGTTTGGCTTGGCAGTCTGGATTTTTATGCTGTCAGAACACAGTGATAGAACATCAGAAAAGCCATACTGGGTCAGAACAAATCTGAGAGAGAGATACCTGACAGTCTGCCTCTGACTAGAGTCAAAAACAGGTACCTGTGGTTGTGCAAGAATGATGAGAAAGAGTGCAGTCTCAGATTGTGATCTCCTTTCTTCTCTTGTTTGCTTCTCTTTCCTTATCTTTTTCCAGTCAAAAATGTCCACACAGAATGGTTTTCTTTTGGAAAATGTGATTTGACAGAATTGAGACACAGCATGGTGATGTGTTCATTTACTAGAAGATTAAAGAATAAGCAGACAGGCTTGCAGGCTAAGCTGGAGTCCTATGGCTGCCTAGACTTAGCATCAAGATGCATAAAAGACAAGCTAAAATGTTCTAAATTAGCCTGAAGCAGAATGCAAAAGCTTCAGTCTTACAAAAGAAATAGAAGTCTTTGATTTTTATCTTGAACTAGGCTATTTTTAAAGGTTAGAAAGCAGTCTTCTGGAGAGTCTTGGTGTTCTGCCTCTGATACCTGAATGGATGAGATGTAACAATCTGCTCTATCCTTCCACCTCATCTTGGCACTGATAGACTTCTTCCTCCAATAATCCAATCCCTAGAGCTTGTATTCTACAAATCAACTGCAATCAGTTTATATATAGACTTACAAAGTAAATATCTCGTTCCAAGATCAGTCTGCTGTCTTGCCTTTATTTACTCAGTCATGTGGTAACACATACATTGAAGACTGGAGGTTGCCTAACTGGGGCAATGAGAGGTGAAAGCCCTGGTACTAGGTTAGAGATGCATCTTTCAAGGATGAAGATTACGAGCTACTTTGTAGTTCAAGTGGGCAAAATCATGGCAGAAAGGGAAAATAAAACCAGTGAAAAGGAATCAAAGAAACAGATATTACAGAAACTGGAGGTAAACACTTGGGGAAAAAAAAAACAACCCAGCATAAGATTGCTTCCATAGAAGAAGTTGAGAAATTATCTAGTGGTGGGAACTAAATATCTGCAAAAATTATAATGTTTCATGATTCACCAGGAAACCCTAATGGAAGGATCTTAGTCTAAACTGCTAGGACAAAACAATAGCCATATCTACACTACCTACAAAAATATTTTCAGTTGACCATTTTAGCTACAGTTATGTGGTAAAATATTTATGCTCAGGACAAACTACAGATCCCAGATAGTACCTTTTCAGATATAAGAATCCTGAAAGGTACTTTGTTGTGGAAAACTGCAGCATTATGAGGTGACACATATAAATAAGTTTTGTAACTTGTCCTAGCTACAAGAACAACGAAATGATTGCTTATTGCAGTTGAAACACATCCACCAAAGATCAGACTGGAAAAATAATGAGGAGTTTTCTGGGTTTCTCAGCACTAAAAGACAATTTTCTGTTGCTCAGTTAAAGACAGTTTAAGAGAAAATCTGTCAGAGGAGCAGAGAACATCACTGTGTAGATAGGTAGGGGGCTAAGAACAGTCTAGACCATTGATGTGAAAATATCCAGATAACAAAGCATGCAGTGAACAGTTTAATTTACATAACTTGCAGTTTGAAAATTCTTTTTTTTTTCTCTCCATTGATCAAGATGCACTCCAGTGTACAAGATGCACTTGTTAGATGATGATTAGAGCCAAAAAAAGGTGTTTTATGATGCACATTAGGAAAAATTTATGAATGTAAGAAAGGCAATGAGCTGTTTTACAGAATAGTCAGTGAGACAGTAGGAGTCATATCTGCTGACAAAGAAAAGTGAAGCTAAGTGATCAAAGAGATTTCAATAGAAGCTGAATAGGACATCACAGAGCTGTGGATCTGAAATAGAAGCAGCAGCTGAAATATTCAGTATTCAGAAAATATCCAGAGGTAACATTAGAAACAATCACTGGAAACCATATACCAAATCCAGGAAGCATTGGGGATTTGGAAGCTGGGAGGGAGATTACTGGAGCTACGTGGAAGTTGGGAACATTGAGGGGAGTTTGAAGCTGTGGGTGGCCAAGATCCTGAAGAAAATGCTAAGTTATTGAGTGGTAGGAACTACTCTAGGGGTTTTAGGACCAAACTTTATGCTTTCTCACTAGGGTTACTCATTTAACAACTTTTTATGTTTTTATACTTGCAGGATAGAACAAGCTTTGGAAGAACCAGATCAGCATTTGAAAACAATAGAATCACAGGTCTCAAAATGCAGAGATAATGTGTTTGGACAGATGTGACTGCAACGCTGTCAGCTGCTGCTATTCCATATCAAGGCCTCTAATACTTGTTGTTTATTCTTCAAGCCAAAGCCTGTGGAGGCAAGTGATCAGAAGCAAATATTAGCTGTTTTTTTTTTTTTTTTTTAAGGAGATTCTGAGAAAATCTTGAAATCATGACCAAAAAAGTACACTAACAGTTAAAAATACACACAGCAAAAATACCCTGCAACTGTTTCTTTTAATTCTCACATTTTTTGTGATTGACGGTTTCGAGACCAGAGTGATTTGCTAATGTTTGATAATTAAATGATGTAACTGAGGGCAGAAATTGGTCAATGGACTTTTTTGCAAAGTATGACTGTGAAAGAAAGGAATGAAATAGCTTGATATTCAGATTGTATTTCCAGATATCCAACAGGGATTTTGTCAGTTCTTTTAAAAGTCTTTTTTTCTCCAGCAGATATCCTCCCATAAAGATATTTTGTAATGGGAAGGGGAAAAAAATAAACAACCCCCCCACCAGTCAGAAGGCAATGTGATACAAAAACCACTAAAGCCCTGAGTTACTTTGACTTGTTCAGGGTGTAACAATTTTTAATATGGGAACTGTAAAGAGAATCATAAAATGAGCTGTCTGCTAAGATTTGCAAAACTGCAAGGCAAAGAAATCAAGATGGGTAAAAAATTTTCAGCTCTATGTAAATCCGAATCTCTCAGTACTCTGATTTCTGCCTCTGATATTTAGAAGTCTCTTATTTTTCCTTGGCTCTCACACCCTTGCTGGAAGTGCATCCTGTTGCAGGAACTGATTTACATATACTTTCTCAGGTCCAGCTGACTCATAGTTGTTTCAGTCTTTGTCCTGGCTAAACTGACCAATATTTAGTGATAGCTAGTTACCAGAAAATAGCATTTTCTTGTTCTTTCCTGATTATTACAGCCTACATCAAACCAGGCTGTTTCTAGCCACGATGTGATGATAAAAGGAAGAAAGCAATTTCCTGTTGAGAGTTTAACTTTTTGCTGCTAGGCAGGTACTTCCCTTATCATTCTCATTTAATCAAAAGAAAAAGAAAGGATTTTTTATTTTCTTTAGAACAACACAAAGCTTCAGGTGGAGATGGCACTAACTTTGGCATTCTGGTCTGCTATTTTAGTCTATGACAACCAAAGGAAAGACAGTCACACTCAGCTTGTCAATCACTATTATTTCTTTTGCAAGACAGCCTCCATGACTAGTTTTAATGATGGCAGTTTCTACATTGCAGCTATGGACAAACGCTAATTAGCTGTTGGGCACAAAAGTTTTAATGGGCTGAAAAGAATTGCCTGGATATCCCACTAAGCCAACAAATAAAGGAATCTATAATAATTATGAGGGCAGGAGTTTTAACTGGATGCATTAGGAAAAAAAAACAGTGGGTGAAGACAATCACCAATTTCACTGCAAGGTTCAGTACTGCCAAATGTATATTAAAAAAACTACTGCCAGTCCAAGTTGTTTTCATGTCTTTTTTCTGGTCCTGCAGACCATTTCAAAAGTTCTGGTGTTGTTGAGTCGACAGTGAAGTATGGTTTTCCTTTATTATGGTATTTTGAAATTGTCCTTTTCTGTCTTGCAACGCTTTTAGTTCTGATAAACCTGAGGTCATATCAGCAAATTTTCCTTTTCACAGATTTGAAACCTGCAGTCCTAATGGCAGCTGTGATGTCCTGTTGCAGATTCTAAAGATTTTAGACTAATCAATACTAAAAATCACAACAAAGTCAGGACAGTGAGCAAAACTTGGAATTGTAAGTAACTCAGAATAAAATGTAGCCTAAAAAAGTAGTCTCTGGGAAAGACGTATGAACTGGAAGAATCACAGGTTTGACTTTGAGATGCTTTATTAGCCTGCGGTGCTGACAGTGAAACACATTTCTTTTTCATTGTGTAAAGAGAAAATACAAAGAGGGCAAGTGGGTGAGTGGGCTAAAAACCAGTCTTTGTATGCGAAGGTATTGGTAATGTATCAAATACCAGAATAGATTCTGGAATTATGCTGTGATAAGTCAAAATACTTATTTTTCCCACTCTTGTCCATAAGCTGCACCCCCTATTTATATTCCCTCTGCAATGATGAGATACTTAGCAAGAAGTGTCTGTGATTTGTGCAAGTATCTGGACTGTTGCAGAATGGGAATGATAGCAACCCAACCTATTAACCCCCAACTCCCCAACCCAAAACATTTATTACCCAGTTGATGACTGAAACATTCTATTTGGTTTGGATTATTTTTTTTTTTAGGAAATTCCTTACTGGAATTCAGTGTTCAGTAAAAGAAAATTACTATGCAACAATGGGGTTTATTTAGTCATGAGTTATCCTATGGATAGAACATAAATAACCATGTGTTCAAGACCCTGCTCCTTGAAGCAAACACTTGCTTAAGGCAGGAAAACTGCGGTGCCTCTGAAGTCACTTAACCAATGCAGCCTATTTCTTTGTATACACACAAGTTCAAACAGCTCTACCTGAAAGCTAAGACCTTTTTGTCTTTGTCAGTTTCCAGACAGCACTTTGCTCATGAGCCTATTTCTAAGCAACAATTGACAAAACCATGCGAATGGAAAACGCGTAGTGTTTATGTATCAGTTGTGGGTTATTTAAGGACAGCTCTGGTAAGTCAGACTAGTTAGATACCTAACTCCTAGCTATAACTGTATTCGGCCATTGCTTTTTCGGGTGACTGTGTCACCTGAACCACATATTCCCACAGGCAGCCGAGCCCCTGTAAGGATCTTCTGCCCGTGCTTCTCTGCAAGTGCGGGAGCTCTGCCCGCCTGAGGTGCAGCCCGGCCGCACGCTGCTCCGGAGGCAGGAGGGAGGCCGGCAGCGCACGGAGCACACCGGGCTCGGAGCTCCGCACGGGGAGGAGGAGGAGGAGGAGGAGGAGGAGGCGGTGGCAGGGCCGCCCCGACCGCCACCTCGCAGCCGCGAAGGCGCTACCTGTGCCCCGGGCGGCCCCGGCTGGCCCCGCCCCGGTCCCTCCCGCTGTCCCGGCGGCGGGGCGGGCCCGCAGCGCCGCTATTTCACCGCGCTGCGCGCTCCCCACACTCCTCTATCGCTCTCGCCGCGGCCCCGACTGCCCGCCCGCCCGCGCTCGCCCCCGCCATGCCGAACATCGTGCTCTTCAGCGGCAGCTCCCACCACGACCTGTCCCAGCGGGTGGCGGACCGGCTCGGGCTGGAGCTGGGCAAGGTGGTCACCAAGAAGTTCAGCAACCAGGAGACCAGGTGCGTGTCTGTGCCGCGGCTCTCCCGCCCCGCTGGCGTCACGGGCGCACCCCGGACACACCCCCGCGCCGGGAGCTGCAGCGGCGGGTCCCGCCCCGCTGTCACCCCGGGCTGGCGGCGGCTCCAGCTCCCCTGCTCCCGTGTCACCCTGGGCTGGCGGCGGCTCCAGCTCCCCTGCTCCCGTGTCACCCCGGGCTGGCGGCGGCTCCAGCTCCGTGTCACCCCGGGCTGGCGGCGGCTCCAGCTCCCCTGCTCCCGTGTCACCCCGGGCTGGCGGCGGCTCCAGCTCCGTGTCACCCTGGGCTGCCGGCGGCTCCAGCTCCCTTGCTCCCGTGTCACCCCGGGCTGGCGGCGGGTCCTGCCAGGGCAGCTGAGCCGGTGCGGGATGGATGGCTCGCTGAGGTGCAGCCGCGGGGGCACGGGCGGTGCGGTGTGTCCTGCCCGGCAACCCTTCCCGGTTGTCCCCCCGTCCCTTCCTCCCGCCTGCGGAGCACGAGCACCGCACGGAGGTGTCCCGGCTGGCTGGTGCCCGCCCAGCTCGGGAGCGCTCCCGTCGGGAGCTGCTTGGGCGGAGGAGGGCTGGCGCGGCCCCGGCCCGCTGAAGAGCATCCTTCCCCCTGTGGGGTGACAGTGGTATTTGCACAGGCAGCCCGTCTGCGACGCCAGGTGCATCCCACCGCTCGCAGATAGTTGACTGTGCAGTTGATCAGCTTTATCTACCTAAACATAAAAAATCATCTTGGTTTTATAAACTACAGGATATCATGAAGTTTTGTAAGTCAGTCTGCATAAAGCAGATGTAAGAACAGGATGGTGATGATGGATTAGACATTTTAAAAAGGGCCTAGGTCAAATCACGCTTGCAGAATTTGTTGCATCTGGTCTTTATTTTGTATCAGCAGCCAGGTGTGTGTGTGTGTGTGTGTGGTGGACCAGTTACAGCTCCTGTAGGGCTCCATTCTGTACTCCAAGACTAGCGGTCATGCATGAGGGTAATACAGTTGTTGTGATGGCCTTGGCTTACTCCTGAGAGTTTCATCATTCCAGGTTCCTGGCCAGCCAAATGTAGAAAGTGACTTTGGTAGCAGTGCAAAAAAATCCTGTGTGAAATTGTGAGGATGGCTTGCTCACCTGGACTCTGAGAATGTGCTTGCCAATGCTTTTTTATCAGTAATGCCTCTCTTTATTAGTGTGTCATCTTTGCTTTCTGACCCACCTATTTAATTTTTCCCGATTTTAATGAAGAATTTTTAGTTGAGATGGCAGTGGTATGTTCATCCCATGAGCTGGTAAGACTGTGTGACAGCTTCTCTATAGATGTGTGAGTCTAGGCTACCAGCTGACTCTGAAACACAAGTTCCTGCTGTAAGTAACTGGCTAGTATCTGAGGTTCTTGTATGTTTACTTTCATCTGTTCTTGTTCTGAATCTCCTGAAAATGTGTGTTTTCATTGCTTCCTTTGAAAGATTATCATGATGTATTCTAAAATTGCTCTCACAAAGCTTGTACTTCTTTTCTGTCTACATTTTTGCATTCTCAGTGCAGTTGCTCTTGTTCTAGTTATCCTCACTGGCACTGCTATAAACCCTCTTCCATTGGTGTTTATGCAATCTAATGTTTGCACACTCTAACTCTTCTATTCATTCCTGATTAAATGAAAGCTTAAATCTTCTCTCAATTCTTTCCAGCCCCATACTCACTTTATTGCTCTTTGATCTCTTTTCTGCATGATAAAATTTAACTTGTGTATTTGGTTGCATGACTTTCTTGCTAGCTTGTCTAATTTTTTTGTAATGTTTGTTCTCCAGAGACACTTATCTTAATCTGTGCTTGAAACATAGCAAACAACAGAACTAAATTGGTTTAGATTTCATCCAAGATAGAAATTTATCTCCAAAGTTTGCATATTTGTTTTATAAGATAATTAAATTCTAGGCTTCAGGATGGGATAATCTCAAGACTGTCATTCCACCTATGTTTCCACATATGGAGTATTCTCTCTTCCATTAAAAAGAAAGGTAGTGGTGACTGCACCATGTCAGTGGTTAGGCTAATCTAGTAGTGCCAGTTTATTGTTTTTAGGCAAGTAGTGATGTAATGTGGTACAGATATGAGGAATGTGTTTATTAAGAAAATGATTTCTGGTTGCTTCTGTCGCAACACTGCAAGGCTGACTTTATCTTTTTTTTATTTCTTTTATTCCCTGAATTAAAATACTTTAACATTTTAAACCTTTAAGTGTGTGGGTTTTGTTTTGTGGGGTTTTTTTTTGTTTTTTGGGTTTTTTTTTCATTTTACAACTTCCTTTTTTTTTGAGATTCTAAGTTCTTGTTTCCCCTTCAGCAAGTAAAGTTTTATCCACTACATAATATTTCAAGTGGATAATTTTTTCACTATTCTTAGTGACTTATTTCAGGATGTTGATTTTCCAGTTTTCAAACTAATGTTCTTAATAAAAAAAAACCCCAGCAATAGTAGTTAGAGAATTCCTCAACAATGTATTTGAAATTAAACTGCAGGTAAAGTTGATACTTACGCAGAGAGGTCCTTTCCTGAGACATCTGGATTTTCAGTCTGTCTATACAGTAAAATTGTGTGTATATGTAAGCAAAAATTCACTTCCTCCTATATAAAGAGAGTCCAGCACAGTCTTTTTTTTCTTTATTTTTTTATTGCTCTTTGATATCTTATTTTGTTGCATTTTTAAATTTATGAGCAAGTGTATTGGCATTGTGAAATACACTTGCAGTATTGCAGAATAGTAGAACCTAATAGTTAAAAAGCTCAAAGAACCCTAAATCTTCCAGTGGCACTCAGCAAACCCCTGTGCAAACAGATAAACCTGGGCCTGAGGGTCAACAAATTCTTGCTTTGTCAGGTCTGTTAAGTTAGCGAGTTGCAGAGAAGATTTAGCTTTTGTTAAAAACTCTGTTTTGCTGTTTTCTGCATTCTCTTAAATATAAATGATGGGTAAATTGATAACTCTGTGCAGCCCTAGGCTTAAATCCTTGCAAAAGGTCCTAGCTGGAAGCCTTTCACTTGAGAGTTGTAATTAGTCTGGCTTGCAGAACAGAGTGGAGGGAAGAGTTATTAAATATTTTGCATTATATTTCAAGTCAAACAGGCTTTAGGTTTTGGTCCCAGTTCTCAGCAGTTGTAAGTGGGTTTGAGAAACTGATGGTGAGGTTAGCCAGGCCTAGGACCATCACTGACAGGCACTGTGGCTAAATAGCCACGTATGTTTCCAGTTCCAGAACATTTAAAATGGGAAAGGCTTCTTGTTTTAATCTGTACTGAGACTGGTCAATCTAGCACTATAACAGTTTTCTTCTAATTTTAGGCATTCAGTATTCTTTCAGGTTCTGTAGCTGGTAAATGTAATGTATGTTCTAGGGAAAGTGGAGGAAATTGCTGGCAGACTCAATCACTGCTCCATTTTTTTCCTCCTTCCCTTTGAACTGTAAGGAGATGCTTTCCTTCAGCTGGCTACTAATGTCAGGCAATGCTACCGAATGCAGTCACAGAGCTCCTCAATAATATCTGGTTGTGGATGATAACTCTGTTATTATTCACAGCTTGTGTGTCAGTTAAGTGACAGCCACAGTGCCGTGGTAGGAGTTTGGGTGGCTCCACCTTACTTATCTGCAAAATAAGGGCTTCAGTGGGGGCTTAGTTTATCTTCTTCAAACCCCACAAGCCAACTGTCATCAGCAGGGTTTTTAGGCTGGAGCAAGAAGGAAGGAATGGAAGTCCTTAAACAGGGATGGCTGTTGGGGTTTCAGCATCATGGAACTCTGTTTGATAGACATGTAACAGATGCATACAGATATTAAACACTGAAGTTTTTTGCAAAATTGTCTCTAAATACACTGAGGTAGTGTTTCATTAGAGTTGATATACAATTAAACCCAAGTGCAGATATTTTTGGTGAGTCAATTAAAAATATAATTAAATTTATCACTTTGTAAATATTTTTTTTACAAGATACGGTATTCTTCCTTCTCTAAAGGCTATTCATATTAACTCTGCCCTTGAAATACTTATTGTTCTCAAAACAGAAGCTGCTCATAGACAGCATTCTTTTGCTCACATATCTCCTGGTGAAAGAAGTTAGTGCTCCCACCCATTCCTCTGAGCTTCCTGGGTTCTTGCTGTCAGATTCACTGGATGAACTGAGTCTTGTAGATTTTTGTGATCCACAACAAAGGAAATTGAAGTCCTGCTTGGCACATGTGAATTTGAAGGCTTCGTACTCTCAGCCTTATTCAGCTGCTGAAGCTGGAGTGTTTCAGAAACTGAAAGCATATGCCATTTAGCTTTTACAGAAGGAAATACGGAACAAATACAAAGGAACGTTGTCTGTTGTATGGGAAAAGCTGTGCTGTTGATATAAGGGCTATTGATATAAGGGCTATTTTCTTGTAAGTAAATAAGTTAAGCTGGATGTTGTGGACTTATTTTTCATTTTGGAAGTTAGGAAAAAGTAGCTGATGGTTCCCTGGATAATTCATGTGAGGATGGGTTTGAGTCTGTTTCACACAAAGCGGAGTAATGAAACCCCAGTTTCATTAGTTCCATGAAGTAAATAATTGAAAAAAATCAAGAGCAGACCTGGAAACTTATATATTAGGGATGTCCAATTTGACACCTGGCTGCAAGTCTTCCTTCCTATCTCCCCATCAGTATCCTTCAATTCTTGTACTGCAATAGTCTCAGATGAGATGTGACCTCACTACATCTCATGTAACCTGGTTCCTTTGGGTTCAGCTGATGTGGAGCCATGAACTGTGTCACTGTTAATGAGTAGATGGTTATGGTGTTTGCAGATCCCTAATCATGGAATGAGCAAGCTCAGGTCATAAACTGGTGTTAGAGCAGCTGAAGGCAGTAGGGATTAGGGACACACTGGGATGTGAAGTGTTTCTTCACACTGGCCTGCTGCTGAGCAAGTGATTCCTGGCTGGGCTGGTTGTGCTCTGCCTCTGTTTCGCTCTCTCCCAGCTCACTTGCACTGTCACAAGCAAAGAGAGACTGGAGAAACAGATCTTACCAGCTTGGCTGAATAAAAATTGTTTTTAGACTGCACACTGTATGTGTTAAAGCCACAACATCACAGTGTTTTGTTTGTATGAGAAGTTGAAGATGCAGCAAATATGGCTAATTATTGCATTGCTCATTTCTCTGAATTGGAAAAGGCCCCAAATCCTTTAAAGCTTTTGGTTTGAGACTTCCAAATTTACCTTGCCATATACTGTGCACTTTTATCTTTGCATAGATGCTAAATACTTGAAATTAAAAAAAAGACCAAAACAAACCCCAAAACCCCATACAAACATAACCAAACCACACAAACAAAAAAATCAAAACAAAACCACAACACCACCTACCCCCCCAAAAAAAAAGCCAAACAAAAAACCCCTGACCTGTGTGAATAATGGATGCCAATCCCACATGATGTGTTCTTAGGTGCAGAGGGTGGTGCTCAGCCTTGGAAGAATTTTTGTACATTTTCAGGCTTCTTAGGCCTTTGTTTCCAAATTTTTGATGGTAGTTTTTGGACTGCATGTGGCTGAACCCAGAACTAGCTCAAGAAAAGGTATTTTCCTCTTGGGGTGGCAGGCTGTGTGCCAGAATGGAGGGTAACAAGATATTTCATATTGTCTGGTGTTTACCATGTGAGTATTCTGAGTTAGAATTGAGCAGATGTTAATGGAGATACAGCAGGGGGTTTGACTTGGAGCTGGTAATCAAAGTGGAAGACCTTAGAGTTGAGGGGAGACCATGGTGCCAGGAGATATGGGATCCCTATAAATGTAAAACCAGCTCTGGCATTTTTATTGTTTTTCTTTGTTGTTTTGCGCTCTGCTGGTACCAGCTTTAATTATGTAACATCCCATCAATTGAAATATTTGCCTAGTAAGTTGAAACTCTTGCATTGAAAGACTTTACTCTGCAAAGTGTGTTCCCAAAGGTAGGAGGTCCAACACACCCTGCTGCTCAGTGCTTGCCATTGGCTGGGTTTCAATGAACTGCAAACTCAGCATGTGGATCCTTTTTATCACTTCTGAGGTATTGATTTTCTTTGCACACTGTATGAGGACTCCAGACCTTCTTTTTTGGCCTCTTCCCTGGGTATTAAAAGGGCCTGAAGTATACATCCACTTTATTGGCATCTAATTTGCTTGAGAAATCCTACTTTTTGTAAGCATGGCTAGAAACTTAGTCTGCTGAAATTAATTAGAGAGCCCTTGTAGAGCCCTTGTAAGTGTATGATTTGAACAGCATCTTAGTTATGTATTTACTTTGTTTACCATTGTAGTCTGCCTCTACATACTTACTTCCCCACAATTGTTTGGTTTTTAGCTGGGATGTACAAATTTTGAATTCCCATCACTATGTTCAGCTGGGAGTGCACTATAAATCTAGCTCAGAAGGAGCTCAGTTTGCTGATACTCCTGATTCTGATTTTTGCCTAACAGATGCTTCAGCCATTGAAATATGTTTGTAACCTAAGTGGGTTTTGTGCCATATCCTTAATTCATGGTTATTAGTCTGTTCAAGTTTCTTATTAAATTGAACTCTCAGACCAGCCCTTTCAACCTGAAGGCAAATACTAACACTTAAACTTGGTATTCATCATATCCTGTCCTATGTCTCTCTCTCAGCTAGAGCCTTGTGCTCCTGGATGCCAAGCAACTGGCTCAGAGTTAATTACTTTTGTGGGATATTGATTTCTGTAAATTTCCCTTTTAAACAGAACTGTGTGCTGTCAGGGTTTTTAATGTACATGTTGTGTTGACTCCTCTTGAACAGAAATTTATGTAAACTGTTACCAAATAGCTGAATTTCATTAAATTGCACAAAACAAACAGAGCTTGTAATCTTGAGGCAAGAGCTTGTTCTTGTGTCCTTCCTCTGTGTCCTATGTGAAATTGTTTAAATAACCTCAGAAACAGTTCATAAGGTCATGATATAGATGGGGGATTTGGTAGTAATGTTAATAAGATAACTGTCACAAAGTTTGAGTACTGTTAGTTTAGTGTTGTCTAACAGATATTGAGATGCAACATTCAAATACCTGATTGTATAGTTTATATAGTTTATAGTCTTTTATTGGTTGCCTGAATATATTTTAAAAAAAAGGGATGGGGTAAGAAAACCTGAACCAAAACAAACCCAAACTGCCAATTCCCTGTCCCACCTCCAGTAAAAAAAGCCCACCACCCAAATCCCCACCAATGTGGTTAGTACAGGCTATATCTGATGAAATACTTACAGCACAATGCCTGGTTACCTTTTACTCTCTGGCTTGGGGAAGGTAAAATAGGCAGCTGTGTGTGTATCTGTTGGTTGAGTCTACAGAGTACCTCTCAATATCAATCTTAGAGAAGATGGATAAGAGATACTGGTCTGTTGCACAGCTCTCTCTTCTTGACTAGGAAGTGTGACTACTCACATTTCTGTGTGATAAATATGTCATTCTAGCTACATAGCTACTTTTTTTTTCAAATGCACTAAGAGAGAAGTAAGTAGCATGTTTGTTTTCTAAGGTGTTTACAAGATGATGTTTATTGGTAGCTCAAGATCATTAGAAAAAAATACAATTAATGACAATGGAAAAATCATCAACTCAGGTCAACTGTTTTAGCCAGACGTATATTTATCTGAAAGTGTACTCCCTGACCTTTTGAAAACTGGTTTTTAGTGATATGAATAGCAGTGACAGTTTTTAAAAGAGTAAAACAACTCTAAGTGTTGCAATTCAGTGTTCTTTCAGTATATAGTGAACATTAAGATCATGTACTTTTGTCACTCAGCCAATTTTTTTCCCAGTATGTAATGTTAGACTGTTCCTTTTTTAACTGCTCCGTCTTTTCCCCTTAGTAATAAAATAATTCTTCTTTGGGCATATTCCAAAAGGTGTGGTATGTGGCAACACTCATTATAAAGCAGGTCTGTGTAACTGCTGAGACAAAGTGCAATTAGAATTTTTTTAAGCCCTCGTGATAACGACAAAGCTATAATAATGATTGCGGCCACATCTGAAAGCTAGTGAGTAGATTCTTCACATGGAGCTGGATTTGTGTTCAGAAAGTCTTCTACTTAAGCCTGGCTAGTTTTTCCAATCATGTATCACACTTAATATCTTCCTGAACAAATGTTATATTGACCAAAATTTTTTCAGCTCTAAAAAGGGAAACAAATGAAGAAAATATTTTGATCAAAACAGTTTTCTCTGAATGACCTCATTCCATTGATCAAAAACTTGGACAGTGAAGTAACAGTTTTATGACCAAAGAAAAAAGTGTATTGTTGGCATGATGAAAGCCTCCAAAAGGTTTCCTGTCATATCTGCAGATGACACTGTCCCTGACCACCTCTGTCCTTCCAGAGACCTGGTGTTTGTTTGATGGTTTGCTTTCTTTTGACATTAAGAAATCCTGCTAGTAACATTCTTAGGCAAAAAATGTATTCTGTTAAGAAGAAAAATTAAGACATCATTTTTATATAGCTTGTTTAGGACTGCAAAGAACTGAAATAGGGAAGCTGAGAATGTGCTCAGCTATCTTGATGGTGATAAATCAAATGTGTGGTTATCATTAAGGTGTTTAAAAGCAACAAATTCCTTTCTGCAGAAAGCTCAAGAGTCTTACACAGCACCCTGAGAGCTGATAAACAAAACTTGTTAGGAGTGTGTTTGACTAGAACAAGCCTCAGCTTTGAAGAGAAATTATTCTACCCACATCTGGGCCATGTGGATGGTTTCCAGTCAGAAACTTCCTTACGTGTGTTTTGGGTAAAGGTGCAATCTTTTAAATAAATGTTCAATATATTCTAGCATTTAATAACTGAGACTGACATAGCAGAGCATGGGTTTGCAAGGTCTGATCACCTACTTATTTAGGAAGTCTGTATGTTTCATGTATGTTGTTTGTGGATTTAGGGAACAATGAAGGTTATTCTGCCATGTTTATATGTAAAGTTTGGAGTAAAAGGTGTGAAAAGCTAATGAGGTTCAGCAGTAGATGTCTTTTGCTTGGATATAGAATCGAGAAAGAATACACATTCAACAATTTTATTTTTCCTGTTTGTTTTATAAGCTCTATTTCATTTTTTGCTTCTGTGGTGTGAGCAGTGGTTGGTCCCAGAATTTGTCTTGAAATCTGTGGAAGAACAAAAAAAAAAAACTTAGATACTATCATAAGGAACCAAAGCATGTAAGCAGAGAGCAAATAGAACAACTGACACAACCTGAGAGTTGAGCCATAGTAAGCTGTTGATTAGCAGCCCTTTTAGCTTTCCTGTAAGGTTTTTGTCTTTTAAAAACACTTTACTTCAACATCACGGTGCAGATTTTATAGCTGTAATTACATGTTGGTTGGTGCTGACCTGATGAAGACCATATTGAATCTAAAGTAAATTTTAGACTGGCTTATATTGAAATAGACTTTGTGTCAAGGAGGCAGTTACTGAAATCATAGTAAAAATATCCTACTCTAAATGGGAAGTTTACAGAAAACCTATGGAAGTTTCTTAAAACACAACTGGATTTTTTTTTTATTATTTTTATTGTTTTTATTTTTAGTAATGCTTTTCCAGTAATTCAAGTGTTGAAATGATCATCTCCTGCTCTTTCAGTGTAGAGATTGGTGAAAGTGTGAGAGGGGAAGATGTGTATATTATCCAGAGTGGCTGTGGAGAAATAAATGACAACTTAATGGAACTACTCATCATGATCAATGCTTGCAAGATTGCATCAGCCTCCAGAGTGACTGCTGTAATTCCATGTTTTCCATATGCCAGGCAAGATAAGAAAGACAAGGTAGGTAAGAACCATGTCATTTTGGAAGGCTTTTGTTCAGCCTGCTCACTTGAAGTTTTTGGAGCTTAAAAATTTTCATAAAGATTTAAGTGATTCAAAAGATTTGATTGTTTTCCTCCCTCCCCCACCCTTTTCTCTTGATAAAATGTTCAGTTATTTTATCTATAAGCGAATCAAGGGAGACAAATTTTTTTTTGCTTGTGTTTTGATAATTGGCATAGCTTCAGTTTGCAAAGAGTAGGTATATTCTATGTGTGGTATATTACTTTGTGGTAGAGTACTTTGGTAGCAAACTTCATTTTATGGGATTGTTTATCCTGCTTTTTCAAAGTTTTTTTCATTTTTTAATCCCTGCAAATATAGAGAGTACACCTTATTAAGCATTTTCATTTCATGAAATTAAATACTAAATTCAAAGTGCTGTAACTATTATGTAGGTAGGTTTTGTCCTACATGGTTAAATAGAGCAAAATGGAAGGAACTGATAAAATCCACAAAACATAGCAGTAATTAATAAAAACATTATTTTATGCTACCAGACAGATTAAAAATAAGTTTTTTATATTTGTAGTAATTATTTTGATTTATTAAGACAAATAATTGTATTGAAACCCAATAAATGCCCTACTGATTTTAGTGCCCTTTTCCTGAATTTTATCTGTCATAACTGATGAATATATCAGTTCAGCCAAGTTGGTAACACATGGTTAACCTCTGTGGGAAGTGAGACTAATTTTAAAAAATATAGAACTAGTCTTTCTATCCCTACTGTATAGAGATACAGTACCTACAAAAAAAACTGTATAGAGATACAGTACCTGCAAAAGTTTTTTGTACCTACAAAAAACTCCCTTTGATAGGTGATATGAATAGTACTTTTACCTAAACTCACTTGAAAAGAAATAATAAGAAATATGAATTTGGCTTTAAAGACTGGATTTCAGTGATTGTATTTTGGGAAAATTGCCTCTCTCATTTATTTCCTGTAAATGGACTGCCCCCTTTCATTCACTTTGAGCATCAATCAAACCATTCTGAAAGCTTTCTGTTGTTCTTTATATTCTTTTATATTAAAAAAAAACCATAATAGGACTGAAATAATGGAGAAGCTAAAAATAATAGCAGATATTACAAAAGATGTAATAGCCAGCCTGGGATGTCTAAGAACAAAACTAAAAGAACTTATTTTCTGGTATATGAATTCTGTAAGTGCAGACTCTGTAATACCATACTAATACTATGAGGGTCTACATGTTATACTTCCAAAAATGGAATTCAGGAGTTAAAAAGTAATACCCCATTCTTTGCCTACATCTCTTTGTACTTATTTTTTGCTGTGTTTTGTATTGGATGATGCTTTCCCTTGATCAGAAGAGGTGAAATACTTTATATCAAAAGACCTTGAAAGGGTGCCAATAAGCATTTTGTTGAAAAGAAGGGAAAGCATCTCACTATGTTTTGATTTCCCACTTCATTTTGGGAGGTTCTGCTGTACCATCCTCTAAGTTCTTGCTGTGGGAAAAGGATGAGTATATTCCAAATTTTCCATGCATCTAAATTTTCTTGTCAAGGGTACCCAAACTCCATGTGGCAGACTTCCAGAGATATTTTAACCCCCCAGTGTGGTGGCACAGCATGCCATCCAGGAGCACTTTGTATTTTGGAAATGCCATCTCAAGATGGATAGCCTAGGACAGTGATTTTGGTTAATAGAGATTTTGAGATTTTTTTTTTCCGGACTGTTCTCTATGTATCACTGAATTCTGCAGTTGTAGGCAAAATATTTTTTTTGTTAGTGGAGGTTTTTTCCCCTCTGTTTTGCAATTGAGAAAATGTTTGCCATCTGTGGAAATTAGCCTTGGTAGTTGACCTTCATGTTGCAAAGTAAGCTATAATATAGCTGTCAACATTGGGCAGCTTATTGACAAGGACATCTTCCCTCTTGCTGTTGGATTGCATCAGATCACTTGGTCTTTGACCCATGATGAGTGCACAAGCTTTGTGTGCTGCCTGAAGTGTCAGTAAAGTGCCAGCCATTTTCTTCCTATGATTGTACACAGATTTTCTTCTGTGGTGAAAGACATTGCTTTAGTTTGCTTGACTGTGAACTGAAGCAGTATAATCTTCACTAGGTGGGTGCTGTTTTCTGGTTTGAATTTAAGTTATTGACATTAGTTCGTTAAGAACTAAATAGACTGAGACCTTGCTGCTTAAAATAATCATGTATTTGTCATTCCACTGGTGCAGTTATGATTAATGAGAACAATAAAGTGCTCTTCATTTATTTATGTAAGGACAGGGCCTTCCAGTAAAAATCTTAGTCTGAACAATCTAATCTACTCTGAAAATTTTAGCACTAAACCTGGACTATCTTTAAATGAGAAACAGATTGGAAAAAAAAAGGCTTACTAAAATCATAAAAAAGTCAGTAAATTAGTTTAGACTCAGTCAAGTGCTGCCCTAAACTAGGACATTTCTGATGAACAAGCTAGCTAAACTTAAAAATAGCTCAGGTTTTCTGTGCTTTGACCATAACTGTACTTATGCATCCTCCAATTATGCTAACCCTACAAGCTGTGGGCAGGACACATTTATGTAGGATGCCACAGAGATGCCTTTGAGATAAATTAGAAGTACAGTGACAGGTGAGTTTGGTGTTCTACAGCTCATGTAACTTTGTTTTTTTGATTTGTAGAAGGGGTCCGTGGAGCGTTGGGTAGGTATCTTTTTTTTTTTTTTTTTTAATCTAACACCATGCATTTCCACTAATATGGCCTTGAAGGGTGAAACTTACTGGGTTACATTATGTATAACTAGGAACATTCTCAGTTTCACTTCTTGATTTCAGTTGTGTTTCACCTAGGCCATGACAGTAATCCTGTGGAATAGTTTGCTACAAGAAAACTCCTAGTTAAAAATTTATTCGGACATTCAAGATAATGGCTGTCAACTTCTGAGGCTTCAAAGCATATCTCATTTTTGAAATTATAAATTTGGGTAATACATTAGTGAACATTCAGTATCCATACACTTCACAACTGGCTTTCTTGGAAGTGAAAGTTCCAGTTATAAATCTTTGGGGTTTCTTTGCCTTTTTTTTCTGTTCAGCATGCATGTGATGAATATTGAGCAAGACAATGTACTAAGATGCTTAAAGGCAACAGAGCTTTGATCTTGATGGACAACTTTTATTTTCAGCTATCTGTCCATTGCACAGTTACTCCTCTGAGGTTGTTTATATTAGCCTTGTGAATTCCCCTTGCCACTGGTAATTCGTGTGATTTTTTCGCAATTTAGTTTCTGTATATAATCTAATGCTGCATTTCATACTAATAATTCTGAAAATAATCTAAAATAACATCAAAGAATTGAGCAATGAATACTGTGAATCTGTGTTTTTACCTCTTTCATCAGAAGCAAAGCTTATAAACTACATAAGAAAAATCCTGAGTTCTCATCCACCTTTGTTATCCAAATTTCTGAATAATGAGGCCAGGTTATCTGAGGTTCCTATGGATATATTTATTTGATTTTAAAATAATCTTCAGTTTGGATCATATTGTAGCACAAAACTTACTTTCTATGCAAGCAAGCAAATCTTAAACGTGTCATTTGGGTTTTCTTTTAATGCACAATTTTGTGTAAAGGAAACTGTCAGCTGCAAATTTCTGTTGTCTTAATCTATTAGCCCATTCTTGAGAAACAGGTACTGGTGTATGGCTATTTTTCCTTCCAAGACCCTTTGTCCACCAACACGTAGGCAATCTGTGATGTGTGCATATCTGCTAAAACAAGTTACCTAGTGGTAAAACTTCAAGTTCTTCCTTCTGGGAAGGCAGCTTGCAAGGCCAGCAGCTGAAAGAAGTACCAACTGGTAACGTATGCATAGTATGTGATGCAGGAAACTGTTTTGTTTGGGCTTTTTTTGTGATGGTGGTGCTCATGATATTGATACATGAGACAAACAGAATGGTATTTATATTGAACAGAAATGAAAAAATTAGACAATATTCAATGTGCTAGATGGAGCGGAAATGGCAAACCACGCTCTAAGAATGTAATTTGCCTTTAGCTGCTAGCCTGAACTAGTTACTTGTTTCTACCAGTGTGGGTGGTCCTGATTTGCCATTTTCCTTTCTCTTCTGTTTGAGCTGACTCACCAGGCTGTTGGTTCAGACAGGCCCTACTGTACAGCACAAGGGAAGTGTCTAGCCTGGAAAGATAGGATAGTACAAGCAGGGGAGAAAACCTCTCATTTCAGCATCACCTGTTAGTCCAGCTCAGTGGAAGCATTAAAATACATCTTTGCAAAGAGCTGGTAAGAGAACACTGCAATAGAATGAATAGTGTAGATAGTAAATATTTCGTTTGTTATATGTTGACAGAGATTTGAGAGTATTTTGAAGTTCAGCTTAAACATATCAGATGCTAAGATGAGCTGAAGTGATCAGGAATTCAAATGGCATGAACAAAAAATTGGTGCCAATAACAGAAATATCCAGAAAGCTTTGGACAACTTAGATAACTGAACTTAAATGAAGAACAGCATTGTCCTCAGAAAGTGGAAAATCAACTGTGCTGAAGCACTAATGATGATAAACTCTTCTGGAAGCTATGTGCATCTGAATCGCAGAGATCTAGGGAAGTGCTGGCTGTTGCATCTACTTTCTGTGTATCTTACACAGACTACATAGTGGTGATGTTCTGTGAAACACAAGACCCAAGGGGGATGGTTTTCAAAATTAAGAATTTTAGTAATGGTTGTGATAAACTTGATCTAGCCATAAAACAAGACTGCAGTATCTCAGTTGCTGTTCTAGAAGTATGTTGTCAATCTGCAGGTTAAAACAGAGAAATTACAAGTTTCCACCCCAGCTAGCAAAAGTTTTGAGGAAAAGATTGGCTTCTTGATAGGACACAGATGGAAAAGCATCCAGGCTAAATTGTCAGTAATTCAGCTTATTGTCACTTATGCCCTTGAGCATCAGTGGAAGGAAAGCAGAGATACTCTAATTGTGTATATGGGGTGGAAGGAGAGGAGGTTCCTGGGAGGTTTTTTGATGAAGAGATGTAGCAGGAGAGAACACTGTGCCAGCACAAAACAGTCTGATACTGAGATGGAAACTCTGACTTGCAGTTCTGCCATCATGCTAATGTTATTGCCAGCTATTAGCCTTATTTAAAGATTAGCAAAAAGGAAGCAGGAGGTTTTGTTTACTAATTCAGTTAGAGAAAGTTGTCTAGGGCAACACAGGTTTTTTCAGAACTTAAAAAATATGAAAAAAGCTTTGGAGTAATTAAATAAAAAGTTAGGTATCCTCCATAGATTCAATTTGTTTTTTTTGTTTGTTTGTTTGTTTTGCTTGTTTGCTTGTTCTGCATCCTCAATGCTTTTAAAAAGCTCTTGACATTGGCATTAACTTTGCTAATAGGATTTTTATTCTTCTTTCATTCTTTCTACTTAGGATTTCTTCATCACCCCTTTGTCCCTTTTGGGAATTGCAGACTCCTAATTGAGTCCAGGAATTAAGCATAAATTAACAAAAAAAAAGGTCAGGGTAGAAGACCCCTGCCAACAAGAATCTGCTACAAGCTTTACTGTGTCGTGAAAAAATGCTTGATACTAACATTGTTTAAAAGCAGTGTTTCCAAAACTTGGGTTCATTTTGCCTTTGATCTTTGGGTTTTGCAATGTTTCTTAGAAAAAGATAGAATGAGGTGTTTAAATAGAGTAGAGACTCAGAAATTGTCTATCTGCTATAGAAAAGCTAGCTGAAACTTCTAAGTAGAAGAATTGGAAAACTATATCCCAAATTTTATGTCTTTAGTACAAAACCCTATTAGGCAGATGGTGCAAACTGATTCAGATATTCCTAAATGCTTTACTGAGTTTCAAAACCCTAGTAGCAAGATTGACAAGCTAGTTTGGCTAAAGTTCTTGAGCTATTAATATCTAGATTCCCAATAATTTAAGGGAAAAAACAGTAAAAGTAACTAGTCTTCTGACTCCTTGCATCTAGTTGAAATATTTTAAAAATGTAAAACATTTGTGCTTTATTCCTCAGAGTCGTGCACCAATCTCTGCAAAACTTGTTGCCAACATGCTGTCAGTAGCAGGGGCTGACCACATCATCACCATGGACTTGCATGCCTCTCAGATCCAGGTAACTGTTGGTTCTTACTAGTTGTGCCTAGAAGCTCTACTGAATTAATGTGACAAGCTAATAGTGATTCTCTGGGGTTCTGTCATTATTTTGAAAGTCTGTGTACAGAACTCGCAGGGTTCAGAGGAAGTCTTGCTACCTGTTTCTAATTAAATTCCCTTTTAGAAAGAGACCAGTCTTGATTTAATGGGGTGATTTTGCAGTTACTTCAAATATTTATGTATTGGAGTCTTCAGCAGAATTTGCCAAGTCTAATGTAAAAGCTTCCAGAGCATACAATATACTGGCTTGGGGCAAGTTCTCTTAATCTTAGCCTTGTCAGAGATTATAGTGTCACCCTAGGTAGAGTTTTGTTGTTACAGCCAAGGGTACGCTATTCTCTTAAAAGAAGTGGAGATGGAACCTGGCAACCCTTATCTGGCTTACTGCTGAATCCAGCAAATCACGAAACCTTTTCCTCAGACACAGAAACACATAATTTGTCATTCTCATGTGTAACTTGTTTTTAGAGAGCTTATTTTTATAGAAAATACCATATCGTCCCGTTCTGGCATTCCATTTTAATTAGGATTTCTTATTATGCTAGATGGCTGTCACATAAATAAAAAGGTCTAACAGAGATTTCTTGTCTTTACAACTTGCACGGAGACAAGATTCCATTTTAGTTTGAGTCTTCCACATGTTGAAATACTGCTGTTTGTGTCAAGCAGTTGAGATTTATGGAAGTTGAGTATTATTCACTCGATTTTTTGGGAGCTTTTCACTAACATGAGTTTACTTGAGTGCCTGGAGGTGATCATCTTTTATGATTTTTGTAGCAGCTGAGAACATATGTTTTCTGTTTCACTACTCTTGGATGATATTTTTTAGAGACCTTTAATATTTATTTTACTTCAGCTACAATTGACATAGTATCAGATGCAGAACTAGGCCAGTGTAAAATACTAATTGAAGTTCTACCATTTGTGAAAGGCAAAGGTTTGATTCTTTCCCTTTGTCTTCATTCCAGGTAAGGTACAAACACATATTCATGAAACTCTCTTTCTCTTTTGGACTAGGGTTTCTTTGACATTCCAGTAGATAATCTGTATGCAGAACCTGCAGTCCTGCAGTGGATTAAAGAGAACATTCCCGAGTGGAGAAACTGTATCATAGTCTCACCTGATGCAGGTGGTGCAAAAAGGTACTATACAAGCCTAGAACTATTAGATGTACATATAGTTAGTGGTTAATGATCTAGATTGTCTAGCCTTCTGTATTCATCTCTGAGCTGTGCAAGATAGTGTGTACCTCACTGATTAATCCAACTGCATTGTAGAAACAGAACTAGTTCTTCCTATGTTGTTCATGCTTGAAAACATTCCGGAGCTTTCTATACTCTAAAGAAGATATTTTTCTCTCTCCCTGGATATGGCCTCATTAGCTGAATCCCTCCACCAGAGGGAAGAGATTTTTCCTGCTGCTTGCTTCTTTAGTCCAGTTGCTGCACCTCTTCCTGCTTCGCTCTGGAATTGCCTAAGCTTCCCTTCTCTGTCAAAGCATATGGCCTATTCCCACTGTACCTGCTGGCGTTTAGGTAAGAGCTTGCTTGACTCATATTTCTTTTTTTCTTTACATTATTGCATTCCAGATGTAAACCTGTTGACCCCAAGTTTTGCACTATACATGCTAGAAAAAGGGAATTAAAGTTTGAGTAGCGAAAGGTAAAAATAGAAAACTTAGTTTATTGGAGGTTTTTCTTCATTCACAGCACGTGTTGCTCATTTAGCAGACTCTGTTTTATTTGGTATTGACTGAATGTAAACCAATGCCAAAGCTCAGACACAGACTGGCTGGTGAGGTCATAAAGCATGCCATGGAGGCAAAATGCTTATTCTCAGGTTTTATTGCTCATGCAGCTGCTGCAGAGGGAAAGACAAATGAAGCAGGAATTGTGTAAGCTCGTAACAATTTAAATATCTGAAATGTAGTAGGGGGAAAAATGTGAAAGATTGTCATAATTTGATTTTAAGTCCTTGAGTCTGTTGTGAGTGTTCATGTTGTAATGATTATTAGTGAAATAAGACTAAGTATAACTCCTAGTTGTTCCTTTTTAGATTAATCAAGTTAAGGATGTGAAGAACATAGAAAGCATTCTAAAAGATCACTTAGTTAAATTTCTTTGTTCATTCCTGTCAGGATACTTTTATTTTGCAGTTGGCTTTCTTCTTGTTGGGTTTTTGTTTGTTTTTATTTTTTTTAAACAAAATACAATCTTTGCTCACAATTCAAGTCAGGAGACAGATTTTTTTTTCCCCTACCAAACATTTGTGCATTATGAAGTTAATCAAAAGAGTTTATTTTTCAAGGCTCGCTCTGACTGCATTTAATATAGATAGATACAGTCTATCTTTAGTATCTTTCTGTTGTAATGCCTCTGAGGTATTGAGACTTGCTATGAAATTACACTATTCATAAAAAATGCCAAAATTTTTGATTTTTTTTTTTTAGTCATCCATGTGTTTATATACAGTAACTAAAAACTTCATATTTAAGTGGTAAAGAAATAAAACTGTGTTCTCCATTAACCATGCATGTTAATAATCTTGTAAACAGCCTTCTAAACATAGTCTAAAAAGACAGACTACAAGGTTGCATCAGCATTTAGAAAAAAAGCACGAAATTTTTTATTCCTATGTCTTCATACCGAAGGGCTCTATTATATTAAAAAAACTGAAAAAAGCAATCTGAAGTCTGTAACAAGTTAAGTTTATTATTGGAAGTTTGGCCACCAGAGGTCACCCTGAAGAGTTTTAAAAGATCTTTGTCAAGCAGATGTATGGTAAGGGAATTAATGAAGTGACTTGATTACTAGTCAAGTACTGTGAAAAGAATTATTAATCACTACTAACTTTTTTCCCCTTTGGCTTGGTTTCAAATCCTGCAATGGTATTTTTCAGTTAGAATGTTAAAGTGCACATTCCCGGAGGCTTAGCATTTACTTCCCTGTACTTTAAATTACCTAGTGTGACTAGTATTGCAGCAGCTTAATAAAACTTGTGAATAACTGAAATGTTTTCAAAGCCAGGCACTTAATGGCAGAAAAACAAAGTCAACTCAATTAAAAAATTGATTTTTGGGGTATAGCTTAGGATGCTTTGGTTGTATTTATTAGCAATGAATTAAGGTTGTTTGTATCTGTCTCATTCCTTGCAAAAGTTTTTGCTGTGGTAATTTGAAAGCCAGAAGACAAAAACTGGGTTTTGTGCAAATACATATATATGACTGTTTTTTCTTTTAAATTTTTTCTCTTAATGTGGCGTATTTCTTCCTGTAACATAGGGTTACTTCAATTGCTGACAGACTGAATGTGGAATTTGCTCTCATCCATAAGGAAAGAAAGAAGGCAAATGAAGTGGACAGAATGGTCTTGGTTGGTGACGTAAAAGACAGAGTGGCAATACTTGTTGATGACATGGCTGACACATGTGGCACAATATGTCACGCAGCAGACAAGTAAGTATTATTTTGGTCTGGCCCACTGTCTCACTGTGCTGCAACCTGCAGACAGCTGATGGATGCAGTTGTCCTCAAAGCCTGTAACCCAACCTCACCTCTGTAGCATGAAGTCATTCTGATCCTTGAGTCTATAGGTAGGAGTTCTAAGTCACAGTTCTGATTGTGTCCTTCTTTAGAACATGAAATTGAGAAAATATTGACAGGAATATATGATCTGTACTTAAGAAGAGCACAGAATAAATAAAATGTCATATAACTTGAAAGGGACTTGGGCCATCTAGTGCACCTTGCAGTTCTAGGGCAGAAACAACAGATCAAAAACCATTCCCTCCTTGAACCTCATCATGAAGCCTTTCCACTCTCCTTTGGCACTATTTTACAAAGCTTTACTGGATTTACACTAAAGTATTTTCTCCATAGTGATTAATGCAAATCTAATGTTAATCTTCAATGTACATCTTAAGTATGAAACTACTTGTCCTTTTCATCTGGGGAGCTGAGAATAAGTTTTCCTGTCTTTTGTCTGAAAGTTAGTTGAAGAGTTCTCATTTCCTTGAGTTTGTTCAGCCTTTCCACAAGGTTTGTAGACTTGTGCTCAGTTGTGATGCCTTCTGGATTCCTTCCAGCTGGTCCACTTATTGAAGTGAAGCCTGTGAATGTAGACCCACTGTCTTAACTACGGCTCTAGCCGTGCTAAGTAGAAAGGATTACTTTATGGTTTTCCAGTTGCCTTTATGCTGGTCCATTTCAGGTTAGCAGTAGGGCTGTCTCATGTCCATGTGGTTCTCAACCAGCTCCCCCAGGTCCTTTTCCACCAGGCAGCTCTTCAGCCTCTCTTCCTCAAGCCTGTAGCACTTCATAGGGTTGTTGTGACCAAAGTGCAGGACCCAGTGCTTGGCCTTATAGAGCTTCATACAAATAGCCTCACCACATTGATCCAGCCTGTCCAGAGAGACCTCTGCAGATGCAGAGCCTTCCTGCCCTCAGGGAGATCAACTCTTCCACCCAACTTGGTATGATCTGCCCTCAACCCTCTTGTCCAGATCATTGATAAAGTTGTCAGATGGGATTGGCCCCAGGGGAACCCCACTAGTGACTGACTGCTAGCTGTATATAATTCCATTCACTGCCATTTTCTGGGCCCAGCCATCCAACCAGTTTTTTACCCAGTGAAAAGTATACCTGTCCACATTGCTACAGGAGAATGCTGTGGGAAATGGTATGAAAGCAGCATGGTGACTTTTAAGTGACCTAGACCTTGTTCATGGTGGCTTGAAATAAAGATAATCCCATGAGTTTACAGAGTTTAGTTGCAGACTTGCTGTTTGCACCTAGATAAAGGATGTCAAAAACTCACAGAAGAGGGATTCATATACTTTTATGTTTCTTTTCAGTTTCATGGAAATTTAATGAAATTTTGCAGATGTTGTATAGTTGTTTGCTATCTGCATTTACACCTCAAAGTATTCTTCTAGGCTGTGCCCTTTGCAGACCAAAATCACAAATTGCCTAGCCAACAATTTTTTTATACTCCTGTGCATAGAGGAAGTTAATTCCTGTCAAAAAGACCTTTATTTCTTTCCTCTTTTGAGAGAAACACTCTTTATTTACGTACAGTACATTTCTAGAGACCAAACTGTCAATCACCTTCAGTGTATCTGCAGTGTTCACTAAGATGCTTTTGCTTGAGTAATGCTGCCTTGTATCATGTTCTTGGCATGAACTAGTGCTTTTCATTAATGTCAAATCCAGGTGGGATGCACTTTGTGTATAATTAGACTTGCTCACCAAAATACTTCTAAGAACTCTTTTTATTTGAGCAATCCAGATGCATATCAAGCAGATGGACTAGGAAATAGATTTTCAGATACAGCAGATCAACTTGCTAAAGTACAAACTCAAGTACACACGCTTGGTACATGCTCACCCTGTTGTAATGCATACTCCTTGTAGGCTGCAGCTACTAAATGTATTGCTGAGAATGGCCAGAAAACTTTGATTCTGTTAAGTCATTCAAAATGAGATGATGTTTCTGTGGTTATGTCTTTTTTTTTTTCCTCTCTTATGCTTCCTCCTGTGCCTTTGTGATGATCTGATAAAATGCCATTCCTCAGGGTCTCTGTTTCTAAGACTAGAAAAGCAGGTAGGACTGAGCATCTGGAGGCATTGAGGCCACTAGAAACTAAATTAGGATATTTTGACTCATTCACAAGGTGTTCTAGTTCTTTGATTTATATTTTTTTCCTCCTCATGCCTCACTTCACTGTGTGCTTGGATCAGCAACATGTCTTCCCACAAACTTGCAGTAAGCTAGGCTTTTAATCATTAACATTTCTTCTTCCTCAGAAACTCCTTCCAAGCAGAACTGTTTGAATTGCAAATGAAAATAAAGGTGGACAATTATGGAGGCACAATAGAGTTATGAATACTGCCATCCAACCCACTTAATTTTTGCCTGGTTAAGATAGGAAACTTGTACTGGCATTCATTTCTGTGTTGTGCTGATATGGTCAAAAGTGCAACATTTTAGATTAGTATCACTGCTGATAATAATAACTTTTTAATTTAATTATAATTTTTGTTGGGGATTTTTTTGAGACACTTAATTCAAACTTTTTCAGGTTATAAAAATACCTGAATTGTTTTTTAGATATATTATACGTAGGACTTTGTAAGTAAAATGTATTTCAGAGATTTGTATCCGGCTTCATCTATGGGCATGTATGTTAACATGCATCACAGCAGGCTATTTTTGTGTGTTTACTGTTAGGTTACTGTCTGCTGGAGCGACTAAAGTTTATGCCATTCTGACTCATGGCATCTTTTCTGGTCCTGCCCTCTCTCGGATTAATAATGCATCGTTTGAGGCTGTTGTGGTAACTAATACAATCCCCCAAGAGGAGAAAATGAAACATTGCCCAAAAATACAGGTACCGTGGTATTTTTGTGTCATTTCTTTAAATTTGGGATTTGTATCTTACTGCTCACTGGTGCTAGAATTTGTGCCTGGAGAGGAAATTAATATTGTTAAATACATTGTTTGCAAAGCATTTTGCTAAAACATGCTAAAAAACTGTTTTAAGGGGCTCAGGTAATACAATAGAGCACTGCAAAATATTTGGTACTTGCCACACCTTGAGTATACTTGATTGTGAAAGAGTGACACATGTAAAATTGACTGGTCTTTTTTTGCCAATCAATATTAATCATACACTATTGGCATGTAGGAACTCAGTTATTGTGTTGGGGAGGCCACAGATATCATTGACTTTTTTTCTTGAAAAATACTAACGGAATTCTTCTGGAAAGTCATGTGTCCCATTTGGAGGTTTTCCTCAGTAAAGAGTGGAGAAAAGCATGAATGACTGAGGTTTTAAATGCATTATTGGATTTTTTAAAAGCTTAATATTTATTTAGTATTTATTGAAACAAGGCAAACACTTAAAAAGGTTCCTTTAAACATATTTGTGTCAAGCAGACACTGCCATCTGATGGCAAGAATAGTGGGGCTTTTTGACAACATGCCCTTTGTCAGAAGTTCTCAACAATATGACTGTTCAGTGATCCTAGTCAATGCTTTCTTACTTGGTATTATTGCAGTTCTTATGTATATGTTCCATACCTAAAGCTTTAATGTTATATTACTTCCTAGTAATAAAAAACAACACAAAGGTAGATGGATTGATTGTTTGTATGTTTATAAAGTGCATAGTTTATTGCTTTTGGCATGCCATAACATTTTTCTTCTCAATTTTTCTTTCAGTTTATTGACATTTCCATGATCCTGGCAGAGGCAATTCGAAGAACACACAATGGTGAATCTGTGTCTTACCTGTTCAGTCATGTCCCCTTGTAACTGCAGGGGTTTACACTACATCTTTGCAAAGGTCTCTTAGGCTAGCTCTGTTTTTAACAACGCACATCAACCATGAGAAATTAGTATCTTTGTGCAATTCGAGAGCTTGTACATTTAATTGTTATACTTGTCCTGTAATTACCATTTGTTCTTTGTAAATGGGCAATAAATCTCCATCTTGCAGAAACCTTATGAATTCCCTTGAGAGTCTGGAAGTCTTATGTGTTGTGTAAATTCTTCTGTGTGCCTGTTCTCACTTTCTGCTAAACTGCTGCATCAGATCCATTTTTCTATACAGAACTACAAACGGTTCACAGAATTTTATACACAGGATGTATACATGTAAGATCATTTTCTGTGTTAAGCTGAATGCTACTGACTTGAGTTTCCCGTGTCTATTAATCTGTTGGTCAAACAACTGGGTTTTTTTGTTTAAGTGCATGAACAGTATTTTGTAAGCCCTAACAATTTGTAAAGGTCATGTTAATTTTGAGGAACTGTTGACATATACATAATATTGACTGTTTGATACACTTAATGTTCATTTTTTTCCCCCCAAGATATTTGGGGCTGCCGTTTTCTTTTGTAAAGCTCTCATTACATTAAATTTTTTGCTTAACTTCTATTCTGTACAGTTGCTGTCTTCAGTTGTGAGATTTATGTTTCAGTACTTCCAGTATTATTAATACTACTTGTTTAAATAAGGTCCAAGCTTTAATAATGAGCAGTTTGGTTTAAATTTCATTTTTTCTCTGTAGTTTTTCACATTCTCTGATTGTGATGATAGGAATGATTTTATAGCAGTTTTGCTATTAATATTTTAAAGGGAGGTATGAAAAACGCTCTCATTACATCACTGCACATCAACTCTCTCACATCACCCACAGGTCCTTCTCTGCTCACAAACAGGGAACTTTCCCTAGTTGGCTCTCTCACCAGCTGTGTATCAGAAAGTTATTTCCACACTCCAGAAATCTTCCAGACTGATTCCTCTCCACTATATTGTATTTCCAGCAGATATCTGGTAAGGTGAAGTCTCACACAAGAACTGCCCAGGAGGGGCTGGTGATTGTGAGACTTCTCCCAGCTGTTTATAGAATGTTTCATCTGTCTCTTTATCCAATTTGGGTTCTTTTATATCACACTCCCAGCGTGATAGCTGGCTTGTTGGTCTTTCCCCCTGAGTGTTGCCATAAACACTTGACCCTTTCATCACCACCATCAAGCTCTAGATGGTCAAAGCACTCTCTAACATACAGGGCCACCCCACTGCCTCTCCTTCCTTGCCTATCCCTTCTGAAGAGTTTATGGCTATCCACTGCAGCATTCCTGTTGTGCAAATCATCCCAGCGTGTTTCCACGATTGTAACTCTACCACAGTTTTCCAGTTGCACAACTCCAAGCTCTTCTTTGCTGCTCATGCTGTGTGCATTGATGTAGGTGCACTTCAGCTGGGCTATTGATCCAGCCACCTTTTCTTGGGGAGAAGTCCTAATTCCTACGTGACTGTTCACAGGTATTTCTGCGGTTTCAATGAGAAGTGTTATCTGTGTTTTACAGACATTGTGTATATGTAAGTGTATATATAGAGACAAAGGAAATCAATCCATAACAATTGCAACTATGACATTAGAATTGGAATCATAAAATGGTTTCGGTTGGAAGGAGCTTTAGAGATCATCTAGTTCAAATTGCCCTGCCCTGGGCAGGCACACCTCCCAGGAGACCAGGCTGCTCAATGCCCTACACAACTTGGCCTTTAGCACTGCTACAGATGGGACATCCACAACTGCTTTAGGCAACCTGTTCCAGTACCTCACCACACTCACAGTAAAGGATTTTTTCTGTATATGTATCCTAAATTTCCCCGTTTTTACTTTGAACCGATTCAGTTTGAATCCATTATTCCTTGTCCTATCAGTACGGTTCCTGACAAAAAGCCCTTCTCCCGATTCAGGCCCCTTCAGATTCTAGAAGGCTGCTGTGAGGTCTCCATGCAACCTTCTCTTCTCCAGGCTGAACAGCCATGACTTTCTCAGCCTGTCTTCATAGAAGAGATATTCTAGTCCACTTACCAATTTTATGGCCCTCCTCTCAACTTGCCCCAACAGTTCTATGCCCTTTTTATCAAAATAACCTCTTGAGTGGTGGCTTTCTCCCATGAAAATGTCATGCACAACTCTTGAAAAAGCAGCATCAAACTGTATAATAAATCAGAACATTGGTCAATACACTTGCATGTTTGATATGAGCTGTGTTGCAGTTGTTTGCCTGCCCTAATCTTAAGCCTTTATTTCATATGGAGCTGCTTTCCTGCTATGTGATTTGTTTGGGTGCAGCAGTGTCTGAGTTTGATGTTCTGCAGAGTCTCAGTGCTCCATCAGTGCTCTTGCTCTGAAGATGACTTCATAAACCATGGCAGGATTATCTGTATGAAACTTTCCAAATCAGAGTGGGCCTGCAGGGTAGTAATTTCAACACTAAGACGTAGGATTTGAGGATATCCCTCTAACAAGGGCCAAAATTCCTCTGAACCTGTCAGTTTTATGATTTGCGAATAGTTTCTGAATTACTGTACACCATCACTTCCAGCATTACTGCCTTGGCTCTTCTCCTCATCATTGCCCAGAGAAAGGAAGGAATCGTGTCTGTGGCTACTCTATCTTTTTTGCCCCTTAGGAAGGGGCAAAATGAAGGGTCATAGTTGCATTGCTGACCCTGGAGAGCTTGGAAAATAACTCCATCTTATTTCAGGTATTTCTGGATGTCTTCTGGCTCCCTTGAAGGTAACTCACTTTCAAAAACAGGAGTGCTGGGCACATTTGCTTTCAGCAAACAAGTTTAACCTGTTGTAAACCAAACAGTCCGTCTCAGCACTGAGGTAGCCTGGGGCAGCCTGAGGTTTCAGGAAAGACAAAGTCTATAACTGTGGTATTAGTGGTTCCCTCGGCCATGTCTCAGCACCCTGGGCAGTATGGGTAAGCAGTTAAGGCAGGTCTGTCAGGGTGTCCTCCCTCACCAGAGCCCTGAGTGCTTCCTCTGCCCTTGTTGTAGGCCAGTCTCCTCCAGTTCTGTCTTCTGTTTATAATTTTGATTATTTTTTGTGCCTGAAAACATATTTCCACAATGGCTATCAGCAAGGATCTTGCATACACAGATCATACCTTCAGAAGCTTTAAGGCTTCTGCAAGTGATTTTATTATCATTTCCCCAATTTTGCTGTCCATTTCTCTTTTTGGTTCTTTTCGTACATCTGTCTACATCAGTTCGAACAGTCAACTTATGTATTTCCAAAACTGAGCAAGATAACTGGTTTTCTTGAATAATTTCCTGGGTAAGTTATGCAACATTACACTGAGTGCTGTATTAACTATTAATAGGTGTGGTTGTATCCTCATTCTTGAAATGAGGGTCAGCACTTTAGAGGGAAGACATTGCAGCAAGACTTTAGGACTATAAATAAGCTATCCAGATTTAAGATGAACATAGTGGAATCCTGATTTTGATAAATAAGCTAAAGCAACTTGCTGTAAGTTTTCATTTAGAAGACCAAGGGGAGAAAAAGGAAACATGAATTCACCAATCTGATTACAAGCCAACTGACAATTAAACTCATAGGTAAAGGATTAAGGCAATTAAGGACTCCTGCTTTATTTCAAATTATATTCTTCACTCACAGCAGCAGCAATACACATTTCTTCTTACTGGTGGGTCCTCCCCTCACATGTGATGCGTAGGAAGTACTTTTTTGTTTTTTGGTTATGTTTCACAGAAGGCGAAAGAGATTTTTCTGGGGGAAACTGAACTTTTCAAATCAGTAAATCAGTGACTCCCTGTGCCTCTAAAAATTGAACTATATTCTAAAGTTCTGAACTTCTGTGCATTTACTCGCATCTTTTGAAGGGAAATGTTATATTTTGCTTCCAACATTTCATAGGTTTAGAAAAAAAGCAACAAAAGTGCGCTCTGTATTTCTATTAGTGTTTAGCTAAAGCTGCAGTTTCACTTTGTCCAGAACTGAAACTCCTGTGCTTTTAGATGTGTGACAGCAAGTTTCTAATACTAAAAAACAGCTTTATTCCAAAGGAAAATGCTGAGCGTTTGTCCAGTTATTAAAATATCTGAAGTTTGTGGGTTTAGACTGCAAAGGAGATCTCCAAAGACACTGTTCACCTGCCAAAAATTACTGGGTTGGGTGGCTGGACACTTATTTAGAAAACCGACTTGCACCCCAAACCAGTGGACATTAGGCATCTCATGTTGTGGTGTCATGTACCAGGGACATGGCTGGTACTTGAAGAAATCAACATACACAGTCCAGCTTGTGACAAGTCATTGTCTTCTGTATTAATTAGTTAAGCACATTATCTTTGCCATAGGGTCAATAATTATAAATGAGTGGAAACTAATTTTCCTTTGTGGTGGCATACACAAAGTGAAATATCCAGAGTGGAATAGCTAGTGTAGAGTGAAGGCTTTCATCCTACCAGAAATGTGTTTAATGGCCTTTCAACACACAGCAGGATTTTAGTAAGGTTTCTGTATTAGTTACGGTAGCACTCAACCAAAACCTCAGTGTGTTCTGCATGAAAAGTAAAATCCAGTTATCAGTAAAGAGCAGAAGAATCATACTTCATTGCACTACTTTTAGTATTCAGGCACAAAGGTGAGATGTAGTCCGAAATTAATACAGTTGGCAATTAATAAGTCCTTTTCTAGGCCTTGATTGAAATCACAATGATGCTGTACAGCTTTCTTGTTTTCCTGGTTATGTCTATATGACTCAGACACTAAACACAGGGAATTTGAAAGTGTGATTACAAATTCTTTCCCTGATCATTCCTCAAGTTCCAGTAATCTGAAATTAATTTCTCAGCTCCGCCACAGTCAGAGAAATTATGAATTGCAATTTAAAATGTAAAGAGAAATATGTAGAGAAGGAAGACATGAAAAAAACCCCACAAACTCCAGCTTATAAATATCCTAACTGTCAAACTAGTCTGTTCTGCTAAGCATGGTGGCTTCTAAGTAGGACACTGTCAGAGAGGCATCATGTTCCATGAAATGCTGGATTCTTATCAGCTTAAGTCTATCCATATAATTTTAAGCTTTGGTCCTTCTACACACTTCCACACAGTTTTGACCTTGCTTTATGCCATTTCCTGTGCCCTTGCCACTCTGCTTTTTATCCTCATTTGATTTGTTCCCCTCCCCAAGGTCCCATTCGCTTAGTAGACATTTCTTCCATAGAGTGTTCAACTTAGAACTGTCCCAGTTCTGGATGCTATTTGCATCAGGAATGAATGCTAAATTATAATAATTTAAAAAATTACTAAACGTCCAAAACTGAACTATAGTTAACATCAGTTACCAACTTCTGTCTCTCTATTCATGCAGTTTACACTAAAAAGAGGGGGTGGGGGAAAGGAGGAAGTTGAGCTTCTGCAAATCTTAGTTTGCAGTCTGAAGTGTCTGATTATGCTTATGTAACACATCTGTCTCCTTGCTGATCTTAAATTCTGTGGCCAAATATTTCACAATTGTCCTTTGGAATTCCCCATGTCTTGGATGTAAACCTTCTTGGAATAGGTCTTATAGTTCTTTATGGTGTGATACTGTATTTAGGTAAAACACAGTTTGAAATTAAAACTGTGTTCAGAAGTAGCATAAAAGAGAGAAAATTGCAGCATATGAGAATAAAAGCACATGGATATGAGTAATGTGACAATTTGTTTAAAGGGGGAAAAATAAGAGCACTCAGTTATTTCTGTGGGGGTGGAGCAGTAAACGAGGTGCTGTTTTAAATACAAATGTTTGAGGAAGTTGGTTGCAGCAGTTGTTTCACATTCAATTATTTCTCAAGTTGCAATTGAGGTGAATAGTAGTGATAGAGTAGTGATTTCTACTGTTGTCTTGAGTGAGTTATGTCATCTTGTATTCTGCTCTGCGTCTCAGCTGACCCAGTGAGGAACACTTTTATGCTGTTTTCTTCTGCTCCATTTTACAGTCTCTTCCAGCATCAAATCTGCCAGACCTGGAAGCACACAGAAAATGGTACGTTAAACTTGCATTTTAAATTTGCTCTTAGATATCTTTGACTGGAACTGTTTTGGAAGACTTTCAGGAACGTATTCTGCTTTTCTGTGTTCTAAATTGTCCAGTTTATTGTTATGGTTTGAAGATGCAGTGCACCATGACCTGAAAGGAAAGCATTAATTTGCACAATAATAGTTATTGAGCAGCAGTGCTACTGAACACGTAAATAATGTCTTATCTAAATGCTCTAAGTTCTGAGCTGTTTATTTTTCTCTACACTTTCCTCCTGTCACGGCTGAAAATACATGTGGAACCTCTACAGAAGACCTTCCTTCAGAAACACATAGCTGTACTGTTGCTAAATATTTGAAGAACACCCTAAATCATTTGGGGTTGGTGCATGTGCCAGTTGAAATAAAATTAGTTTTTTTTCGTTTCTTATGAAGTCAAGTGTAGATCACAGAGAAAAGAGCAGCTCACATGCATACTCTAGCTGCCCTTTTAAACAAGCCTCTCATTGCAAAGACATTGCACGAGACAGCATTGCTTCTTGCTCTTTTTTAGAAGTCTTTTTGTTTGTTCTGCTACTGTAATGGACGGAAGGTTTTACACATGCAAATAGCCAGATACAGCACCAGAATGTAACTCTTTACAGTTAAAATAGCTAATGCATTACAAGGATTTTCAGGAGAGGGAATAATATACAAAGAAATGAAGCACAAAAATGGTGAGAACTAGGCCGGCTCTGCAACACCACTTAGGTTCCTAAAAATGTTGTAATAGATGAGAGTTCAAAACCTGAGCATTGTAAAAGATTCAAGAGGTCTTTTTTGACTTCATAAGAATCTCACAAACATATTCATGAAGATTTTCAAAGCCCAGATTCACTGCACCTAATTTCAGGGACCTAAATATGCAGCATTAATATCTTCATGGTGTGTACTCAGGCAGGTCTCCCTCGATCTTCGAACCGAGCAGTTCCTGCAGAGAGGCCTGTCTCTCTCTCCTCTCTCCCACTCTCTTTAATTTCCGTGCTGCTAAGGTTGATGACAGTAAATTGAGGAACTTGGGCAAGCACCTGAAATTAAGGGCCTGCATGCAATGGCTGCATACAAGTTCATGTAGAAAGTCTGTGTCTTCAATCTGGACTGCCATCACACCTTGCCCATGTCGTTCCCTAGTACTTCAACAAAGTGGTTTGATCTGATTCATCAGATCTTTAATGCTTGAACATAATTAGCTATCCCTTCCTTCATTTAAAGGTAGAAAGGCTGCTGGGCTTTGATGTGCAGCAGCTGTCGGTATTTGCTTCAGTGACTGCAGATTCTGTGTCCATGGCTGGTGACGGCCAGCGCTTCATGGTCTGCTGTGGTGTGCATCAACAGATAAAGGTAAAAGGCACCCATGTGATGGAGCAACATGTCCTGCAGTGCAGAGAGTCTTTATGGTTTCCCTGCCAGCTCTCTGCTATGCTCCATGGGCACTTGCCGTGGCTAATGATCCTGGCCCTGGGGTCCATCAGTCTGCTAACACAAGAAATGGAGGCAGGCAGTTGCTGGGACATCACAGACCATCTTGTTAGGATAGGCACTCTGATTTTTCATTAGTTGCATAGTGTCCTTTACATGCATAATATGCTGTGTCCCTGAGAAAAAAGGAAGGAAGGCAAAATATTTACAAGAATATGTCTAGATTTTTCTTTGGCAGTGTCCCTTTTCACTCTAAAAAAGACCTTCAATATTCACTGTAATTTAATAGCAATGGCAGAGCCCTTCCTTCTCCTTCCCACATCCCTGACCACATTAATGGAGCAAAAAGGGTTCTAAACAAAAGCTAGGGTGGTGGGAGGAAATGAATGCCTTTTATCTTTTCCAAATTCACTCCCCTCTTACTCTGATTATTCTTATTAATCATTTTTATCCAAGTGCTTTTCCATATGAGAAAATCAGAAAACTTAATCCTCCTTTAAAGCAGATTGGCTAGACTGTACTGAAAACACTGGTGAACTCTTACCCAGTGACCTCTGTCTGGGTGAGTTTCCAAAGTGAATTCCAATAAACCAAGTGATGGCTAATTTGATACCTTGTCGCTGTTGAGCCGCTAGCAGAGAAATAGAAACCCAGGTTCTCAGGCAAGAAAAGAGAGAGCTTTATTATTTTGATTTCCATATATATAGACTTTTCACAGGTCACCCAGATTGGTCAGTCAAAAACCTCCCCCTAGGCCTAATTGGCCAGGCCTGAACTGCCCAAACCTCGAGACCTTGTTTGCAAAAACATCCAAACTTTATCTTTGTTTATAAAACACAGCAAAATGTTCTCACGAGAGTGACCTGTGCTAGCCACAATACCTAACAAATGGAAACACAAGAGATGGAGATAATGAAATATGAATACACAGGCATGGCCTGGTTAGTCCATATGAGCCTTCCCTGAGTATTTGGTTAGTCCATATGAGCATTCCCTGAGAATGACAGTCATGGCTACCAGCCATGGTATTTAGCCACCCTGCCTTTTCCCAGAGGATCTGTGGAAAAGAAGAAAGCATCATAGCACTTCCAGGGAATGAGCAAGGAAATTGTGGTAGCACTGTAGCACCACATCACTGTATCAGATTACATTGAATTCAAGGTTTGTAGTGGACTTTACACTTTTCCTTCTATATGAGGTTCTGTAATTCCAAAGATGACTGAAGGAATTCCCAAAGTGATGCCATTTGGCTGTTGAGTCAAGACAGCAGAAGTGCAGTCCTGTGTGAGACCTGATCTGGCTTCCCTCACGTTTCCTGCCCTGCAGGTCACCAGGGCGCTCTTCCAGATACATAGGTGCAGAGGTAGATTCAGCACAGATCTCTAAGGTAGCACAGAAACACAAATTTGTGCAGGGAACACAGTGCTCAAAGTAAGCAGGGTGTACAACAGGAAGTGTACAACAGCAGGGCGTACAACACTTCACCTCCAAGTCCATGTCACCTGCAAGGCATGTCTTTGGCAGCACTCAGCAGGGTTTACACAGGCCTGAGCAGGTCTCTGTATGTTCTTGTGTCCCAGCTAAACAGAAAAAAACATTTCCATGTATCTTGACCATTTTACCTAATCATCCAGTTTTCAACTGCTTTACTGGGTTTTGACATTATTATATAATATATAATATCAATATTATATATATATTATATATTATAATATATAATATCAATATTATGCCACACGTAACTAATCCTGCTTGTTTAAGAGCCCTCTGTGTGCTGTGCAGACCTCCACCACTGAATTTTCAAGGGAGAAATGAGGTTGTTGATTTTCGTGGGGTGTCTTGTCTTTAAAACTCTTGACCAGCACCAGAAACAAGCAGTTAAGGTGCTGGGCAAGGCAGCAAGATGGACATGGCCCCTCTGCTTGTGCCCCACAAGCCAAGACTGGCAGCCTGCCAGTCAGGATTTCCTTGACACTGACTGCTGCTGAGGAAGTAACTGAGTAAATAACTAGCAAGTTGTGAAATATTAAAAGCTTATGGCTCTTCCCAAATTACACCCAAATCTATTAAGTTGGCAAGACCACAAAGGCTTGAGAGACAGAGAAAGTGTTTTGGAAGCTTCTTGAAATGCCTGTGGGATTTTAGCTCTGGTTATTTAGTCTGATTATTAGTCTTTTATGGAACATGACAAATTTCAAACCTGTCTTTTATTTTTGGATTCCCACCTTACGTTGATACCTTGTTTTCTCATCCCTCTGTCCTTATTGGACAAGTGAAAATGCAAACTGGTATTAAACTTTATGGAAATAAAGCCATTGACTAGCTTAGGTCAACTTTACATACATTCTCACACTTACTAAAGGAGGAATACTTATGATAATATTAAACTTTAAATAGGAACTCAGTGACCTGTAAGTAAGTGCAGTTTTGAAAGTTTACACAAGCTTTTAAGTGAGTATACATTTTATCTATCTTTCATATGCTTTGAGAAAGTAGTTGTGCTCATCAATGCCATTGTGCAATGACAATCTGCTGGATGATGAACATCACTTGTTTCTCCTTAAAAAAAGAATATTCACAGTGACATAGACTTTAATCACTCCTTGTCACTTTTTCAGAATTTTTTTTTTAATAATTCATTTCTTAGAGAGTGATATTTAAATTAACACTAAAATTATTGGTGATAACAAAATAAAGAAAACCAATGCAGGAAAGACCAACACATGCCTTCCTGTAACATGTAATCCTACTTGCAGAGACATTCTTGGTCAGTGTGAAACAACAACCACAATTTAGCTGTATATTTGGCCTGACCCAGTATGTAGGTGAAATGTTCTACTTGCATAAAACTAATAACTCTGTATTTCCTTGGTTTTAGGTACCTTGTGCAAAGATGGCAAACACATTGACATTCATCTTGCTCTTCATATTTCCAATGCTGCTGTTAGGAGTTTGGTTTCCCAAAACTTTACCCTGTGATGTTCAGTCTTCAGAAGGAACTGTGAAAGTGGACTGCACTGACAGGCGCCTTACAGAAGTCCCCAGAGGAATCCCTGCAAATGCTACCAACCTTACTCTGAGTATTAACCATATACCTCACATCTACCCAACATCCTTTGATCATCTTGAAAACCTGCAGGAGATTGACTTCAGGTGCAACTGTGTGCCTGTCAGACTGGGGCCCAAAGATCATGTGTGCACCAGCAGACTGGAGATTGAGCATGGTAGTTTTGCTGCCCTGACAAGATTGAAGTCATTGTATTTGGATGCTAACCAGCTGCTGGAAATACCCCGAGGTCTTCCTGCTACTTTGACCCTGCTGAGCCTGGAAGCAAACACTATCTTTTTTATCCATAAAGCCAACTTGTCAGAGCTAGGAAACATCGAGGCATTGTATCTTGGACAGAACTGTTACTACCGCAATCCATGCAATGTTTCATTTGAAATTGAGGAAACAGCCTTTCTGGGGCTGAAGAGATTAACAATACTATCCCTGAAGTCCAACAACATAACGCATATCCCACCCAATTTGTCGCCTACTTTAAAGGAATTGTATATTTACAACAACATGATTGAAGAGATTCGAGAACAGGATTTAAGGGCCCTTGCCAACCTAGAAATTCTCGACCTAAGTGGCAATTGCCCACGTTGCTATAATGCCCCATATCCTTGCATTCCCTGTCCCAAGGGCTCTATTGAAATCCATTCAAAGGCTTTTGACTCCTTGGCAAATTTAAGAATTTTGCGACTTCACAGTAACTCTCTTCAGAGCATCCCCAGCAGCTGGTTTAAAAACATGAAGAATCTCCAAGAACTTGACCTCTCCCAAAATTTCCTCGTGAGGGAGATTGGAGATGCACAGTTCTTGACGTTCATCCCCAGCCTTGTGCAGCTTGATCTATCCTTTAATTTTGAACTGAAGATGTATTCTCCATTCCTGAATCTTTCTAAGACATTTTCTTCCCTTTCTAACCTGGAAATCCTGAGGCTCAAGGGTTATGTCTTTAAAGAACTGAGAGCACAAGATCTACACCCACTGCTTCATCTTAAGAATCTAACCATGTTGGATCTTGGGACTAATTTTATTAAAGTTGCAGACCTGACAGTGTTTGAAGAATTCCCAGCTCTTAAGTTCATTGACCTCTCTGTGAATAAAATCTCTCCTTCTTCAGGGGAAAGCAACTTCTATGGTTTTTGCTCTAATCCTGGCATTTCAGTAGAGCAATACAGCAGGCAAGTACGACAAGAGATGCATTATTTCAGGTATGATGTGTATGGGCGAAGCTGCCGCTCCAAAGACAAAGAGGATTCTTCCTACCAATCTGCGGTTAAGGAAGATTGCCTTAACTATGGGAAAACTCTGGATTTAAGCAGGAACAATGTATTTTTTGTTAACCCCTCAGACTTCCAGGGACTTAGCTCCCTTAAATGTCTCAACTTATCAGGTAATGCAATAAGTCAAACTTTAAATGGAAGTGAATTCTCTTACTTGTCTGGATTGAAATATCTGGATTTTTCTAACAACAGAGTTGATTTACTATACCAAACTGCTTTCAAAGAGCTAAAACTTTTAGAAATTCTAGATCTGAGCAATAACCAATATTATTTTCAGGCCGAAGGTGTTACTCACATGCTTAATTTTATTAAAAACTTAGCTCATCTGAGGAAGCTGATGATGAATGAGAATGACATTTCTACCACTATTGATACAGGCATGGAAAGTCAATCTCTTCGAATTTTAGAATTCAGAGGAAATAATTTAGATGTTCTTTGGATGGATGGCAACAAGAGATACTTGTCCTTCTTCAAGAATCTGACCAGCCTGGAAGAACTGGATATTTCCTTCAACTCACTCCATTTTTTGCCTCGTGATGTTTTTGAAAAAATGCCTCCCAGTCTCAAGATCCTCAACTTAACAAATAATCAACTGAAGAGTTTCATCTGGGAAAGCCTTCCTGCTCTGAGGAACCTAGTAACTCTAGACCTGAGCAATAACCTTCTGACTACTGTTCCCCGAGAACTGTCGAATTGCTCTTCATCGATCCAAAAACTGATGCTCCGAAACAATCGCATTCAGCGGCTAACCAAGTATTTTCTCAGACGTGCTTTTAGTCTGAGGTATTTGGACCTCAGCTTAAACAAGATTGAAATAATTAAGAGATCTAGTTTCCCTGAAAATGTCATCAACAACCTGGAGATGCTGCTTTTGCACGGCAATCCTTTCAAGTGCAACTGTGAGGCCGTGTGGTTTGTCTGGTGGATCAATCAGACTCAGGTGACCATTCCTCTTCTGGCCACAGATGTGACCTGTGCTGGCCCAGGGGCACATAAGGGAAAGAGCGTGGTTTTCTTGGATCTGTATACCTGTGAGCTGGACACGTCGTATTTGATCCTGTATGCTTTGTCAGCTTCAACCATCCTTGCCTTGATGGTGTTCTCAGTGATGAGCCATCGCTACTTCTGGGATGTGTGGTATAGTTACCATTACTGCACCGCCAAGCTGAAGGGCTACCGGCGCTTGTCTTTACCAGACGTGTGCTACGATGCCTTTATTGCCTATGACAATGAAGATGCAGCTGTGAATGAGTGGGTGCTGCAGGAACTGGTTGAGAGGCTGGAAGACCATAAAGCCAGGCAGTTCAATCTATGCCTGGAAGGAAGGGACTGGCTCCCAGGACAGCCAGTCTTTGACAACCTTTCCCAGAGCATTCAGCTCAGCAAGAAGACCATATTTGTGCTGACCAAGAGGTACATTAAGAGCGGCAGCTTCAAGACAACATTTTACATGGCTCATCAGCGGCTTCTAGATGACAAAATGGATGTCATCATCTTGATATTTCTTGAGAAGGTTTTGCAGAAGTCCCGCTATGTCCGGCTGAGGAAGAGGCTGTGCAGAAGTTCTGTCCTGGAATGGCCAACTAATCCTCAGTCTCAGCCCTACTTCTGGCAGTGCCTGAAAAATGCCATAGCTATGAACAATTCCCTGGCTTACAACAAGCTTCTCCAAGAAACTGTTTAGCTCTACCCTTTCTGTAAAATATTGTTATGATACACATGTACCTTGCTTGGCACTTTTTAGTGCACAGCACAAGATGATGCACTACCCTCTGGAAGTCACCGGTGTAGAATATCACCACTTCCAGCTTTCAGTTCACTAGAGGCCTCCAACATCTGCTGTGGCTGGGTTAAGTGTGGGTTAGACACTTGGTCAACATGCTCGAATACACAGAGTGCAGGAGCGGTTTGTCCATGCCTAAAGTTACTGCTGTTCAGACACTGTTAGAATAAATGTGATTTCAATAAAAAGTTATGGTTTCTCTATTTGCTGCATTTATGACAATCAAGAAAAGCAGTTGCTGACACATTTGTGTCTGAAAATAGCTTTAGAAAAGCTCATTCTTTCATCTTAGGAGTTGGGAAAATCAAAGATTACTTATCTTTTCATCTTGGGGTTGCAGTTTCTGAGTCTACCACTTATGTCTGTGTGGGCAAACTGGGGAAAGGAAATTGTGCCAGGACTGGTGTCAGGGGCTTGTGTCTGGTACAGGAACTCTCCCATTGTTGCACTGTCAAAAAGCTCAGAAATTTGAAGAGACTTTGAAATTTGTGTGTGGACTAAAATAGGAAGATATGTGAGAAACTATTTCAGAAGGTCTTGTAGGCTGTAGGTGGGAAGGAGTTACAAGATTGAAGGATTCCTTGTGCATGTGTGCAAGGAGAGGGAGCAGGACAGCAGATGGGCAGAGGGAGGGGCACAAGGCAGATGGAGAAAATCAGTTAAACCACAAAGACAAAGAACTAGATGATCTTCCAGATGCCTTCCAATCCAAGCCATCCAACGATTCTGTGATCTCGGCTGCCTCTGGCAGTTCCTTGCCTAGCTTTTCTATCTGGTCCTTTCTTTAAATAGTCCTTTTTTGATTTAGTTGTAGGCATGCAGACAGACAAGACCACAAAAACAAGCAAGAAAACTAATGTTTGTATGATATTACAGACAATAAGGGTCTTTTTCCCTCCTAATTATCATAGTGGTGTTATTGATTTACAGCAGAAGCAGGAGAAAGCTCAGGGCCTGGTTAGAAGAGTGGGTGTTTTATGATTTTATTTTAACATCAGAAGGAGGATCTGGGCAACGAAAGGCCTGTCAGGCTGACATGGGTGTCAGCAAAGGTCATGTAGACGATCATTTTGAATGCCATCATACAACAAGTACAGGACAGCCAGGGTATAATGTCCAGCTAGCGTGGGTTTATGAAAGGTGGGTCTTGCTCGACCAACCTGGTCTCCTGTGACAAAATGATCTGCTTAGTGGATGAGGGAAAGGCTGTGAATGTTGTCTATCTAGATTTTAATAAAGCCTTTTACATAATTCTCCACAGCATTATCTAGCCTGGAGAAAAGGAGGCTGAGGGGAGGCCTGAAAGGAGGTTGTACTTAGTGGGAGTCAGTCTTCTCCCAGGTAGAAAGTGACAGGATGAGAGGAAATGGACTGAAGTTGCATCAGAGGAGGTTTACATTAAATATTAGGAAAAAAAAATGGAAAGGGTTTTCAAGCAATGGAACATAGTGCTTAGGGAAGTGGTGGAGTCATCATCCCCAGAAGTGCTCAAAAACATGTGGATATGGCACTTGAGGATATGTTTTAATGGTGAACATGGTCATGGTGCTAGATTGACAGTTAGACTTGATGATCTGCAAGGCCTTTCCAACCTTAATTATTCTAAAATGCTATGGTTTTTAATGTTTGTGTTTGTAATCCAGTAATTTGAAGTACAACCACTTTGTGCTCATTGTGACAGAGACGGTCACCAGTCACCACTTTGCGCATGAATCCCCCTCTGTTTCCAAACAACAAATCTGGGTGGGTACCTTTCCGAGTCAGTTCCCTTAATGCCTCCACCAAGACATTATCTTCAACCTGCTTCAGGACTGCTTGTGTCTGTTGTATGGTGTTCCCAACTGATGTGTGGGAAGTTAAGATCACCCATAAGGACAAGGACAACTGACCTAGAGATATTCCTTAATTCAATATAGAGTAATTCCTCAGTGTCATGGACCCAGATGGGTAATTGATTGTATACTCCCACAACTCCCATGTTCATCCTTCCCAGAGACTCTCAACCATGTCACCACCACCTGCAGGCACTGTACATTTCAATCTCTCCCTATTATATATAACATAAAGACCAGTCCCCTGACTTGCATGCCCTGCCTATCCTTCCTGAAGAGCCTATAACTATGTTCTAATGCAATAACAAAATGAATCCACAGTATTGTTTTATTTGGTAAAGAAATTTCTTAAATGTAAGATTATTTAATTAGAGAAATTTCTTAAATGTCAGATTATTTAATATACATTACTTTGTACATTACTTTGTACTTTGTACCCCCAAGTCTGGGGGTACATAATTACACCAAAGTTTACACCTGAGCACTACACAAAAGGCATGCAACACGTTTAATGCATGATATCAGTTCAGTTGCTTTATACATCAGATCTTTGTTTCAAATAAAGTGCTGAATGGTGTGCCTTCCCTATGCACGAATACTGTAAATAAAACTTCAAAATTACTTGTGCCAAAAGGTTGCTTGTGTTTCTATTCTTTTGAAACTTTTTTTTTTTTTGTTTTGCCCTGTACAGGTCAAATAGAGAAGCATGTAGGCATTGACTCTCATGCAAACTTTGCTCATAAATCATGCTCCAGCTGTCTTGAACATAAGGATGAACTGTTAATCACAGCAGACTGGTAAACATTTTCATAATAAGAGCATCCTACTCCCTATTTTTATGGTCTGACAGAAGGGACACAATGTTTAAATTTCCTTGTGAGTCTGAGTTGCATTTCATGTGCAGTTGAAGTTTGTGTTTCTCAGATTGTTGTAAGCAAACCCACTCAACTGCATTTAACAGAATGAGATGGGGGAAAGAACAGAAGGAAAATTGCAGAAAGAATCTTCCTGTATGTGCTGTGTTTTGTGCACTCGAAATGCTTATGAAGAGTTATAGGTGACTTCCAACAGCTCTGTGAAAACTGCCTCTGTTTTTACAGAATTAAAAGCCTGTCAAACGGGAAGAGAAAATGGTGAGGTGTGATTGTGCTCAAATACCTATGAGCATAGGTATTTAATGCTCTATGCTTCCCACTCCCTGCTTGGATTCTGGTCTGAAGATCAGATGACAGTTCAGCCTGGTGGGAAACACTCCTCTCTCAGCAGCATTCTTTTGAAATAACTGAAAATACATCCCATTGCGTAGCAGAAGTTGAAGGATTTAGCTCATATTTTTCTGTAAACTTTATTTTGACTAGTTTCATTGCCCTAGTGCAAGCAACACATTTTTGGCTTTCTTGGTAAAAGTACTTAATGGTTGCTGCCTTGCTGGAAGCTCTTGTCATGACTCCAGGGGTTTTAATGTCAAATGTTCAGAGCCCGTTTCTGAGGCCATGGACTATGGGGAATGAAACCTGAGCAAGTTTTTGCTCTCCAAGTCCCTCTCTCAGTTGTTGTCAGGCATCTCTCATCAGTGCTGCTGCTCTGCGGTCTCCTGTGTGCTGTGTGGTGGCTGCCCCTGCCTGGCAGCCAAGGCCCACCCATCCGGGCTGGGGAGAAAATCAGGAGGGCAGGTTCAGAGCAGGCCTTGGGTAAAGCCAGGCTAATAAGTTAAGGAAAAAGAAAGGCAAATGATGCAAAAGTAGTCACTCACCACCTCCTGGCAGCAGACCAATGCTTGGCTAGCCTCTGAGTGATGGCTGTTTTAGCTAAATCCATGTTCTGCCACCACCCCACCCCAATTTTATTGCTGGGCATGGAGCCATAATGGCATGAGTAATGCTTTTGGTCAGCGGGGCTCTGTAGTTGTGGCTGTGCTCCCTCCCAGACTCTTGCTCACCCCCAGCCTGCTCACCATTGTAAGAAGCAGAGAATGCCTTGAGCAGCAGCTGCCATGGAGAAAATGGGCTCCATCCCAGCCAGACCCAGTGCAGTTGTTTAGAGTGACAAATGAACTGTGACTATGGACACTCGTCTCTTCTTTTTCCAGGCCTGTGTTGCGCTACATTGCAAGAAAAGATAAAAGAGGATAGAATAAAATAAATGGTACAGAACAGGCAAATCACAGAGACTTGCTGAATTCCCTGCCTTAATTGGGAGTTTTGCACCCATGCATGTACATACACATAAATATCTGCTCTTATTAGCAGGATCCATAGTGAATTGCTTTCATCCAACACTAAGGGAAGAGATCATCCTTGGCAGAATGATGATGGTGATATATTGTAGTTACAGTGATAACATTTTTGTGACAGGATATTATGATAAGTATAGCACATAAATTATTATTACAATGCCACAGGATTTCTACAAACCAAATCAACATAGAACAACATATTGATAGTGTAACACTGAATTTATAATACATTTTAACTTATAATTTCCAATCACCTAAATCCTAACTTAACTTACGATACCTAGTGCCTTGCACCCTCTGCAGATCGAGTCAAATCTTAGTCCATGACTTGCTCCATCAAATAACAATTATAATTAGACTCTCAAAACATATAATACAATGAGTCACTGCCTCCATCCTCAGAGGACACAAACAGTGGTGGAGGCATCTCTGCTGCTGCAGTTTGATGGTTTCACTGTTTAGCAGCAGCTCTAGTTCAAGTCCCCCCTTATGCCTCATAACTGCTTGGATCTCTAGACAGTGATCCATGGGCTGCTGCACTTTGTTCCCTCTTCTGTGGGGGCCTGCTGGGCCAGAGGCCTGTGACCCTTCAGGACAGTGAGGAGGGGAGCAGTCACCTTGTGCCCAGAAACCTTGAGGGTGGGAGGGAGGGGAAAAAAATAATCTGTCTGGGTTTTCTTCTGGGTTCACAGAACCGTCAGGGCCCAAGAATGAGGTGAGGGTGAACGAAGATGTGATCTGCTCAGTCACAGGTGATGGCTGCTTGCCTCATGAATGGGCATTAATTAACTCCATGAGCTGAGGTCAGAGCAGGGGTGCTGGCGGCAGTACCATCAACATTTCACTGCTAGAGGTGCTTCTTAGGGAAGGCAAGAGTGAGGTTTGTGCCCTCTGAAGAGACCCCTGGTCCCACCAAGGCTGCAGGGTAGGGTCCAGAGAACAGCAGTGTGAAAGCACAGGGAAAATCTGGCTCCAGGAGAGGCTCCAGGGCAGCCAGGGAGGCAGGCCAGGGGCTGGGAGTGGAAGCCTCCACCACTGTTAGTGGCAGGCCTTTGGCCTTGGTCAAACAAGATAAAACACTTAGAACATTATGCCATGATGTATCTGCAACTATATCCAGATATATACTGTAGTTACACTGTGCAATATACATTTCTATAGCAGAGCTATTTTTCACACATAATAACAAACATTGTAAATATGTATATACATATGTAAATATATGTATATCTAGAGGGAGATAGAAATCAATCCATTTCAAGTGCAGTTCATGACATTAGAATCAAAATAACCTCTACTGAGTAGTAGCCCTCACAGATAGAAATGTCATGCACAATTGCTGAAAAGACAATGACAAGGCCTAAAATAAATGAGAATATTATGTCTCATGGTGTTTAGAACTCCATAAATTGGAGTCTATGCATGTTTAATATGAGCTGTGTTACAGTTGCTTGCCTGCCCTGCTCTCACCAGTGGGTCCTCCCTTAACATGTGATGCAGTAGGAAGTACTTTTTTGCTTTTCAGTTACTTTATGTTTCACAGGAGGCAAAATAGTTTTTGTGCAACTTCTGGGGAAAACTGATATTTTCAAATCAGTAAATCAATGACTCCCTGTGCCTCTAAAAATCAAACTATAATTCTGAAGTTCTAAACTTCTGAAAACTCCCCTGTATTTACCCTGCCCCCAACTCTCTGAAGGGAAGTATTGCTGTATTTTGCTTCCCACATTTCATAGGTTAAAAAAAAAAAAAAGGAAAGGAGTACTCTGCATTTTTATTAGCACTCAGCTAAAGCTGCAGGTTCACTTTGCATAGAATTGAAACTCCTTGAGCTCTTAGCTGGGTGACAAGAAGTTTCTAATACTAAAGAAAAAAGAAGATCAGCCTTAGTCCAAAAGAAAATTCTACACGTCGGTACACCTATTAAAATTTCCAGTTTGTAGCCATAGACTGTGAGGGGACACCTGTCAAAAAGTACAGGGTTGGGTGACTGGACACTGTGTTTTAGAAAACCTATTCGCAACCAAAGCAAGTGGACATTAGGCATCACATATTCCAGTGACATGCACCAGGGATGTGGTTGGTTGCTTGAAGAAATCAACATTCACATGCCAGCTTGTGCACACTCTTCCACATAGTTTTTACCTTTTGTATTCAGTTTCCTATGCCCTTACCATTATCCTTTTTGTCTTGGTTTTGGTTCCCTTCCCCAAGTCCCATTCACTTAAGAGACATTTCTTCCATAAAGTATTCAAATTAAGAGATTTGTCTGCTTACATTAGCACACAAGTGATTCTTAGTAAGGTCTGAATCCTTGAAGCTATTAGCTGCAGAAATGAATCCCAAATAATAATTATAAAAATTACTAAACTTCCATGTCAATTAACAATTTTTGTCTCCCTTCATGCAGCTTACAGTAAAAAAAGGGAAAAAAAGGAACTTGAGCTTCTGCAATCTTTGTTACTCGTATGAATGTTACCCTTTCATAATGTGTTTGTCTCCTAGCTGATTAATCTCATGCTCTCTCGTTAGGGATTTTGAAGTTGCCTTCCTTTGGTGTTCAGAAGAAAGGAAAGAAGATACAGTGTAGACTTCTGTTGTCTTGAGTGAGTTATGCCATGTTACATTCTCCTCTACACCTTAGCTGAACCAGTGGGAATCACTTTTATTCTGTTTCTTCTGCTCCAGTTTAGAGTCTCTTCCAGCATCAGATCTGCCAGACCTGGAAGCACAAAGAATATGGTATGTTGAACTTTTATTTTGAATTTGCTCTTAGAAATCTTTGACTAGAAGTCTCTCAAGAACATATTCTGCTTTTGTGTTTGCTAAATGGTGCAGTTTACTGTTGTGTTAGAAGCTACAGAGCATTATGACCAGAAAGGAAAGGATTTATCTGTACTCCTATACTTCAGAATGAGCATAACAATGTATTTGCTGCTTGCTGTAACTTCTGAGGTGTTTCTCTAGCCTTTCCACCATGAACTGTTTACATATATATGGAACCCCAGCAGAAAACCTTCCTTCAGAAACACATAGCTGTACTGTTGCTAAATATTTGAAGAACACCCTAAATCATTATGGGTTTGGGCATGTGGCAGTGGAAATCAACAAATTAGTTCTTTTTGAACTTCTTATAAAGCCAAGAGCAGCTCACGTGCATACTCTAGCTGCACTTTTAAACAAGCCTCTCATTGCAAAGACATTGCACAAGACAGCATTGCTTCTTGCTCTTTTTTAGAAGTCTTTTTGTTTGTTCTGCTTATATAATGGACACAAGGTTTTACACATGCAAATAGCCAGATACAGCACCAGAATGTAATTCTTTACAGTTAAAATAGCTAATGCATTACAATGATTTTCAGGAGAGGGAATAATATACAAAGAAATGAAGCACAAAGTTGGTAGGAGCTAGGCTGGCTCTGCAACACCACTTAGGTTCCTAAAAATGTTGTAATAGATGAGAGTTCAAAACCTGAGCATTGTAAAGGACTCAAGAGGTCTTTTTTGACTTCTTAAGAAACTTACAAACATATTCAGGAAGACTTTCAAAGCCCAGATTCACTGCATCTAATTCCAGGCCCCTAAATATGCAGCATTAGTTTCTGTTTGATGTGTAGTAAGCCAGAGCTCTCTCCATCCTCAGAACCAAGCAGCACCTGGAGAAGGATCTCTCAGTCTCTCTCAGTCTCTTTCTTCCTCTTCCCTTCCTCTCTTGAATGTCAGTGCAGCCTAGATTGATGACAATAATTTGAGGAACTTGGGCAAGCACCTAAAATTAAGGGCCTGAGTGCAATGGCTCCATACGAGTTCATGTAGAAAGTTTGTGTCTTCAATTTAGACTGCAATCACATCTTGCCCGTGTCATGCTCTAATGCTTGGACAGAGTTTATTTGGGTTGATCACATCTTTAAATGTTGAATCTAATTAAGTTTTCCTCTTGTTGCATTAAGAGTCTAGCAATTTGGCAGAAAATAACCTCCCTTGCTTTCCAGCTGGTCCTCCAATATCAGAGGGGCTGGGTGCGTCTGGACTTACTTTCTGATTTGAGTCAATTTAGCACCACTAAGTCTGGTCATGTTCCCAGATGCAACAATAGTCTGGGTTATACTACAAACTTCATCTCATTCTCAAACAGAGATTCACCAGTTGTGAGACTTACTGAGTCACGACTGTCAGTCTGGTCGAGTTCAATAAGAACTTTCATGAACACAATTTACCAATAGTGCAGTTTACTGGATAATTGATAAATATACTAGACTTGCAAAATACAAAGGTACAGTGCCATGTAAGTGCTCCCGATGCAAATCTTACCAAAGAAGCATCCCTACTTTGGGGAACAGAGAGAAATAAGTCCACTGACTTGTCTGTAAAATGGTTGTTTTCTCATCCTCTGCAAACAAAAGTTTCAAATGCCAATTTATATTTCTGGGAGAAGTGGAGGCAAGACTGTGGTCAAATATTCTATTACTGCCGTCATTAATGGGGGACAGAGAGCAGCCACTGTAAATGTGTATGAGGGATATCCAGAGTAACAAAGAGATTACAAAGACTTTGGGTCTTGCACAAGGAAAGTACAGAATTGTGACACTTTAGCAAGACTTCCTCTTCTACCTGACTGACTGAAAGTAAAAGGGTTATCTGTTTCTGCCTGATTATGTATCACCCTTCAGCATGCCGTCATGCCCATAGTAATCCCTCAGTCACAGATCTCATGGAAATCCCTTTACCACGTATATCACGGCATATCTCATTGCTCTAGGCCTTATTCCTACACCTTCCTTGTTTTAAAGGAGGAAAGGCTGCTGAAGTTTGATGTGCAGCAGCTGCCAGAATTGCCATCTGTGACTGCAGGTTCTGTGTCAATGGCTGGAGACAGCCAGCACGTCATGGTGTACCATGGATGTGCATTGTTAGATGCACAGTAAATGACACCCGTGTGATGTATCTGGCAGTACACAGAGTCTCTATGCTTTCCCAAACCTGCTCTCTCCTATGCTCCACGGGCACTTGCCAGGGCTAATGATCCTGGCCCCAGGGTCCATTGATCAGCAAAAAAGATGGAGGCAGGCAGCTGAGATATGATGGGCCATTTGGTTATGATAGGAATTCTTTGTGTTTTCATTAGTCTCATAACATACATGACATGCAAAACATGCTGTGCCTTCTGGGAAAAAATAGAAAGGAAATACCAACATGCACCTCCAGAAACTTATCAACCTACCTGCACAGCCACTCCAGGCCAATGTGCAATAACCACAATTTAGCTGTATATTTGGCCTGACCCAGTATGTAGGTGAAATGTTCTCCTTGCATAAAACTAATACTTCTGTATTTTCTTGGTTTTAGGTACCTTGTGCAAAGATGGCAAACACATTGACATTCATCTTGCTCTTCATATTTCCAATGCTGCTGTCAGGAGCTTGGTTTCCCAAAACTTTACCCTGTGATGTTCAGTCTTCAGAAGGAACTGTGAAAGTGGACTGCACTGACCGGCGCCTTACAGAAGTCCCCAGAGGAATCCCTGCAAATGCTACCAACCTTACTCTGAGTATTAACCATATTCCTCATATCTACCCAACATCCTTTGATCATCTTGAAAACCTGCAGGAGATTGACTTCAGGTGCAACTGTGTGCCTGTCAGACTGGGGCCCAAAGATCATGTGTGCACCAGCAGACTGGAGATTGAGCATGGTAGTTTTGCTGCCCTGACAAGATTGAAGTCATTGTATTTGGATGCTAACCAGCTGCTGGAAATACCCCGAGGTCTTCCTGCTACTTTGACCCTGCTGAGCCTGGAAGCAAACACTATCTTTTCTATCCATAAAGCCAACTTGTCAGAGCTAGGAAACATCGAGGCATTGTATCTTGGACAGAACTGTTACTACCGCAATCCATGCAATGTTTCATTTGAAATTGAGGAAACAGCCTTTCTGGGGCTGAAGAGATTAACAATACTATCCCTGAAGTCCAACAACATAACGCATATCCCACCCAATTTGTCGCCTACTTTAAAGGAATTGTATATTTACAACAACATGATTGAAGAGATTCGAGAACAGGATTTAAGGGCCCTTGCCAACCTAGAAATTCTCGACCTAAGTGGCAATTGCCCACGTTGCTATAATGCCCCATATCCTTGCATTCCCTGTCCCAAGGGCTCGATTGAAATCCATTCAAAGGCTTTTGACTCCTTGGCAAATTTAAGAATTTTGCGACTTCACAGTAACTCTCTTCAGAGCATCCCCAGCAGCTGGTTTAAAAACATGAAGAATCTCCAAGAACTTGACCTCTCCCAAAATTTCCTCGTGAGGGAGATTGGAGATGCACAGTTCTTGACGTTCATCCCCAGCCTTGTGCAGCTTGATCTATCCTTTAATTTTGAATTGAAGATGTATTTTCCATTCCTGAATCTTTCTAAAACCTTTTCGTCCCTCTCTAACCTGGAAACCCTGAGGCTCAAGGGTTATGTCTTTAAAGAACTGAGAGCACAAGATCTACACCCACTGCTTCATCTTAAGAATCTAACCATGTTGGATCTTGGCACTAATTTTATTAAAGTTGCAGACCTGACAGTGTTTGAAGAATTCCCAGCTCTTAAGTTCATTGACCTCTCTGTGAATAAAATCTCTCCTTCTTCAGGGGAAAGCAACTTCTATGATTTTTGCTCTAATCCTGGCATTTCAGTAGAGCAATACAGCAGGCAAGTACGACAAGAAATGCATTATTTCAGGTATGATGTGTATGAGCGAAGCTGCCGCTCCAAAGACAAAGAGGGTTCTTCCTACCAATCTGTGGTTAAGGAAGATTGCCTTAACTATGGGAAAACTCTGGATTTAAGCAGGAACAATGTATTTTTTGTTAACCCCTCAGACTTCCAGGGACTTAGCTCCCTTAAATGTCTCAACTTATCAGGTAATGCAATAAGTCAAACTTTAAATGGAAGTGAATTCTCTTACTTGTCTGGATTGAAATATCTGGATTTTTCTAACAACAGAGTTGATTTACTATACCAAACTGCTTTCACAGAGCTAAAACTTTTAGAAATTCTAGATCTGAGCAATAACCAAGATTATTTTCAGGCTGAAGGTATTACTCACGTGCTTAGTTTTATAAAAAGTTTGTCCCATCTGAAGAAGCTGATGATGAATGAGAATGACATTTCTACCACTATTGATACAGGCATGGAAAGTCAATCTCTTCGAATTTTAGAATTCAGAGGAAATCGTTTAGATGCTTTCTGGGCAGATGGCAACAATAGATACTTGTCCTTCTTCAAGAATCTGACCAGCCTGGAAGAACTGGATATTTCCTTCAACTCACTCCATTTTTTGCCTCGTGATGTTTTTGAAAAAATGCCTCCCAGTCTCAAGATCCTCAACTTAAAAAATAACAAACTGAAGAGTTTCATCTGGGAAAGCCTTCCTGCTCTGAGGAACCTAGTAACTCTAGACCTGAGCAATAACCTTCTGACTGCTGTTCCTGACGAACTGTCCAAGTGTACCTTTTCACTTCAAAAACTGATGCTCCGAAAGAATCGCATTCAGCGGCTAACCAAACATTTTCTCAGACGTGCTTTTAGACTGAGGTATTTGGACCTCAGCTTAAACAAGATTGAAATAATTAAGAGATCTAGTTTCCCTGAAAATGTCATCAACAAGCTGGAGATGCTGCTTTTGCATGGCAATCCTTTCAAGTGCAACTGTGAGGCCGTGTGGTTTGTCCGGTGGATCAATCGGACTCAGGTGACCATTCCTCTTCTGGCCACAGATGTGACCTGTGCTGGCCCAGGGGCACATAAGGGAAAGAGCGTGGTTTTCTTGGATCTGTATACCTGTGAGCTGGACACGTCGTATTTGATCCTCTGTCACGCTCTGTCAGCTTCAACCATCCTTGCCTTGATGGTGTTCTCAGTGATGAGCCATCGCTACTTCTGGGATGTGTGGTATAGTTACCATTACTGCACCGCCAAGCTGAAGGGCTACCGGCGCTTGTCTTTACCAGACGTGTGCTACGATGCCTTTATTGCCTATGACAATGAAGATGCAGCTGTGAATGAGTGGGTGCTGCAGGAACTGGTTGAGAGGCTGGAAAACCAAAAAGCCAGGCAGTTCAATCTATGCCTGGAAGGAAGGGACTGGCTCCCAGGACAGCCAGTCTTTGACAACCTTTCCCAGAGCATTCAGCTCAGCAAGAAGACCATATTTGTGCTGACCAAGAGGTACATTAAGAGCGGCAGCTTCAAGACAACATTTTACATGGCTCATCAGCGGCTTCTAGATGACAAAGTGGATGTCATCATCTTGATATTTCTTGAGAAGGTTTTGCAGAAGTCCCGCTATGTCCGGCTGAGGAAGAGGCTGTGCAGAAGTTCTGTCCTGGAATGGCCAACTAATCCTCAGTCTCAGCCCTACTTCTGGCAGTGCCTGAAAAATGCCATAGCTATGAACAATTCCCTGGCTTACAACAAGCTTCTCCAAGAAACTGTTTAGCTCTACTCTCCCTGTAAGTCTTGTTATGATTCACAAAATCAAAAGATCCTGTGCAGAAGATCCTGAACTTCATTTGCAGAAGCTGTCAAAGCATGGAAGATAAACATTTTTGATGTTATACCCCAAAATGAAAAGCACAAGTAGTTCCAAATCAAATAACTCACTTGTGCTCTGACAAGTTTGAACAGAAACTGTTGCCAGAACAGATGTTTAGCTGACATGCACCTTGCTTTCCACTGATCGCTTCACAGCAAGGCAAGATGCTAAAATGGGAAGGTTTGTGATATCAGGTTCAGTATTGCTTGCAGGCTACTGTGTTAAAACAAGGAGGGGGAGCATAATAGCAGAGAGGCAGGGGAATAGGCACAAGGCAGATGGAGAAAATCAAGTAAACCAAGGAGGAAGTGAGAAGAGACAAAGGAAGAAAGGTAAAAACAAAAAAGAGAAAGTAGAAAAGGTGGTTAGAAAGGAGGAACATGCAGCTATGCTATTGCATGGTAGAAGTTCAGGAGAATTTACTGCTAATTTCCAAAAAACTTTGGAAACTAACTAATGACTTTTTTCACCTGCCTTCTGGACTGTTGGCAGAGCTAGCTCCTCCCTGAAGACTGAGGGCTCCTCTCTACTGTTGTGCTGTCTATTTGAGGAGCTCAGCTTCTCCATTTCCACCCAAGTCCTGAGTGACCACCCCTTCTGTATCAGCTGGGTGTTAGCTGCTCCAGCCAGGGCTCGGGTCTTAGGACATACCTCCACCGACCCAGACTTTCTCCAGAAGTAAGCCTAGTTAGAATTTGGAAGTGAGAAACATGTAAGATCAGTTCATGCAAGGAAATTATCCACCCCACTGTTTCTTTAGCTGTGCTGTGGTGCTCCAGAGCAGCCTTAAGCCCGCCTTCATCTCCTTGTTCCCCAGGCATGTCCCTCTCTCACAGCAGCTGATGGCACACCACTAAACACTTGAGGTAGGAATGGGTGTGACTTTAGAGACATTCTAAAAAAGGGAAGAATCAATACTTAGAAAAAAAACCCACCTGAGTCTGTTCCCCACCGCGTGTCACAGTACAGACTAATTGAACATATAACAGTATTTCAAATGAAACCTTTTGTATTGGCAGCCTAAACCTCTGAGAATGACATGGGCAGGTTCTCAGATTGATGTGATGATGTCTGTTTTGGAAGAAGCAGTACGTTCTCACCTTGCTAGGCATTTCTGTCTGCAGCAGTCTGGGCATCTTCTCTCTTGCTCAAAGCCCTCTTTTTTTCTGGCAAATAGTCTTGGCGACATCTCTGGATGATGGGGAACTGTGACTCTTAGCTGCATTAAACTTGTTTATTTCAGATGCGGCCTGCATTTCCTCACCTAAGTGTTCTGACTGGTCCTTTCTTTAAATATCTTATTTTTTATTTACTTATAGGCAACAACACAGACAAAAAAAGAAACAAAAATAAAGGAAACTTCATATAAAAATATTACAGATAAGAATGGTTTCTTTCCTCTCAATTTGTCACAACATTTTTATTGAATGAATACAGAAACAGGAAAAAGATGAGGATCTGGTTAAAAAGTCAGTTTTAGGGTTATATTTTAATAATAGGTATTTCTGGTGGGTTTTTTTGTTAGCCTAAACAACCTGTATCTCCAAATATGAAAACATGAGCTGTAATATGAGTCTTTCCTTATGGTAATGCTTGAAACAGGAACCTCTGTTTCCCAGTTACTCACACAACCTCTGCCTCCCCACAAAATGTTTATTTGTAGCAGATCCTCTTTCTCAGCCTTGTTGATTAGAGCAGGAACACCAGGTCACTTAGCCTTTCTGAGGCTAAGGGGAGAGGTATTTTCACCTCTTCCATTGAGGAGCATACACAGGTGGGTATGAGATGGGTATGTATTGATACAGGTACTAAGGGAGCTGACGAGGAAAGATATCCTCCTTGATTTGTTGCTTGCTAACAAGAAAGCTTCATGAGTGAAGTGGTGATTGGTGGGCATTTTGGACCATGAAGCAGTTGAATCTAAAATATCTGGTGACAGGAGGAAACTAGACAGCAAAACTCTAAATGTGAAAAGAGTAGACTTCAGGCTGCTCAGGGTACTAGTTTGCAAGGCCCCCTGGGAAAATGGTTTTGGAGATTCTTGCATCTACTAGTGTGCTCCCATTTCAAATACCAGCTTCTCAGAGCACAGGAGCATGCAATTCCAAAATGCTGGAAGACATGGTGAAGGAAAGTGGTGAGGCAGAACGGCTGTCTTGGCTGACCAGGGATCTTTCTCTGTACCTAAGGCAGGAAAAAGAAAGTGCATGGCCAGTGAAAGGAAGGTTGAGTGACTTGGGATGATGTTGTGGTTTAACCCCAAATGGCAACTAAGCACCACACAATCACTCACTCATTTCTCCCCCACCATGGTGGGATGGGGAGGAGAATCACAAAAGAAAAGTAAAACTTCCTGGTTGAGATAAGAACAGTTTAATAGTTGAAAAGAATTAAAATATAATATTGCAACAACATCAATAATGACAATAAAAAGGGAAGAGAGAGAGAGACAGGGAGAGAGAAAATCTATGAATGACAAGTGATGCACAAGAGTAGCTCACCACCTGCTCACAAATGCAAAACCCATCTCCAAACCACAATCAGACCCTTTTCTGTGTAACTTCAGCTGTTCACATACTGCACATGACATTCTGCGATAAAATATATCCCTTTGGCCAGTTCAGGTCAGCCGTCCCAGCTATGCTCCCTCACAGCTTCTTGTGCACTTCTCTCTGGCAGAGCTTGGAGCTTGCTTGCCTGGTTGGTGTAGCAGTGTCTGAGTTACAAAACAGTGAAGAGTCCTGAGGTTTCTACACATCAGGGTTTCGTAATGGTATAGCTTGTGATCTGGTGTGAGGTCAGTTAGGAGGAGGAACTATGGGGTTTTGGTCAATTTAAAAGTAGATTTCTATGGCTGCATCAACAGGTCTGTGTGTCATTCCCCCTTCAGATGTGACATAGAGACATTTATGAATATCTCATCCTAATGCAGGAATTTAGGAAGGATGCAAAATACAATTATTTTATTTGCAACTCAAAAGTGGGATTTTTCTCCATTACCTCTGTAGGTGTTTGTATTGATAAACACTTCCAGTTAGGCAAGGTGGCTGCTGCTCCAGGCTTACGTGTGCAGCAAGCTGGTCTTAAATAGCCATGTCACACGGACATCAAAATATCATATGTACTATTAACACCCACTGTGATGACTAAAGATGTTCTTTATCAATTGCTATTTCCTTACAGAAATTGTAACAGATAATGGCTAGATTTTATATTTAGTCTATGTGGCCTGGAAAGACCACACATGGAGCAGAAGAAGCAGAAGGAGGAGAAAGGAAGAAGAATATTGGCAAATCAATTGAATTTTTACAGTTCTTCTAGAATTGGCAGCAAAATTATGCTGTTTACATTACTATCATTAGTGTGGTGCAAAAATTATCATCCCTGAAAGCTGGTAAGAAACATCTATACTTACAGCACAAGTTTATATGACTGTTAAATACTCTCTGGTCTCTTTGATCTCTGTTTTAAGAACTGACATATGAGGAAATTGCAGCTGCCCCCCTGTGAGAAAAATTTATATTTGAAGGGGCTTCTGAAATCAGAGCAGGACTGATTTCAACATAGCTTGTTTAGTCTCTTGTTCTGCAATAAAATTGGGGTGCTATGTAGCAAACACAGTATTCTAGAAAGGAACTTTATAACATCATCTTTAAAAATGCATTGTGTAGTTGATCACACTGGGGGTCAATAGGCCATCTAGAACAGTGAACCTATTTTTTTTTTGTCTCCTGAATAACCCTGCCTTTTCATTTCCTCAATCTTGTTCTGAAAGTATCTTCCTGTAGACATTAGCCCTATGATAGGTTGTTAATTGCAAAAAAAAATCAGCCACAGGCCAAAGTTCTCCATTTACTCTGAAGAAGATATTCAGATCATTTTGGTTATAATTACTCTCAGTTGCCTCTGGAGGAGCTCAAGTTCATTGAATATATATGGAAGTTAGCCTCCTAATTTGGGAAGACAAATTGTGTGTCCAAATACAAAAGACATACACATTAATCCATCATTATCTCTAGGAATATAAGTGATAAAAATAAACCACTGAGGAGTCAAATCACTTCTACTATACCCATCTACTGCTGCAGAAACTAAAAAGAGAATCTGGATATCCAACTTCCAAAAGCATCCTGCATGCATTCCTTAGTTAATAGGCACTTAGAGGTTATTATATAAGGGATAATTTAATTAGAAAAATAGCCAAAATTGAGAATCAAATGTGCACCGAGCAAGAAATTTTTAATTTGGGTGTGCAAAGTATGAGACAGTAGGAAGCCCTACTACCTTCAGGAAACTCAGCTGGTTAGGGTCTTTTTCTTTTGGTGGGACAGTATCTTTGTTCAAGACATTCAATCCTGGGCTAAAGAAGTGTATCAAAATAGACACTGATCAAAATCCATGGCCTTATTCTCTCTTTGCTTTTTTCCCTTTATTGTTTCTACATACTGCTAAGAGCAACATTTTGAGCAAAAGTACCTCTACGTAACTTGAGTTTTTTTAAAAGAGAAACACCCACAAAATCAAAACCATCTTTGCCGAGGCGAATTCAGAAACATTTAAGGAAATAAAGTTTCAGTGTTTTTCTAATAATTACATTATTGAAGGAGTGATAATAGATTTATACAATTCTGGAAAAGCTGGCAGCTGTAAAACGGAAGGTTTCCACTTTTTGTTTCTAAATATTTTTCTGAATATTTTCTTTCATTTTACAAGCTAAGTTCTAGTGGCACTGTCTTAGCCATGTGGTTTATCTATGTCATACTACCCATAGTAATATCTGCTACTCTAGTATCATATATCTTCTCTTTATTAAGCCTCCACAAGACTGAGAATGTCTGGAAGTATGTGTTGCTTAAAACACACACATGCCCAACCTCGTATTTTCCTACAGAGAGAGTAGTTTTCAACTAAAGAGAAAAATTATCAATGAGCTCTTTGTGAATATACCTCCTTTTCCTTCACTAATTTTTTATGCTTTTGCTTTGCTATCTAAAGAAATATTAGAAATCTGAATCCTAACTGATCTCCCACAGTGACAAATTGCTTTTGGTGCAGAAAAACAAAGGAAAATTTCCTGACACATAAAACAAGAGAAGTTTTAGCTTATATTCTTGTTTTATTGTTTGTAAATTAGTCTTTGCTATAATTTACACAGAATATTTGAGGTTCACAAGTCTATATGGAAGCATTACATTCATACAAGATTATGCTCTTAAACATTGCACCTAAATCCTGCATTCTGTTCATAATAAAATTTCTTAACCTAATTACTTTGGTTTAAGAATTACTTTTAGTACCAGTATTAATTTAGCAAAAACTTAATCGCTAAGCTATGTTCTTGTTTATCTATCCTGAACTTCCATTCATGATGCAAAAGAAAGAACTCACAAAGTAAAAATTGTATTGACCCTAGCTCCTTTGGAAAAAGAAATGTCAAAGTCTTTTCATACTTCCCTGTAGTTTCTCACCTTGCTTGTTCCTCTCAGAAGTTCCACAGCATCACTGTGACAGTGTGTTTTAGAGTCCTAAAACCCACCTCAGGCAGTGGCAGCAACATCAGCTCATCAAAATCCCAGAGCTTGACTATTGGTCTTTGAAAATCAACCAGAAATTTGGGCTGCTGCAAGAAGCAGAAGAAGTGATGTATAGCCTGTACCTAATGCCAGAAAACTTATAAACTGGTGTGTCAAAGTGTGAAAAAAGTGATGAAAAAGGGAGCAGCAGCTAGTGGCTTTAGCTTCCACCCTTGTAATATCACTGAAACCACCTTTTCTGTTGTTTCACCCTGGGTGTAACATCTGGCATGAGAAAAGAAGAAGCCCCTCATGTGGGTTTTGGTTTTGATGTGCACCTCAACTGGATCTGAAAAGAGAGGGAAGAGAGAGGATGCTGGCATGGATTGTAAGTTGCCATGTTGACTCATCTCACTGGTGTCTGGGAGGAGGACACACTGCATTTTGAAGGATAACTCTAACTTTTGTAAAGATTGGAGAAACATGTCCTAGAAAAAGTGATCCATGTAAAGAATAACTTATGATATTACTTTAGTTGTGTAGTACTTATCTTCCACCCTATACATCCTATTTTCTCACTTGTTCCAAGTAAGAAAAGGAATCGTGTTACAAGCATGGGCAGTGTTTCCTAAACACATTTTTAAGGGCCAGGAAACATGTCCATAAAATACCCCTCAGATGCAGTTGCCTCATGTATTTAAGGAGTAAATCAAGGGCAACAGATTACCTCTTAGTACTACTTCCTCCCAGACACTCTTCTTCAGCTTCTCATGATGACTGTGAACACCAAATACCAAACTAATTAATAAATCTCTCAGAAAGACTGTGGTTTACATATTGAAAGAAAAAAAACCCTCAGGAAACGGCACTTCTAAAGCAAGCTAAATATATAACTAGCTCAGAAGAAAGAGGAACCTAAGAACACAAAGAAACATGTTTTCTCAAAGGAGTATTCTATTGTTAGGAACAAAAAAAAAATTAATTGGCAATCCCAGTCTGGCACTGTTCTTAAAAAATTTCTTATATTAGTAATTTTACACATAATATGTGATTACTAATGTATAATGAGAAAATATTTCCCTCTCTTGGATAGGACTGTTCTTTTTTCAAAAAGAAAAATAAAAGCCCTCCTGTTCTGATGTCTCATGAAAAGGCACTTCAGACTTGTGTGGGTGATAACAGGAGTGGAGGAGCAAGGAGAGAAAAGAGCAGATGCTCCACTTGCCCACTCTGTGGGCAGCTGGCCTGCGAACAAAAATTAAGAGGGAGAAGTTCAGAGTCATATAACCCAAAGCCTGCCACAAGCAGCTCCCTCTTAACCAGGAGCCAGGCTGTCTCCAGGGAGTCCAAGGGGAGATGCCCTTCCTTCAGTATGATTCTGCACTTAGGGTTCAGGGAATGGTGCTAGAAAAGCATAGTGTGAATGCCTCCACCTTGTCCAGACCTCCAGTTTAGACTGTCCTTTCATGAGACAACCTGCTGCAGACTCACAAATGCTCTCTAATATTGTTTCTTCGGGAAAAATAAAGCTCACAGCTTCGGCTTCCAGGCTCAACCATTTTCTCATATCTACCTACACAGAATTTTTCTGATTCTGTTGCAGGACAAAGGGCTCAGACAGGACTTTAACAACAAACTTGACACAACAGAGCCTAAGCCTCATTGGCAATCCTCTAAACTAGCCCTCTTTGGCTGGAGGTAGGGTTGACATTTCACTGAGTGTAAGCTTGAGAAGGATGACCAGAGACAGTGACTGAAGGACAAGGGAAATTCTACAGACCCAAAAACCACTTAAATGAAAGATGAACTAATCAGGATAGCATGTAAAAATAACTTAATACCCCATTGTCTTGTGAATTTATTAGGTTCTTTCCCTCTCGTTTCCAAGTCTTCCTCTAATTGTCCTTAACTCTGCATTGTTGTGATTTGTTATATACTGAATATTGTGCAGAGGGGAAAAAAGTCTAAAATTGTATTAACTCCTGTTCATAAATTGCTGATAACTGCAATAATTTACGACTTCTCTCTTGTCTCCCCTGTCCATCTGTGTCTTGTCTCTCCATGTCAATATGTTGTCATGCCTACAGCAAAACACAGTAACTGTTGCATCTTAGTTATACAATGCAACTGTTTTTCAGGGGCAGAAATGGAAAATTTCTTGTAGTATAACTGAATGGAAAATGCATGTTGGATGAATGAAACATTACAAACCGGAGCATGAGATGAAGGCATTGAGTGCACCCTTGGCAAATTTGCAGATGAAACCAGGGTGAATGGTGTGGTTGGTGCAAGGTGCTGTACTTGTGTCAGGGCAATCATCTGTATCAATACAGGCTGGGGGATGAGCAGATCAAGAGCAGCCCTGCCAAGAAGGACTTGGGGGACTGTGGATGAGAGGCTGGACATGACCTGGCAATGTGGACTTGTGGCACTGAAAGTCAAACATATTCTGGGCTGCATCAGAAGCAGCATGGCCAGCAGGGCAAGGGAGAGGGTTCTGCCCCTCTGCTCTGCTCTGAGAGAGCTGGGATTGTTCAGCTTGGAGAAGACAAGGCTTTAGGGTGACTTAATTAATTGTGGCCTTCCAGGACCTGAAGGGAGCTTACAAGAAAGATAGAAAGGAACTTTTTATAAGTGTGTGTAATTACAGGACAAGGGGGAATGGCTTCAAATTGAAAGAGAGTATATTTATTTTTAGATAAATTTAGGAAGAAATTCTTTCTGTGAGAGTGTTGAGGAACTGGTATAGGTTGCCCAGAGAAATTGCAGGTGCCTCATCCCTGGAAGTGTTCAAGGCCAGATTGGATGAGGCCCTGAGGAGCCTGGTCTAGTGGAAGGTGTCCCTGCCCATGGCAGGGGGGTTGGAACTAGTTGATCTTTAAGGCCTCTTCCTACTCAAGGCATTCTGTTCTATGATTGGAAGACTGCACTCTGAGATTGATGTATTCTGTTCTTGAGGAAGAGTATTGTTGAGATAGTTAGTTCTCCCTGAATACTCACATTCCTCTGTCTGCTTATCACCACATGCCTGCCCACCCATCACATGGACATAACGATTTTACTTCATATTTTTCATAACACATTTTATTGTTCTCCCCCCTTATTTCACTTTCACTTCCTATTTTATGGGGAAGTTTTTCTGCAGAGCAAACAAACTGACTCAACGTTAATCTCAAATATCTATATTTTCTTTAGTCATTAGGTTTTGTTCTCATTTTAGACAACAAAAGAGCTCATGCTAGCTATCTAGTATGAGATATTTGTGTGCATGTGTATTAAATAAAAGCACATCCAGGACACACTGCATGGCATTCTACAACAATGCTGAAGACACACCTTTATTGCATATTCAGACACATTTCTTCATCTCACTCCAGGAAAACCACTGCATTACCTGCCAGTATTGTTTTGTCATTTCCACATGTAAACAGTTATCTCCTTCAGCATAAATTTATATTGAATCTTTTTTTTTCATAATTATATAAGTGGTTGAGTAATTTTTCATTTGCATGGTTATGTGTCACAGTGCCATGTAGCAATACCTATGCTAGAGAATTGCATTATGTTTCAGGTTTGTTGCTGCATGTGATCCAGCTGTTAATGTAAATAAATTTTGAATTATCAGTGTAGAGGATTTAATAACATTTTCATCACTTAAGCTTGTCCTTCTGTCTAAATTTTAACCTACTGGAGAGAATTTGAAGGCTTGTAACAGCTAATGCCAACACTTTTTGCATGTTTTATTCATGTGAAGATGTTTGCTCTGAAGTAAATGAGCAGAGTGAAACCTAATTTCACCTTGGTCACTTTAATACAGACTATGAGCATAGTGCTCAGTCTGTAATACAGGATTAATACCTTATTTTAGTATGTGAAAAGTAGAATCAACAAGCTGTGAGTTCAAATCAGGCCATGGGAGGACTAGAGAAAGAGTGCATCCCAAAGTCATGACTTTTTGAGAGGGTTTTAGCAGTTTCAAGAAAATTTAAATTTTGATACTGGACTGAAATTGTCATATTAATTGCAAAGAATGTAACCAGTGGAGGTCTTCAGCCTATGTATAGATCAAATGGAATTTTCTCAAGTTTAAAAAAGTTGAAGGAACTACATCTTAATGGCAATGATTGAAGGAGACAGTACCTAAAGGCCTTCTGCCTACTTTGCCCAATAAGGGTTCATGTCCATCAGCATCTTTTCCATTACAACACCTCCTCAGTCTTGAAGGAAATTGGTGGGGGTTAGAACTGGGACTTTAGTGAACCCTGTGGAAAATATCCTCCCACAGAACTTGGGGCTCTCCTGCTCCACCAACCTGACTGTGTTGTTATTGTCCCGCAGTAACCTGACCTGGGTGTGATCCTCCCCACCTGGACCTCTACAGCACCTTGACCTGAGTCAAAGTGCCTCAACTGCAATTCTCCATTTCAACTTTGCTCTGGAAAATCTCATGTTCAATGCATCCTTACCAAAGCATATTTTAATTCTGACTCCACAAAATACCTGCTGTTTGCTCTCAAAAACTCCTAGAGCTGTGAGTGAATCCTTTTGCATCTGATTTCCTCAGGCAGGTCATAGCCTCTGGAGAGGTTGTACAGAGTTAATCTGCTCTGAAAGAGCAGGATTTATCTTTCAATTACCAGAGGCAAATCCAGTCATGGTACTGAAACCTTTCTCAACACTTAAAATCCCCAAAATCATTGTAGACAGAGGAAGTTATCACTGTTGCTATTAACACTATATGTCAAAGAGCAAACCAAAGGATGCACAAACTTTTGTTTACTCTTAGAAAGCTAAGTGCTCTTGATAAAAGTCCAAACTTTAGAAAAGTTGACATGTCTGTTTTCGAGTAATTTAATAACCTCATAGAGCTATTGCTGAAAGAAAATTAGATGTTTGCACAAAGGAAATGGTATTTCTTCTTTAATACATGATGAAAAGGCAACTTGACAGATTACCTTTGCAGCTGGAAGTAGAAAACCAATTCACATGCATCACTAACATGTTCTGATCAGACTTTCTGCAGCCAGCTCTCCTCTGCAAGTAGAGATGATGCTGGAAATCGGTCTTCAGTCACATTAGTGACACTGTGGGTAAGAGCTCATAGCAATGAGTTTGGTGCAGACATTGATACAGAGCTGACTGTACACACTGTTCCTCTTTAATCATCACAGGTTTAAGCTCTTTTAAATTCAAAATTACCTCTTCACTTTTGCAGATCAGTCATGCACTTGCTTCCAATTTATCTTCCTTCTCCTCTCTCCAATGCTACAAAATTATAAAATAAATGGCTCCTGTTTCTTAGTTTTTGGTTCCATCTTCCTTTTAATCTTTTTTTTTTGGCTGCCCAATTCAGACATTATCCAATCACATACACTTAAAAAAACCAACCAACCAGCCAACCAACCAAAAAAACCCACAAAACAAAACCAAATCAAAAAACAACTCAACAAAATCTTGTCCCTCTATACTGCAGCTGACTTGATACAGTTATGTTTTAATTAATGTATTTGGTTTTGTGCCTACGACAGCTAGAGGAGATTTTGACATTACTCCTTGTCATCAGCCATGCATGTTTATTGCTTTTCCAACATGTTGGAATGTTTCACTATTGGTTTAGATATTTTGTAAAATATGTAGTGGCATTTTAAAGATATGACCAGAAAAGTTCTATCAATATTTTTAAACAATATTTTTCTTTTTGTGTTAAACAGATACTGTCAAAACTAGAAGGACAAGTATTCAATTTCCCATGCATTGCTGCTAACATTTCCATCCTTTTTTCACAATGCCTTGAGAGAAAAATTCAAATCACAGGGACAGAGACAGCAAAGGGCAGCAAAGAAGTGTGCAACATTAATCTAAATAGAATCCTAATAAAGTCAATAGTAATTGCTCTGTGACTACAATGGTTTGAATCAGGTCCTCAGGGGTAGCTTTATAACATAATGTAGATGCCAGCATTTTTGTAGATCCCTCTTGATACCTATCTGCACATTTAGATAGCTGAATAGTAGTGAAATTCTGCACTATCAGATATCCTTACATCTCAGACAAGGTCAGATGTATCTACTACTGCAGTCTGTGTTAAGACTTTCTGAAGCTATTGGGCATCATCACTTTACATAAAGTGATTATGAGAAGTCATTAAATTCTCCCCTGAAAGTCAGAAGGCAAATAGTACTCTTTAACCATCCATCACTATTTCCACATGAAAGGCAAATGAAGCTCAGGAATTTCAAAGTACTTGGAAACAGAAATTTTACTGGGCATAGTCCTACACAGGCAGGTGTCTCTGCATGTGTGAGTGGGAGATGATGGGGAGAGAGAGCTGGGTGGTGTGAGAAAGCCTGTAAGGAGAAGCCTACAAAAGCAGCAAGGGCAGCACTGTGGGATGGGGAAAGTCCAGCAAGAGTTTTTGCAGTTCCTGGCCAAGAGAACCCTTGTACTAAGAAAATAAAAATATTTACAGTGGCTGAGGCAGCCTTTGTTGTGGACAAGAAAACAACTTGTCCATTTTTATGAACCAAAGTGTGCAGAACAGCTTTTATCAGAGTAAGAAAAACGCTGGACTCAAACCTCAGGTTCTCCCATTATCTGGAGTAATCTACAAAACTTTAATCTCTGTCTAGGTGTTTAGATTAAGAATTGCATGCATTGTGCCAATGCAGCGTCTATTTGTCCCAGCCATTCATTTTCTAGCAGCTGCTGCGTCTTCATCTGTGATACAGTTACAGTACACGTCCTTGCTTTTCTTTTCTGAATCACTTTGGAGATCAGCTATTGCTTTTTCCTTTTAGTTTTGGTGTTTTTATACAGTTAATCTGTTCAATTCCTAGATCTTTACTGAAGCATTTGCTTTCAAGGTTATTTAGACACTTGCTTCTGTCGTCAGTGTGTTCCCAACATCTGGATTTGAACAGAGGACATGGAGGCATGTTCTGAGAGCCACACTTTGGTCTGTCTTCTCTTCATGGAAACCCCATTGCCATATCCTGAATGCATAGGAGGAGAAAAGATTTGGGTACACACAACACCTGCACACCACTGGGTTCCCACTGTGAGGAATCCAGGAACTGCAGACAGATAGGGAAGACTGGTGCCCTCCAGAAGGTCCCAGACCTGGAAGGGAAAAGTAAATGGTACATTGTGAAGCACACCTCTTCCTGGCTGTAGGGACAGCCTGGGACACATATGGCCTAGACTACTGGTGATGAAAATTTGTTTAAGATGCTGTAGGCCAGATACTGCTTTGGTACTTGGTGACATTCTTTGCTTCAGGTGTCTGCCTTTGCTTGGCATCCTCCTGTAAGTTAGAGGTGATTGTCATTGTCTGCATGTCATTGTCTCCTACCACGGTACAGTGGGAGCCGTTGCTCAGTAGGTCCATTTTTGGAGGATTTTTTATTGTTGGTATCTTTGCCTCTTTTTGTAGAGAGGGACAGTCTTTAAAGATTTTGTCAGTTCTTGTAATTTAGAAGGTTAGAGCTGACAGTATCCTTTTAGTATTCTAGTACAGTGTTTTTCTGGTTTGCCATGCTTGTTTCATATAATTTTAATTTTTCTTTTTATTGTAATAAAGTTGGTGACTGACAGTGGGATTTTGAATGAGTGTATGTTTGACAGGAGAGTTTCATTAGCCCATTTATGCAAGTTCCCATTTACTTTAACTGTTCAAGCAGAACCTTGGCATAAAACTTTGATGAGGTTCATGATTTTTGTTGGCATGCAATAGACCTTCAAGATGTTCCAAAGTGAACTGCACAGGCATCTGTCAAACGCTTCCATAAGCCCAGACAAATTTAAGTCTCTAAATACTGTTTGAAATCTGCCTCTAATTGAACTAGCTCCACAATTTCTGGATTTTAAACCTGCCGTCAGGTTTTTTCTTGAGTTGAAACCTGCCATATTTGAGGGAATATAATGACTGCACTGGTTGGACCATCCCATAGCTCATGTCTATGAAACCTGGGATCACCTATGAATTGCAGATGGATCAGAGACATTTCCTGCTTTAGCTTGGCATATACTTTTTCCAACCCAAATGATGAGTACTTATCAATATAGGAAAGAGAAGACAAACTCAGAAATATTAATGACACCTTATTTTGTACCATAATTTGCAATACTAACCCCAACCCCCCCCAAAAAAAATGCAGAAGTAAGCCCAAGATAAAAATTTCTTATATTCCTTTTTATTTTCTGCTTGGGTAAGGCACTGCTGCTGACACATGTCTGTGGCCATAAATAGGCTCCTCACATAAAGCAATCCTTAAACCCATTTTCATCCAACTGTAGCTCATGTTCAAACCTGTCTGATTACATCAGCAATAACAATATCTTTTCATACAGGATAGTATGAAAATACTATCCTGTGCCCATGGAAAGAAGGTAAGTGCTAAGACTCCTCCCATCAGAATGCAAATACTGTGGAACTGCTTTCAGATTCTGCTCCATTGTGACTTCCCTAATGTTTTCTGAACTGAAAATGTATGGGAGTGAGCTTGGTTACTATAGCAGCTGACTATTTGATTAAGTATTCAGAATTTCTATCTGCACATAAGGTTTATTAAATTTGTTCAGTAAACTAGAAGATGTTGAAGATAAAAAATTGAATGAATGAAAACATTTTGTTGTGGCAATTTTGAAATTAAACACACAATTATTCATCTTGAAAATGTCTGCACAGAATGGGAGAGTAAACAACTCCTGAACTGCTGTTACCATTCCAGTAAATATGTCTTATTAGATTACTTAGTGCAAAGGAGAGCAGAAGTAGCTGCTCAGGAACAATTCAGAATATCCTGTATCTCTCACTTCTGAGAGCTGAGTGTTGACATACACATGTGCAGAGGAGGGAACTGCATTCCAGTCCCCACAACTCAGCTATGTCTTTGGTTCTGTCATTCTGTCAAATGCTGAGCCTGGACTGAAATAAGGGGAAGTGCATAGTTTTCTATCTTTACTAAACCAAGTAGCAAGTTTGAATCAATCAGAATACTATTTTGGTGAAAAAACTCCAGCTGCTCAAATAGTTAAGTCTGCCCTTCTACATGAAATTTGAATAACTTTATGTATGCTAATGAATTTTTTTAGGCAACTGTTATTCTTCTTTTGGGAAAAATAGAACTGTACTATCCCACAAAGAACAGCACTGCTCACTCTTCACCTTTCACATGGAGGTTGGAATTGCCAAGCGTGGAAAAACCACCCCAGGAGAGATTTGCACAGAACAACACTTCCTCTTTAACTCTGCAACTCTGCAACTGTCAGATGGGAAAGATGTTGTAACCAGCAAAAAAAAGTCTACCACCACACTACTCTCCTAAAATGCAGTCAAAATGCGCCAAGTGCATCGCAGCTAACAGATAAAAATGTGACACTGCAGAGATTCTTGCTCCCTGATAGACTTGGAGAGGACTTCAGAGCAGAGATGGTCTGTCAGCTGAGGCAATGTGTGTTCCTGTGTGTTCTCTTTCATTCAAAATCTGAGATGCCAGAGGTGCATTTGAGAGTGGGGAGAGATTATTTTGGATCTCTTTGCTGACTTTGTTGGTTACATAACATCTGCACTTTAAATGCCCACTCATTATGTTGCTCCCTCTGAAAAGTAAATTTACCTACCTTGAAAATATTTTCAAGTATTTGAGCCAAAAAGTGATCCTTTAAATCGCCTCAGATTCCTCTTGCAAATCTTGCCTCTTGCAAATCTTGACTCAGATTCCTCTTGAAAAGATTATGAACATTACTTTTAATATTGTTTGAAATACTACTCAAATCTTCCACCTGTTAATAGAAAGAGCTGCAATTTATGTTACAAAACTCTCTGTACAAAGTTCTGTTTTCTATCTCTTTAATAAGATTAAGATATTTGGATTTTTTATGTTTACTATGCTGAATATGCAGTGTTATCCCATGAAGTCCATCACTCAGGCTTTTTAAATTTCTGATTTCAATCTCAACAAACCCAAGGACTCAGAATGTATCCCAGTATTTCAGTTGTTTCTAATCATGCCATGAACAACTATCACAGAATAATTTCACGCTGTTTCCACCAAAACAGGTAACACAATGTGGAAGTCCCTTGGTACATACAATTCCAGAAGGTTTTGCACTTTCCTGAACAGACTGTGGAGCAAGTCCTTATAAGCTATTTCTGACTGATGTCCAGTTCAGCTAAATGAAATACCATGTCCTTGAAAACAAAGGAATAAGGTAAAGCTTAAAATATTCCACTGGAGACAATAACTTAATTATTGTTCTGCTTCAGCAATTTATGTCCAACAGATAGACAGCATTTCTCAGATTAGGCAAGCTACATGCAGCTGAACATTTTTAGGGCAAAAGCCACTAATGTGCTCATTTCTTGTCACAGGCTGTATCTGCAACAGCATATTTCTTCATGAGTGACAGATATAGAGTGACTACAATTGAAAGCAACTCTCCCCTTTGTCTGACTGGCTGTGCTTTGGTTCATCATGTGTAATGGTCTTGAAACTCATCCTCTGGTTTCCTCTTAGCTGAAACAAAGCTGAAAGACATTATGCAGAAGCACAGCTAAAAGCCATTCATTCAGTCTAAGGACCGGACTATGATATCTCTCTAAAAGAAATCACCATGAAAAGCATATAATGCGGACAGTGAGCTCTCACCACCAGCTGTTTTTCCCTCCAAATTTTTCCTGCTGTGTCAGACTATGTACTGATGTGACCAACTGGTTGGTATAAGCAATGTTAAATACTGCCCAGAAGACCAGTCCAGGATGTTTGTTCCTTTAATGCCATTTCTTTAACCTTGGGAGAGAAAAACTTATTAAACCCATAAACAATTAGAATCCATGATATTTATAAAGTAGCTAACAGTTTTCCTTTTGACCTTTTCATAACTGCATACTTTGTGTAATTAAAAATGATCTAGAATGTGATTATTAGAGCTATAGGACAAAATTATCATATTACTGTTTTTATTAATTAGCCATTCATCCAGCTGTTCTCTCTTGAGAAAATCTGTTCAGGCTGTTTTTCCCTTGAAATAAAATGTCTGCATCCAAGACTACCTGTTCTGCTTGTTCTTCATGATCCTCACGGACCAGAAATCTTCTATTACCCCAGAAAACTTCCATGTACTTTAGAAGCAGAAATTGTCACTTTCTTCATAGTCTTTCACTGAAGCTTGAAGGTTTTAATAATAAGTGAAAATAAATGAGAATGCAGTCACTTTGATATTTGCCTATATTCATACCTAGTCAGTTTCTGATGACATCTTTCAGAAGTTCACAAATCTTAAAGAATAACCTTAATAATAATGTCAGGGCATTCCTTTCTCATTCTTTTCCCTTTTTTCTTCAGTCCAACAGAATTAGGGAAATTGCAGCTCCGTAACAAGATGTACAAAGTATCAACGTTTTTCACCAATCATTGCATCACTAGGACTAAATGTCAGCAATGCTGCTCCCACTACCAGGAGTTTGCTCTGACAATTCTATTTACAGAATATTTATATTCTATTTATTGCTCTTACAGAACTGTATGAGCAAGAACTGGTACTAAAGCAATCCTCATGGAATAAAAAATTGATTCAGGAAATGGGGCTTTTGCAGGTCTCACTAATGGAAACATTCTTTCTTATTCAGCAGCTTTACCAGAGCATCTCTCCATCTGCTCTCCTCAGGAACTGAATGTTACCTTTGCTTAACTAAATAAAGAGCATTCGTAGATGGGATTTAAATGTACTGTTTAATATGGAATTTCTTCATTCAAGCAGGCATTATCTGAGGTGGTATAATGCTCATTTTGCATGTGAGCCCTGCATGGGTAGCACTTCCATCCAAACACTTGCTGGATTTGCAAAACCTTTAACAAATTAAACACTTGAAATATTACCAGTCCTTCCCCAACTGTTGTATGCGCCATCTGGTTTCATAGCTTGCCCCATTGAACTGTTGTACAACTTATATTTATTTCAGGCAAGAAACAGCTTTTGAAAAATTCTTGCAGAGTTTGACCTTTCTGGATGAAATTACCTTTCAATTTTGAGAAAAAATTAAGCTGATAGTATCTAAACCTCACATGGTCTTTTTCTTCTCTAGTATTTCCAAATTATTATATCTTCCATGTTACGTTTGAAGACCTATCTGACAATCACTCAAAAACTGTAAAACTGTTTCCCTAAAATAGTCAGCCTTTTTTTTTCTGGCATAAACTATATAACGCAACCCAACTTCATTATTTTTCAAAGTGTTAATAATCTCACAGAATTTAATTTGTGAGGTGTCACCTTGAGGACAAGATAAGACTGGTCTGTTAGACTGACTTGGGGAAAACATGACTATTTGACCCTTTCATGCACTTGCTAAGACAAAAGCATGGACTATTTATTTTAACTATTCTCAGACCCCAGAGTACCTGACCTAGAAAAACACTGGATCTGAGCTTCAAAAGCCTCATATTCATTAACTCACATCAGCTTCAACTCAGATCAGTTAATAAGCTTTGAGGAAATTACCTGATTGAATTTGTCTATGAATTGCAATACTCAGGCTGTGAATGGCACTGAATTCAATCTATGTGATTTCATATACTTAAATCTGTCTATCAAACAGTATATTTGATTTTACTTTTACTTTTGTGGTACAAAAATATTAAAAATCTACAACTACTCGAGTTGAGCCACAATAGGCGGGACTCACATCTCAGCTGCCATTTAGTGAAAATCTCCCTTCCCTGAAGGTTTTTAGCTTATGTTGGAATGCATTTTCTACATGTAGAGACAACCATCTAAGCAGTAATCCTCCTGAGGTTTCAGTGTGCTAAGGTAACTACTTTAAAGTTTTATGGGTCAAAAGATAGATACGGGAAATACATGCATTTTTAAAGAATATCCATAACCTAACACATCTTGGTATATCCCACATTGAACAGATAACAATCAGCACTGAAGCATACTGACTGTGCTAGGTGTGAGGAGCAATAAAGTGAAAGCATTTGCCTTAACACCCTTCAGTGCATTTACTCTTGCATTGTATCATTGGGAGTTCTCAGTATCAGAGAGGACACAAGACCTCTTATAACACCATAATAACTTACTATCCCTTTTGTGGGATATTACTAACATGGTTAACTTTCCTGATAGTGCTTTTGCATTTCTTCCTAAGATCAAAAAAGAATCAGCACCTTCTGATGCCAAACAGACACTATCTGAGCTGGTCTGCACAGATTCATGGGATTTCCTACCTACTGTTATTAGTGTTATTTTGACAGAAATCACAAAACATTTTCTGGGATGCCTGTTCTGTCTACTGCTCCTGCCCAGCAAAGGGCCTGGCTGTGTGTCCATGGCCACACAAAATACTCCTGAGGACACAGTTATAGTGCAGGACACCCAAGAACCAGTGCTGACAGACCAGAAAGCACCAAGCTTCACCCATCTCCAATCCTGCCTGGAGGGAATTGGAAGAACTGGGTCCTGCTGTGCCTAGAGCAAAGGTCCTGGTGCAGCTGGCCAGCAGCTGGGTACAGCATGTCCAGACAAAAAAAAAAAGGCAATGCTTGCCCACGTTTGGGACAACACAGACAGATGCTGCTTACCAGATATGCACAGAAAGGCATTTATTTCCTTAAAGTTCAAAGAAATTTCTGCTTTTAAGAGTGTTTACTGCTTATTTATAGGACATTTTTTGCCTCATTCTAAGTGACCCAGGAGTACTTTCTAGGTCTCTACCCTTTGCCTTAATCATTTGTGCAATGTAGATAATGAGAATTGCTTTGCAAATTATTTTGCATCTGTAAAGTGCTTTGAGATAATGAGATGAAAGACACAGGGAGCCTCACCTTGCCAAGAGGAGATCTGACAGGATCTCCCATAACAGTGCCCAGTTAATATACAAGCAATCGAGATATTGCTATTGAACATTTCAGGTGATTATGTCCTTCTCACACTGGCTGCAAGCAATTATTGGGACCATTTTCCCAGATTTTCTCTCCCTGCAGATTTTGGTACTCAGCCAGATCAGTTTTTGCCTGCCTCTCTTCCCTTAGGAAAGTTCTCATAGAATTTGGCTTACACATACCTGGGCACAATAGTAGTTAATTACTTCCAGCCCACCTGAGGGGAATCCTCCAAGGCACCTAAGCATACAACCCCCCCAAAAATGATCTGTAAGGCTACAGCCACTTGTGGGAGATAATTCACAGTCTTCAACCAGGTTTCTCTTACTAGGCATGGGACAGAGAAAGGCAACTTAAGGTGGAGTTCAACTTAGGCAGCACATTGAGAGGAGGCATCCTTATGCCAAGCAGGAGGAGATGTGCCTTGGGAGACAGGCATTCTGCAATCCTCTCCTGCCCTTTATGCATCTAACCACAAATCTATGCAGATGATGGTGTGTTTATGTCTATTGAGCTGAATACAACAGGGCCAGGATTGATCCTTCTCCTCCTCTCAGTGGCAAAAAACAATGAAAAATTTTTTTCTTCTTGATCAGAGGGTGGGATTATGGTTAGTGAATTGCAGTTAATCCAGAGTGATTTTTTTCCATATTTAGTTCTTGGTCTTTTTTCTCAGAACCTGTTGTAAATTCTGTGACTTCTGAATTTGTCCTTAACTTAGCAGTTGTGTCTAGCAGAGTGGAAGAGATACTTAATGGTTTTGTTCAAATTCATGCTGAAATCTGAGTGCAGCTTGCCTCACAGAGGAACAAATTATTGCCCTGATTATCAGGGAGGGAAGGAAACAAATATTCACACCAGAAACCTTGCACACTCCCTACTATCAGTGTGGTCCTAGAGTATTTCACACCATTTTTGGATGTGAAGTATTTAAATGCCTGGAAGTTGGACAATTGTGTCTCTCTGTCCTTTATAAGGCTTTTACAAATGCCTCAGTGAGATGCATCCTCGCTGATGGACTCACTAATGATACAGCCATTTTCAAAGTGAGTGCTATGAAAATAACTTCATAACATCTAACATCTTCATACCATCAAACATAATCATAAGCAATATCATTTCCCAAATGCCACCAAAATTGAAACTGGAACAGGTTTCAGCCATCTAAGTATCTGAGCACTTTCTTTCTCTAAAGAGCTTGTCCAGGGGAAGGAAAACAAAAGGAGCTGTTAAAGCTCTCCCAGGCTGGAGGGAATAAATTTTGCAGTAGTAATTATTAACAAAGCTTCAGGATCTGTACATAAAATAAATAAAATTTATTTATATTTTTATTTATTATATTTATTATGGACATTTCTAAGTCATGCTTATTTATTATCTTATTGTCAGCATTACCCTGGAGAATAATATTTTAAACAATCAGTGAAATTTCTACAGGTGTCCATTGTGAGCTCTATTTTTAAGACCTACGAGAGCAATAGACATAAATGTTCCCATACACAATAAAAGGTTGGGACTGGGGTTTATCGTGCCATACATATATGTACATAAATATTTAAGCTACTAAGCAAAAAGCATGGAGTTGTGTGGGCATCAAGCTCAGAGAGTTTCCTCTCCTTTGTACTTTTCCTCCTGAATAGGTCACCAGCTTTGTGATCTTTTCTGGTGTAACAGTACATCGTGTGGCTGTGTCCCACTTGGTCATCTCTTGTCATTAGAACTTATATTCCTACACCAGATAAGTACAGATATTACTCCATTTAAGTCCGTGTGACTTCCAGTTAGTCCAGAGAAGATGCTAGAAAAACACAGATCACTTCTGTTTATACCTTGGCCCCTCTGGGTCAGTTGATCAGTAGATGATAGCTTCCAGTTTTGCCATTACTAAGCAAAGACAATTCTTTATATTAGAGAGATAACAAGGATGAGTATTTTCATTTTTTAAAACATGGACAATGCTGCCAAGAATCTGAGAAGTCAAAGGCTGAGTCTGCTCTTCCTTAACACAGATTTCTATTCAGGATAGCTTTGTGTATGTGCCATTGCAATCAATCTCACAAGTTCTGACTGGAAAATCATTGTTCTTCTAGAAAAAATGTTTTATGAAAATGTATGCTTCTTACTATTATACACACTGGGATTGCCTTATGAAGTCTCCCCGGTAATCCTGTAATGGTGAAAAATAAGAACTTTCCAATACTTCTAAAAAGTATATTTGTTTGGACAACTGTGGTTTTAATCAAATAGTAAGGGCTGTCAGCAATCCTATTTTATGGATATTTTCGTCTTTGTCTTCTACTATTATAACTTTAATATATAAATATACAATACTAATTCATTAATGTATTAATATTTTAATAAATATATTTATATGTTTGGTTGTGCTGGGTATTTAAAAACCCAAGTTTTATTGCATTTTAATTGTAGAGCACAATGTATTCTGTGGTCAGACCAGTTAAACAGATATCATATTGCCACTTAATCAGAATTTTAATATCTACCTTTTGATAATAGTTCTTTCATCTCTTTCATCTCACATTCTTCCCTTTTTCTCATCTTCTTTATGTGTTTTCCCTACCTGAATATTGTCTGCAACATTATAATAGCTTCTTTCTAATCATATGCTTGTACTATTTTGAATGATAATATCCTTACATTTTAGTGGGTTTTTTTGTTTGTTTGTTTGTTTTGTCTTTCCTTATAAATATTACTGTACTTCAAAATATTACCATAGTTTTGAGACTGGTAAATCTCTCTGTGATACTTAACCTTCCTTCCAAAAAACAAAAGGAAAGAAACAAAGCTGACAAGAGAAATAAAGATGCCTGAATGCTGGTGCGACAAGCCTGATCTCCCACATTCAATGTAAGCCTTCTTCCCGTCTTCACCTGTCTTAGGAATAGTATAATAGCAATGCAAACACACTCCCAAATGCAAATATATTAAAGTTACAAAAGCCTGATCAGCCTTTCAGAGAGATTTCTAGCACTGTCATCTACCATAAACAATACACCCTTTTCCTGTTTAGTCTCTGTTGTCTATGCTGTTGGTATTTATTTAGAGGCATCTAATTTATCTACAAAATCAATGAAAATCCATATGAACTTCATAATCCCTGCTGTGCACAGTTCCTCCACAAATTCAAATTCAATTGCTCTTTTTAAATGTTTTTCTTTCTAATAGCAAAACCAAGGTATATTAATGTCATAGAATAAAAAAACAGTCCATGAATGTGTGTATTTATGTTATGGCTTTAAAAGCTAGTTCTAAGTACCTGCTAACAGAAAAAAAAAAAGTGTCTTTTTTTAAAAGGAAACCTGAATGCCTCAGTCAGAAGACTGTTATCAATTGTACTTTGGTGTTTCCAAAATGCTGGCTGAATCCAAGTATCCAAATGCTGCCACTTACCATTGTTATTAACAATTCCTCTGTCATTCTTGTCTGTAGTACACATCACCTGAAAGGAGTACATGGAGATGTAATTGAACTGAAACTCTCAGGCAACAGCAAGAAAAAAACTTTTAGAAGATTCTTTTCAGGGCCTGAACAAGCTGATGAAAATGAATCCACACAGGAACCACTAACCAAAAGCAATTGAAATGCCTCAAGATTTATGCAAGAAAATGGTGAAAACTGAAGATGAATCTTTTGCTAGCTTTGCAAATCCTAGGGAATTGCTGGCTGATGAAAACCATTTATGTAAAGTACCAGCTGGGTTTCCATTTCCTTCAACTACTCTGTATTTGAGAAATAATTGCACATTTTCCATCAGCAACATTTCTTTCTGCACTTACACAAAGGAAGAACTACTTGAAAGAGAATCAGCTTTACAATAATGCGCGAAGAAAAGGGACCAAAACCCTCAATGTACCCCAAGACAAACAAAACCCTCTGAAATCCCAACCTTTTCCTCACAGAGCCTTGTTCCTTCCACACCTTACAACCACAGGACTAGCCACCCCCTGGGCAGTGCAGGGTCTGGTGTGGAGGTTGGGGTGAGGGTGCTGCTGCCCAAACCTTGCTGATACTCGGGACAGAGCTGACATGGAAGCCTCCCTCCAACTACTCTTACCAGCTGGCTTTACGTCTAAAACCTGCTATTCTTGAATTCTGCTTCTCAACAATAGATAATGGCCTGGGGTGGGCTTTTATTCCATGTTATTTATAGCCTCTTGACTCATCTTTTAATCACAGGAGAAAAATGCAAACTCAGGAGTATAAACATGTATAAATCCTCCTCCAACCTGCTTCACTCCAGTAACTGTAGAGAAGAAGTTTGATGTTCAAGGACTTTATGATGAACAGCTTAAGCCCTTCAGAAATCTGAAAAATCTTCCTAACTGCAATTTTGGAGTCTTATTTATTACACAAGTTAATCTCAGTCTCCAACTAAGTAAAGTACAATTTCTTAGTCTGGCAGCAGAATATCACCTTTATTACAGGGTAGTGACAACAGTGCTATTAGCAGGAAATCAGTCATAACCTGATACAAGCCTGGAGTAAATATATGCCCTTGCCAGAAGATAAGTCCAGCAATGATATATCTTTGCTAAAAATTCAGTCAACATCTTTGATAAATCCTTCAAAGTTCAAACTGTGCTCTTCTTCACTGACAAACAGAGATTTGAAGGTGTTGAGAGGATATTGTGTTTGAATTTGTCATTTAACAGTATTAACCAAGCTCTGAATGGTACCAATTTTATCTTTAACCTAATCTGAACTATTTAGATTTCTCCAGTCTTAAACTGGACTTAATTTCTTTATGCTTTTCATTAATATCTACTTTAGGGGCATTGGACCCTGGTGAAAAAAAGCAGCACTCTACTGTGGCAGGGATACATAAGTTATTTTATATATCTTTCTCTTTTTAAGACCTTGAAAAGAATCAAAACAGGATTTTAAATTTAAGGAGGTCTACCTCAATTGTATGCACCCAAATAAAGAGATGCCAACAGGACAAAATGATGGTGGAAGCTCTCATATGTTTTTTGGAAATCCAATATGCATATGTGTCTGAAGTGCTATATAGTAATGTCCCTGCACTTACTAAAAAGGAAGAACTGGTCCAGGATGTGAAGGTCAGGGGCAGCCCTGCTTGGTGTGGCAATGAGATGGTGAAGACCAGGATCCTGAGTGGAGTCTCCTGCAAAAAGCAGGGCTGCAACCCTTGTCTTCAAAAGAAAACTCAAGGGTGAAACAGTTTGCCCAGAGAGGTTGCAGAGTCTGCATCCTTGGAGACACTCAAAACCCAACTGGATGCAATCCTGAGCAACCTCCCTTAGCTGATACTGTTTTGGGCAAAGGGGATTGTACTACATGACCTCAGAGGTTCCTTTCAGCCTCAGCCACTCATCAAATTCCCTGGTATTTTACACTCAGGGACTATTATAGTTAACAGCTCTTTACAAAAGCTAGAGTTTGATGGAAACCACCTCAGACAATTAGGGAAGATGGAGATAAAAATTATGTAGATCAATTATGAGACCTTTGTAGTCTGGTGTACTTTGACATATGCAACAAAGACCTTCATAATATTCCCCACCAGAAATTTCTTGATTGTCCACAGCATTAATCCAAACTATTAGAAACAACAATAAACTACTGTGCTTTTTGATTGGAAAGCACAGACTTAAACCCTCAAATAAGGCATCTAAGATTAAAAGCAAAATTTTAGGTATAATAAAAAATAAACATCATATAATGATAGTATAAATAATAATATATATTACTAAAATATATGTATAAACATCTTGATGACAGCATTTCTGTCTTTCAAGTATTTTTACTTCGATGTAAGAAGTTATCCAGTTATGGATATCAGTTATGTCTGATGGACTTTTTGTGAGGCATGACTAATTTCTGTTTTTACGACCACTTTCATCACATAAAGCAAACAACCTTCCTGTATAATAAGTAAAATTATTTAATGCAATTGGGCTACAAATGCAATCCTTGTGACTGTGCAATTACTGATTTCTCTATAGGGATGCATGAAAATGTTAATCTAAGCATCCCATGACTGGCAACTAATCTCATCTATGCAATACCAGAACACTAAGCAGGTTAGAGCATAGCGAGCACAGATCTGTGTGCCCAAATGGGGTTTCAGCACTTTCTTTTTTTATTATTTTGACTGCTACAATAGCCCTGCCTGACAAATTCCCTGGCTCTGCATCCACGGCCACACAAAACACTCCCTTGAACACACACATTGTGTAGGACACAAGAGTGACCAACAGGGAAAGCACCAAGCTTTGACTGGGCCTGGAGGAAAGTGGGTCTTGCCATGCCTGGAAGAAAGGGCCTGGGAAGTGTGACAGGATAAAGATCTTTTATGGCAGTCTAGAAACAGCAGGGCTCACAGAAAACTGAAGTTAGTACAGCAGATTTCATACAGACTTCACTGAGTGATGGGACAGAAAAAATCAACCTTTGCCTTAGAAACTGTTTTATCAGTGTGGAGGAATCACCTGAATAGTGAAGGTAGGTGTAGTTTCACTGGAAAATAGTTCTGCAAAGACCACAGAAGTTTGGAATAGTCAGAATCTATAAAGCTTTGGCCTGATTTTATGAGAAGTGGGATAATATGATATAACTTGGATTTTCCATTCATAAATGTTATACTGATGATTTCTGGGGAAAAAATGTTACAGATTTAAACAGCTTAAATAGTTATGATCTCCCTTGCCAGGGGAATTGCTAAGTGCTTTTTGTCTTTGCTAGAATTCAATTAATTTATTCCTCCTCTTCCATTGTTCATTTTGAAATAATTTTTTACAGTTCAAATCATTCATTGTCCCCCAAAGCACTCAACCACCTGCTCATCTTTCACTACATACTCCTGTCTTATGGAAACTGGATTTATACTTTCTCTTTTTTAATTCCCCAAAGGCACAAAAGCAGTGGTGGAAGTCCAGACTTTTCATGGCTCATATCACCAGCTAAATATAATTTATTTAAAGAGATTGAAATAGAGCTATTTAATAATATACAAGAAACACAGGGGAAGCACACATGGAGGCACTCAGAGGGCTTCCTCAACAGACATGGGTTTGCTCCTTTGAATATTAATTGTGTTAGAGGAATACAAATTTTCTCTTAAGGGAGACATTCTGTCTTCCCCAAAGATATTAGTATTCATAAAAATAATCTTTCTTTTCTTTTTCCCCTTTCTTGATGAGAGCCTTATGGACTTCAAAGATTAATTTAAGAAAAAAAAATCTTTTCCATATAAAATCAACTTTTTTGTGCTTGTCTTCCTTGAACCTAGTGGAAAATCTGCCTGCAATTGCAATGGCACAAGTAGATTAACTGGGACACATTTATGGGTATGTGCTTTTGGAGACTATTTAAATTAAATAATGCATGTAACATAGGCTGCTGCTAAACTATTACACTTCCAGAGGGGCTTTAGTTTCGTGCTAATTAAAATAATTAGCTCATCAATCTCTTTTTCACAAGCAGCAAATGTTCTCTTGTGGCATTGTAAAGGCTTATGTTGGCTGTGTTGGTTCCTCTACAGTCAAGAGACAAGTTTCCTAAAACCTCCAGACCCCAGCGTTTGGGAGCATGACCATCTCCTCTGAATATAAGGGGCCCTGAGAATCTGGGCAGCCACCCTTGATCTTAAAACCAGTGAGTGAATATTCCTGATGCCTCCTTCAGATCCTGGAATTATCAAAGGTGTTGTCCTTTCATCTCCATCATCTGTGGTTTATTCCCAAACTAGACCTAAGGAAAGAGCTTTTCAGTTTCCTGCTTTCCAAACACTTCCTCAAAAAATGTAAACCAGACCACATAGAGAAAATTAAATTAAGATTGGAAAGGAATTTTGAGTGATTTGGGAGTGATGAAATGAGATACTAAATCCACTTTTTCAATACTTTCCACATACATGGAAAGAAAGCCATGCAATTGAAACTGGAATTTATAATGCACTTAAAAAATTTGTAAAGAGGGGTAATAAAGTGCTTTCCCTGCTATTTTGCTCCTTATAGTTTAAGCAGTGCAGAATCAGCCTTCTACCTTGCCAAAAAAATATGAAATTTTAAACAATTATTCTCCCCAAAAAATGGAGAACTTGTAAAATCCTGGATCTGGTACAAAATGTAACTAATTTATCATTTAACTTAATTTTAAATCCAGTTTTTACAAAACTTCTAGTTAAAAAAAAAAGATGAATGATTTTAAAATAAAATTTCAGTTTGACACTAGAATGTGAAATAATCTAGTTTTGAAAATTTCAGACATATCACATGTACAACATCAAAGCTTTTTTCTAAATATTTTCGGTAAAAGGGCTAGTCAAAACTGCAGCATTTTCACTATCTAATTTCACCATCCATTTAAACTTAACGAAAAGCCCATTTAAACAAAGAAATTAACTGTTCCAGATTCAGGGAGTTTCCACAAGTAGTTTCATATTTTATTTTCATTTCCTTGCTATTAAAGAGGTGTCAAAAATAAGCCAAGTATTACTATTTACATACTCTTTCTATATTTAATTCTGGTGACACTCAATGAAAGCTTGAGAAATCAGAAACTTTCTGCCTAATGTTTGCTGGGAGGTGTCACTACTGGTAGCTGGGAGAAAGAGAAAATTCCCCAGCAGTTGCCAGTGCATTTGCAATCTGCAAAGCAATCCCATATTAATTTATTTTTCAGTGTTGATGTTTAGAGTAAAATGAGTTAAAACTAACATGATTGTGTATCTTTGTTGGATTGGGGATCCTTGAAGAGGATTTGCTCCATGATGCCATTACTTATATAGTAGGCTAAGCATGAATAATATGTTTCTCTCAACGTATTTTGTTCCCCTTTCCATTTGTCCTTCTGATAGACTTTCTGGAGCAAGACATTGCATGAAATCCATGCTCCTGTGATTGGCAGAAAGGTCTTCTTGTGACTGATTCTTTTAATTTCTTATTTTTAATTATGGTTACAGGGCAGTTCAATAATGCATGTTACCTAATGTATCTTGTGACACTAAAAAATGTAAAATCTATTTCCATAAGCATTGCTGATAGGAACCAAGTAATGAAACAGGTAATAGAAAGATCTAGGTAGATAAAGTAATTTTCTGGATGCACCAGTACTGTCATGTTAGCCTTCAAAACCAGGACTGTGCTGCATATTCTACTGGTACTGTGCAGTTTTCTTGCAGTTTTCTTATAAACCTTCCAGCTAAAAAGCCAAACAGAAGTGTTTGCTTTTTAACAGCCTTTTTATGAAAAGGAGCTTGGGAGAAGTTAAGATTTGAAACATGCAGAAGGTGTTTTCATGTAAAAAATTGAGTTCATGATTTCTGATCCACAGTGATGATACATTTCTATTTCCAAGTAAAGGTCTTCCTGTGCAGCATTTACTGTCTTACCATACTTTTAAAGACAGTGAGATTTACAAGGATGTAATTGTTGGTCCAGACAACTTCTAAAGTAATTTTCACACCTAAAATAATCCCAGAATACCAATTTAGCAAATATAACTACTTCTGACTTGCCTTCCTTGTGTTTTACTTGTCCCAGAAACAGAGTTTCACCCTCTTTGAAAGATTATTTTGACTACCTATCTATTTTGTGAACTCCCCATCACTCCCTCGGCCACTCAGAATAAAAATGTGTTATATTTAAGGGTATCAAAGACCAGAAATACTCCACAATTGCATAGACTTCCAGAGTTTAAGATCTCAAACAAACCCTTTATCAGTGGTAAAAGTGTGTAAAACAAACCAATAACTTACAAAAATAATTTTCTTCTAATATGCTAGCAACTGATCAAATAGCATTACTTTTTCTTACGTTTTCATGTGACAAATACTCATCAGAACAAATCATAAAGTCAATCATGGGAAATTCCCCCTGAAAATGGCATAACAGCTGACTAATTTCCTCACAGCACGGGCCTAGAAGTACACAGCTAGAAATAGTATAAGGAAACCAAATTGGAAGTTGAAGGTTAAGCCTTCAAGATTTTGAAAATGCCAAAATTAGAAATGGCTTCACAGTTTCAGCTTTGCTTGTTGTACCAGGTGGCATCGCTGCTAAGCCACGTGGTGACATTTCTGTTCCTCACCACCCAGTCTCAACCACCCTGTCCCACCAAAGCCCAGCACAGCCCCCAGACATGAGGTCCTTTCCCACCTCCAGCCTCACCTGACCTGCAGATCTGCCCTTTTGGTGGGCAGGGCACACTCTGCAGCTCTGGCCTTCTCTCATGAGAAGGAGAAAAGGCACCTCTGGCCAGAGGCAGGTAACCAAAAGTGCCTCCAGCATGGATCCTGAAGCTGCCCAAAGCCTGCAGCTTTGCACTGCAGTTACTGCTGCTGAGCAGGATGTTTGTGAGCAGGGCTGGTGTGGCCGACCAGGAGTGTGGGCACACCTCCCTGGAGATGCTGCTGGGCACCTCCCACAGAAGGAACCTCCATGGCCTCATGGCAACTCTGCAGCCAGGGAAGGGGCAGAAAAGGCTGTGACCAAAGACAGTCTCTACTGGAACAGGACACTTCTTTAGGGGCTACAATATGGAGAAAGTCAGCAATTGGCTCCAGGGTGATTCATCTGACAAGCTTCAAATCCCTGCCAAAAGGGAGAGTGGTGACAGATTCTCAGCTAAAAGACTGCATCATATATCAGCTTTAACAAAAATCTTGGGTATGAAGAGATTTACCTGCCACTTTTTAAGTTCACAGCCACCAAGCTGTGAACATAGTGCCTCTAAAATGTCAGCAGGAGCCCTGCCACTTGCTGCAATTGTGGGAAACTGGAAGGAGAACTGTACAGAGGAGAGCTGCTGGCAGTGTCAATGGAATGCTGCTGCTTCCAGCTGGAGGGCACATTTCTTGTGCCAGGACAGCACTGTCCCTCTGAACACAAGGAATTCCTTTTTTCCCTGCTAATCACCACAGGTTTAACCACCAGACTCTGCAAAACTACTGCTGCTATAGATGAGAAAGGCAGGGAAGGACAAGAAAAGGCTCTCTTAGGAGTGAGGGCACACGAGCAGTTTGACCACCAGAGGACAAGAATGCGGGAAGCAGAGGATAGTCACGATTGCCATCTAATGGCCAGGAACCAAAAAGTAGAGACGAGGGAGAGATGATATGGCTAGAGAAGGGGGAAGTGCAGGCTTGGGGCTGAGCCCTACTACCTGCTTCCATTTCTAACTGGAAATTCAATGTGTGGGATTCGCAGCAGGAAATGGCAAAAGGTGTTTAGATCTGACACCGAATTTTCTATTGAGCCCTGCAAATAATGTGGACAGTCAAGCTGTGCTTATCATACTGTTACATGTTCTTTAATGCAGGAAATGTTGCAGAATATCTACATACCTTTGGCTATTCTTTAGAAAATAAGAAGTAGAGAGGGGAAAAAGACCTGTTTCCATTTATCCATTTATAAGAATGCTGCAGACAAAGCACATTCTTGTTTAAAAAGTGTTAACTGCTCACCAGAATCTGTTTTTCTTTCCCCAGACCTTTCCAGAGTGCCACAAGCTAGAGGAAGAGTTTTCACCTGCAGAGTGCAGTGTTTCCCTAAAAATCTGGCAGCATGCATGATCACTGACATTGTAAAAGGTACTCTCCCACTCTGAGCAAAAACTGTTTTTTTACTAAAGACAACATGAAAAAACAATTACATTTTCTGAAAGAAGGTGCTCTTAATAATGATCATGCTAACCGGGGAAATTATGCGGTAAGGTTCAAATATGCACAGCTGTAGCAATCTAATTACAGTGATACTTTCTGGCAGCAAATCTGTTTAAAAAAGTGCCTAAGTATTATGTTTAGCATGTGAATAGATGGTGAGACTAACTGTGTGCTTAAAGTCAAGCAAATGATTAAGTTTTTTGGTAGATCACACCATACTTAATACGCAGGTTACTGCCAGGATGACTTCCTTTAAAAAAAATCTATTATTTGGTTTTTTAAAAAAATCTTACTATTTGGAGACATACACCTACTTCCCCGGAGGAGTTTGTTTTCACTTGTTTACCCAGAGCATCATCACATTACCATTCTACTTTACTCAGAAAAATTGAGTTGAGATTAATCCTTTTCCTTTTTTTTAGGAAAAGTTGGAGAGAGGAAAATGGCTAAAAATTTTCTTTTGGAAAGAAATATTACCTATTAATTATGGTGTTTGTTCAACAAACATAGTATATAGTTCAAATATGCAGCCAAAAAACCTCTGAAGCAATCTTTCAGGCAAATGGAATGAGTACATGCAGTCAAGGAAATGGAAGAAAACCATACTTGTCCTCGGCTACAGCAATGAATTCCACATCCACTTAACCTGTCAGGTTGTAATTTAGTAAGAATACTGCTTGGACCAAATCTCTACTTTTGCACCTTGTTAAAGTACATATAATAAGAATTTAAGACACAAATAATATTGGCCAGACTCACCAAAAGATCAACCATTTTATTTTTGGCAGCCCTTCACCCTTTTCAGAGTGGGATTGCATTTCTCCCTGGTGTATTGAGTGAAGGGTGCACTTCCATTAATTTTAATGAGTAAATTTGGCTCAGGTTTTAGTCAACAATGAGAAAGAGACACTGCCATAGAGGATTTATCTGACTGCTGTAGACACTTACCTTAGGGTCTTTGGCCTTTGGAGGTGTACAATTCCCTCTCTGGCTGCACAGAGGGAGCCTGAAGTGACTAACTTTGGATGACTAACTATTTAAACACCTGACTTTAAGAAAACAAACCCCAACCATATCTTTAAGAGTACTTTACCCCTCTCCCCCCTCCTTCCCCAGGAACTACGTGGCTTAGTATGCATGACATTCCTAAAAGGGGAAGGGGGGAGGCAGGGAGGGGAGGCCAAGGGGGAAAGAGAAAAAAAAAGTTCTTTTGCACTCTACTTCCCTTTCAGTTTCTTTCTTAAAACGGATGTGGGGAGCCATTAAATGTCAGCTCAGCCAGCCTGGCTCAAAGCTCAGTGTGACAAGGTCATGCAGAGGTGGTGAATGAATGTACTATGAATTCAGCAGAGCACTGCTGGCTGCTGCAATTCTGAAGGGGTCATGCAAGCAGGGAAAATGAAGGAAAGTGAGAATTTTTGCACAGAAATGGAAAGAAATAACAGTATATGTACTTTGTAGTTCATACCTTGGTGTTTTTTAGTTTATCATTATTTTTAAGCATCATTGTACTTTCAAATCTGGTCTGCTATTATTGTTAGAAAACTAAGCAAGCAAGAACAGTTGTGCTGGCAACTATATAAACAGAGACAGACATGCTAGAAATTTTTCTGTGGGCAGAGGAAGAATCTGGCAGGTATGCAAAGAAAAAGAAAAGGGACAGTTAGGAATGTGTGAGAAGGCTTGGAGAAGAATGGGAATCAGGCAGAGTGGCACACATGAGAAAAGATAAGCTGTGCTTTGTTTTGTTTTATTTTGCACTAAAGCACACACATATATCCAAATGAATGTGCACATACACACTCATAAAACTGCATGGTATGATCATGGTTTATTATAGTGAAACTTTTGGCTTTTCATGACTTGAAGAGTGTATTTTGTGACCTCTATGGTAAACTAGGATTCACATTTTTTTTCTTATGGAACAACAAGATATAGAGAAACTCCTTGCACTCCTTGATATCCATTGATACTGCAATAATTGTACAAAATGTTCAAGAACACAACAATATGCTTAAAAAAAAAAAAAAAAAAGAAGTTCCAAAGTTCACAGCACCTTACAAAGCATCAGCTAACAGTCAAACTGGTGTGAGTGGACTGCCTCAAGATGATGCACTCTGTATCCTGCCCTGGGAATCACTTTCCATCTTCACAAGACAAAATTAAAGATTTAACTACCATTGTCCAACCTATAAATATGATTTTTTTCCTGCAGCAGGATCTGCCTGGATGACACCATGAAGCAGGTGTGCTAATTTTAAATGCAACTTCCATCAGGATGTGGAGGCTTTCAAGAATCTCAGCAGCAGCAGGCTGTCTGCCTGAGAGAGCAATTTCCCCTTACAGCTGGATTGAAAAAATACAGGAATATGTTTAGGCATTTGCCTTCATATTCAATCAGGACATAGGGTTTACATATTTTACATAGTGTTGAAGTATTTTGTAATGGAACAACTCATTTCTTCATTGTTTCAAACGCTGCTGCCAAATACACAGGAGAAAGTGTGTTGTCCTATAAGAGGCTGTGAGTAAGCTTTAAAATATGGATATGGGAATAGAACATGCAAGCATCTGCCCTGATTAATTATTGGTATCTGCTAATAAGATGTAAGTTTCTGATTGTCCCTTTATCCATATGAAAATGATAGGATTAATATATTATGAAGCAAATAGGTTTACATACTGAAGCATTTTTGGCCAGGACAGACACTACAGAAAGCCTTTGCTCAAAAAAAGAGGGATGGAGCTTGGTTTGACCTTTGGATCTCAGCTGTGTGATCTCACTCCTGGTCTCAGTGATCACATGCTGTGATTTCAATCTCCATCCAAATGGAGAGAGAATCCAATCCTTTAACCCAATTCAGAGACTTGCTTGTGCCATCAACACTAAGACTTGTCCTGTGTCTTCACTGAAGATTTTGGAGGTGTCAGGGTGATGGTGCAGTGAGGCACAAGAGCCCTGATGCTGCCGTGAGAGGAGTGAGAAGTGACTGGGGGCTGTGGTCGCAGAGCTGTGAGGGCTCACATGGTGGGCCGAGGGTATGGCTGTGCACTGGGCTCAGATGTGCTGCCAACCAGCAGGAATCATAGAATCACAGATTCACATTGGAGACCTCTAAGATAATCCAGTCCGACCATTAACTCAGTGCAGCCAAATCCATCACTAAGCCATGTCCCTTAAGTGTCACATCTACACGTCTTTTAAATACCTCCAGGAATGATGACCCAACCATTTCCCAGGGCAGCCTGTTACAGTGCTTGATTACCCATTTGGTGAGGAATATTTTCTTATTATCTAATCTAAACCTCTCATGATTGCTTGTGACATGGGAGAACCTCCTTTCAGATGCTTGCAGAGAGTGGTAAGGTACCTCCTCAACCTTCTTTTTCTCCAGGCTAAACAAGCCCAGCTCCCTACACTGGTCTTCATAAAACCTGTGCTCCAGACCCTTCACCAGCTCCACTGACCTTCTCCAGACATGCTCCAGCACCTCCATATCCTTCTTGAAGTGAAGGGCCAAAAGGCATTATTTATTCCAGACCTTAGAAACTCAGACACTTCACCCCTGTGAGTGCTATGGGTTTAGTCTTGGTTGGGCTCAGAGATGAGATGTGACAGAAATTAATTTCTTTTTAAAAAAGAAAACAAAAAATGGAACAGAACATTGAAAGGCTGCAATGAAAATCCTGTGGGGTAGCAGAGGTGTCTTTCCTGGCTCTCAATGCATCAAGTTGTGCTGTTCATCCATTTTTTTTAATGCCAAAAGGAGAATTATCCTGATAATTCTTCAATAGCAGAATTATCAATATTTTGGAAGCTGCTACCCCTCCAGAATGTCTGCAAAGGGTCAAATATAAGACAAAGAGAAACATTTCCATCCAAGGTTTCTTTACATTAAGATATAATTTTTGGCACTTCATTTCACAAGAAAGACTTCCATTAATATCACTGTGACCAATGTGGGAAGAGGATACTCAGGCAGGGGATCAGCATTAGCTCCATTGATTCCTTTGTGCAAATTGCAATCCTTTCCACTCAGAGCACAGACTGTGGCTTACACCCCAAGTTTAGGAGTCCTTAGTGGACCCAGTGATTTGCCTGGAAAATATAGGAACAGGCAAGAGTCTTAAGATCCCCATAAAGCCAATTTCATGAGGAAACCTCCTCAGTCAACAGATCCCAAGTTAAGTTATCAGACCTACTTAGTGTTGACTTTAAAGGGAATTAAATACCAAATATCTCTTAGAATCTGGGTAATGCATTGGTTACTAAAGGTCTCATATTAGCCATCAAAAAGTTAAGCGACTATTGTGAGGTAGTCCTTCTGCACTCTCCTAAGGTCAATGGGATGGCAGTGAGAGGAAACTGGAAAGTGATTCATTTCCTCAACCTCTATTGGCTGAATTGGCTGAATCACCTAAACGGTTGCAGTTATTGTGGGAAGAGTCTGGGCTACAGCTGCAGACTGACTTTAGGTAGGATGACTCGCATCCTCTTTGATGCTTTCAGCATCAGTCAGGGCAATCAGGGAGTGTCCATTTTTTTGCAAGTGAGACTAAGTTTTCCAAGTCAGTTCTGTTTTTTTGAAAAAGACTGTGTCCATCAGGCTGCCAAAAAAACCCCCCTCTCAAAACACCTCTTACCTTGGTAGAGGACGATTGATGATTCTTCCTTTTAGTGGACACATTTTGTAGGGGTTTCCCATCCTGGCTGTATTTCCTCAGTTTGGTTATGAGAACAGGAGCGGTCTCATGGGTCCTAAGGGAGTCAGGATATTTTACACTTATTGCTTTCCCATTATCCAAAGAAAAAAATTGGATTGGCTTGAATCCTTGTTGGCAGTACTTTATCATGATGTTATCTTCTGGGTATTCAATATTTTTTCTGAGGCTTGAAGGTAGGCTGTTAAGTCTATTATGATGCTGTGTTTCTGTATTCCACCATTTAAAAATGGCTTTAGACTTAGATCTTTACAGCTTTTCAGAGATCTCTCTTGTCTCTTCCACATTTTTTGAGGAACCCCCTAAGTTATTACTTTGATTTGCTCAATAAATATCTTGTCAAATTTCATCAGAATGATTCAGCTTGAACACATTTATCTCAACTTCAGTGTCTAACTCCATCTTCCCTTAGTTTGAATGCCATTCCTGTGTTCATCTGTCTAAATTAGTGTAATTAAGTCCTTCACAGAATTTACCTTTTGGCACCCAAAGGCATAAAGTATTTTCTCATTTTGTTTAAAATTTCTTAGGGACACTTAAGTTTTAGCCACTCATTTGCTTGGAAGTTTTTATTTCATGATTGTGGATACTTTATAAGTCCCACCCCATATTAAGGCAGTTGGGCATCACCATCGAGGTACAGCAATTGTCTGGAGAATGGGAGATCCTGTGGTTTCAAGCCATGCCCCTTGCACTCATGCTTCTGCAACGTTTTCAGCCCACCATGGTCTGAGGTTCAAGATGCTCTCCTAGTATGTTAAAATTTTAATCCCACAGGGTCTGAGTAGCTCCACCTACCTGGAGGTTACCCCATCTTTGATGCCAGAGTGCAAAGAGCAGGTACTAGCACATGCTGCACCTCTGCTCTGCAAAGGGCCAGGGGACATTGCAAGGGGGGGACAGAGGGGCCCAGCATCCCCCTGAGCACCTGTGAAAGGCACCACCTGTGGGAAATGCCTTTGGTCCCTCCATAGTCAAATCCAGGAAACACAATTACAATCAGGCTACATCCTCCCCTGCAGCTTCCTGAGCTCCCATTGTAGGATAAGTGTGGTGGCAACATTAAGGCAGATTTGGCTCTTTCCCCTGCTCTCCAGGCTGCACACTGAAATGTTCAGTGAAGCATTGCCTATGTTGGGCATCTGGATTATGGCAGGCTGGATTTCATCCATCTAGTGCTGATGATGTATTTATAAAATCTCAGAGGAATATTGATATTACGCAATCACACGAGTAGTTTAATACATCATTTGAAAAGTGGCAGATTTATATAAAGTATTTAAGATGCTGAAAGAAGAATTAACCCAAATTCCCGTTTAAATATACAAAGTCATTTTACAATGTCTCTTGAAATCTTGCCCAAAAAAGGCTTGGGTCAAAACTTTGTGTCAGAAAATAATTAATCAATTTTCTGAAGGAAGCTGATCAGTCTCAATTTTTACTTCATTCTTTCTCCATTACCAAATCAGTCCTTTATCTTTCATTCCTCTCCTCTGCCCATTCATTGAAAGCAGTAGCTTTCTCTCCCCAAGACAGTTTTGCCTAGAAGTATCAAAAGTAAGTCTCTGATGTCCCCACCTCAGCTGATATCACACACCATCAGCCCCCCTCATAGTCTGGGTGTAGTAGGGGGTGGCCACCAAATTGACCTATTTTGGCACCAAACCACAGGACAAAGACAAATGCTAATGGAATATATATTTAGATAATATCCATGGCATGTCTTAGCTGGTGCAAAAGAAATAATGGAGCCTCTTAAGGTTTTAAATTAAAGGTAAGTTACTGTGGATGCTGGATGCAGATGGGTAACTACTCAGATTAATAAATACAAATAATTTCTCGTGCCAGCTGACTTTGTATTATTTTCCCTGAATCAAAAGGGACTTTGGGTATTCAAAAGATCCAATGGCTGCAATAAAAACAGTAGTCCCATATGTGACTTCTTTGTCTGTGTCTAGTTTCAGTTATCACAGTGAGTGTACTGTGGTCACTGTGCTTTGCTCTGTTCTCTGCCTAGAAAACGGAGAGGCAGTCTTGAAAGCCATTACAAATACCCATTTCAAGAAAAAGCATCCTGATGAAGACTTAATAAAGGCAATGAATGACACATAGAGGAAAAAGAATAACTGGGGGTGTTTGTTTATCACTTGCCCTCATGTAGCAAAAGCAGATCTCCAGTGAGAGTGGAACACCATGCATCTGCTGTTGTTAAAATGATTTCTCATATAACTAAAAATTAACTGTGTGAATTCCCACTAGATATCACAGCGAAGAGTTTGGTAAAGCTCCTGAAAAGTGCTATGAAACAAATGCACAGTTAGGGTCTGTTCTCCTGCAGGAATATAAAGCCTCATGCCTCACTCCAAAGCACACTGGTGTTCTCACATCAATAACAGATGCAGAAGCATCCATATCTAAGTCTTCGCATGGATCCTTGAACTCTGCCATATTGATCACTTACTGTACTCAGACCTGAATATTTACCTCCAGCCTATTTCTCCTGCTGTTTCTAATCTATGGCACTATTTTTTCCTCACTATCTGAGTTCAGAGTCCCCATAAAAGATGTTTCCCATAGGTTTGTTGTTTTTTAATAAAGCAGTTACCTATTCTCATTTCTCCGTTCTACTAGTCCTTGCATTCTAATGTCTTTGGAAGCATCATCTTAATATTTTCCAGAAGCAATATTAACACATCATAGAATATTTTCTAAGCATATGTTAAAACTCCAATTACAATTCAGCTAATGAAGCCATACAAATGTTCAATTAAATAAAACATATGCTGTGCAGTCTACCCACCAAAGTACTTGCCCAGCAGTTGACTGCAATGAGATTATATGGATTCCTCTCAGATCTGCTTCTTCAAAGCTTTTGGGGTGACTTACTGACTTAGAATATTGCAAATTAAATTGAAAACTAGTGAGTTTTCAATTTCTCTCTCTGACTGTACGTTGTTCATAATTTCATTTTTACCCAAGAACTGGAAACTGAAAATTCTCAGCATTTCCTCTTGACTGACTCCCTTCATATTTCTTGCTTATCCTCTCTTCACTTAGGAAGGAAAAACACCATAAATTGTAGGTTTCTTCTTTGTTTTTCTTGTTTTTAACTTTAAAAAAATGGGTAAAACTGGTCTGCAAAATCTTTGCTTCATCTTCCAAATAAATTGTCTTATTTTCCAACTACGGTGTAAACAGCAGCTATTGGCAAAGTCAGCAAATCCAAAGCAAGTTATTTATGGAGCACATGACCATGGAGTTGTAAGCCCACACATTGTAGATGGATGGGGATGTTGAAGCAATTGTGCCCAGTGGTATGGGCTGAAGAAAAGTGTTTGAACAAATACCAACAGAATCTTTTATTTCTCGTTGAAGTATTCTATGGATTAATTGAGACAGGCAACTAAGTACCATACTGCTGCTATTAATAGAGTTGCATTCCTGTTTTTCTGATAACCTGGTATTACTCTGGGAGAGGATATGTAATTTTAGATTACTCATATTAATGAATTTTAGAAAAGAAGCATACTATCTAATTATTAACAGTATTCCCTTAATGCTCAGAGCCTTCCTCATGGCAGCGTGCTGGAGCTGCACAGAACAAAATGATGGGTTTAGACACACTGTAGGAATTGGAACAGTCATTTTACTCACCAGCAAATGATAAATTAACTTCCTGCTGTAACACTGCCCAAGCATCAGCAGGAGAGAATCTCTTTAGACCACTGTAAATCATTACTCACTCAGCAATGAAATCACCCCACATTTGCAGAGTCCTAGTCCCTCACTGTTTTGAAGAATTTGAAGTAAATTTGAGATTTTTCAACCTCATAGCAAAGATGGTGATAGTAGTAAGATGCATGTGGACATTACGTTTGTGCATGAACCCACTTCAGGGCTATGTTTCAACTCAGGATCATCTTTTAATGGGTGAAAATGTGTGGCTGGGTGCTCCTGGGATCTAGATGGGAGAGCTGAGCAAACTGGGCTGTGCAGTACATACTGCTACCCTCAGCGTTAAGCAGGGGTGGATGCCACAGGATGATGAAGCTTTTCAGGAAATGCATTTTGTCTGAGGAGCCTGAATTTGTCCTCTTAAATGATTTTGGTCCTGTCAGTAACACATCCAAATAGAGAAGACTCTCCATTGCCCTGCTGCTTTGCTTTCATTTTAGTGGTGTGTGAACTGGATGTGCAACATTAACCCTTACTGGGTAGGGTGTTCTCCAACAAGGTAAAAAAGGTTAATGTGAATGACCCTCAAATTAAGAAATATCACTAAAACCATTGAGTCAATATAGCGTAATACAATATAATTTCATAGGTATACTATATTATCATATTCCATTAAAAATGTACTATGATATTGTGCTACATTTTTATGTTGTATATCATATGTATTACATATTCTATATTCTATGTTCTATTTTATTGTATATACATTATATATATGCAAAAATACATATTATATATTGTATATTATACATATACTATATATATACATGTACAACTAGTGTGGTCTGACCAAACATTAAGGAATTCTGAAGTGATGCAATTTCTAGATCTTTGATAAACTTGGTCAAGAGCAAAGCACAGGGTGCTCAAAGCAGCTTATGTGCCTATTTCAGAACACATATGGATCTTTTCTGCTCAAGTTGACCTGCAGTGTCTAAAGCCTGTGTTTCCTTGAGTACTGATGTTCAATCTGTGCAAACCCATGGCAATCCCCAGTAAAATCTGAACCCTACAATTCATATATATACAATTGAGTTCCCTCCAAATAACCAGCAGACTAATCAGTGGCAGAACTAACACTAGCAGATGCAGTGTAAAGTTTATTGTGGGAAAATGAATCCCTTATGGAATTGGAGAGTGTGTCTAAATGAACAGAGTTAACAACTATGCTCAGCATGTATTGGAGAGAGAGAAATGAAACTTCTCATCTAGTACACACCTCCCTCCAGCTGTCCTGTTCAGGCATGGCTTAATTTTAGACCTGGATTCCTGGAATATCTTAGCTATTATGACAAACACTGCGGACGTGTAGCATTAAAAGTGTGTGTCAATACAAACCACAGCCCACTGGTGGCAGCAGTTCGTCACGAGTGGACAAATGCTGCTTGAGCAGCAGGAGGTCTGCACACAAACACGTCATTGTGGGCAGACAGCCAGCTCTCACATCTATTTTCATCTACAGGGATGTTCCTCTTTCTCATCCCATAATTCCAGTTTCAGAAAGACCACTGCTGTGAAATAAAAATTAAAAGTGAGGGAATTAATTGTCCGAATACAATGAGGCTGTGCATGTAAGTTGAGATGTGCTCCCTTTGGAAAGTTTGGTACCATTCCCAATTTCACACCATTTTGTATAAGGCACAATGAGAAACTGTAATAAGTGGAAGTTGGACTCAATCGCATCCTTATTAATATCAGTGGCAAACAACCATGGACTGAAAAAAGTGGAACCTACATATTTTTACTCTTTCTCCTTCTGTGTGATAGCTTGCATTCAGGTGCAAAGTAGCTGTACACCTCTCTGCATAAATGAACTCTTCCTGCCTGCCTGCCAGCAGTGACATATTTTGGCAATAATCCACTATGTCAATACATATTAGTGTTACTGTTGTTGTTTTCCCTGAGCATGTGTGCAGTAACTTCCTACCAACCTTAAAACATGCCAGGGAATGCTTTTGTTTCTGTTAGATATAAACAAACTTGTATCTATGATAATGAGCAAGAGGTGACACTTGAGATGCCACAGACCCTGTTACCACCAGAAGCTGTGAGTAAAGCTGAGGGTTTGTCTTCCTGCTAGGGAAAATGGACATTCTTCCATCTGTTCCCACCATCATTTTTTTCTGCCATCAACCATGTCTGTGGGTGCATGCATCTAAGCCTGACACTTTATACACAAAATTCACAAGCTTTATCAATTTTTAATCTCTAGACTGGTCCCTTCTGTGTGGAACAATCTGAACACTCCTATGGGCAAAGCGGTGCATTCCTCAGGCCCCTGCCAGCCTGTCTTAATGGCTGCAAAAGCAAAACTAGTCCAGGTGAGATTGTTTGAAAAAGTGAGACATTGAAATAGCCTGAGAAAATCCTAAATACCTACCAAGCACAGGGTCCTTTTCAACCCACACAACCTGCATGTGTGACTTTGCTTCAACAGATGTCCCTACCAGTCCACACCTCTGTTTACGCTTTGACATTGTAATTCCCCTGCAACTTAAAAGCAAAATGTGAGAGAAAAAGACTCAGAAGTTTCAGAAACTGTGTGGGTGCCAAGGAGACACGTTTGTCAGGTGATAAGAGAGCTGTGAGATGAGAGATGTTGTGAGAGCTGTGCCTTTCATCCTCAAGAAGGATGAAAGCCCCCAACACACACACACACACACACACACACTCCTAGTCCATGCCACCTGTGGAATACACCAGAGAAAACAAAAATCCGTGGTTGTGGTGTTACAAGGAGCACTTCTTCTCCCCTGCTTTTTGCAAACAGGCACTATAAAGAAAGCATCACATCAATAAAATTTAAATGACTGGATGTGCTTTACCTCAACAGCTTCATCACTCACTTCTTACCCTGGTATAAGATTGAATGTCAAGGACGTGAGTCAGGTTCTGAGCAGACCTCCTAGCTATTTTCATGTCTTGTTGCCTGGCAAACTTAGTTTCTTCTATTTTCTTCTTCTTTTTTCTTTATTTTCTCCTAAAATTAAATTAAGAAGAGAATAGTTCTGAGAAATAAATAGATAGATTAGATAGATAAACGCACGTGTAAGCTTTGAAAAACCTCACCTGCCTACAACCTTACAAGGGACTAAAGATTGTTGCACTTATATGGTTCTGGGGAGTTGAAACCAAAGGAGCTTGATAGCTGAATATGCTTTAGATGGTTTTAAAGCAAATGCCTCAGATATGGCTAGCAGCATTCAGCACAAGTGGTAAAATCCACCCAAGAAAATCAACATAAAGCAATAAACCTGGGGTGAGTTCTAAGTTGCCAACTCAGAGATAGCTACATACAGAGCACATAGCACAGGTGTGGCCTCAAGGGTAGTGCTGTTTTCCTAGCTAAATAAAATGAGTCTTGCTGTATGCTCACACACAATGACTTACACTACTCTGCTGTATCATGCCAACTTGTCATGAGAATGCTGGATGTGGAGGGAGGGAACCCCAGTTTGGAATGACATAATGCACCTAATTGATGATGCTGGGTATATTTTATTGCTCTGAAACTCCTCCATGAGTACAGTATGCAATGTGGGTATCCTGGGGATGGTCTCTATTTCCCTACTTCTGTGCTGTTTCCTAGGAGTAAGTGAACTGGCAATCCTCAAAGGGACTGCCAAAGCCCATACAATAGCCTCGGCAGTTTGACGCTATTAGTCATTGTTTCATTCTGAGTGTTTACTTCGGTCATTCCTTTTTCAATGGAATTCTGATAAGAATAGCTGCCTTGTCTTTTGTACATATGGATGTCTTTGTATGTTGAATAGACACCACAGTATTTTGAATGCCTATCTAGCTTTACCTTTGCGTTGAAAGAAACTCATATTCAATAATGGCATAAAAATCCAGTCTTTTAATTTGCCTGAGATTTCTGTCTGCAATCTCTATTGGCACTCATGCACATGCCATAAAATTAGCACATTTCCTTAGGAGAAACCTAGCATTGCAGGAACAACGGGCTGCTGAGTTGCACTAAGAGAAATGATTCATCATGCTTTTGTGATGCATAATGCTGATGTTGTTTGATCATGCTTTCAAAATTATTATTTTTACTCATATAAATGAGAGGAAAGTTCCTGCAAAACTCAGAAAGTGATGGCAAGCACTTGTGAAACTTTGGCACAGAGAAGCTTTTCTTCAGGCAGGAGATATGCTAGGGTATTGTTTTCAGTTCTCTCAGGTACTTTGCACCTCAATCACCGTTTCTAGAGATAGCTTTCAAACATAATGTTTGCATACAGAATCATGGAATAACCAAGGTAGGGAAAGACCTGTAAGGTCATGAAATCCAACCATTAACCTAGCACTGCCAAATCCACAGCTAAACCACAGCCCTATGTGCCCTGTGTGAAAAACGCAAGACAAGTAACCAGAAGTTTGGTGGCTCTCTGCAAACTTACAGAAATCTTTCTGGACGTTTGAGACATACTTGTCTTGCTTCTTCTCCATTTATTAAAAATTTCAGAGCATGATGACAATAAATTCTTAGCATCCCTGAAAAGCCAGAAATGACAGCTGAAGGCCTTCTCATTTTATTTGCTTTGTCATTGACGGTATGCAGGCAGCCTTCCACTTGTGGTATTGAATAGCCTGGCTTCCAAACTGTTGCATTGCCACAGCTTTCTGTGTGCATTAAATAAAGGCTGAGCACTCTGCATTTATTGTTTATGGGTAGAGGCAAGGCAAGGAAAACAGAGTCAGGCAGATTGGTGTGGGAGAGGAGCATCTGCTACTGGAGGGTATTTAGTTTTCTGTGCAGCATTCTGAGATTCCTAGCCTGGCTTCCCTTCCCTTCCCTTCCCTTCCCTTCCCTTCCCTTCCCTTCCCTTCCCTTCCCTTCCCTTCCCTTCCCTTCCCTTCCCTTCCCTTCCCTTCCCTTCCCTTCCCTTCCCTTCCCTTCCCTTCCCTTCCCTCACTACTTTCTGAAAGTCATGACCTGTTGCAAAGTTCCCTTTTGTGAAGCACTGTAAAAAAGGAAATGCCGCTTCTTGTAAAGGCAATTAGTGCCAGAATCTGTCCAGCTAGGACAAGTATTGCAATCCCCCTCCTGAAATTGAGTTGGGGGGGGGGGGGGATGGGAAGGTTCTCCTTTTAAAAACATTGCTCCGTGAATCAATTACCCTTTTTTTCTCTTAACTGTCGGTAGCAATTGCTGGAATGTGACATACCACAAATATTGTGTTCTGGTGTTTGAACAACTGAACACCCAAGCCCTGATGTCACTGTCAACACCCTGCTGCTGTTGGCAGGAAGGCAGTGCAGCAAGCGACTGCCCAAAGGGATTGTCTCTTCACTTACACTCTCGGGCTCACTGCCAGCTCCCGTTTCCTCTAGCAGTATATGGAGTGAGAGAAAGCATCCTCTCTCAGAGAGTCAAGCATGTGAAAAGAAGATTTCACATGTGAAACTGAGACCTGGAAAACAATCACTTGGCTTTCCTTTCTTTAATTTATTTCCCATACGATGGAGAAATTTGCATAGAGGGTTTATTTTTAGCTTACTAGTCACTGTATGTGCCTGGAATGCCATTAAGAATAATAAGTTGAGATGTGAATTAATCTTGGGTGCTTTATCGCATAGATGTTTCTTGCTCCTTTACTTTTTTTTTTCATAAATATGCAAACTCTATGGCAGAATTAGCACAAGGTTAGAAGATTTGTACTCCTGATCATGTTTCAAAACGTTGTTCGAATGGAGTTCAAGGAAATGTCCACTGAAGTCAATTTGAGATACACACACTTCCACTGACAGCTGCTGACATCTGATTAAGGCCCTGTCGCATGGCCTTGAGCAAGTCTCTTATCACATTTAAGCAAACAGGATCAGTATGTACTTACCTGGAAAAGAAATGCTCATGTTTTTTATAAGGCTTCAAACTTGAACACACACAAATGAGATGCAAGAACTATGGTTTACCACTTACTACCTTTCCTACAATGTGAATTTCCCAGGATGCAAGAAAGAACTTGCTGCCTTGCTCTAGTTCAACCCTCGAAGGTGTTAGCTGAAAACGATGTTAGCAAGGGTCCAATTTCCTTCTTGCAAATGGAATCAGCAATGTGCTGAAGAGTGCTTCCCTTTAATATGCAAATGACTGAGGGGGTGCATGTCTAGCAGGGAACTACAACACCAAATATTTGTTTTCTTTTTTTTTTTTTTTGTTGAATTATTTTTAAATATTCACAACAAGAAACTACTGACACAAAAATCAATGAAGCACTAAAAAAATATAAAATTATCAGCTCATTAATATCCAAACTAAGAATTCCTAAGTTAGCTATCCTTTACAGCTCATGGCCTGGGATATTTATTGAGAATGTCAGCTCTGTCCCATCCAAGTGTGCTTTGTTATCTTCAGAATTTAATTGACATGGGACAGTTTTGCCTGAACCAGTATCTTCCTTGCTTTCTCTAAGTAATAACAAACAGAAACATACACAAAAAGACAAGGAGATGGGACATTTCTATAGCTATACTACTAATGCAAACTGTTATAGAGGGGATTTACTTCTACAGAAATCAGCTGACCTCTTGCCACCAAAATGAAACAACCCTCATTTTGCTTCAGCAGAAAAATCTTGCCTTCATATGGAAAGTACATGTAACATTTCTAAAGTGCTATGATTACCTCAGTATTAATCCACTAGAAAGAAGGTATAGGAAGGCAGAGAAACAGCAACAGTGTAAATCTTTTGTCACTGTGTCTCAGAACTATAATTGAATCCAAGCTCAGCAGCGGAATCTGATTTGTAGATAGCAGCAAAGCTTCATCTAAGGTCGTGGCTTACACTGATTTAGGGGATCCATGGCTCTGTTCCAAAAGGAGCAGAAGCAAAAGAAGGCAATGTGGCTGCTGGACAAGCAGTTTCTGAAAAAAAGCCAGACCCCAGTCATACAAGCATTTGCTGTTCTTTAATTTCGGAAGCGCATTTCCTGCACTGAAGTCAGGGGACTATGGACTTGCTTAGACACATCTGTGAGAAACTAGAGCAACCCACGAGGAGAGCATTTATGTTACAATTACTCTCACCTAAAAATCACAAAAATCTTTGGCAAATCTGAAAAGTCTGGGACTGTAACATCATTGGGGATGCTTATTAACTGGTCATCAGGGAAATTTCACAATTCCTAGTCATGAGGTTCAATGCCCTAAAGTGTCAAAGCAGTAAAAGGCCATAAACTCGTTTTACAGAACTTGCTCAAAAACTAGCAGAGTTAGCTGATATCCAACACAGAAGATTCTTTGGGAACATTTTTAATACCATTACTATGAAAATCTGTAATATATCCCCAAATTATATTATATATTCCTCATAATTTCTTTCCTGATTCTTTTGACCCTCAGTCTTGCATAGTTCCTGGCTCACACCATGTTCATCTCCATTGTGGAGATGCTCATGAACTGCAGGAGGGAACTAGACTTTATACACCACATCCCCAAATGCAAAGGAGTTCAGCTTTAGGAAGACTGTGGGCTGACTGGAAATCCTAATTCACTATAGAAAGTGTTATCGGGATTGCCATGGGGACAAGATTTTACCTCCTTGAAAATACAGCTCTGGAAATGCTATGAAAAATAGCCAGCCAAGGGGAGGGGACAGCCATGAAAAAGAGAAAGCAGCATCCCCAGGGAATTTACTGAAATGTATTTACAGTTCTCCTTGCATGTATTAATACATGTTTGTGACCAAGGGCTTTTAATTCACCAGCAATCACCCTTGCATCAAATACCCTGCTGGAGGGCAAGGAGCAGGGAGCAATATGCTCCATGGTTTCCATTCAGGTATCCCAGAAGGAGCAGAGATTAGGTGAATTCCCACACGCCTGCTCCTGTACCCCCTCACACCTCGAAAGCGAGCATGCCTTTGCTCTCTTGCAGGGCTGCTGCCAGACAAAGGAGCAGAGATTTCCCGGTCTCCCTGTCAGTCAGCCACACACACGCACACACACTCCCCCCGGCGTCTCTCGGCTCTTTCACGTGAATAATTCAGTTTTTTTCCCAATGCCGTATTTGCAGAAACAGGAATCACGCGTCCCATACACTCCTTGCTTCCCTCCCCTACCGCAGCTGCCCACCAAGCCAGATGATGCTGCGGTTGGGAGCGATTGCTGCTCGGGGCTGCCTGTTCGAATGCACATCTGGAGCACCGCAGCGCGGGCAGGCAGCCGCCCTGACCCCAGCCCTAGTGCCAGCCCTCCTTCCCTGCGGGCACAGGCGGCCAGGGCCGGGCGGGCGGTGCCAGGCCGGGCGGGAGGCAGGGCCCGGCGGCATCTGGCCACAGCCATTGTCTGCTGGCCCGCCACCAAAGCCTGGCCTGGGGGCGTTGTGGGGTGGTTCCCTTCTTCCACTGCAGCAGGGTTGCAGGGGCAGCAGCAATGGGATTTTCCTCTCCCTGCATCGGGATGCAAAGGCAGCGGGGGATTGGGGACGGGGTGGGGTCGCGCCGGCTGCAGCTCCCAGAGCTCTGAAGGGACGAGGTTTTCGATTTTTTCTTCTAAATACCGACATATGAGTAACATTATCAGCGAGATGATATTGCTCAACCAGGAGAGCGGCACGCAGGGATGTGGAGCACAACCACCGCCCGGCTCCAGCCGAGCACAGCCCCCCGGCGCCCCGGGAGGCGGCCGGCGGCTGCCCCTGCCCTGGCCCCGGTCCCTGCCGCTGTCCCGCTCTCAGCCCCCGGCCCGGCCCGCCCCGGACACGCAGCAGCCCCGGGGCGGGGGCCCGGCAGCCAGGGCCAGTGGCCGCCCCCCCGACCCGTCCTGGGGCTGCCTCCCGTCGGCCGGGGCCGGGGCAGGAACCGAGGAGACCGGGGCGATGCTCGGCTACGAGCCGAGCTGAAAGCTTGCGTGTGTCCGTGTGTGTGTGTGGAGCTTTGTGTGCGTGTACGCGTGTGCGCGGGGAGAAGGAGGGCTGGGCAAAAAGGGAGGGGAAGGAAGCAAGGGGGGAAAGAAGAAGAGAGAGAAAAACGCGGAAAGCGGCAAAGTGTGGTGACATCACCGTCATTTGCATAGGCGCGGGGATAAAACCGCCCCGCCAGCGAGCGCCCTTTATACTGGCGTGCGGAGCGGCGGCAGCAGCGAGCCGGGGACTGAGCATCACCGCGCGGCGACACCGGTGGGTCCCGCCGCACCCCCAGACACCCCCCCGGCCCCTCAGCGCGGGCAGCATGAGCCCGGCACCCCTGCCGGGGGGGACCGGCCAGGGCAGGGCAGGGCGCGGGGCTTTTGTTTGGGGGTGGGAAGGAGGCAAGGAGGAAGGGAGGAGGCTATTGTCCGCGTGGGGGTATTGTCTGAGGGCGCGCTGCTGCAGGGCGGTGGCGTGCGAGGCGCAAGGCGGCTTCGTTGCCCTCCCAGGGCTATACTTTTTAATTCTTTTCCCCTTAACGAGTTAAAAACGCGGTCAGCGCGGGGTGCGTCCCCTCTATTGTACTCCGCAGCGCGCACGTAGTGGGAGCTGCCCCCGGCGGAGGCTGGCGGCGAGCCGCAACGCCTGGGATGCTGGATTAAACAGCCACTTTGTAAAATTACTATTATTTTTAAATACGTCGGGGGTGAAGCGGTTTTTTTGCAGCGAGCTCGGGCGTGCGGCCCCCGCGGGTCCCCGCGCTGGGTGCGGCGGGCGCGGCTCCGCAGGGGCGCCGGGGGGGCCGGGCAGCCCTGGCCGGGGGTAACCGGCTCTTCCCTTCCCCTCCGTGCGCAGAGCCACCTGCCAACATGTCCGACAAACCAGACATGGCTGAGATCGAGAAATTTGACAAGTCCAAATTGAAGAAGACAGAGACGCAAGAGAAAAACCCGCTGCCTTCAAAAGAAAGTGAGTGCGGGCAGGCGGCAGGGAAGAGCAGGGAGGGAGGCAGGCAGGGAAGGAGGGAGACGGGCAGCGAGGGAGGGAGGAAAGGATGGAGGGAGGGAGGCGGGAGGAGACAAAGAGGGGCGGCAGGCGGGAGCCGGGGGTGCGGCGGGTGCGGGGTGGAGGGAGGATACACGGCTATGTCTGTGCCAGACAGCGAAAACCTGAACCCACCGCCTAGCAGCGCTTAATTTACAATTATTTACACCTTGTTTGGGTCTGTAGCTAAAAATATACATTTATTTTAGCAATTTGTAGCAATTACCGTGTGAATGCATTTCAGGTTCTCGATCTTCATTTTTTTTTCTCTCCTTTTCTGTTTTTTCCCCCGTTTTTAGCAATTGAACAGGAGAAGCAAGCGGGTGAATCGTAATGAAATCTGCCCTTCCAAATTATGCACTGTACATTCCACAAGCATTGCCTTCTTATTTTACTTCTTTTAGCTGTTTAACTTTGTAAGATGCAAAGAGGTTGGATAAAGTTTAAAATGACTGTACTGCCCCTTTCACATCAAAAGAATAGAGAGAACTACTGACACTGAATGAAGGCGCTGCCTTTCCCTCTGCCTGTCTGGCTTTGGTCCTGGTGGCATGAAAGAGCTTGCATGTTGATGAAAGAAGAACTTGGGTGGGACTACAGTAAACTAGAGTAACACACGAATAAATGCAAAGCTGTACCAAGGTCCTGCGAGCTGTAAAATGCAGTTAATCGAGTGCCATTTTTTTTTTTTTTTGGTTCAAATGATTTTAATTATTGGAATGCACAATTTTTTTAATATGCAAATAAAATGTTTTAAAACCTGGATGGTATTTATGTCCTCTCTTTGGAGAACTGTATCAATGGATAAGAAGCATAAATGCCGGTACTGAGACACAGGATACTATAAAACCTTTGGAGATGCTTCAAACATCAGTCACCATTCTCATTTTTTCAATGTGTGTGCTCGGCAATAGATAAACTTGTGATCCTCGAAGCTAGTTTTTAGACAGATTTCAGTAAAAAAATGTATATGTTATAATTTGTCACCATGTGAGTATATCACTTTAAATATTTCTTTAATGTAGAGATTGATAAAGGCAAAAAAAAATCGGGCTGCATTTATTACCTTGCCCCACCCATAGCATAGCTCTTCTATTAAGAATCATTCTGTACTGTTGCAGAGATGCAGCCTTGTTGTATAAACCCATAATTAGTTTGTTTAATAATTAAGGCTTGTTACTCTGATATGGTATTTAAAGGAAACTGTAACTTGAATTTTAAGTCCAAGACTGAACATAAGCTTTTTAGTTTCATGAAGCATTTAGTGGTTGGTGTCCCACAGAAATAAAAATAATTTTGCTACAAAGTTGCTTATGTTTCGAACAACGTGTTTTAACAGTCTCCTCGATTCTAAGAACTGGTTTCAAAGTTTAAGAAGCTACAGGCTACAGTCTCCTTAAAAGCTCAAAATGGACTATTTGGGGACAAAAACGTTGTGGTAACTTATAAAATAAAGATCATAATAAATCTGGCGTGCAAATAGCCACACTCCACATCGCTGGTTTACGGCAATTCTTTCAGGCCTGGGACAGTTTTTGGTTATTTTTCTTCAAATGACTGCAGGTAAAACCTGTGATCCAGGGAGATCAGTAGGAGTTGACTTCAGCAGTCATGAATTTCATCAGTGGAGTGAGTAATGAACATTCTGGGGGAAAAAAAATGCTGTCAGATAACCTGTAGGAGGGTGGTGCGCGTGCTTCTGCAGTGCCTTAGTTTTATCTTATGGATTTGAGGCTGCATTAATTTCAGCCAGTTCCTATACAGCAAAACTAGTCCCTCTGGGGGCTTCAGTTTTGCTGAGGCTGCTGACTTGGCAGGGTCACATAGATTTGGGATTTCATCCTATCACTGCTCCCTAGAAGCATCTTGGTTTTATACCACTGAAGGCTGTGGGGCTCCTCTCCTTGGAGGTTAGGTGGATGTCTGTGCTTTGGAGAAGGTGGGAGCCAGGGGCTGCCACATGCTTGTGGGCACAGTCCCCAGCCCCCCAGCAGTGGAAAACCTGCAGAATTGAGTGCTTGATAAGAATCTTGGTTCAGGCCTGCGATTTTGTGTTGCAGTCCTTGAGAAGTCCTGGTGGCATATAAGGACCTTCACAGTAATTTAAGGTGATGAGTTCAGGAAGGAAATGAACCATTTCTTGTGCTTGTTTAAGCTCTGATTTTATTCCCCATGTATAACGAGAAGATGGGAAGCTTACAGCTGAGTTTCTGAGAAGTCAATTAATCAACTCCCAGCTACTGATGTTAATCAGGTAAGATGGGATGTGACAGGGCTGGGTGCAGAAGCATACTGTGTGAGCTGCACGTGCGCAGATGTGTACAAGCGAGCACTTGCTTAGTGTGGATTTATTGATGGGAAAAAAACCAGCAAGGTATTTCTGGGGGAGGCAAAGCGTGAGGTATACACAGCTCTGCATAAGTCAATGGAAGTGCATGCTGTGATACAGCACAGTTCAGCAAAAATGTAATGAGCTCTGAGGGCTATGACGACTTCAGAACTACAGGTCCAAAGAGATCAGTGCTGGTCAAAGGGTACCACCAACTGCAGCACAAGGTGGTGAGGCTCAGATCTGTTTTCAGGAGATAAGGCAGTAAGCTACTACTACTAGTGTTATGGAAGCTCTGTTTCTGCCATCAAGGACTGAATAAAATTACAAAATCAACTGGGAAGTAAACCCTCCAGGTCAAATTCAGGGATTACTGACTGGATTCTATCTGCTTTGCTCCTTGTTCAGCTCTTTGCATACATTCAAAGAAAATTGTGTCAGGCCTTTGCCATGCTTTGCATAGGCAGTGTTGAGGTAGTCACATCTGACACCTATTCCACAGCAATGCAATGGATGGTGTGAAATGTAAAGGCTTGGATGAATCAATTATAATACTCAGGACTGTGTCTGCACTGGTTGTTGGGTGTTGCTAATAAAATCAGTCTCTTCAGCTGTCAGTCTAGAAACTTTCATCAGCCACAAATAAACTAGAAAAAAAAATACAGCCCGAAGCCTGGTTATGAAAAAGGGTCATCAGAAACAGAAACATATGGGTTTTGATCCCACACTCTGTGCAGGCACAGTCTGCCAGCCCTATGAGACTTATGGTGTCTGGTGTTGCTGCCTCCCCACCCCCAGCCAAGAGGCAGCTCTGCCGAGGTGATGTGGTGAGAAGCTCTGCCCTCCAGTACTGAAGCAAATTCCTCCTTTCTCAGTATTTCTCAGAAGATTTTCTCTCCCTTTCATGCATGCCCCCAGATATCATTAAGTATACATATATTGGACAGAAAGCATATGCTAACCATATTCAAAATAGACCATTGTGGTATTAATTACAGAAATGTGGAGACTTCAATGCAAGCGTTTTTGTCTTCTAGGCTATTTTTGTGCAATGTTGAATGTGTGATAAAACACCACTTCCCCTAGTAACCCTTTACTTCCCTAGAAACAGTGTAGAAATGAGCAGTTCCTATTGTGTATTGTGATCATATATGGCTGCCACATACAGCTGCTGCACAGCAGAATTTTATTAATAAGGAACCGTGTGCTGCTCCAAGCATCACGTAAAACACAATGAGCACATGATACAGTGCTCAGTGCAGTAGTTCCACTGGGCTGATACTAAAAGGGGTGTGAAGGAATAAAAAATGCAGCTCTTGCTCATTTGTTGATATACAGTGGAATGACTATGCAAAGCAACCTATGTCAGGCTTGTCCTTCCATGAGATCTCTGATGCGCTAGCTTTGTGCATTTTCACTTCAACAGGCCAGGCAACCAAATTCTAACAATATGGGCTATTTTGTTAATTCACAGAAAAGGCATTGCAGACAACATTTATCCATTATTTGTGCACTGTCTGGCAGATTCATTTGTCCCTCTGATATAGTGATTTTTTTTAAAAATGCTCTGCCCTTTACCATACACCTGTTTCAAAATTCTGTGGCTTAATGACAGGATTCTATTTTTCTCTCTGTTTTCAGCTGAAGTTAATGACCTGAATTCCAGTTTTGCTTTTACCAGGTTTTAAAAATGTCAGACCCATCTCTGACTTCCTCTTCTTCCTGCTCAGAAAGAAAAAAATATCAGACATAGTGGGTTTTCAGAGGTGCTTAATTTTGCCTCTGGGTTAATGAGCTTTTAGCATATTGGGACCATAGCAAAGATAATTCCTTTCCTCTTGTTTCTACATGAGGATTACAACATTGCTTTTTTTCCTTGTAATCAAAAACTGGAGTTCTTGGGAGATCTTTCAGTCTCATGGAGCTTTGGCTTTATGAAAACTGTCAGGCACAATAAGGTTCATGCAATATAATGAGAATTGGCAACTGGGAGATTCTGCAACCACTGCTCTCTCACAGTAAGCGGATGCTGATGGCAAAGCAGAGTTAAATATAGGCCGATAGCCTTAGTTTTTCATTAGTTTCAGGCAATAATATGCAAAGAATGGCATAGTGACACAAGTAAATATCTTTTTCTTTTTTAAATTTACAGTTCCTGTGACCTCAGGTTTTCTGATAGCTCTAAATTTATTTTTTGCTTAACGCAGATTTTCCATCCAGCAATATTTTGGAATTGAGTGAGTGGATTTACTCCAATTTAAATATATTTCGAGCATTTGAATAGTCCCCAAATATTCACCACGTGTCCAATCAAAACATTGTCTTGAAAAAAAATTCATCATTACATTGACCAAAGGCTTCTCAGCGATGAAGAAAATTTTCCCCACTGTTGTAATTCTCATCATTTTATCTTTGGCGTGTGGTCATGGGCTTGAAATTTGGGCCTGGAAAAAATCTCATGTGATTTTGTAGACATTGCAGATTTCGTGAACAGAGATTTGCAGTGCTCTTTGTTTGCGTGCTTTGGTTAAATATTGAGTACACTTACAACACTTAGAGATATATTTGAAAATGGAAAAAAAATCGCCAAAAATCCAAACAACTCCCCCTGCCTCCCCCAAAAGAGGAATGCATTTGAGTGTTCTATAATATCTGTCCTTAATAATTTAGTTATTCCTAGTATCTTGTAGTGGTGTGAAACTACAGCAGTAACATTCAGGTCTCTGAAATAAGTCAAGTGAACTCACTGAAATCTACTCTACAGATCAAAAGTATGAAATTCAGGCTCTCACATGGTTCAGATCTTACCTATTTTATTTTACAAATTTCCATAGATATTACTTTATGTGTTTTTATAATGGTGCTTCCTTTCCATCTGGCATAAAACTATATATGATAGTTCACCAGTATCACCAGATGGGCTCCCAGGGGCAGTCCCAGGCCACTCCCCAGGGCAGCAGAGCCTTTTTTATTTTAATAAATAAAATAAGTATTTCAATTCAGCTTTCCCATCACTTTAGTCACAAAATTTCAGCCATACAGAGCAGTAACACAAAATGCTTGAGCCCTACTAGTAATATGCTGGAATGCAGACCAGCCATGACCTTATGGTCCAGGGTGAGTGATGGCTTTAGGGCTGCTTTGTATCTAAAGAACAGGGCAAAAAGTCCATATGTAAATCCATTGCTTAAATAAATTAATTACTATATTAAGGATACTGCAACCTGTGTGAAGGCTTTTGCTGATGGGGAGCCTGATGCCTGCCTCTTCCAAAAACTTTGTCCTTCTATTGCACCAAAGGCTAGAAGGTCCCATGAAAAGTTGTCATGGAGGTCATAATAAAATGACTTACAGGAGAAAGTAATAAAAGATGAGCTTTATGCAAATATTCCTATTGCCTAGCAGTAGCAAACAAACATTGCAAGATATTGAGTTGGTGAAGACATCAATGATTTTGCTCCCACTGTATTGCTTCAGAATGAATTAGGAATAAGAAATCTCCTAGCAGCTGAGCTGTACCCCATGACTCTGACACGTTAGGGCAGGACAGATGGATCCAGACAATCTCATCTCCATAGCTCGCGACTACAAAAGCAGCTGATGCTTGGATCATGCAAAGAACATTGCTCCAGGGAAGAACTTCACATTTCTTTAATTTTTTAATTTTTTTAGCAACTTTAATTACCACTCTGAAAGACACACAAAAAATCTGCTGCCTTTACTCGTGGTAGCTGACTTGCCAGCATTAAGTGGAGGGGGGAAGGGGAAGCCCTGAAAATTAATGAGGCTATAAATGACACCACTTCTCAGCATGAGGAGTTAGAATGATGCCAAGAGGAATACAGGTGAAATTCTGGGAGACGTGCACCCTTTTCAGGGGTCCATAGACTGTACATATCCATACATGTCTGCTTCCCTGATGCTTTGCTTGTAAAGTCATCCCTGCTGTGTGTGGGAGGTGTGGGTTACACTGAGAAATGCCAAAGTCTCTCTCAAAGTCCTTGCTGCATTTTAAAGGTTAAAACTAGGAACAGACTGGCATTTTCATAAAGGTCTTTAAATGGAAGAGCTGTTTAATCACATGCATTGCAGCACGAGTGGAGCACTGTCTCTTCTATATTGTTTTCAGCTGGAATTTGTGAGCTGATAGGCAGAGCCTGTTTTCAGCAAAGGCAATGCTGTGACATCCACAGCTTGCACTCTCCAAGATCATAAAAACCCAGCAAATAGTGTTTTGGGACAAGGAGTGGTTTCACACAGTTTTCAATTTGGTAGCCCAAAAGACTTCTAAATGCATATTTAGTGTTAATGGTAATGGAACAGTTGGATGCTCACAACTTCCAGTGAAATTTCCCTTTTTGCTGAAGCAAAGTCCCTACGAAATGTGAAGGTGCTGAGCAGGTGTGGTTACCTTCATTTCAGTGAGTTTTCTAGATATGAAGCTGTTTTTAATTTAAGTGTCTAATTAAGGGTTAATAACATAGTTTTAGTCCCTTGCAACTCCCCAGTTTATGATGCTAGCTTGTGTGGGGCTTCCTAGCCAGGACTCTGTTGCAATGAGCACTTCTCAGAAGGAATGGGAGTATCCCCTCTCTTTGTACAATGTATGAAGTGCAATCGCATATCTCAAGGCTTTCTCTTCTTACTATCTCCTTTCATGTATTCTTATGTTTCACTGAATCCTGCCCTAAACTTATTCTCCTCCCTCTAGATAAGCACTCTACTAATACCACTGTTATGAGCCCCAGAAGTTTGGTCTTCTCCTTGGTCCTCACTCATCAAACTCAAACTGTGGGTGTAACACCCCTGTCAGCAACTACTCCCTGCTTCAGATTATGTGTCTGACTCCACTACATAGTCTGATAGTTTGTCAGATTGCTTGGTGTCTCCAAATTGCTCAGTCTCAGCAGGAGACTTCTGCCAGCTTTTTGACAGTGGAACACCATCAAGTACCCTTTGCCTGAGATGGCTGTGGCTTTAAAATACTCCCAGCAAAAGCTTCACTCTTTCCTTACTCCTCTATGTGGAGTGACCAAATCTTGTCCTCGGGGCTGATCCAGCAGAGGAAACAGCTGCGTGCCAGCAAACTGGAAGGGTTAGGTGCTGTGTAGGTTGCCCATCAGGAAGAAAGAGCTCCTCTCTAACCTTTATACAGCACTTCCCCTTGTTTGTCTCGGCTTCACAACAATAAGTGTCAGGGGGTTGTAATGAGCTTGTTTATTTCTAGTGCTGAATTCCTAGACTTATCCTTTTTCACGCTGCTAGCCAGCAGTGGGAAGGTTAAAAATGCAGTCAGTTACCAGTGGCAACATACCACTGTTGTAAATCCTGCCCACACATCTTCAGATCTACTGACATTTGAAACATCTAGGTCTTTTCTGTTAGCTATGCCAGTGTAATTATGTCTTGGTACAGCTTTTTTTCCTACATGTCATCCTTCAGGAGTGCTCAGATAAGTATATATGGAGGATAAAAATGGAAGGAGAAAGGAAGGAGGAGGCTGAAGTTATAAAGAAAGAAAGGAAGCCATTGCAAATAGTTCACTGGGATGTTTGAAAAAGCAGTATCACATATTAATAGTTGCAATTTAATAGCAGTTTACTGATCTCTTTAAATTATTTGAGATTGTCACCTGTGAGCCGCAGGACAGGCTGTGCCAGTGAAATCAATTACATTTCATATCAGTACTGTCTGCTTATCTTGCACAGCAGGGATGTGGAGGTGCTGTATGTCCTTCTAGTCAGCAGCACTGTAAGCTAAACAGGCTGCATGCAGTGCAACTGGCATATATGCTGAGGCAAACGTGTGAAATCTGCATGTGAAGACCAGTGAGTCATTGCTGCTTCTCATTAGAGTCAGCAGCGAGAGGAGACAGCTTTGCTGCTGGTCAGGATTCGGCTCGATGCAAAGCTGGCCTGAATGAATGTGAGAACCTTTTGTTTATAGCACACACACACACACACACACACAAACACACACACACACACACACACACACACACACACACACACACACACACACAAACAAATGAAATTTCCAAATGGAGTCTGTTTCCAAATGCTGAGAGAAAAAGGGTTTACTGTTTGGTCAAGGCCTTTCTGCCCTGATCACTGCCTTGCTCAGTAGCCAAGACCAGTGCAGTGTCTGCAGAACTGTGTGAGAGTCCACCCCAGTACAGGTGACAAGATGGAGCCACAGGTGATGGGAAGGGCAGCCTGACTTCAGCTGGATACATCCAGGGAAGCAGCAAGCCTCAGCTAGAGCCTGGCCCTAGACAACTCTGTTTTGTGCAGCACTTTAGAAGAGGGCAGGGGGAAAGGGTCATCCCCTCATGCCCCTCACAGCTCTGGCAAGTGATCTGTAAAAGTGTCATTTTTGTTACTTGCTGCTGGCCCGGGAGAGCAAAGATGAAGCTACCCAGAGAACTGGTTCTCCTGGAACAGAACATCTCACTCATCATCCTTCACACAGAACAGTATCCAAATATGCATGCAGAATTAAATACAGACAGGAAACTGGAGTAGCACGCCGTAGTTAGCATGTTTTAAAATTCCTTTTTACTGATATTTTAACAGAAGTTATATAGCTCAGATCAGTGCTATATTATGGGCATCTTAATCATGTGTCTTCAGGCATGGTATCTTTCTAAAATGTTATTGTTCTTAAAAGAAAATGGGCCTCAGAGAGAACAAAGTATTAAAATCTTATGATTATGAGGCAATCACTAGCAGTTTACCCCTTGTCCACTCCTGTGTGGAGGGCTGTTTATGGGATGGGCATGCTCCAAGCTGAGAGAAAGTGGCAGTAACCAGCGGGACTAATCACAGGAGTGAACACCACGCCAATGAGCAAAGATTTGGCAGTTCTTCTCTGTGCAGATAAATCAATTAATTATGTGATCAAGGGCTGTGCTTTGGTCTTTGCCAATGTGAATTATTTATAACACCATGCTGAACTTCAGCCATGTGCACTAAATTCTTCCAATAGATGTAATGAAGTCTGAGAAATTATCCTTTGTGATATGACTGTATGCTAGTGGGCACTTACAGGTTGCTTCTTCCATAGATGCAGAGCATAGATTTTTAATCTGGTAAGGGTCTGTCCGCTGCCTTCAGCCACCATTCTCGCTTTTGACAGTAGTGAGGCCATTATTAAAAATTCAGCACAATTTATCCACAGTTTATTGCTTGCCTAGAAGGGGCATATCACACACAGACTTTCCTTCCTAATATGCAAAACAGTATTTCCAGCAAGGTAGTCAAACATACTTTTGCTCTTGTGAACATTCAAATATTACAGTACTTGATAGATGAAGAAATATCTCCAGTGTAAGCTTGAAGTATCCCATTTATTAGTGTGCACTGTGCACTTTAGGAGAATTATATTTATAGATGAAAACTGTCTCTTAATTTGCATATACCTTTATATATACTATTCTTAGTAGTATTTTAATAATTACTATGTATTAGACCCAGCTAATGAATAATTTTTTTGTTAAAACATGCTTCAGTTTTATCTCAACAAACAAATAGATATGCAGCTAGCTACTTCAGACATCTCTGTTGAGATTCAAAAAGAACTTTTCTGCTAGTTTTGGTCTTTAAAGTTGCACAGAAGTTAGATCACCAAACCAGCCTAACAGAGGTGATGAGGACTTCCTTATAACAAGAGCCTGTTACTGCACTCTTTATTTTGCGGGTTACATTTCAAATACTCAGCTGGACCAAGAGCATGGATGGCTCTGTAAACTGAGCTTGGAACTGGAAATTTACATCCACACTGAGTCTTGACACATCATTACTAGGCCTGATATTACTATGTTTGGTTAGGTAAAGAAAGGTTCCTACACAGACACTTTTCTACAAGCAGAAGGAACAGAATGTTCCTTCGGTGGGAATAACCACCATCCACATTCCTCATTGCCATCCCTGTCTCTCAAGGTTGAGGAAGATGGTCCCTGCTCAAGAGCAATCCTTTTCCCTCATCCCTCAGCAACCCACCACATACTCACCAAAATAAGGAGGCAGCCTGGGGCTGCACAATCATTGCTTAGAGAAATATTTAATTTATAGTTCAAGGTTTGTCTGGAGCTAGATAAAAGTTAGGAACTCAACAGACACATAAGGTGCCACCTTTTATTTCCTCTGTGTCCTGCTGTGGTTGTTTTTGGTTTTTAGACACTCAATCATACATGCATTATCCATTAAGACAATGACAATTTTTTGAAAAACCCCACACTTTTAACTCTGTCAGTAGTTAAATTGACAAGAATATGCACACTTTACCACCTTCAGAAAGCAGGTATGAATATATGAGGATTAAATAAAGATTAAATGAAGTGGGCTTATTATGATGGTATTTTTAATGCCTTTCTCAGTCGTGACCAGTGATTTTGTTTCACAGTAGGAAGTCATATTTCAGCAGCAAAATAATAGTGCAGAAAATTATTAACTGCCCATTTTCAGTGCTATCTTGCAAGCCTCTAATTTGACCTCAATTTCATCACTTATCCTCTTCTGGGTCTTCTGCTAGTTTACCTTAATGATAAATATTTGTTCATTTTAAAGCAATAGTACTGAACAAATGTACACCTTTCTTATGCAGTATTCCCTGATTTATATTTTTGTTAAAATTTCAACATGTACAAATATTAGCTGGAATTTCCATAATTTAGAAGATAAAATTTGGGACAGGGCAATGCCTTGTTTCCTCTTACGAAAACTGCAGTTTATGGATGTTATTTGGTTGATTGTGACTTTAGAGGACAGGGCCAAAGCATAGAATCTTAGTCTGCTTTAGGCAAAGCAATCTTAGTAAAAACATTATAAAATATGTGTCTCATAAATGCTCCATGAAATGGTCCAAATATCAAGGGCTTTTACTGTGATTAACTGCTTGATAGCTTGATTTTCTTTCAGTACCTTAAAAAAACACTAAAATGTGTGAATGGCTGATCTCCCATATAAAAGGGTCTAACTGGTACTTTTATTTAGCTTTTTTCCCTAGATCCTGTGCCATTGCTCTAGTAGGAGAATTTTGTATGTTGGGGGAATGCTGTATTTGGGAGCACATGTATGTAATCCCCACAGAGTACTAAAATAAAAGTTCTGAGTACAGACATTCATTGTTATGTGAAGAGTTTATAAGGTAATATACAGCCTTATATACCCAATGTAACATTTGCCCAGCCCTACTGCCTTTATGATTACAGTTTTTTCCTTCTTTGTCTTTCACTTCTTTTTCCCATATGTTTCCTGATTTACAGTGTTTCACACTCTGCTCCTTTGTGTTAATCTGTAAGGACAGACTCCAGTGCTCCTGTGAAGGTGAAGGATCCCAGAGCATCCACGCAAACAGACTAAAGGAGGGAGACTGTAGTGCACATCTCATAATTAAGAAATGTGCTCTGAGTGTTAGCAGCATCAACAACTGGTATTTCTTAAAAAAAAAATCTTAATTACACTGCCATTTCTCTTGTTTAGACTGCAAACTGCCCTGAGTGCCTGGACTATCTTTTACATTACATTTATGCCAGCTTTTGGAAATCAGTTAATATGCACCGATGGGGACAGATCTGCAAAAGCACCCAGTTCATTTGGACACATGTATGCATTGAAACCCTCTCTTTTGGTAGTAGCTCCAGCTGTTCTGTAAAGTCATCCTTAAAGGACTTTGCCCTTAAAAATTTGGCTCTGGAGAAATTTGAAAAAGCAGATCCTATGGAGTCTACCCCACTGTTTCAGGTGCAGTGTAATCTGTAGGAATTATGGTGGATTGGGAAATAAACATCACCTCACCTCTTTCAGTAGGTAATTCAATATAAGCTTTCTTTTCACTGCGTAGCTAGGTCAATTTTTGTATATTCATGAGGTGCTCAGCTAATTTCTTTATTACAGGGCATTCTCAGATCCCTTCTGCTTTTCCCCTATGTTGACAGGTAGCAAAGCTCCCAGTTACTCTAGGACATCATTGTGTTACTTCTGACAAAACCTAGCCCATGAAATCCCATTTCTGATGAGTTTTTACATGAAACTTTCCTATGAGCTTTGTTCTCATCAGCTGAAGCAAGAGAGAGGTATCTCCTCAGTAGCTAGGAATTGATTCTGTGAGGTGTGGGAGGGAAGCAGGGTGAGAAGGACTGGGGCCCTCCAGCAGTAACAGGAGCTGGAAACGCTGTGAAGCCAATGTGCCTGCAGTGCTACTGCATCTATGTCAGTTGAATGGGAGTTTCCTCTTTCCTCCTTACTTTGTTCCCTGAAGGTGCTAAACAGTCAGCAAGCTTTTTGTCATTTTGGCTGTTGTAAAGATGAAGAATCTGGGACTCTAGTCTTGCATAAATAATGAGTATACTTATGTAAGTATACTTATAATAAGTGAGAGAAGGGAGAGCGACTGCTCCTTCAGCCCATATTGTTCCTATATGCTACCTGCTGGGTTCATTGTTAGATGTAATGTCCTCCTCTGCCATAGCTGAAAGAGAGGCTAAGTATGACAGATTTATTCTCAACCTCCCACCAAGACACTAATTCCAGTTTCAGCAGCTATTTGTTCCCTTGCCTTTAGCCTGTTCCTTCCTAGGTTTGCCATAGCCCTCCCTTCCCGCGATGCAGGGCTCCACCCCACAGGGCAGGAGAGGGGGCAGCCTTTGGGAAGGACAATAATGCTCCAGAACAGCACAGTTGGGTGTGCTTTGCACCTTCTCTGGTCTGCTAAGCATGTAATTTGCACCCTCTGAGAAGCTGCTTCTCGTCGAGTCCCACTCCCACGTTCCCAGCGAGAGCCGCTGCCAGGCGGTGACCGCCCGGGCGGGGAGCGCAGGGCTGGGCTGGCGCGGAGCGCTCAGCTCCCTGCCGGGGGGCAAAGCGAGAGGTGCGAGCTGCGGGAGGTGCAATTCAAAACTGAGCCGCTCACGAGAAATAGCAAGCTGAGCCTGCCATAAGGCAAGCAGATGGATGTGGTGCCCTTTGGTTCTTTCCAGCTACAAAAGAAATTATTTTTTCTTGAGTCATGCCTAGCAATGGTACAATTATTTTTGGACCACCACCAGGGCAGCACTGATATGAAGGTTGTTTCTGTGGTACAACTGCTGGCCATTACTTGTGGCAGAAGTATGGAACAGTGTGTTTAGACCCATTGCTTTCTATTTTTAGATGTTTTTCCATCTCAACTTAACATTTTCTTATTGTCTTGTGAGACATTGCATGACTCTGGGTGCTATAACTGAACTATATTAATGGACTCTGAACCTTGATAAGCACCAGAAAGCTTGTCTGTCAAAGATAACCATGTAAGTCTGGACTTAAGTGGGGCACTCCAAATGCACTTTTTTCTTGTGCCTTTGTCCAGACACCTGGGTATATTTCATAGCCATTGCTGCCTACAGTTGTGTACTTCAAAAACAATTACTTGGTGTATTGTTCAAGTAGTAAACTGATACGGAGCTCATCAATATTGATGTGATGATGATTTTTGCATTATTTTTATGTACTGATTGTATTATTGTTTGCTGTGCAGCATTTTTAGAAATGGAAGCCTAGGATGTATCTTGAGTGACCCTATTGGAATGTCATAGTGAGGTCCCAGCACTTCATTTAGCTGAGGTCAGGGGACTAATTCTTAGGCAGAGCAGTGAGTACAGAGCCGAGGCTCTTCATGCAATTAACTGAGAGAAACATTTTCCTTTAAAAGACAGACACCAGTCTAAGTTTTTCCACTAGTCTAGGCTGTATAAAACTGCTGCCATCTCTCCCATCCTCCTGTACTCACCTCCATATGGGCTACTGCTCGCATCCTTACCTCCAAATTAAGTTTGCTGCTTTAAAAGTGTCCAGTGACACTTCCCTGCTTCTGTGATCTCATGTGAATGTGATTTTACTCCAGAACAAGCCGTCAGGAAATGTTATGTTTCGTGGTGACTTTCATCCTTTGAGGGAACTTATTTGCCTGACAGCTGATGACAGAAAATGTACTTGTCTCTCTAAAATCTTCAGCAAATAGGAGACAGTACAAGAGGCTCTGGTGCTGATTTTCAGGACACTTGAGCAGGATTATAAAGCTGTATTTTCCCCTCTTCCCCTTGACACTAGCCATTGTGACATATGGTCAGCATTTGACATGGGCGCAGCTGAGCAGCTCCCCATTTAGATCTGGGCTGCATCTGCCTCCAGAGACACAGGTGGAATGTGAGCCATCTGTCTAATGCTAACTGCAGAGACAGCCCAGGGATTGTGCCCTTATATGACTTTTTCTTTTATTTCCTTTAAATAAATAGATTAATCATTCTTGATCTTCTTACAAGTTTGAAAACAATGAAGGTTTAGAAACTACAGCTGGGAAAATGTTTTGGGGGGCTCCTAAGTACAATAAGGTCATTGACCTGGGAGCAAGTCCAATGGAGAACAACTAAGGACTGGAGCATATGATATAAGAGGAAAGACTGCAAGAGCATCTGGGTTTGTGCAGGTTGGAGCAAACTCAGCCTCCGCAGAATGTTACAGAGAAGATACAACTGGTCTTTCCACCTGTAAGTTGCAACTGCTGTATATTAGAAAAAAGCTCATGATAATCAGGATTCTCAACACTGGAAGCAGGGGAAACCTCCATCACAAGAGATCTTCAGAGTTCCAAGGGCTCTGAGTATCCAAATTCAAGCTTGGCTCTGCTTTGGGTGAAGTGTAGGAGCAGATGATCTGCAGACCTCCTTTGCAAATGAAATGATTTGATGGTAATTTAGTGCACACCATGAAGGCAGGAGACTAGCAGCTGCATACTAGGGGATAGCATGAGCACAAGGCAGCTGAAGCTATACATAATTTATATCATATGGTCATCATGGCATGAACTATTTCCCTGCTCTTTAACAAGGTGTGTTACTAAACTAGCACTATCAGATCGGATCAGTGCTGCAGTGGTTCTTGTAATGCATTACTTGGTTATGGCTTGCAGTCACTTCTTGTCTCTGAGCAATGAGATGAATATTGGCAATGTAGTGACTACTTTGGCTTATTTACACCAGGAAGGCAATGCTCAGTCACAAACAACTGCAGTTGTGTTCATATGTTGTTATATGTACTGTACCCTCCTGCAGGGGCTGTGGGTACACCAGCCTCAAAGACAACTGAGCAGTTCTTCAACTTCCAGCAGTTAAATTTGAAAAAATATAAAGGCAAACACACACGTTACTTGCATTTCAACCTTCTTACCCAATGCATTAGCATAATGTTTTGCCTATGCAGTCCCATGGTGACCATCAATTCACTACCAGTGGCAGGAACATTGTTCTGACTCTGATGTTTGAAACAGAGAAGATCCGCCAAAGACCTCACATACCCGAGAAGCTAAAGACACCCTTTCCTGCTTGAGGCCACAAACCCAAGCCCGTACCCATATCAGCTAGTGTCTTTGACCTGTTTCCTTCTGCAGATATCCTTGTCCCAGAATGCTGTGAGCTTGCAGAGTCACTTACACTTTTTTGATCGTAATTTAAGAGACATTTGCCTGGAGTTTACTCTCTCTCTTTCTCTCATGACCTCTCAAAACTCTTTCCAGCCCCGCTTTCCAGATTTATGCAGAATAAAACATAAACTGAAAATACTAGTTCAGCCAGGCTAATGTTTAAGGATTAGGTTTAAGAGTTCACATATGAGAAGGACATGAAATAATGGAGTCAGAGGCCATGAAGAGGGAACTTTGGACATGCCGCGAGAAAAACCACATATAATCTATTCATTATAAATGCTGGAAGCCTGTAGTGACTCTATAAGCATTCAGACATCTGGAGAACTATGTGTGTTACAAATATTAAAATCCTCACTGAAAAAAATTTTTTGCTGTCAAGCTGGAAGACGTTATTTTATTGCACAAGACAATGACAAATAAGTTCAAAACCCTTGACCTGGAAGTCTAATAAAACACTAGAGCTGACACAGTATCAGACAATATATAAGAACTGATAAAAAAGATAAACAGGAAAGGGGCATGGCTTCATAGAGGCATGAGTCATGGGTAATTTAAGGGACCCTGGAGTCATTCCTGCCAGTTCCATCAGGCACATCATACAGCAACACCTTAAACCCAGCCACTGCTTCTGGCCAGCTGGTTCAAGAGCTCTTCTGCTGGATGGGAGTCAAGCAGAAAAGGAACAAACTCGTCCCACTGGCTGTATTTAGTGACATGAGTCAGGCTTTTCTTGTCTGGAAGAACTTCTATTTCACCCCATTTGCTGCAAGGGTGAGGGTGAGGGTGGTGACATCTGGCTGGTCAAGCGGCTGTGAGCATGGTGGAGTCCACCAGCACTGCTTTCAAGATGAATCAGAGGCTAAGGGATAGGTGCTCAGTGAATTTCATAGTTTCTACCCTGCAAAGTTTTCCCTCCCACCATCCCCCACATAATTTTGGTCCCTAGCCTGTGGGTGTAGGCTTGGGCCACCACAGCACTGTCACAGACAGGGCGCTGCTATCGAGTCACCAGCTGCCACACAGAGCAACCATCAGTCCACCAAGCAATAAACTGAGTAATATTTGATATGATGAAGTGAAAGCAAAAGACAACACAAATAACACATGGCTGTACCTGGTGCTCCCGGATCTCCTTGCCCTTCAGTCGTACTGGAAAACCTCCATGGGTGCTGTGGTCAGGACCAGGCTTTGAGCCACCCCTGAGGTGATCATAGGACTGCAAGGTGCCTCTAACAATGAAAAGTCTTTGCTTTTAACCTTTTGTCCCTGAAAATGCTGCTGCTCATCTTTTAGGTGCTTATGGGATGCAAACAAAGGTTGATGGTTAACCTCAGCTGTCTAATGCTCATGGCAGTAACCACCAGTGACATTTGTCAAGAGTTTTATTCTCAAGCACAGGGAGCACTGAAGTGTGACAGGAAGCAAGGAGAAAATGTGTGCAAAAACAGGAAAAGGAGAGGAAACCAGGCATGAATTTAAGCGGTTGGGGCTACGCTGAATGAGGCAGAAGACCAGACTGAGCCTCAGAGTGGCAAAGGTGAGGTGGCATATGATTTCAGATAGGATGCAGGGGGTAATACTAAAGGCAGCAGTACTGCTAACTACTAGGAGTATTAATTAGTATAGTAACTACAGACAGCACTCAGGCTGTCCTGTCCCTTCCATCAGCTCTGCACTTCTCCTGGCATAAGGGTGCCACAGAGGTTTGTGAGGAGATGGGGCTGGGAATCTTTGTTTTTAGCCTACGAAAATGTTTGGGATTTCAGAGCAGGGTAGCAGCCAGCTGGAAGTGGAGGAAAGAACTATCCCCAAAGTGACTGAAAACTCCTAGCTTTGGTACAGGAATGACCTTTCTCTCTAGACTGCTACTAGGAAAAATGAAGAATTCAACATTTTCTCAGGATAAAGAGTTTGCCAGAAAATATTGTCCCCACTTAAGATCAGCAGTAATCAGAGAAAGATCTTTCCTCTGTTCCTCCTCATTCCAGGGACTTGGAGAGGACAATCCTTACACCTTCTTCCTGGAGGCACTTCTCTGGTCTCTAGCAACAGCTTGGGCAGGGCTCTGGAGCTCTGCACATGGCTTCTGAGAAAGTCCATGAGCATCTGCAGTGGTGGGGAACTACCAGCCTTGCAATATGAATCAGCTGCAGTCACAGAGTGATGATAAACCCCAGCTGAATCCCAGGGAATGGGATGAATCCCAGGGAAATCAATAAGCTCTAATTTCCCAGAAGCTGTTAATTTAAAAACTAAGGCAGATGAGGCTAAAAGCTTTTCAGTGCAGAGAATGATGTATGCAATCCATTGTTGCTGCTGCTGCTGTTGCTATTATTACTATTAATGAAGAATCACTCTTTCTTCATGATAATTGCCTTTGAAATGTTTCCCTGGTAGAAGCTGGATCAACTGCTTTCCCTGAGAGGAGGATTTTTCTGACCCCCTGTGCTGTGGTGTGCCAGTGCAATGTAAGGCATGGAGCCCCTGCCCTGCTGACCAGCAATCAAGGGAGAATGTTTCTCTGGGCATCCTGCTCCCATGGCTGCTCTTGTGCCTGGGAGGGAGCACCACCACCCTGTGACAAAGGCATAACCAGTCCTATAGATGAGAATTTCTTCAGAATTTTGAAATGAAAAATGCAGCACGCACACCCTCCCAAGCCTCCATCCTGTGAGAGGAAAAAAGTCAAAGTGCCCCAACACGTGTGGGGGACAGTCCTAGGGAAAGGGATGGATTTCCTCTTGCTTCAGACTTCCTGCTGCAGTTGTAGGGCTGTGCAAAGGGACTCACCACACAGCCCAGGACAAGGCAGCTGAGAAGAAAGGCCACAGGTCTTGGGCACATTGCCATCGGAACCTTCTCACTGCTTACTTGTCCTTCTGCTGGGGTAAGGTGTGTTGAAAGCAAAACCACTGATTTCCTGCAAATGCAGTCATGCTGGTGTTGTGCTTTGCTGGAGGTATTGCTTGTGGGGCAGGAGGCCTTCATGGGGGACAGGAAGTGTAGGGACACCCAGCCAGGACAAGAGAGACTTTGTCTCCTCTGTACCCTGTGGGACATTACCTAGCAGCCCCTTTGGCTTCCTGCAGCCCTACTTAGATCCACAATTCAGTCTGAGGCCCTTTGAGGCTTGTGCCCCTTGCTCAATGGTGCCAGCCAAACCTGGAGCACCAAGATTTCAACTCTGAGTGCACTCACTGAGCCCTTTCACACTGGAAAACCCAAAAAAGAGATGTGGTGGAGGCACTTGCACAACCTTCCCGTGCCTCAGCAGTGAGTGACACCACTTGGGCCCTGGGGTGTTCATAAGCATTCATGGGTGCTGCCTTCACCAGGAAAAACACTCATATACACTCTGCTCCCAAGGTGGGAGTCTAATAGGAATTCTTTGAGGCACTGACCTTTTATGAGACAGAAAAAAGAATTCCATAAGTAACAGCTTTGATAGCATTTAAAACTGTCCAGCTAGTACACATCCCAGCAGAGCTTACTTGAAAATAACGTCATTTTCATTTAATTTTCATGTAGAGTGCTGAAACAACAGTTTTTTAACTGTTTTTTCAGGTACTCCTTTTGCTCAGTGGTTACTGCTTTCATGATCAATGCTTGATCTCTTTCCTATCCTAGCTGTTTTTTCATCAGTTGTGGTATAACTTCACTTAGGCAGGGACATACAAGGTGCTTTAGTCCTTCCACCACTTTGCTCACTAAGTGCTCTGAGAGCATTTGCTGAAGCTTGTACTGCATTTTAGCCAGTTTCAGCTCCACTGCAGAATTTTCTTTGTCAAAGAAAACTGTTGAGACACGTCCGAGTCGGCTCAGCCTTTTGTTTTCAAGCAATTTAATGTAGAAACATATGCATCTTCCTTTACCAAAGAGAAAAAAAAGGGCAGGAAGGCAAAAGAGATGCTTGAAATATTTTCCTGAACTACACAATGATGAGTGCTTCCGTGTTTGGCGCAATCTCTTTCTCTGGCCAAACATGGTAAGGAAGTGGCTTTGCTCCCCACAGCACACGCTTGCAAATATCTCCTTTCAGCAGCTGGAGGAAGTGAGAGATGGCTGCGTGTCTTTGCTGCTGTGAGCTTGAGTTCAGAGACAGCCAGCAGTCTGCAGAGACACTGTCTTTGTATCAAATAAAGGAGGAAGTGATTAAAAGTAATTCAAAGATACACACAGATCATGGAATCGTTCTTTATTTATCCCAGATATGATAATAAAAACAGATCAAGATTAGGATTTCCACAAATCCATGAGTGCAGAGCAAGCAAAGGGGTCTTACCAGCCTACCCTAACCCAGGGCAGGGATTCAAACACCTGGGGCTGGTGGCAGCCCCCTTCTGGCTTCTGGACTTTCCCTCCCCTCCTGATCCCAGGGACACAGCGCCTAAAAGTTGCACAGAACCACATCCGTCCCTGTTCCTCGCCTGGGCTCAGCAGCTGCTCTGACCCTTTACACTGAGGCTGCACTGTGAACCCCAAACCAGCATTTCATCAGGGGAACTGTGTTGAGCACGTTATCACTGCAATATGCCCTGGAGTGTTTCTCACCAAGCTCTGGGAGCGCTGTGGAGAGGAGGAGGAGGCTGACTCATTGCTGTGGCTTTAGACCTTCTCCTGTCTATGGCTTCTGCTGCCTGGGGCCAGCTTTCCAGTGCTCAGCTTCATACCTCTGAATTTGGCCACCTGAATTGGTAACTCCAGTTGTGCTAATCTGTGAACTGGATCCTCTCCCTTTTGTCAAATAAATGAATGCTGTATAATTTTAGTGCATGGTGCGAAAAGGTTTGCATTCACTCATTTTCAGTGCACTCCCTCAATTTCTGGTGAAACCTGCCCTGAGTACAGTTTTGGACCCTCAGCAGTTCACAACCACTGCAGAAAGGATGGGTCTGGCTTTTGGTCTGGCTCCTGGCTACAAGCACATCCAGGAAGCTGGCGAGGTGATACTGAGCTGGCAAAGGCAGCCAGGGAGTCCTACATCTAGAAGTGACCTATGTTAAAGTCTCAATTTGCTTGAACAAAGTTCACCTGCCTCTGAAAAGCTTCAACTCTGGGCAGGCTTCCTTGACTGTAAGCATTTAAAGCCCTCTCTGCAAAGAGAGGTGTCATCACCAGAGGTGTCATCACCAAAGGTGTCATCTTTTACTAGCTACAGAAGAGAGGTCCATAAAAGCAGGGGAGGATAGAAAATATCAGGAGCAGTAGACTTTGTTTGGCTTGACAAAACACTGTCTGAAGTGGTGCAATGTGAAGATAATAAATAACTAAAAGCAAAGAAGGCTGGTAAGGGAAACCTGAGGACTACTTGACAAGAGGAAGGCTGAGGTCTGTTGATTTGGACTCTGTATTTCAGCTGGGATCTGCTAAGAGCCACCCTCAGAGCCTGTCAGGGGAAAGCCCTAAGCAATGTTTCTGAAAGATAGGGAGAGATATCTTTAGGGACAAGGAAAGAAATACCCACAAAAGTCAGCTCCCTATTTCTATCCCATATTCAGAGCTGCCAAGCTTCATACTCAACTAGAAATCTATTGCTTTCTAACCATAAAACTGCCTTTTTGTGTTTTAATAGGAAATTATCTGAGAATTCCACTGAATGGCATTTTCAGATGATTTAAGAAAAGGCTGTTGATTGTAGACCTCCATAAGTGGTTTGATAAATAAATATAAAACTGAACAAAAAGATGATTTTATGTTTCCAGTGGCAATTTTCAGAGATATAATGGTTCTGCATGCAAAATATATTTCTTTTTATATCATGGCTGGCAGGAATCAGATATCCTACTTTTTTTTTTTTTTTTTCCCTTCAGATTCATCCCAGAAGTGTTGTGGTTTAGTATTAATAATGCTCTATCAGAAAAACTCATTGACTATGGCTTTTTGCTCCCATTAATAACATCTTCTGGAGGTAGTTCCCGATAACTGCATAATGTATTGTAAACCACATCACTGCCCCAATATTTTTAAAGGTAATTTATGACTCTAATATCCTGTGAAGATTAGCTGTTTCAAAATTCTCACACTTACAGTTCACAAACAAAATTTATTTCCAAGACTTACAAAGAGACTGGGAAATAGAGGATGGGGGAAGTTGCAATAAATATCTGCTATACAATTTCCAAGGTGGTCTTTAACTTGTAAGTCACACTCAGTAGCTGCAAAATAGCAGAACAATATTTTTGCCAAAGTTAAACTTAAAAAAATACACTGCATTCAGTTTTTTTCTGTTCTTTTCTTTTTATAATTAGCATATTCTTTACTATTGCCATTACACATTTAAGAATGCATTAATCTTATTATTCTTAATGCTATTGAGTAGAAATAGATCAGCTTCAGTCATTTTAGAGTGCACCAGAAAAGAAGAAAAAATTTATACACATATACATCCTAATCTTGCATCTTCTGATTTTTAATTTAAAAGAATTCAAACAATAAACTATCCAACAGCCTCACCCTAGAATACAAGAGGGGATCTTGCCTTCATTATTACTTCTTTCATTATTATTCACCCTGGTATGAGAACGTGGTCTAAGCTTAAGACATTTGTCAGCAATAGGAAGTGGCTGTGCCACTTTGTGCCCTAATGCTGGAAAGGATGGAACACCATTCATCAGGGAGGACCAGAGGACCCTGTGGGTCAGAGCAACAGGAGCAGGGTGAACTGCAGAAGCACAAAGTGCAAAGCCATGAGCATGGACTCACAGGAAGCAGGGTCCCTATGTAAGAGGCAGCAGGGAAGAGATGGGATGTGGAATAGTGGCTGGAGATCTGTGAACCACTCGTGTGACACTGTTGGGATTCAGTCTCAGGGACTGTGAGGAGCAGGACTGAATGTCTGGAGCAGTCCCAGGTGGTCCTTTTCCAGCCCTACATTGCTCCATTTCTGTGATGCACCAATCCAAGCATGTTCAGCAGAAAAAAAGAGAGCTTTAGTACAACAATACCAGGCATATGGATCAATACCTGGAGGATATCAGAGTCTTTTTATGTTTGAAAAAAACCCAAGAGATTTTAAACTGAAATGGGAGGAGAGGAATTTTACGAAGGTGATGAGGAAACTGAGAGTAACGAATGAGAAGAGATTATTGGATCTTGGCTGATTTAGCTAAACAGAGGGAAAGTTAGAAAAGAATAGGGTTACTTTTCACGTTACTTGGAGAGTGTATACTGAAGAGAAAGAAGCTTGATGGAAAGTAGAGTGTAAGGATAGTGGTACAATCAGGTCTGGATTTAGAAACTAAACTTGTTAAACATTAACTTCCAACTTCTTTCTTAATGAGTAATCAGTTTTGGGAAAATGTGTGAGGGAATTTCTGCCTTTGTCTTTAGCCCGAGAGGCTGGATACAGTTAGGGATGACAAGGTGGGTGAGCACTGCTTGCAGCTGCTTTGGCAGGCCTTGCTGATTTGCTCAAGGTTAAACTAATTACCTGAACTGGGGTCATAAACCAATTTTACTCATCAGCTCAGGAGAGACTTTTGGGAGAGGGAAAATGCAAACTTTGCAGAAACAGAGGGGAGAATTCTCAACTGGCACTTCATAGACTCACTAACAAGGCGCCCGGAGTGGTAAAGCTGGAGCTTGATTTCTCACTTTGTAAATCTGTAGGACTGGCCCCTGTATTTGAAAGAGTATGCTGAAAAGGCTTTTGTGGCTTGTGGAGAAGGCAATGATCAGGCTGGATTAGAGCTTTCCTACCCACTACCTGTGGCTATGGGGTGTGGGTCAGCCTCAGACAGCACTGAGCTCTGGGTGCCTGGTCCTTTGGAAGAGTTACGTGGTTGGGACACTTTGTGCTTGGGTTTTGTGAAAGAAGCAGCTGGGGACCTTCAGATTGCTCAGGAAGAACTGGGTGAGGAAGTGCTAGGCTTGGTGCAGCCTTGGTGATCCAGCCTGCCTGCTTTTCTGTAAGTAATTAAAGCATTCAAAGGGAGGGCAGTCCCATAACAAACAATGAGTTACACTTTCTAGAGCTCTAGGGGTTTTCTCAAAGGTATCCCAAGAACTGAACCAGTCCCATCCTGTGTAGTTTATAAGATGATCTCAGCAGGGTAATTGCCAACTTACACGCAGTGAAGCACAATAATAGGAGAAACACTCACACCCTTTGCAGGGGATTTACACTTCAGACCCAGACTGGAGAGAGAGGTCTGATAATCTATACTAACAGACTGGGAAAGAACTAGACTTTTTTCTGTAAACACAAAAGGATGAGAAGAGCCCTTACCAGCTTGAAGAACTAATGTTTATAGAATTGAACTGCAAACCAGTGTACTTTAGGAGCTGAGACCTGAGCTGTTGGTCTGGATCACCCTGTTAACCAGCTTGTTCACCATGCTGCTTGCTCTTTCTCTACCTCTCTCTTCTTTCAGGAATTCAAAAACAGTTCAGTGTGTCTCTAGGCAAGATATTTCATAAGGAAAGAAAAGATCTTAAAACATAGTCCATTCCTTGGTGAGGTGTGTCTTGCTTTACATAATTCTAGCAGAATAGCTAGGTGACTGAAATATATTATTAAGAATAATTGCTGGTGATGAGCAATTGCAGACTACCTTTTAAAATGTGCCCTTGTATAGAAGCAATAATGGCTACAAAAATCTGGAAAAAATGTTTCATAGATTTTTTTTTGTAATGAATGCACTCAGTACCACAGTACAAAACATACCTATGTAATAAAAATGGTATTTTACACTAAAAATTTAGTCTTTTTTGAACCTGCAAAATATCATGCTGTATTGCAACAACCATTTACAATAAATATCACACTGAGTCTGGAAGAATCATTTATATGCTAATATCCATGTGGCTTGGGCTTAATTCATTTTATTTCAGCTTAGATTGAAAAGATTATTTTTATCAGAATCACAAGCAGAGAAACATATAAGAATATTAAACAAAATTCACAGTTGCCAAGAGCAAAGAAAAAGATAAATGCAGAAGGAAGAATATTTTGGAGTGACTTGCTGAAACTGAGCTTCTGTTGATAAGTGTATCCATCTTCTGGGTGTGCCCATTGTGCCTGTTATTTTTTAAATTTTCCTATTTCAGATGCCTATATCTGTTAAAAATTAATTTATCCATAAACCTTACTGTGGAGTTGAAGTTTTGCAGGCAAGCACTTAGGAAAAATCAATTGCTTTTTAATCCAATCCAGCTGTATTTTGTTGTGCTAATATTTTAGGTAAAGTTTGCATTCAAAGAAGCAGCATACTAACAAGAAAAAGTGTAAGAATCTCGATGACCTGATGTTTTCCTGTGCTGTGCCTAAATTTGGCCACTGGACTCATGATTTCAGGCATTGTTCCTTCATACTTGCTGAGAGAAAAAAGTCTTGATGTATTTCAGAAGTTTAGATATAAGCAGTGATAACGTGCAAAACTGGAGTCAAGTCTGCGAGTGGATTGGAAAAAAAATAGGGGTGTCTGTGCACAGCACCATTTTACTTCACAGTGAGATTTTAATAGCATGTTCTCAATCATTTAGTGCTGGTGTGGAGTATTTTTGATTGATAAATTTCAAAGCTCAAGGTATGTTACAGTGTCTGGAGACTCTGAATGTCTGATATGCAACATTTTCAAATAGCCCAATTTTTACTGCATTACCTGTTCTCTAAATCATTATCTTTCTGGGCAAGGTGGAATAACCCAGTGCATTTTTTTCTGAAGAGGGTGAGGAGAAAGTCACACAAACCCTCTTTCTATGCATGTGTGGAGTTCAGGGAGTGATCTTCACTTTGGGGCAGGGACAGGCAGTTCTGTTTGCAATCAGAACAGCTGTTTGCAAAATGAGCGTTGGTTCTTAGATTTGTGTGTGTTTTGCAACATGTAATATAAAAGCTACAAAATCTTTGTAGCCATGGGCATTAGGGGTATGCAATGCAATGGGTTGGATTTTGTCAATCAAATCCTCAGGCTGTAGGTATTTTTATACTGGGAGTTGAAGAAAAAGCCAGAATTTACAATTTATATTGCTGCTTTCCTTTTCTGACCACTTCATAGGAATGCAGCACCAGTGCTTTTTTACTGAGGGTGGATGGAGACTGAAGAAGGCTGAGGAAGGCTGACCCATCTGGGTCACAGTGTTTGTTTCCTCTGAAGTTTGTCCGTCCCTGCTCACTCCTTTGCAAGTTTTTCTGCAGTCTGTACCTGACCCACAGAGGCAAAGAAAGGGTCACTGGATCAACAGCTCAGGGCTAATAATAGCTGCTGACTAACCATGAGAGGCTGTGGTGTACACCTACCCTATATCACTGTGCTGTGCATCCTGCCTGAGGAGCCAGGCAACTTGAAAGTCAACAGCCCCTGCCCCTGACAGCCAGATAATCCTGGAGCTGCACAGGTTGCTCTGCAGTGGGAGACCCTGAGCCTGGTGCAGATGGAGCAGCTGTGGGATCCTGAAACAAAAGCTGAGCACTATGGAAATACGTGGTGGGCACTGGGAGGTTGTCTGCAACCTGCCAGTAGTCTTTGGAGTGGGCTCAAGTATTAATTAACTCAGAGCACTAAGGAGAAAGCAAAAATGTTCAGATGTGATGTTCTCCCCAACTTTTTTCTCCAGATGATGGAGCAGTGCTGTACCTCTCTGCTAAAAGAGGGTGTTGAGCACGCAGTGGTGAATGAAGGCAGACATGCTGCTCTGGCACCATGTGTGATTACTGCCTGGGCTCCCTCCCCCTGCTCACAGCCCTGGCCAGGAGCTGCAGCCACCCCTTTTGCAGCTAACAGCATTGGTGCTTGACCACGATACACCTGGGAACCAGCTTCCTCGTCCATCCTCCTGGATTTATGCAATAGCCATTTTACATCTCTGCCTGTGCAGACAGCCAGCCTTAAAGGAAAGAAATCCAGCTCATGGGGGTCACTGCTTTTGGTTCTCTCTGTGCAGCTGGAGAAGTTATCACACAGTACACTCCCCAGCTGGCAAAAAAATGTTGGACTGTGTCAAATTAATCTGTGTGGAGGCTGGAAGCAGCCACATCTACAATAAGACTTTTCTCTGTATTCACAAATGAGAGCAGGGATGACCAAACCCCAAGAACTGCTCTGAATTTTAACTCAGGAAGTGCTTAAGCATGTGTCTAACTTTAACTGCTCAGATAATCCTGTGCTTAAACTTGCTGTTTGTGTTGTCTGACTGTGGTCAAAAGGTCCTTGGAACTCTTGATGAATAAGGACTAGGCGTATGGAAGGAGCTGAATATAATAGGTTGGATCCTGCTTACCTAGTGCACTCATGTCATTCCATTCATGGTTTGACTGCTCATATAAATAACATGAATAGGATCTGACCCAGGCATTGCACCTAGCTGGAAATAATCCCTTTTATGGTTTTTGAGAGCAGTTTCTCAGACTGCCTGTATTTGTTTGGCCTCTTAACAGATGGATTGCCTCCAAACCTTATCAAATCCTAATTAAATTGTTGTGTGGGAGTCAACAGGTACATATTAAACAGGCTGTGAGATTACCTTCCATCCTGAATGGCACACCACACGTAATTAGAAAAAGAGAAATGAGGCTGGAGGATCATGACACAGAGCTCTGGCAGGAGCTCAGGCAGAACCAGAGGAGTACCTAATGCAGTCTGCAGACTTTTGACCAGAGGCTCCAAGGTCTCCACTAAGGATTGATTTAGCTGCATTTTTTATTTTCCGTCTGTGTCTTTCTCCTGCAAATTCTGCATGCAGAAGGACTGAACAGGGGATGGATCCTTAATGTGGCCCAAGCAGCAAGAAGACAAAAAATTGCTTTAAATGAATGCAACAGCTGTAAGAGGATTTTGAGCTGGAGGATAAGGAAGTTCTGAAATCTTAGAATAGGAAGGAACGCCTGTGTTTTACTTGCTGCTGCTGGTTGTGCTTCCTGTTGTGACCCCACTGCAGTGTTTCATAACACCTTGGGAACTGCTCAGTCTGACACTGTAATGAGGAACAGGGATTCCCAGTTCCTCCGTGCTCTCTGCCAGAACTCAAGGTCTCTTTGTCTGGTGATGACAAAAAATTGCAATAGGAACTGAAGAAAAAAAGGCAGAATTCCCCACTAGCTGAAGAAAATTTCCAGCTTTGTGTTTCCAGAACTAGGTCTCATGTACCTCAGTGCAGGTCCTGAGTAACACTCACGTGGTTCCTGAATGGAAATGGCCACATTAATTTTCAAAGGGCTTTGTTAAAAGCCATCTGCACAGCCAGGCTATGAGCTGCACTGACTGTCAGATGAGAAAAGCAAGGGCAGGATGGGAGGCTGCAGATGGGAAGGCAGCTCTGAAACATCCCAGGGGCTGACATCATCTTGTACCATCTCTTCATGGGTTGCTCTGTCAGAGCAGAACAAGTAGACTCCCATACACTGTAGTTCTGTCTCCAACTCCTCTAATAGGTGACCTTTACTGTGCCCTTGAGCTGTGGTGAGTGGAGGTGAGGAAGTGATAGGTAAGAGAAAGAAGGAATATTTTGGATAAAGAATCTTCGTTGATACACGCCATGGCTATACATGTGCACACAAACTGAGAATATTGGTTAAATTTCTTTTGGACTCATTGATTCAACTTTCAAAACTTAAATGGATACCTAATTCTTTTATACTAACTGGGCAGGAGGAAGTGGCTCCAGTCTAAGGACCTGCAGCCCAACAAGAGGCATGTGGGTAGGAACATAGTATTTACACTTTGATAAGGCAAAATAACTTACTGCAGTTTAAACTCACAGCATTTTAAAGTAAATCTAGTTACGCTGTGTTCGCTAGCGATACACCCACACAACAAATACTATGGTAAGTGGCAATAAGATAAAATCTGGAAAGGCAGCTGTGAAGCAAAATAAAATATCTGTAGGGATAGGCAGCACATAAGTCATACAATGAGTTTTGAATCATCTTATTGCTGGAGACACATCTTGGATGGCTGTACTTTGTCCTACAACACAAGTGAGACAAACAGCATACACAGAAAAGTTGTGAGCTAGTGTCCTCTAAAGAGATAATAAAAGAAGTCCAAAGAAACTGAGAAGAATTTGGTGGAATAAAAAAAATTTAGAGCATAGCTTGTGATGTTTACCAATGTATTCGTTCCATTAAAAAGCTGTATTTGAACAGAACAATGCTGTTTGTCTTATGTACTGAAATTCCTAAGCAGAACAGAACAAACTTTTATTTTCACAGCACAGTAATTTCGTAAGTAATAGGTCACAGTCTCCAACATTTTATCAGATCTCAGCCCTTCTTTCCATTTTCTCTTATTCTCTTTCACCTTGTTTTGTTTGTTTTGTTTTAGGAAATCTGAATTTTGTTCTGCCACTAAAACAAACCCATTCTTAGATGAGATTTACCCTCAGTATCTAACAGGCCTTTCCTGACCAAAGTTATACTAAAATTAGTCCTCTGCAGTAACAGTTCAGTTTGCAAGAAAAATGTATTTCTCCACAGACTAACAATATCATTTCATCAGAAGAAATCCTGACCTTCTCCAGTTTATATGGTGTGAAAAATCATTATGAAACTGCATGGAAGATGGAAACTATTCAATGAATGGGCTTTTAGCAACATGTGCTATAGACTTCCCAGGGCTACTCCATCCACCTTTTCCTGACCTGGATGGACAAGCTGTCATGATCAAGACCTCCAGCAAACTTGCCAGTCCCTGCAGGGGTTGGGTAGTTATGGGTTTTGGCACAGTAGGGAATCTTTCCATCCTGCAACTGAAGCAGTGGTTTTTTATCCCTTGGGGACTCTGGATGGATCCCAGCTAGTTAGAGGGGCAGAGTCTTGTGGCACAAGAGCAATGAACGTGTCTCGTGGCCAAGCTCAGGTGCAGAACACCCTGCCTCCCTTCTGCTGTTCTGAAGCCATCTTAATGTCACCAGTGTGCTCCTCTGGGCACTTGGGACAGCACAAGTGGTGTTTATAATGCAGGTGTAGAAAACATGCCTCAATGGTATCACCTGCTTTTAAAGCCACTGTATGTAAGGGGGAAAAACATGGAGATTATAAAATATGTTGCTCTGCATGGATAAAAAAAACCAGCCAAAGTAGGCTTTTGATCTCATTTACACCTTCCATGTGTACTTACCAGATGAACTAGAAATTTTAAAATAGTCTAAACATGGATAAGAAATCAAGATGGAAACTCAGTTTCATTTCTGGTGAAGATTTGAAAGCAGACAGCATGACCACTTGATATATCTCGAGAGCAGAGCCAGAAGTAGGTTTTTTACCTATTAGGACAAAAGGAACTCAGAAATCTGACTTTTTCTAGCAAAATTTTGGGCTTGTTATCTGCATCTATTCTAAATTTGAAGGGGAAACTTTATTGCAAGAATTCTGAGTCTGAGAACCAGGGCTTGACTGGGAAAGTGCAACTACATTGTAGGGTTAAACTCTCCTTTACCTCATTTAGCCTTTATACCTTTCTAGTAATGGAAAAGGTAGAGAAAGAGAAATTTAAAGAAGATGAAAATTCAGAAAGCAAAGTTTAGAAATGGCATAACAACTAGAAGAGGAAAATTATTAGAGACTTTCTGTGATAAGAAAAGTCCAGTGAGGGGCTAGAAAGGAAGGACAGAGTTGGTAGAATGTGAAAACAGTCCTACTGTACTTACTGTCTTGGAGAGTAAAATTCTTTCAGTGAGGAAAGGTAATATCTTGGTTTTCCACATCCTCTTTTTCAAATTGAGTATGAGTTATTTTACAGTGATTCAGTTTCTGGCATAGACGGAGAGAAGTTAAAAATTAATGATTTATGGGAAGCGTGGTGCTTATGGTAGAGAGTGCAGCCAAGGTGAGCCCTGCAGCTCTACCAAAGGACCAAACATCATTACCTGGACTTGTCCTAGCCCTGGCTCACAGCAGCAGGAGGGTCTGGGGAGCCCTACAAGCCTTGCCCCACAGACAGATCTATTCCACCTCCATCAGGAGCAGCACTTAGAGAGGCAGGGACACTGCCCAGCTGGATAGTGGTGCTTTGAGTTAGTGCTTCTCCTGCAGCTTCTGCCATCAGGGCTTCTGTGATGGCTTAGCCATGACTGAAGCAGTGTGAGGTGATCTGCTGGGGTGAATGAGAGCACAGGCGACATCTGTGCTTCCCAAAGAGAATGTTACCAGGTAAATAGCATCTAAAACTGGGACGGGCTTGTTGTAAGCTGGCTTAGATGCTACTATCCTGCACTGCAGTCTGCAATCAACACACCATTTAATTCTGAATCCATCCATAAAATGTTCCTAAATGATTCCCAGCTGGGCAGTGTGTAAGAGGCAATGTCCCCAGAACAAATATATCAACAGGCCTGTACAGCCACTTGACAGACTGGGGCTGCTCTGTGGTTTTCTGTTAGCTCAGGTGGTTTTCTTAAAGGAATTACCTCCAATGTCTGCAAAAAAAGATTAGTCAGTACATTCTACAAAACATATAGAAAACGCTCAATCAAAACTACTGAAAACCCACTTGTCAACGTAGATTTGAAATGTTACAGGTTCACCATTTTCTTCTCCATGTATATAAAATGGATATGATATAACTATAACGTTTAGAAAACCTGAGATGGGGGTTGCACATATATAGTTAATAAAAAAGAAAAAAATTAAAAAATAAAAAGAGAGAGAAACAATGAAGTAAAAGCTTCCTGGCAAAGACTAGCAGAAGGATGTAGCTGCCAAAAGAAGAAGCTGCCTTTGATTAACCTTTACATGCAGTATGCACTCGTGATTCTTTTCACTTGGGTCTCATTGCAGCAAATGCATAAAAATTCCCTGATTAATGTGATTGCTTTAAATTTTATTTGTAACAGCCTCCAAATATAAATCTGCATATTCAGAACATCCTGAGTGATGGTTGTCTTCCTGTCCTTCCCATAATACCTCATGGAGGTTGTTTTCTCTAGCATGGGGAGCAGCATGTTATGGTCTGCAGATGGGGCAGCAATGCCTCTCCTCCCTCCAACAGCTTTGCTTTGGCAGCCATATCTCTTACATGCCTGCTCACAGTAACAAATGAGCGTGCATGAGGATGGAAGTGTGAGGCCTGTGTGATGGGAAGGGATTTACAATGCCTGGCTGTTAGTGTGATTGCCAATGTCAATGCAAGAAGGAGAGGAGAGGATACGAAACGACACGACGTGACATGACATAACATGACTTGACATGACATGACATGACATGACACAAGACCCCTCTTTTCTTCTTTCTCCTTCACCCCACCTTTATCACCTTCACCACCTTTCCCAGACCATTAATCTCTTGCTCCACTCAGAATGTGTGCTTCCTCAGCCAGGTGCTGGTGGCTCTGGAGTGGAATCTGGCAGTGGGAGCAGGAATGGGCAGGGTGCCCTGTCTGCAACAAGCCCTGGCCCAGCATGGGGCAGCAATGTGATGTTGCTTTCTGATGCACCCACACCAGGGTCTAATTGCATACCCAGAGTGTTATCCTAGGACCCAGCATTTTAAGGTGGCTGCCTAGTCTCAGCTAGCCATCTCAGCTTCCTCTTTGGTCAATATAGAGAGTCTAAGGGAGGTGTCTAAGATGGGAGGGGTGGCTCTTCCTCTGGAGTTGTCTGCATAACTTCTATTAAGTGACTTTAGACAATCAACCCTGACTAGATATCCAACTTTTAGACAACTAGAGCTGCATAGTAGAACTGCTTCTCTATGGCATAGAGGTGAATGGAGGATAAATAATTCAGATAGGTGGATCATAAATCATTCACCCCCTGAGAATTCAAGGTCCCTCAGCTCTTTCCACTGAGAGTTTTGGGGCATTTTATTAATTTTTCTCAAGACACATATTATTTTACCCTTCTCCTATAGGTGTCTGAATAAAGTACATAATTTCCTGATATTATCATCTAATGGAGCTACTCCTGTGCTAAATACATGGAGGGTTGTATTTTGGAGCTAGAGGCTTTGTAGACAAGTCCCATGGACCGTTCAGTGTGTGTCATTGCACAAACCCTGAATGAAGTTTCTCAGCATATGATGGGCTCACAGCATATCTGACTCCATCTCAGCAACCAGGGCTATGAGGATCTTAAAAGTGCTGAGTGGAGTGCTGGAGCCCAGACTCTGGCTAGAGCAGTGGGAGTTTTTTTGAGCACAAGTGACACGGCAATTCAGGATTTATTTCACAGAAAGGGCTGTGGTTGCAGCTGGCTCCTGCAATGAAATGCTGACCTTTTTCAGAAACACTGTAACTAACTGTATTAAGCCTGGAAGATTTAACTGGCAGATTTGTTTGGCAGGCTGCTGATAGAACAGAGAATTTGTATTCCAATCTTTGATTACTTATCAGGCTCGGATGGCAACCTGCTCAACCAGGTTAGCAGCAAGGCACTTCTAGGCATGCTCAGCATTACACCTCTAGGAGTAGAGGAATTTTTACCAGTAAGTAGAATGAAATATATTCCTGAAGAGTCAGGGCCAATGGTTTGGGTTTTGGGTTTTTTGTTTTGGTTTTATTTTCCAGTGTAATTTTGGATGTAGGTCCCTATGTCTTCCCTAAATCCTAGATGTATTTCTTCAGAAATGGTCATTGGCCAGTAAAGCATTTTGTCCTGACAGTTGTATTAAAAATTATATTAAATATGTATCAGATTTGGGATCTGAAACTCACTTTTATGAGTTTCTCCTCTTAGCTGGGAGCAACTGAACTGAGATGCATCGTGTACCCAACAAGAGTATTTCCCAGCAAGATGAAATAATCATGACATTGGACCAAAACTGAGACTGTATGAGATTTGGGCCTGATGTCCTACTTTAGTCTGCCAAGCAGAATCCTTTCCATATCCCTGTTATGCAGGTGGATAGAAGACCCTTTCACAGACATGGGGGAACTGCTGATTGAGGCCCAGAGCTACAGTACTAGGACTGGTGTGCACCATGCAGCCAAACTGCATTATTTGTCAGGAGTGTGTTTCTGGGAAGTGCAACTGTTAGCAGTATGGTGGACAAAAAGGTAATTTTTATTGAAAGGTTTAGTGTTACAGAGATGAATGCATTGAGGGACTAAGAAAAACACACAATGTAAATGCAAAGGGCAGTATATACATTTTGGAGAGTGGAAAGGCAGGAATAGAACTATTAAAAAGAGGAGATGCTGTCTTCTCAGGACAGATAGCCAATATGAAAGACCTTGATGTCTTCATCTGAGACTGAAGCACCAGTACAAGTCTTTTAGCATGGCATCTCTTGAGACCTTCTTTTGAACATTTACATTTTCTTTGCATCATCATGCCTGAGATGCATTAGGGTATATTGAACGTGCAGGATGTTGGCACACTGTGATGACAGTGGCCAGCAGAGCAGGTCATTAAGTGACTGGTGGTGTTTCTCCAAAACAAGGAGTGGCAAAATGGCAGAGAACTGGGCATTACTGTCCTGGAATTAAATAATATAGAAGAAAGAAGATGTTCTTCTGATGAGTGTGATGACTCAGTGAAATAAAAACCAATGAAAACTTTGTCAGCTCTAATTTTAACCGTGCCAGTTATTTCTTCCTTACTTTCAGAGCACAATATCAGCATATTTAGTTGTGTGGTTACAAGCAAAGAGCAAGCATGCTCTGCAGTTTGTGTCAATAGAGCCCATGAGAAGTTAGATCTCCACAACAAATATCTGTGTGTTTGTGTGAATGTGTGTGTATTCCTCAAGAGAGGAATGATCCCCATCAAATACTGCAGGCAGGCTTGTGGGCAGGGATCTGCAGCCAATGGGGAGATTAGCTCACTGGCATCTCCTCACCTTTACAATAGAACTTAGCCTGGAACAACTTCTTGGGTGTAATCTGTTTAAAAAGACAAAAGACAGATGCCTTTTTCATGTAAAGAAATTTTGTATGTAACCTGTGCTTCCAAGTGAAATGTGCCCTCGAGGAATCTCTCTAGTGATGTCAGATACTCACATGCCTCTGCAGAGCTGATGAAAAAGAAGTAGAAAAAGCCAAAGCAGTTGGGAGCCTTCCCCCTCACACCACTGTAATTACTGCACAGAAGGCATTTCATGTTTGTCTCCTCTCCCTAAAGCACTGCTTCATGGCACTCTTCACATGAGCAGTGAATTTCCATAAGTGAGTGGTGACCTACATTCAAGGCAGAAGCCTTGCTGCTTGCTTTCAGGAGTGTGCCCTGGCTGCCTTCCAGATCAAGCCTGAGATTCTCAGCATTTCATTTCCTGGCTCATCCCTGTCGGGTTTTCTGGGGACTGGGTTCACTGAAGAACATCTGCACAGAAAGGTCACTGCAAAAAGAAGGTTTGGAATGAATTTTTGTGGTAGCCTTAGACATTACTCTGACAGAAGTTATAAAAATATAGCCTATGATGAACACAAATGAATAGGTAGTTAAGAAAGCAGCAGCCTGGTTAAAATCTGGGCTTGTAAAAATCAAGACTGATTCAGTCATAAAGTATTTTTTTTAAATTTTGTCAAAGTCTTACCATTAAATGGGCTCCTGAATTAAAAGTTTAAGCTTTGACATTGATGATTTGTCCTGCTGTGTACCTTGTCACTGACAGAAGAAGCTACCAACCTGTGAAGTGGTGTAGGAATATTGAATAGAATAAAAAAAATGCCTTCAAAAACCTTTTATGTGGATAAAACAGGAGTGTGTAAAGTGAGTGCATGATTAATTTTAATTTATTATGCCAGAAATCTGGCTGTGAACTTCCTATTTCTGGTTTGGGTTTTATTCTGCAAGTAAAGCAGTTGTTTGAAGGGCTGCAGAGAGCTGTGGTAGGAGCACATGAATCACTGACGTCTTTCAAAAGAAAACTCTGCTCTAAGTGTGGCTATCCCAGTGGTGAAGTGACATGGAGACCAGACAGACCAAAACCAAAGCATAAATTAAATCAGCTGGATCTGCTCAGAGATAACCATTTCTAGAGAAATTTATACCAGCTGTTCTTTTGGATTCACAGAGCACAACTAGACAAATACTTCAAAATGAGCAGCATTGGTCTCAATAACATCCTCTACACTATGAGAGTACTTGAATATTAGGATGTGTTGCTTGGGCTCCAGAAGAGAGTTCACCCTTCCAAGTTCTCTCTCCCTAATGTGAGAATGTGCATGGGCTAAGGGAGCACATTCCTGTCTGCTCCAACCTATCACACAACATAACCACATAAATATGTGAAAGGGGAATGAATAAAAAGATCAAGTCAAACTATCCACAAAGAAAATCTCTCCAAACTTACAGCCCAAATACTGAAAATTCTGAAAATCCTGAAAATCTGGCAAACCAGGGGAACCTTTTCTTGGCTCATGAACAAACAGGGAAAACATGGGAATGAGTCATTAGGGTCAGGGCTAGTTCAGACTTCAGATCAACTGGAGTTTGTTTCAGGCAACTGACTTTTTTCTGTGACACAGACAGAGGAAAGGCTGACGAGGCAGAATGAAAATAACAAATGACCGTGACTCCACAAGGATCCTCTTTCCCAGTAAGCTGGCTAATTGCTGGGAGGCTACTGACTGTGTGGAAGAGCTACCCTATGTTTGTTTCAGTTTCTTAACTTCAGCCAAATGCAGTAACCATACCTGAAACTACTTCGGCATAAAAATGGATCAGGAGTGAAAACAGCAGTGATGGAAAGTTTTGAGATTTTGCATGTTTTGACCCTGGGCTATTTCTCTTAGCCAGGAGGGATTTCCCACCTTCTTTTGCAGTAACCTCACTTTCCAGAGTGCCTCACTTAGTATGGCTCAGCCTGAGCAAGGAGAGTAGAGCAGGAGTGTTTCTGGCAGCTGGCACAGCAGTGTCTTGAGCTGCAGCCATGAGAGAGATCTCTGCTCTGGGCTTGGGCCAGGGAATTGTACAGGGCCTGAGTGCATTATGGCTGAGAAATGCTGACCCAGTGGGACTGGGGCTGGTGCTGAATGTCCCTTCAAAACACCCCTTTTCACTTCCATTTCTGCTTTTGTGCTTGCAGTGCACCACTGTGTTTTACTTATTTCTCTGTCTTGCGCTGTCTGCTTCTCATTTTCTTTTTGCTCCCTCAACTCTTTTCTCTGCTTGTTCTTGCTTCTCATTCTTGTTCAGTGTGTGTTTCCCCTCTGGTCTTTTTCAAAAATTGCTGCTACCACCCTCCATGATCAGCACTCAGTGATCCTCACCCTTCTGGAACACTGAGCAATGTTAGGAGCTCAACCACCACAACAAACCTGGTGGATGAATTTAACCCTGTGTATTTTGCTGGTTGCTGTGCTGCACAAAAGGCTGTTTTGTGCATGAAGATCTAAGACTTGTCAGCCGTGCTTTACCTGGAGGAATGTAGCAGCCAAACCATACTAATACTAGCTTCTAGGTCCAACACTAACACAAGCTGCTAGCTCCAAAGCTAACACTGTGCTGAAAGAGGATTTTAATTTGCAAAAATAAACAAAACTGCAGAACTACATTGTTCAGTGAAGAATTCAGTGTTCTCATTTTTCATGAAAAAGCATGGGAAACTGAAAAACAACACTCTGCCACCAGGCACAGCATGAAGCAAGACAAAGACAAATCAATAATACTGGGCTACTTTCTTTACCTAATTGCCTGGGGAAATCACCTAAAGCAAATTTGGATGCTAAAAATGTTTGCAGGGATAAAAATATCAAGCAATTTTCAGTTCAAAAAAATATACCAATACTCTGAAACTTAACTATTTCCTCAGTGCTTAAAAGTGAGTCTGCTGAGGTTCCACCACTTCTCTTGGTAATGTGAGAGTAAAAGCTTTTCTGAAAAAAACAACGTGTACTTGTGTTGTCTCTCACCATTCAAGAAATGCTGCTTCTTCTAAAGCAAAAGAGCATCTTTTACCTATTGCTGTAAATTCAGAAGTCATGCATTGGTATCAGCAATCGACCCCTTGCCATAATTATACTGTCTATTCCCTTCCTATCCAGCCTGCTGGACTGAAACACAACTCTAACATTGCCATCCCCTCATCACACTTGTATGATGAAAAAAACTGGAAAAAAAACCCACTAAACTGTGAGCAGGCATTATATGTCATTAATAATATAGACCACACTAGGACATCAATAGAAAACTCATCTGAGAATTTTCCTTGTAATAATTCTTCCTTTCATTTGCTTTGGTTCTTTAAAGAAAAAGAGAAAAATCTAGTTGCCACCTTGATTTCTTTTAGGTTGTCTTTTTCAATCAAACCCAAAAACCTAATCGGAGTGAAGGAATATGAAATAGACCAATTCTCCTCAAAATGGGGAGTGTAGGATAAATTTCAGATGGCTGAGGGAAAATCCATCTCACCTTTATTTCCATTTTTTCTTCCCCAGTCTTTGGGACCCCTTTACTCTTTGATGGCTATAGGATGAACTGCCAGAAAGAGAACCTAAGGAAAGCTTAGGTTTTGTGTAGTACCTCCCTGGTGAGACGGCATGGCAGGCTGAGATGGGAGTCACAAAAGCTGTATCTGCTTACCACTGCAGAAGCAGCTCCACGGGGACTTGCCCAGGGCAGGAGGCAGCTAGTGGGCTCAGACGAGAGTGCAGAGAGCTCCTGCCAGCAGCAGGGATTCATGGCACAGGGGGTCAGGGCACCAGGCTGAGCTGGAGTCAGCCTCACTTTGATAAATGTGGTGATGGAAGGAGTTTAAAATGTTATTATTTAATACTGACTTGATTGTTACTTGGGAACATTGTGAATTTTTATCCCATTAGTTAATCAGTTTAAATGGATTGTAAAATCTGAAGGAAACAAAAATGCAGGCATGGGCAAGACTGCATGGTGCAAATCCATATTACTTCTGAAATGGGGATTCACTCTTCCTCCTCTTCTCCCCTCCCTTTGCCAGCACTCTGACTGCAGGGTGCTAAGCTGAGCCCTTTGTTTGGTATGGTGAATATTTCACTTGTTCCATTCTGTGGGGAAGCAAGGCACCCGGATGCAGGGAGACCACTATTCTCAGCAGTGGCATGTGTGGACCAAGTCAGCTGGCCTGCAAAACTCTACCCATGTCAAAAATGACAATCTTATTGTGAACAGTCTCTCTTCTTGGGTGCACAGGGGCTGTATTTCAGACAGAATTAGTATGTATCTTAGTTTTTGTGCATTCTTACAAAATCAATAACTACTCAGTTTGTCCACAGAGACTGGAGATCTAGGCTTGTTCAAAAAAACAAAAGGAACAGTATCTTTTCCACCACTTTCATTCCTACTCGTTTTTGCAACTCAGTAAACTGGCTTAAACACTGTGATAATGATTTAATTGCCTACACACTACCTGTCAATGCTGCTTTAAAAAACCACATCCTTCTTGGGTTTCCTGGATCTAAGTCTGAGTAGCCTGAGTCGTGGCCTCAGAAAAAGAAAGGGAAGGTTGTTTTTTTCTTTTATAAAAGACGCATTATGTTAGGAGCTGGACAATTCTCAGGGACTCAAGCGGCCAAGGATATGTGAGAGCATCAGTGCAGGGTCTTGCCACTAACACTGTTTGCTTGGATCCTGCTTCTCAGGTAGAATTGTGATTTTGTGTGTGTCTGACTGATGAGTACAACATCTGACACGCAAAGCCAGGATTTGTGCATGCACATCCCCGTTGCATGAGAAAATGTAAAATCTGCTCAGACATAAGATTTGTACCATGTGCAATGATCTAATTTCTGCACTGTGATAAAGCCAGGTTTACATTTGACTTTCCTTAGTGTTTTGCAGACTAGAAAAAGAAAACAATACTGTCAAGACTGGCTTGGAAGATTTCAGAGCAAGAAATTTGGTACCCATGGATTTAAGAACAACTATTGTACACAAAAAGCAGACAAATGTGTGTGGGTGGGAAGGAAGGTCAGCCTGTTCCTTATGCAAAATCATGATCAATACAAGCAGAGTGATGGCTGGGGTGCGAGAAGGGGGTTATGTTGCAAAGAACTGGGATAAGTGAGACAGCAATAGCTGCACTCATTATAAATCAGTTCAGATTTTAATCATCACTGTACACCACAAGGGCTGGGGAGGAAAGAGGCTGTTTATCTCTTGCTGCTTCTCCCTCCCAAACTGTCAGTAGCTGCCCTACCCTTCTGCTTTAGGGGCACAACCCCTGCAGCCTCTTCTTCCCCTATCAGATTTCACCACGGACTGCCTAACATTTTGTCTACATGCACTACTTGCACCCTAGTGTGACTACACAGCAAGTGCTGCACATCTTCACTGCCAGAGCCTCATCTGCTCTATGCCTTGCCCACCAGATTCCCCATGCCTCCCCTCCAGGAGATTTTGAGTACATCCTCTACAGAGTCCGCTGTTCTCTAGTAGCAGGCTCTAGTGCTGCTCTCTGAAAGTACCTTTAAAAACATCCTTTGCTGTGCCGCCTACAAAAATCTGAATGACAACAAGGAAGTTGTACCTTCAGCTTTCTGTGCTGCACAGTGTTGCCTCCTTTGCTCTCTTACTTGATCATCCATGTCCATCTTCTTCACAACTGCTGCTTAATGGGACCAGGAAATGCCTTTAGTTAGCTCTCTGGTTGGAGCTGTGCATAGCAGAAACCAGAAGTTGCTTGGCACTATATCCATTAAACCTGTAATAAGCAGAAATACAAAGTCCAATATCAAGCAACATTTGGGATGGTCTGTCTTGATTAATAATAATTAATCTGCTAATAATAATAATCTGCTGTAAAAGCAGTGTCTCAGCTGTTCTGGCTCTTCACAGTTGACTCAGAACCCCTTGCCAGAGCGCTCAGGCCCCACATGTACCAGTAAAAATGTGAAGTATGAAAGTATGACCCATGGTACAGGTTAGCATTTATTCAGGAATCAGTGAATACGCTTTTTAGATTTCACTTGTGATAATCAAATAACGAGAGGTCAGAGACTGGGAAAGCATTCAGGGGAAAGAGTTTAGACTCTTGGCCCAGATTGCTTGTTCTCATGTTTCCTTCCCAGTCTGTAGAGTTGTTTTCTTCCTTTCACAGAAACAGTTTCTGTTCTGTGTCATGCAGCTACACGTCTCTTTGGAGTGTGACATATGCATGTTCAAAAGCTCCTGGTGACAGTGAGCAGAAATAAAGCTCAAGAGAGTCTGTTCCTGTCAGCCAGCTGGACGTCATCATGCAGGTACTGTGGGTGTAAATCCTGGTGCTTATTCCGTTGTGAGTTTTTGCTCCCCTGCTTGCAAAGGATTTGCAAAATCTCCTCTGCTGGAAGCAGAGTGCCGTGTTTGCAAATGAGAAATCCTCCTCTCCCCTTTCCTCATCTATTATCAGTGATCTCTGGTGTGAACAAAGCAAAAGAAACCCCGGAGAACAAAAAGTACTGAAAATGCTGCTTTAGACCACAGAAGCATTTTGCAGTTCCTGACTGTCAAGTTCACAGCCAGGACACAATCTGTATTTGCGGCCAGCCCTCATCACTTCCTCAGCAGCTCCCCAGACACTTCTGGGCATGCTGGGGCTCGTGAGGACAAGCCCACACCATGCAGGGCTCAGGAGGCACCAGGAGCAGGCTGGATGGTTAGCACCTGCATGCTCCTTCTCTGGAGATCCTGGGAGGACTTTCCCAGGGGTTTAGTCAAGGGAGGGCCTGGGTACCACAGGTGGTGGGAGGAAAAGGAAGTGCTGAGAACTGGAGGCAGAGCAGGCAGCTGCCCTCAGAAGACAGAAGCAGTGATGCCAGTGAGTGGAGCTTGCTGAAGGATGTCTTATCTACTGTTTCAGGAACTGACTGTGATTTCAACAGCAGTTTTGACCAATGCTGATCAGTTACTTCCAGCACAGCCCTGTCTTTTGGCTCTGCAGCTAACCCAGCTAATGTGTGTATAGAGCAGATCTGTACAAAGACACAATGGCACAGAGCTGACAATGCCATAAAGAGGGTGCCACAAGTGCTGGAATGGGAAATCAGAGCTCCTTCTCCTTGTCTCTACGTACATTGGCCTGAGTGTAACTCAGTTAATACATGGAACTGCATGGAGCTAGTGCACTTGGACCCTTGTACCCCTGCACAGTGCTTTTCTGGATGACCTCTATGCTGTGGGTGGGAGACACAGAGGGGAAAGATCCCAGGATAAACAATAAGTTTAGGGTTGTCCAAACAGTAGAAGGCAACATGGGAACTAAGTTCCCCAACCACCTCCCATTACCTTTCTGCAGCCTGCTTGAGGAAAGCAGTAATACTCCTGCAAGAAGCAGTGTCAGATACGCTGAACTCTACTGGAACTGGAGATGACTTCAAACCTACAATGACCTTGTTTATGATCCTTTTCAAAATATTTCTTTCTGGAACTTCTTGTCAGCCATTTCAATGCCCACTCCCTGGGTTGATTTAGAGAGGTGTTCAGCCAGTCCTCCTGGGAATAATGCAATTTTACAGTGTTTTGCATTCAAGCCAATATCTTTTCTTCTACCATCATCACCCCACGATTACTTCACAACCAGCAAGACAAAAGCCTGTGACAAAAGTGATGACAGCAGTTTCCCAGGCTAGCATGTCCCAGGGGCTCCTCATCCTGGCACCAGCTTGCCTGCAGAGTGGGGAGTGAAGGGGCTTTCTCCCATAGGGTAACCCAGAGCCTGGGGTATCCCAGAGGATATTTCTGGTGCAGAAACACAGAGAGGGGCTGGGGGCTTCAGTGGCTACACTGCTGGGAGGGCAGTGGTCTTGGCTGGCTACTCCTCTCTTCCGGAGCAAATAGTCAGTGCCACCAATCGTGTGTGCCCAACCCTGCACACGCTGCCAAGGATCCATTGGAGAAGGGATGAAATGTATCTGACAACATCCCTGCAGCTGTGAGTCTGCTACACTCCTGTGTGGAGAGGCCTCTTGCTAAGTACCACTAGTACAGCCATTTACTTGTTGCTGTTGTGTCAAAAAACAACATCTGTGCTGTGGTCCCTGCAAATTCATCCTCAGCACTTTCCTTCTGCTTTGCTCTCAGATAATATTTTCCCAGTGGAAGGGATCTTGCTTCATTCCCTCTATTCCACAGAAATAAAACACAAATAAAAGCACGATATAAACATGTGGGTCTCCTGTGTAAAGCTCCATTAACCAGTGTACCTGCTCAGGGCTGGATGAATCACCCTGAGCAGGGCTGTTTCTAAGCATACACCGAGTGTGCTTTAGAGGAAAATAGGAAATACCTGTGCTTCAGTCTTATAACAGTCGTGCTTGAATCAAAGCAGATGATTCGTAGCCAGGGTCAGGTTCACAAGAAAGGGCGAGGCTGCTAGAAAATCGAAATGATAAAGCTTCCTGTTTTCAGAGATAGATTTCAACAATGATTATTTCTGCCTCAGAGAAGGAAATGGATGCCTGCTAGCTGAAAAGTACCTCACTATATCTCCTTGCACTTGTGTGCCAAAAAGTCACAAACAACAAGTGGATTGTGCTGGAAATGAAAGGAGGCTTCCTTTTGGAGTTTTCATCTACAGTAAAATTGTTACACACTTGCAAAATTAAGGCTGCTCTGTTTTTTGCTGTTATGCAAACTTTAGGCTTTCTCCTAGGCAACGCAGAGTGCCCTTAAGAACTAGAAGTGCTCCATGTCTTATGACCTTATTTTCCTTATATACACAATGATTAAAACAAAAGACAGCTGTTAATTTCAGGAAAAAAGCCATCATGCAGTAAATCTTTTGTGCTGCACCATAATAACACCGCTCTTCAGACAGACACAATTGAGCTATAAGAGCTGTCTACATTTGGTGCTACTTACCATAAGAAGGTATTCCTTTATTTCCAAATATATGGGAAAGTTGGCTGCACATCACAGAGCTGCTGATCATGATACATACAGGAAGTGAAATCTCATTTTTTCTTCTTAAGTGACACTTCACTGAAGGCATGACGTGCTTTCTGTATTGTCGAGGAATCATGGAATGCTTTGGGCTAGAAGGGACCATAAAGATCATTTAGTTGCAACCCCCCTGCCAGGAGCAGGGATGTTGTTCACTAGACCAAGTTTCTCAAAGCTCTATCCAACCTGGCCTGGAACATTTCCTGAAATAAGTATCCAACTGATTATTTTTCACCAATGTAATCACATGCTTTTGTGATACAGGTGACTTCATGTTTGCTGTGAATCACATGAAGTCAGTCAACCAGAAAGGTCTGCATTACTTCTTTGCCACAAAGGCTCATCTTGTCAGTGCTAAGAGGAGCCAGGCAGGAAGAGGCAAAGCACTAAGTGTCCTCCTGGTTAGACATCCCAGAAACCATTGTACTTTACTCCAGATGGGAATGTGCAAAAGCAAGCTTGCATATCACCAGCTCCTCTTCTCCCTGGCTATGATGGTTTGATTCAGCACCCAAAGGGCACTGGAGTTGGGACCTTTCCCACAGCCAGGCTATCATGTGAAGTCCAGGTTTGTCCTCCCTGAGAACTTAATCTGCACTATGTGTTTCATTTTGAAGGATGATTATAGAACTGAGTGGATACCTGTCTTTGGCATAAGGTTGGGTTTCATTCAGTCTGTCCTGGTTCTGACCAGAGCAGGGTAGCCATTCATAATGAATTAAAACAGTTATAATAAAATAACAGTTATAATAAAATCTTGTTTCAAAATGAGATACCCACCATGGGACGTATTCTTCCACCAGAAGCTTTAGAAGCATTTCTTCAGGCAGTGTCTCCCCATATGAAGAGCATTTCCTGTTTGTATCTTCAAGACTCAGGGTCACTTGAACACCTAAAGCACCACCAAGTGTCTCCCCAGCTGCAGCAGAGCACACACTCTCACAGGGCCAGATTACAACAGAAACAGGTCCATAAGACTAGCTGATGAGCTGCTGCTGAATGATGAAGCCTGGAAAACACATCGAGGCAGAAGCATGCAGATTTTCATTGCAGTGCTTTGATACAGACTCTATAATGTTCAGATGCAAAGGGGATCCTGCCTGGCTGCATTGTCTCCTCAACAAAGCAAGCTCTGCTTTTGTTTTGAATCACTCTGAACAACACAGTAGCACAGAATTCATGTGGGTAAAAAACACTGAGTCAGCCTGCTTGGTTTAATAATTTCTCAGGCTCTGCAGGTAAGGTCCATTAATATCACTGTGGATTTTGAGGGAGATAGGACTTTATGTGCCAGGTGTCGTAGAGGATTTAGTGATCCTCTTGATTTCAACAGTGATACAGAAGGTGGTACTAACTGTTCTTTGTCAAGTCCCTCCTACTCATCTCTGGCTTTGGAGGCTGAATATAAATTCAGTGTCTCCTTGAATCTGTTTTTTTCAGGGTATTTGTTGTACAGGTAAGTAGGTAACTGGATACAAAGAAGGTACAAAGAAAGTAATTTGCATAGATTTGATGTTTTAGAAACAAGAGTGCTTACGAAATGGTGTGTGAATTCAGGGTCATGGTTCTTCTTTTGGAGTTAGTTCTGAAGTTCAAATTTGGAGCCAGGTGCACTTTTCTGACCATTTGCTAGATTTAGCACATGGGAAATACAGTAATTGATAAAACATTTAAGAAAATGTAACAAAAAATCCCCAAAGGTTTTTTTCAGGTTTATTTGCTTTTTGAAAAATATCTTCAAATTGGGAGAACTCAGAATGGCTTATGAAAAGTTTCTCTGCCTTTAGGACCTAACCTGAATATAAGTTTGTGTAAGGACGAAAAAGTATGGCCGGAATATTTGCTGCTATTGGAGAAGTTCTGGGATTATGAAGTGGACCATTCCAAGGCAATGTGTTTTATGTTGGAAATGGATGTGTGGCCAGATGTCCTAAGGACTGTGGGAACTATTAAGGTAGTTTAAAGCAACCTTTGCCTATTCAAATACCACAAGGAATTCAGCAACTACTTATGAGCATGCTTATAGCGCTAAGTAAAAGAGAAGCAGGGAGGACACACAGGACTGCACCCTCATCACTTGCCCTGTCCCACTGCTAACTCACCTCCTAACCCTCATTGGGGCCATTCCAACAGGAGAAATTTCTTCTGGAGTGGAACATGAGACTTGGCTTGTTGGTGAGAGACAAGTCCCTGGACTTCCTTTATGCAGTCATAAAGACACAGCATCTCAACCAACTTGCAAGACTCATCCATGTAACCTAAGCATATTTAAACAAAGAAACAAAAAAAGATTAATTTAGAGCACTTAAAACTATCAGTAAAGCTGTAGTTCCGTCATACAGGGAGCTGATCTCTTTAGCTGAGTACCATCCAGCTGGTCCATGGTGCAGAGAACTGATGTGGGAGAAACACACTCTGTTACTTTGGAGAAGATGACCTCCATAAGGACTGGATGCCCTTGATATATTCTCTCCAACCTCAACTATTTTGTGATTCAAATGTCTGTGAAAATCTCTTTGTCCCAGAAAACTTTATGCCTCATGCTATATGCTTGTCCATGCTACTCTAATTCTGCACTGACAATTCCTTTCTCACAGCTGGAATAGCATGAACACAGAACCAAAAGAATGAGGTGAACACCATGCCTTATTCAACACAAATGCCATTTTATGCCCAGACTACATCCAAATCACACCTGACTTCTGGCATATATTTTTGATATTGTTCATCACAGGATCATGTTCAACAGTCAAATGGGAGCTGTAACTTCCTGGCAAAGTCAGCCAAGGCCCCAAAACGAAGCATCTAGCCTGCTTATTCTTATAAAATACCTTTGCTTTTCAGCTATGAGCCAGTAAACTGGATTTTCTGCTATGCTCAGCACTGAATTTAACCAAAACTGACAGTCTTCCCATTGCTGCCACTTTCTGGCCACTGGAATTCAATAATCTATAGCTGTGTTCTTGTAAGGTGGACTGAGGGCTGGTATTTTCAAGATAAAAGATTGTTTCTTCTACACTTGTGGCCATGAATAGACATGTATGCACACACCAGGAGGCCAAGTCTCACTGAAGAGAGAATAACACCAAAAGACATGAATAAAATCATCAGTCTGCCCGAGTTTTTAATAGACCATAACTCTTGTTTAGAAAAAGAAAAAAAGCCCTTCTGCAGGCCAAGCACATATCTAAATACACACCTGAAACTCAAGATGTTTGAGTTTAGAGCAGAGCACGTTTGCTTCACAAAGAATCCTGGAAGCCCTTGCAGCAAGATGAAGTGAGATTACACTTCTCAATAGTCTTCTTTAATATAACTGAAGAGAGACCTTTTTACCCTGCAATATAAGCACTTCAGGAAAAAAACCAACATAGGGCTAAAGTGTGCATTGCAGGCTGGGGCTAAAACCTGCTTAAACTTTGGGATTCACTTCATGTGGGATTTCCCAAAGATCCTGAACAGTAATAATGCCAATGCATTTCAGATCATGTGTATCAGCTTGCTAAGACTGTGTTTCCATGATTTAATGCTTTGAAACCACCAGCAAAATTTGTAGTTACTGCCTGGTTGTGACCTGCAAGCTGGTTCTCTAGAACTGGGTAGGACCAGACATCTCCCAGGTGACGCAGCACAAGTGTGAAGAATGTCAGGAGAAAATACTACACTGGGATTTTGGAAGAGTTATACTGAAGGCAGTTGCACACCAGTGGTATAAATCGTATTTAGCTTAGCTAGCTGGAATGAGCCTAGTTTGCCATGCACACTCTGAATTGTGAGAAGATTGGGAGGCCATTAATATTAACTACATCCCTTCTTTTTGTATTCTGACTTATTGTGTCATGAGATTCTTATGCAACTTTTCCCATAAAAGTTGTTTTGTGGGTTTGTTGGTCAGTTTGGCTTATACCTAAACAATTTCTAAAAAAGTTGCTTTCCTGCCCTGCACAGGCTGGCTATTTAAACTCACAGTTTGCTTGTACTTTTGAGTAATTGTTAGTTGAGGATATTAACCATTTTATAGGAAGAACATGCAGAGATTTCTCAGTCACTACAAAGAGTGTGTCATGCATACAGCATAGCCCAGACTCAACAGCAGAGATCATCACAACTTCAGCTGGGTGGAAAATAGCTTAGACGTCTAATAAATAGGAGTGAAATAACAACCTAGCTAGCCCAAGCTATTTTTGGTCTAAGCAACAAACAAACAACACCCCCACCCCCCAAAAAAAAGCCCAAACAAATAAAAACTACCAACTTAAAGGAAGAAGAAATATGTCTGAGGAGGTATCTACCAGGATTCCTGATGGACCATTCTTGTGTGGACATAAATATACCTGGGAAACCAGGTGAGTGTTGAAGCAAGGCCAAAATGAAAAGGAGCCCCTTGCAAAGGACAGCCTGAAATCCCAGAAGGGAACTGCCTTCATTTGTGACAAGCTAAGTTCAGAATAAGAACATCTACTTGAGAAGAAAGTAAATAAAGGACTCCTCCAAATCATTAGCTAATTTGGATTAGGGAGAGAAATACTTTAAAATCCTGTCCTAGACACCAACTGTAAGCTCCCACTAGGAGAAATTCAGCAAATTTTTTTGTTCCAAGAAGCAGTGCCACTGCACGAATCACAGTCTTTGGACTATGAATTAAGCATAGGTTGCTCATTGGACATATGGCAAATAGAACAGCATTTATGATCTCAGTTTTAAAGTGCCCAGCAGTGCATTCTCATCCAAAATTCCTGCAAATCCTGAAGTTACTAGAGCTGCATAATTATTTACCTCAGAGGGAATTAGTGGCAATGGGCACTGATTTTCAAGTAATGAGAATTTGAGGTATCTCCTTAGTTTTGATTTTATTATGGATATTTATCTTTTTTAAAATACTTCATTTGCAGATTATTTTGCAGCAAAAGCAAAACTCCCAAGCACTAACCAGGCTCTGAACTGATGAGCAGTTTGATTTCTCTTCTGCTTTTTAGAGACCGCTGGGATTGCTTTTACTTTTCAAGAGGCAGAGTTGAGCAACTGTTGCAGGGTATTCATTCCCAGCAAGCAACCTGTTTTTAAAATTCAAGCAAACATGAGTCTCCCTCAGTGTCTGTGAATTCCAGACATCCAGCTGGGTGCTGCTGATAATGAAAAGGAACTGACAGCTATGTCCCAGCTGTCCCAACACAGAGTTAACTTCTCTGTTTCATAAAGAGAAAAGCAGCCCCAGGTCTTGCCAGTATCCCAAGGCAGAGCAGGTTGATTGGATATTAGAAATGGGATCTGGCATGGGTAAAAATAGAATAGTAAGTAGTAAAGTAAGGGAACTTGCACTTTTATGAGTGAAAAAAAGCAATAAGCTTTTCGATGTTGAGTGAAGTATGAAGAAATCCATCGATTTCACATGCAATATATTTCCTTTCCACTTGCATCCCTGCCTGCTGTACTTTTCTGAACCAAAAAACCAACACTGGGGCTGGATGCACCATGGGGAATGATGAGAGGATGATTTCTGTGGATACAGAGCAATGCCTCCCCAGCAGCACCAGGCTCCAGCAGCAGTGTGTATCCATGGGTGTCACTCTGAGCATGTACAAATGTGGCTCTTGTTCCATCAGCTGCTCTGCATGTGACAGGGGGCTGTTTCAGAAAAAGGAGTTCCTTGTTTATGCTGCCCCGAGGATGAATGAATATATATACTCAGTAAGATATTTTCACACTAAAAATCCAGCTTTTCAGCCATGAGGAGTTAAAACTGACATGGTCTTTCAAAAGAGTTAGCAATTTTGGGGTTGTGTTCTTGTACCCTCCCTCCAGTTTTAGTGAGTAGTACATGCCAGCCGTGATGTCCCTCAGTGCTTTTCATTCACCAGTGCATGAAAACAGCACTGTTTGGTATGGTCTGTGGTGCTGCCTGCTTTTCTCCTTGCCAGCTGATTGCTGCTCTTAAGGCATACAGTGCAAACCTGTTAATCATAACCTTCCTGCACCAGCTGTCCTCATGAGTCAATAGGTTACTGCTGGGCTGCAGCATCCCTCAAAGACATTTGCAGCCTCAGTTTGCTGTGCTGAATAATTTCTCTACATGATTTAAGTCATAATTTTTTAAGCTTCTAAAAAGATTTTTGCATTTTCTGTCTCTAGTCTGTGGCTGTGGTAGAGACGTTTTTGCATGGCCTGATTGCTTCTATTTCCTAATAATTATTTGGTAATTACCTGTTGCCGGTGAATGTTTGCTAGTAATTAGCAGGGTGGTAACTAAGAGAACACTTCCTCCCTGTAAGAAGCATGTAAGATATCTACAGTAACCATGGAATAACATCTGGTATATAGAAACTTCTTGAATGAAATACTGAAGCAGGCTAGGAGTGGTTTTAAATTATCTGCACATGGCTTTTTACGAAGTAACTCAGCATACCTGCAATCATAAAAAAAAATTTAGACCAAACCCTGAAATTTTCCATGTCCACTTTGGTAAATGTTGTCTTTCCTTGACAAAGGACATTGTTTCCAGTAGTGTCTACTGCTTTATGCTACTTTGATACCTGCCATTAGCATGTCCAGATGAATTAAAGCAAACCAATCCAATGGCGCAATATGTTCTAGAGGGCATAGGTGACAATATGGGATGTTTCCACAGGAAAACCACACCACTGACAGGCATAGATAACTCTGAGGAAAACTGCCCAGGAGCCAGGGATTATGGTTATATGGCCAGCTCTCCTTCCTACAGAGGCTGCACAATAACCCAGGATAAGTCAATGTGAGCTGTTCCTGCAAGGTGTGTAGTGCAGTCTTGTCTCTTGTCTGCTGGAGCACAGGGGGGAAAAGGGAGGTACAGTGGGCATTTGGAGCAGGAGGTCCACCCTCCAAGCACCAGTTTAGCCTATGTACACACTTTCCTACACAAAAATGCTCTTTCACAATTCTGCCTCACCATTGCAGATGCCTGGTTCCTGTGGCGCAGAGGGAGGAAGTAGGATTTACTGACTGTGCCTCAAAAACATGGTTAACTTTTGTAGCATTTTGCCTTTACCACCCAGTGGTTCCCACTGATATCAGAGCACTGCATTCACTTCTGTTGTACACACACTTACATGGGATTGAAGAAAACATCTCTGTGTTCCAGGCTTGTGCTTTTTTTCTCCTCCCCATAATCATTTCAAGCCCCATATAATCTGTGGTTCAGAAGTACATCTCCTTGGGTGCAGAATGTAATACTCTGAACATGAACAGGCTGCCCAGGGAAGGGGTTGAGTCAGGGGTTGAGTCACTAAATACCTTGCTGGAGGTATTTAGAAGATGTAGATGTGTTTACAGACATGGTTTAGTGGTGGACTTGGCAATGTAAGCATCACAGGTGGACTCAATGGTCTCAAAGGTCTTATCCAACTTAAATGATTCTGTGATCCTCTGATTCTATGTTGTGCCTGAAACATGCATACCTAGATGCTGCCACTGCTGACATAGGCCTTTTAGATCTTTGAGCCTAAATTAAGATTGCAGCTTTCATGTCTTGTGCTGATTTGTTAATCATAATCTCATTTATCTTATTTTTCTTTCTATTGCCTTTCCAGTGTACCAGAACTGATGCATTGATATCGACATGCACTGAGGAGCAGATTTATGCCACAGAACATTTCCCAGGTGGCACTGGCATGGTGACTGGAGGAGCATGGATGAATAAAGAAAGCTACACTACAGTACAAAGATCTGAGCCTACCACCAAACTGATACCTACTTTCATTGAAGTTATTCTACAGTACATCAAGAGCAGGTGCAGACACAATGTGAGCGAGGAGGAAAAGAAACGAAGCGTCACTATCCTGGGTTTGGCTCTCTGGTACAGCCAGGACCAGTGTGGAGATATTTGGACATAGGTTACCAAAACATGTCACCAAAAGGCAGAGTGGAGCATTGCTAGACTCTCAGGTTAGTGTGGTGTGAGGAGCAGTGATGAAATCTGTAGGGCTGGCAGGATTGACCACAAGCAGGACTTAGAGGAGGATCTCTTTCCCTACAACCTGCTGTCTACAATTCCCTATCAGCAGTACTGTGCCTTTGAACTAAAATACCATATATATTGGAATTTCAAATGGGAAGAGCGGCGGGATCCTACAAGGATTCACTCTCCCTTTCTAACAAATCCACCTCGGAATCATCAGTATTGAAAGTAACCCATGGGAGGAAAGGAAAAGTGATATGATAGGTGATGCTAATCATCTGCCTGAGGATGCTTTACACAAATAGGGTCAAGGTCGCACTGTATGTGTGAAAGAAGAATCCAGGGAGACATTAGTGTCAAACATCAAACACTAGGGAAAATTTTAGCAGGGGATTGCACTCAATAATGAATTCATACTTACTGTCACCAACTGAGACAAAACATTCCTGAGCAGGGATGGGACAGAATTTCTTCTGTATCTGTCCAGAAGACAATTCACCCAGATTAAATAAATTTTTACACTGAAGAAAACTCAAGTTAGTAAAATTAATAATGTGAGTTTTTTATCTAGAGCACTAGTGGCCCTTTTTTAAATTTTTATATTATGATTTCTGTGAATTTATGCTTCACTTGAAATTATTGCAAAAATAATTTGGATGCACAAATTTAACTTTACTTGCTTGGAAAAACAGTTCTTACATACGGCCTCTGTTGAAACAGCAAGGTTAATAACCTTAGAGAATATTTAATGTATTCCTTAAGGAGATGAGATAGACACAAACCCAAGAACGGGTGAGGTAAACCTTTTGTGCAAATATGACCTCATATTCAAAATGTTATTTTAAATATGATTATTTATTTACACAAATATTTACAGTGCTAGTGAATACTGCAAAGATCCTGTTGAACTAAAACCTACTTGTAGATATGTTAATGAATAGCAAAATAAAAGTGGTTTTAGACACTGCCTCAGTTAATGAGCTGTCTTGTTTCCGGTACTCAAATACCATATTGCTACATTCACCAAATGCATTTCAAGGGTAATAAAAGTGATTAATGAGCTATAGCAAGTGACTTATTAGAAGGAACTAAATATATCAGTTTTGCTTGCTCTGAGGGAGCACCTGCAAATATTTATACAGGAAACTGTGAGTTCTTAAATCTGATGTAATGCTGAACAAAGGTTGTACCCACAAAACAGCATCATTGAGGTTGACAAGGTGTCTTATGGATCACCACACTGGTACAAATGAATGATGATAGTGGTGCCAGACTTCAGTAGAGATAAAGGAATTATTAGCCTGGTGCCAGTTCAGGGATAGGATGGTAAAGAAGAGGAAAAATCCCTGAAGTTTAATGGCAGAAAAAGTGTTCTTAAAGGCACCATCTATGAAAATTCCCCCAGGTGAAGGAAAATTCCTGTCTTTGGGGTAAATAAAAAAACTGGAAGGTCTGTTGTCTTAACTGGCCTGTGACGGCAATAAGATGGTGAAAACTGCCAAAAATTTGTTGATATCCTCTAGCTCTAGCACTTTTACAATTCTACAGCTTTGCTGTGACATACAAAAGTCAAGGTTATTTTATACAGGCAGGCAGAACCTGAGCTTCAACATGATGCAAAAGTTCTTAGAAGAGACTATACATTTTTTGTGGCTCATGTCTGTGGTTCCTCTCCCTTCTCTGGACTATCAAGAGCCTGCAAAATGAAGGCTGAATTCAAACCATTGAAAAGATATCTAGGTCACTCTCTAGCAAGTGCAACAAGGAGCTTCTGAAGAGAAGCTTAGTAAACTTTCTGCATCAAGAATTTAAGCTGTAATGGTCATGCAGAGAAATGTAGACATGCCTGGAGATGGGAGGGTGAAGACAGAAGAACTCATCCACTCTCTCTTATGTTTTCCACTCTGAATTTTATATTTTCATGGATTCAGGTTTTCTAGATGCATAGGAGTCTCCTCCCCCAATCTCGCAAGTCTTGTTGTTGCCTATCCTAGAGCTACAGGCTGTGATGTCTCCTTCCTTCCTGTTCATTTTCAGCTGAAACAGGAAAGCAGGCAGAAGTATGTAGTTGGCACACAGAGGAGCAAAGGAAAATGTTTTTATATTGTGCCCACAGCTTTTAATTAAGGTTCCAGCAGGATCTTTCTGCACAGGGACTGAGATTACCTTGCGCAAAACCGAGAGGCTGGGATGTGGGGAATAGCGAATCATAAAACACACAAAACTGTATTCATGAAATCAATCTGGGCTACTGAGAGCCCAGGGAGCTTTATGGAAATGAGGCGACCAGTAAGGCAACGTCTACAGACTCCAGGAACAATGGGCTCCACTTTCACAATCCTGTCTGGGAGGCAGAAACGAAGAGCAGGGCCTCAGTGCCCGTGGCTCCCGCGTGTCCCTTGTGCTGGCGCAGCAGCTGGCCCTGCTCAACGGGACATCTCCTTCGAGAGGCTGACCCAGAGAGGCAATTGCTGCGTGACTGAGCGTGGGGCTCTGGCAGTTGTTTTTTGTTGTTGTTGTCGTTGTTTGTTTGTTTGGGGTGGGATTTTTTGGTTTTTTTGGGTTTTGTGGCACCACCACCCCAAATGGCTTTTGACTGCCCGGCTAAATAATTTCTGCCACCGACCCCCCCCGCCTTGTCTTTATACAGTCTCATATTGTTTGGACAATTACCAGGGTTTGTCTTGTCATTGTTTCACCAAATGTAATGTTAACACATATTTTGTGCTCTGCAGTTTTCTACACATGCCATTCACTATTCACTCCACTTCTTGTTTATTTTTCTTCAGAACTTTCTCTGTTTTGTTTGAGTACTTTTCATATGGAAGCATTTAAAGGTGTGTGTAATAATATGTTACCTACCATAACAATTGTAATTTGAATTGTGAGGGCAGGAAACTGTTAAATACTTCAACATTAAATTTACTATAGAGTATCTTAAAATATGCTCTAGAAAACACTTTGGACTGTCTTGAAGCAGTAGACCTCAGATGCCCTTCCCAGTTGCCAGGTAGAGATGAGCACAGCTAGCAGCTCCCATCTTAATTTTAAACTGGGACCCAGATAAACATGATTTTGGTCCCACTAGTGCTCTTTGTACCTTGCTTCCCACAGAAAGCAGCCCAGTGCTTTCCCACAGATCTCCCAGTGAGGCCAAGCAAGGGGGCAGGACTGCAGGGCAGAGGGGCTTGCAGGGAGCCTTGCTCATGGAGGGCTCACAGGCTTAGTGTGAACTGAACGGGGGAAGGAAAATAAAGGGAAGAAGACGAGGTTACAGCAATATGTCTCTGGGTGGTACAATGTCTGTGGGTGGTAGAACTTTAAGAGCCCAAGCTAAATTTTTCTCATTAACATGGTGTGACTGGCTATTGTCAGAAAGCTTAACTTTGTAGAGATTGCTGGCAAAATATTTGGGAGGGTGGTGAAGAGGAGGAAAAAACTTACAATCTAGCACTGCAAAGCAGAGTAGGATTTGAAGCACTGTATAACAAGTGGGCAAACTATAGTATAAGACAGTGCCTCAAAAATAGTCTTAGAGATATAAAATACAACCTGGTTACCTGAATTACCCTCAGCATATTTAGTCATGACCAGGACCAGAGATGTTTAAAATCTGAAAGACAAGCCTTATTTAAGGGAAGGCAACAAGTACAATTTCGGTTGTGCAACTGCACAGTGATAAATTGAAGCTATTCTCAGTATTCTCTCCTGGCTCGGTGGCAGGGATAAAAGCAGAAACAGGAGCTGGATGTAGCAATTTCTTGCTTCTCCTCTTGCAATGAATTCAAACTTTGACTCAACTAAGTGTAGAGGAGTCCATGGCAAATGTACTTCCTGGTATCCCTTGATTCTGAGTACTGCATTCCCTCTGCAGATTTTCTTGTGAGCTATGCATGTGATAAGCTTCAATCCTATCCTATGTTCTCCTCCATTCTGCATGCATTGTATACAGAAAACTGACTGTTGCTTGAGAAAAGCATGAGAGTGATGAAATAATGCTTCAGCTCTTCCCCAGTTCGTCAGGTTTTTCAGTTCCCTTCTAACAATATGAAAACATTATTTTTACCATCTTTATTGGAAAATCCAGAAGGGAATTTTGCCAAGTTTTTCCAGTGCTGGAAATCAGAATTTTGGTTTAAATCCAAAACTGAAAACAGTTTTGTGAAATCAGCCTGGGTCCCCAAAGACTTGGTTCCTCCTGCTACAAACACAAAATAAAAAGTTGTGATCTTGCTGCATCCAAGATCTCACACATGTTCCTACATGACTTAAATGAGCACAGCTTATCATAGTTTGTGCTAATGCCTAACCTTTGCAACCAAACATCTTGGATAAAATCTCAGAGTGAATAAAAACCAGGATGTAGCCAATGTATGGCTACCCAATATAATCAGACTTATTATTCAGGTAGTTTTATGAAAATCTGTTTCCCACAGACTTTTGTCCTCTGGCTGACTTACATCTAATGAGCTTCACGCTCTGATCAAGTGTTGTCATTGTGTGGGGTTTTCACAGCTTCATCTTCTGTGTATTCACTCTGACTTTAAAAGCTCTGCCTGCAACCTTCCCCGTGTTACACCACGGCCTTCCTTCTCCACTGAGAAAGAACTTTCTCCTCCCCAGCCACTGGCTTCCACCAAACATACTTTGTTGACACCTCTGCCCCCTTCAAAATTTTGTTGGCACCTGTGAATGGGCTCAGATCTCAAACAGGCAGGCAGAGGCAGACGAAGAGTTACACACAGAGAGTGTGGTTGCACAAGTGTTACTTCCTTTGGAAACCAGAGAAAAGAAGAAATTCTCCCCAAATGTGTTTTACAAGCCTACGTACTTTTACTCTTTCGCTATTTGAATCCTGGGTGTCCAATATGAATAAAATGTATCAGCAATCATGCTTATACTCTGTTTTTCTAGTGGGGACCTTGTCAAACTACTATTTTTTAAAAAAAGTACCATAAGTGTATCTTCATCTGTGGGAACTAAGTATCAGTAGGTGTTAATCCATGCTTTACTAGTGAAGCTTTGTTCAGTAACAGTGATAAACACAGATTGGAGACAGACTCCATGCTATTTTTACAAGACATATTATTTTGATGCCTTCTTTGCTTAACAGTCACAGAGGATCATAGGATGAGTGTTGATATATCCATAGTAATATTATGTCACATATTAAATCCTTGCCAACCAAACTGTGAAGTCAAGCATTACTATTTCAGATGTATACTGACTACAAGAAAATATAGTAATTCTATCTTGAGAACTAATGGCCTTTTTCCCAAACAAATCTACCTATGCTTACTTTTCCATAAATAAAATTTAAAAACCACAAGCACAAAAAAAATTTTCCAAATTATACCAAAATCAGTTCCTTTACTTGGTTGTCTTGCATTTTTGCCAGATGAGCTTCTTTGACTTTAGTACTCCTGTGAAGCTAATAGAATGACTGTGTTAATCCCTATCCTTCTCTTAAGTATTTCCATCCTTAAACCATGCATACCTTTATTAAAAATCTGAAAATTATGCAGCCATTTCTGTTAGCAGACCACCAAGAGCATGCCCTTTACTTGTGAAAAGAGCTGGAGAAACATGCTGTGTCAGCAACCCTGTGCAAACAATCTCTATTATTTTATACAGAATCTTTTTTCTTCTCTGGTAATAATGTGAGTTTTGTTTGTGACTGTGGCAGGATTTTGCTTGTTTATGGCCTTTTTTTTTTAAGTCACAGCACTTCATAACAATCTCCAACTCTTCATTTTACTCCCTAGCACTTTCATCAAAACCTCCAGAGAGTGTGCTGGGAGTACTTTTCCCCACTAGCTTTCTTTTTGATTAGAAATTCATGCTTTCGAACTGAAAATCACCTCTGTTCACCAGAGGAAAGAAATAATTTATGGCCAGGTTCATTTAAGAGTGGCTTCCCACAAGCAAAGATCAAACATTTTGTGGAGGAGGGACAAAGGCTGGAGTTGCCCTTGCTGGCATTACTGGTCAATGCCAAGGTTTTGCTAAAAGCTGTGCTGCACAAGATGCCACTACTGCTTTTTCCACAGATGCTAGGGAACCAGGGCCTTTCTCTGCTGTACAGCACAGCTCCCCTCAAGCTCTTATTTTCTCATTAAAAACCTTTGGTTATGAAAGGAACCCAAAAGGGTTCCCAGGGCAAACAGACATGGCCTCAGTGCTGTGCAATGTTTATCCAAGGGCCCCTTCCAGAGCCCTGCAGATGCCTCAAACACTGGGATATATTTAGCCCCCTTCTTCTCTGCAGAAACGTCTCCTGTTTTGACTGCTGCAAAATGTTTGCTTTCTTACTTCCTTTATTCTTTGGGATCTCTTTTGAGAGAGGATCTGTTTTTCTTCCCAGAGTGGCCATCCCTAGCTCTCATGCTCCAGGTTGTGAGGCAATAAGACTGTGCAGCTTCTCTCACAGCATCTGTGTGAGGGACATGCATTGCAATACCACAGTCCTTGAGATCAAACACTCCAAACATTTCTTTTTCTGTTTTGAACCCATGTCTATCAAATGAATTCTCCTAAAAATGATAAACAGTCCAACATATTTCAAATAGAGCAACTGTTTCTTCCTTCTCCCCCCTGTATTGTTGCTGCCTCAGTAACCCTGAACTCACATATCGCCTTAGTGAGAACAGAGAGTGACAACATCCTGAGTGACACTTCTTTATGCCTGGCCCTCTGTGGCTTTTCCTTTGATGTCACTGTCACAGGGATGACATTATCATGGACCAACATCCAGCTCAAAAGGAGGAAGAATTTGAATTGGTTTTACACTGATAACCCAGGCATCTTCTGATGCAAAGTAATCCACCAGTCCCAGGCAGAACGCCTTAGGGGTGACACTGCTGCTCTTGCCCAAACAATACAGATGTACATACAAAACTTTAGCAGCAAATGAGGTTTCAGTGTTTTTGTGCAGCTGTTGGTGTCAGCCAGGTCTTCTGACCTGAACTGTGCCAGTCCTTCCAGTTCACCATCTCAGTTCTCCAGATTTCAGTCTTTATGAGCTTCCCTTCCAGCTCTCTGGTTAAGGATGAATTTCTCACAGGCGTGAATTTCTCACAGGAGCACACCACTGGTGTCCATGGCACAGCCTTGCACAGTCCCAGTGGAGCTTTTAACCAACAGATCCAAATGGCTGTCAGAGTAACCACTACAGACAAGGAAATGAAGGAAAAGCAAAGGGACTTGGCTGATTCAAGAGTGAATCCTTCACTCACCCCACACTGCTGCTTTCCCTGCAGGCATGTCTAGGACAGGAATGAACCAGAAGTTTCTGATTCATTGCAAAATCTCTCAATTAGCTGATACTGTGGCATTTGCCTTCACCCCAGTGCTATGCAACCTCCAGGCAAAAGATGCTCTGATCCTAATTTCTGCTTGTTCTGGTCACGCCACGTTTTTCCTGTTAGCCAAACAACAGAGTGAGGCAAACAGGCTTATTAGTGATAATGTTTTCTATGTTTTCTGAGAAGCTGGTATTACCTGCCTCAGCCTGTTGTGTGTGGGAGGGACCTACTGGTCCTGCTGTGAATAACCACCACAGGTTTTGTGAGGCTGAGTGGAGTGCTGAAAAGCTAACGATGATGAGAAATGTGCCTCCCCCCCAAAAGAAAAGGCACAGTCTCTGGCATCATTTACATAGCTACCTTCAGAGCTGATCTTGACTGTTTCTGTGTTCAATTTTTTTTTAAGTAGCAGCACCATAAATGTATTTACATAAGCAGAGCCTCCAGAATATGCTATCCAAGAACAGCCACACATGACAAACCATTACATGGAGTTTTTTGATGGTAAAGTGTATGTGTATACAGTTCATTGGAGTTTGGGAGACAATTTGCCCCAGAAGACCCATAAAGAAAAAAGCAGAGCTCTCTACCATGAACTTTATGTGCAATTATATTGTTGAACCATCTTGTTGCATGAAAATTCGATTTATATTTTCCACATAATTTATTTTCTATTTAAATGGCTTTTTAATTACTCTCTAGGCAGTAAGCAAAATCAAATATAATTTATGGCACTTTTAGTAACAAATCCATTGTTCATTTTCCTACAGAGCTGAACATACTGGCAAGGCAATGTTGAAGTAGCTTTTATTCAGACAGCTCTGATGTTTTCCAAAGAAAATGTGTGCCAGGTCCACTGCCTGAGAGTGAGAATGCATCTTTGTTTTAGGGATGATTCACACATAAATACATGAAATTCCCTCCCAGACAAAAGGAAAGGTGCTAGCAAGGCTTTTGGAGAGACTGCACAGCACAACAACTCAGCAATTGGTATTTCATTCTGCAATGTTGGCTTTTGTTCTGAAGAGAAACTGCCAGAGTGCACCAGACATGAATAAAAATCATCATGAGTAAATAGCAGACTATTTATTTGGAGGTCATACTTCTCTACCATCATTCAGCACAATGAAGTTATGTGTAAGTTAAATAAATTAAATACATTTCTCATTTGTATTTTTATGCCTAGCTCCACAGTCCCTGATGCCATGCAATCATGTAATGAAAGACAGATGCTGCTTTAAAGACCTTGCAGCTGAAACAGACTGTGCACACAAATGGGAGATGTAATAGAGATGCTGAGTTCTCAGATCTTATTAATTTAATGTGTGGGTTCAGAGCCATCCGAGCAAAATTTTATTTAAAGTGTTGCAATCAGGAAAAGAATCACCAGGGCCCCATGTAGAAACAGTGCAGAAGGACAGTCCTTGCAGGGTCCTTGCAGATCAGCTCTGAACTGAAGCTCAGAGCAGCACTGAACAAGGGAGAGGTGAATCCAGCTCTGGGTGCCTGGCCTGTGTGCTGAGCACAGCAGCAGGATTGGCAGCCACCAAATCTGGCAGGAGATGGAGCGAGCCCATGATCCCAGCCTGGTTTCTGTGTCATTTCCACTCTCCCTGCCACAGCAGGACACCTGTGCTGCTGTCCATCACCAGCCATGTGTGATCTCCACCAAAGCTCCTGCTGGGCACTGATCCTTCTGCACCTGAGTGAAGGAAAGGCCAATACACATCAACTTTCCAAGATACTTTTTGTGGCTTTTTCTGCTTAACACTGAACAGTTGCTGCATGCCCTTGGTGCTACATTTGGTTGTCTTTATATTTTCCTTTGTCTATTGTTTTTGGTTGATCCTATGGAAAGTTTTCTGAATCATAAATACACCACTCAGTGCTCTTGCTTTGTCCCCCATGGAACAATTTTTATCTAGAGCTCCATTATACTGTATTTAATAACAAAATAGTTGTATATCTATCATAGCACTATAGCCAGCCCACAAGGCTTTTATCTTGAATAACATCCAGAGTTCTCATTTTTCCAGTGGCCTTTTTGATTAAAGCAAGAAGTAACAGATTTTCAGACAAAAACTTTGCTGCTTTTTGTCATTTTCTGTAAAACAGGTAACATTCCAATATTTTGTTAAAAGACATGTTATTCATCAAAATTATGGTTTATAGGAAGACAGAAACTATCCCTAGAATTTAACAGATCTTGTGAGTTCTGCACCTAGAAAATGAATACTGAGGAAAAGAAAAAAACTGTTATTCTCAATACTTTTCAAATCAACACTTGGAGTAATAATAATAAAGGAGGGTTAAACACCAAAACTGAATTTAGCATTTACTTTTAAATCAAATAAAATCATTGGTTTCTACCAAGCTCAACTTAAAAAACTCCTCACTTTTGAAAAAAAGTCATGCATTTTAAAAAGTGTTCTTTAGATGTAACATGATTCAGCAATCAGACTGAAAAATGCACAGCTCTGGTCTTAGTTTAGGTATCAACAGCTGATCTAACCTCAAGAATGATCACAGGAAATCTTGGCTTCTAGGCCCTGGTGTTCTAGAAGTACTGTTGGTAATACAGTATCAGAAGTATTTCAGTACAGATGACTCTGTCTGGTGCTGCCAAAATACTTCACAGAAGACATACAGTGCTTGTTACAACTATAGAAAGCTGCCACGTATTCCAACCCAAATCTCAGAAGACTTTGCAGAGGATGTCTCAGATGGGCACAAGCAGATCAGGTATTGCTAATTTGCTGTCTCATGTAGATTTCAGAGGAGCTTGGCTGCAGCTGGAAATGGAACCAAGCAGTAAAATCACCAGCAACACAAAAGGGAGGAGAGGGTAAAAAAGGATTAAAGCTGCTCCACAGACATGATAATGCCAACTACAGAGATATCACACCAGTGTTGGGGCACCTGGTGCTGACTGCAGTGGGAGACTGGGTACCAGCTAAGGGAGGTGACTCATGTATTGCACTCTGTGACTTCCTCAAGCCTGTGTCAAAGTCTCAGTGTGAGGACATTCCTGTTTGTCAGACAAGCTGTGCCCAAAGAGTAAGCACTGCTGGTGACATCTGTGACTTCCCAGTGAGAAAAGGACAAGTCAAAGCCTGACATGTGCTGAATTCCATAAACTCTTTTTTTTCCTGTAAAGAATGGGGATAATGATGATGGTGTTGACTCTGGAGGAAATCCTACAGACCAGTAGTCTGAGAGCTACCAGCAGGCTATGATCAAGCTGTTGAACTGAACCTTGTGGAAACCAAATCCAAAGAGGATCCACAGGGAAATTAAATCCTGAAGCCAAGCACAAGTTGGTCTTGGGAGTACATTGCACCTTAGAGTTAATATGACACTGCTATAGGGTACAGACAACCAAGGTTCAAATCCCTGCACCATCTTTGGTTCACACAGCTGCATCCCAAAGTATTCTATTTGAAATGAGTGCACGCAGCTGCATTAGTTTTTCTTTCTGGAGCAAATAATTTCATATGAAGAAAGAAAAAATGGGTCTCCAGCCTGCTTTAAGATGACATTTTACTGCAGTTCGGATGCAGCTATTTAAGTCTCTCATTTAGAATTCCATCAGAGAGACTGAGCTCTGGAGGTGTGCTGAGTCTCTGGCAACTTGACCACAAGCCATTGACCATCTCAGATGGTAGGTCCCAACCCCTTTTATTTACCAAGGAATCACTGGGCCTGACTAACTACTCCTAATATTGTCAGAGTGGACAGAAGTTTCTGAGTTAGCATAGTATTTTCTGATGGAAGGCACTTGCAATTAAAAAAAAAAAAAAAAGAAATCCAAACCCTGACAAGCTCTAGGTATCCTACACGTGCCTATTTGATTATGTGAAAATCATGTGGTGTTGTTTTTATTTAAAAAACAACAGATCAAAAGCGTGTAGCATAGCTCATGAAGATCTAATTTCCAATGAATTCAACAGGAAATTCTTAATAAATTTAACTGAAAGCAACATTGAACTACCAGTGCTTCTTTTTACTTATTCTGCCACTTTACATTGTTCAATTCTTACAATCAAAACTACTTATTTCTACCATAGAAATAAAGTAATGGAGGGCTTCATTTAGACTCAACTCTGTATTAGCAGCTCAAATAACTTCAACTTTATGAACATGTCAATCATCTGCGATAGTTCTATAACATCTGCTCTAGCTATTTGCTCCATTTGGGGTAACCAAGGCAAAGTAATAATTTTTAAAGAACCTCCAGGAGTTAGAGGCAATTTTTAAGAAGGTGTTGGGCTGACAGACTTTCCCTTGTTTAAAAACATAAAACAAATCAAAAAACAAGTCTTACAGATTGCCTCAGGGTGAGCCATGCAATGCCACTGGATACAGTTCTCCAAAGCACCCAAATACTGCACTGATGGAAGTGCACCTCCCTTCTCCCTATCTGGGGTCATTGCCTCCATTGGGTAGGTTTTGGAGGCAGCCCTCAGACCACACAGGGAACTGAGATTGGTCACAAGATCCTTTTTCGTTTCTCTTTTTGGGTTTGTTATATCTGTTACTGCTTTTTAAATAGTTCCTGAGAAGGAAGAAGGCCTAGCTAGGTATAAATAAAAGTACACACAAAGAATCAGCAAAATGGGTTTTTTTCTACAGAATAAGCTCAGTTTTAAGTAGCAGGCACATTTGGTTTTGTTCTTGCAGTTAATTTGCCATGGCTGTGCAGGAGCCTGGGATTTGACATGTACCGGAATAATCCTATCCTGACATCTGGCATAATAAACCACCACATTTCTGTGGTATTGCAAAATATGTAAATAATTTTTAGAGCCTGCTTTAATTGTATTTTTTTATGATGAAATGTTGATGGCTTATTATTCATAATGTAAACTGAGCTGGGAGTCCAAACATCTACACATAAAATTCAACAGTCTCCACATATTTTAGAGAACACAGAGGACAAGACTGAGAAAGCACAGGGAAATATTTCCATCAGCACTCATGGATCCTGTTGCTCACATATAGTCAAGGGAATGCTGTCTGAAAAGCCATTTCACTTTCTTCCCTCCAACTGGAAACAAAAAGCCTGGCATCATGTTGGAAGGGTCTTGGAAGCAGCAGCTTGAGGAAGTGCTTGCTACAGAAAGCAACATAAAACGTGCTTGCGATTCTAGCTCCCACTTGGCTGAATTTCTATTCCAGTGGTTACTTTCCGTTTGCTTATCCTTACAACCATTTATTAGCTCCTTAGCCTTTCCCTAGCTTTCCCCTTCTTTCTGTCTTTTTTAAAAATTATTATGCTTTCAGAGCTACTGTTTACCTCCCACGACAGTATTTGAAATTGTGTTATGTATTTGACAAAAAGCTGCCTGCCTGCCTGCCTGCCTGCCTCTGTGGTGTGGGCTCTGTGGCTATTAAAGACAGGAGAAAAAAGAGAAGACTGCACAAGGAGCTTCAGTGTCCAAATGATCGTGGCAAGCAGGCAGGAAGTCCCTCTCAGTGGCATGCCGCAGGCTGTTCCGCAGAGAGCTTGCACAAGGCCTTCAGACATTAGAAAAGAGCATCATGTGCTTCCTGTGCAGATTTGAAACTGAAGAGGCACTTTGCTACCCTGAACTCCTCCCCTGAGCTCTGGCAAGGGCTCAGCCAGCACAGCCTTCAAGAGGGGTTGGCTACACCTTTGTAATTCCCCCTGATCCCACGTGCCTTTCTTCAGTACATAAATACACTTGGGGTACTTTCTGGCCCTCCTACCAGGAAGATTTTTACACTGTTTGAACAATGAAACATTTAGACAATTGAACTGTTTCTTCTGGAAAACTGGACCTGGTATGCTGTGTCTTACCATCCATTACAGACCTGGAGGTTTTCTTATATCAGGCTTTTATTTTTCCTCCAGTACTTCTAAGACAAAATCAAAAGCAGTACAATTTAATATAAAAAGACTTCTCTTCCATTATTTCAGTTTTGGGTTCTTCATTTTTCAACTACAGTTTCAGTACCTGTCATGATGGAAGCAAACATATCTTTGCAATTTTTGATGGCTGAGGAAGACTGGGTTTGGGTGGGAAGTGTGCAATTAGTGATTCTGCAGAAAATACAACCAAGTGGCAGAAAAGTGAGCCCATGCATACAGCTTACTGGCTATTTAGCTCCTTGGTTTGGAATTCAGAAGGAGCTGGCTTTCAGATATAATATTACTTTCTCAGATATTCTACATTTTCAAGTAGAGAGACTGTAGCCAGACCTCAAAATATGCCAAATCCCCAGTGCTCTTAGCTAATTACATTCACGGACACTTGCATACAGTGTGACAATAGAAGATGAGCCTATTTGAAAATCTGTCCCCAGTGATAGGACTAGGCACTGTAAAAAGAAAGATCTAACTGAAAGAGAGTTTCAAATACTAATTGAGAAAACCCTTCTTTACAGTGGTGTTTTCCAGGAGGAACCCCAGCTTTTCATAATTTTCTTCTAGTTGTCAGAAAACCCCAAAGCCCAAATTATTTGTCAACAAGAACCTCAACTGTTTTTCAAATAAAAATTTAGTAACACTAAGCACATATGTGTGTTAAAAGCATACATAGCAACATGCGAAAACTGATATATGCTGTTCCGATTTGTTTCATTACTTTTCTTCCCTGAATAAATACCATTCCCACAACTTAAAAAAAAAAAGAGGAAAGAAAAGCTTTAGACTCCCCAAACCATCTCTTCATAGCCTCTCTAATCTCTGCTATCAAGATTTATTTTTAACCCTCAGTAAGCCGCTAAGAATGACAATTAGAATGCAATGCATTAAGAAAGGCTCTATTGAAAGTGCTCGTCCCCAGGCAGTACTTCCCCAGCTTAGAGAGATTATGGCAATTATGGTACAGACTATTGGCTGGTAGCAGAGGGTGAGAGGAAAGCAGGAATATTCATAATCCTTAGTCCTTTCTTTGGCCTATGTGGAGCAGGAGGAAAGGTGGATTTTGTTTCCTTAGGGTCCCATTGGATAACAGTGAGGAAAGAACTGCCAAATCATGAATGTGTGGATTGGGAAACGCACATCCTTGGTGCACCTAAAGAGGTTTCAGCCTACTCCTCAGAGCTCACTCCGAGCTTCATTTTGAGACTGAAGGGTTGATCCTGGTAATTTGCAGTGAATCTCTTTCTCATGCTGGACAGGAGCCTTTCTGATCAATTTTCCACTTTGAGAGCTGTGGTGCATGACTGCATAATGTCCCCAGCAACTATATGTGTTAGGTTATTGCAAGAAAACCCACACAAGTTTCCTGTTGCTCATGCCTCAAGATAAAGGTTGCACACAGCATGAGCTCAGTTCTTTATAGCAGTTGATTTCTAGTATGACTACAGTGAAGGATCTACAATTAACTCAATTTCAACCAGCTTATAACTTCTCTGAATAATTAAAGCCGTTTGGCACAAAAAGCATCATCCCACCTCCTAAAAAAAAAAAGAAAAGGAAAAAAAACCCCAAAGAGCACAAGGTATGGGTTTCTGTGAGGCCTAGTACAGCCTTGCTAAAATTGTAAACAAGGCCATGCTTCAGATCAGAGCAAAGGCTGGTAGCTAGCAGTCACAAAAAGAGAATGTCATTGCAGCACAGTGATCTTTCCACTATGGTGGATTGCATCCCCTGCACTGTCCTATCATAATGGCTTCTCTTCAGTTTGTTCCCCCTGCAAACAAGAGGCGCCTGAGGCATGAGAGGGAGAAGCAGGAGTGAGTGAGTGAGTGTGTACCAGCAGTGCAGTGGGCACCCTGCCTGCCCTGGTGTGGAGGTACAGGAGCAGCCCCTCAGCAATCTGCCCCAGAGGGGAGGCTCTGGCAGTGCAGAGATACTGTGGGCTGGGGACAAGAGGGATATGGCCTGCACAGGGACCTGCACACTCATGTACACCAGCACAGGGATCTGCACTGCAGTGAGCTCTGATGTTCACCTGGGTAAGCTCGTGCCCAGAGCTGTCAAGGAAGTTGTTCTGATATAAATCGACTTGGAGATAAGAATCGCCCTTGTCTTCCCTCATATGAAGTCCCACTGGGGATGCTGCTACCATGGCTTTGAGGTCTGTGTTTGTCAATGCTTCAGGCAGGTGCTTCAGAGGAATGCAAGGAGACTGTACTGGTACATACAATTTCAGCATCTCCCCTCCTGTGACAGACCAGGCACCCTTCAAAAAAGGAAGGAAGGAAGGAGCTGGCACTGCTTCCAAAAAGTGCTGTTCTGAGGCACTGAAGGAAATGGCTGTTGCTTGATGAGGCTACAGCACCCCTGTCACCTTTCCCAAGTAGAAAGTAGGAAGCAAGGCTGGGACTGGATCACTCAAAATTTTTGTCACCACAAGCTTTTCTGCTATTTTCCATGATGATACAGGAAAAAGAATACTAGTTTACAGAGTTTGAGAGTTAAACATGCCCTGAACTGCCAGTGTAAGGGAAGTGAGACTGAGCATCTGTGTGAAGCATTACCTACCTCTGCTAACAGGAGAACAGATCTTACTCATCCACTTTTTCTAGTCTTGATCCCAGAACCCCCAAAACTGAGAGAAGAAGAATCACTTGGAGCCATTACTGAATGAAACCAGCACTACTCAGAGAAACGTGAAATGTTGAGCTCTGCTTGGGTGGTGGGCAACCACATTCACTTAGACACCACAAGCAGTAGTGGTATGTGGTAGGTCTGCCAGCTGTTTTAACCTCTGTGGCATAAAGTCCTCAAGATAGATCTAGAATTTACTGTGGGCTCTTGGTGTTTAGTTTCACCTACAGCATCCTTCATGGGATAGTGAAAGAATGCATTCACTTCAGCATCTTTCTTTTAAATGTTTAAATCTTTGAAACAAGGTCTTTTGCGGGATTTCTGATTTTATCAAGATTTTCTTCATTCTTGGTGAGGGTGCAGCTATATCTGCCCCAAGTACCTGGGCACCTGCAAGGCAAGCCCAGCCTTTCAATAAAGACTGCCAGAGAGCTGCAATGGATGTCCACAATCTGATGCACATAAGCTGCAGAATCGGTGTGCTCTGCACCTGGCAGCCTTTTCTCATATCCAGTTTGCTCCTTAGCCTAAGGGAATTCCCACTCGCCATTTTTCAAACCCCAGGTTATTCAGGATGGGACCTGCTGATAACTCCTGCTGATAAAGTAAGATCACTGCAGAGACTGAAATGCAGAGAGTGTTACAGAGATAAAGCGGAGGAAATGAACTGAGTCTACCTCATTCAACACACAACCAACCAAGCCTTTAGTTATTTAAAATGCATGGTGGATGGGACATCAACACACTCCAATTTGCTTTTGAGGGTTCATGTTTGATGTGAGAATAGCAGCTTCTTCTTGGATAACTTACGCAGTCTGGTCGTTTTGACTCACTGTCCAGCTCTCCTGTAGCCAGAACAGGTAACTCCTGTCATAGGGCATAGGTGGCTGTGCTAGCATGGCAGGTGACCTCTGCTAAACCTGTCACGAAGGCACAGGGGCACTCCTACCATGTGGAAGATGTGACACCAAGTAAGATGGAAGTTACCTGCAGAAGGTCATGGGACAGGTTCCTATTACATCTGCTCTTGGGTCAAGGCTGCAGACCAGGGAGAGACCACAGAAATCAGGCAGCAGGACTGACCACTCTTCACCTAACACATGCCTGCTTGTGATCACTTTTGTGATAACCCTGAAAAAAAAGAGAGCAGCTGTCACCAGGACAGGTCAAAGAGGGATCTTGGCAGATCAAGCCTGATCCAAAACCAGCTCAGTGTTAATTAAAAAAAAAAAAAAGCAAACAAACCGCCCTCATCCAGATGTAGTAATAAACACAAAGGTGCATGCCTGATATAGCTCTTACAGGGAAGAACCAAATCCATCACTGGGTTGCACAAGAGGTGGGTTCCCTATCCCCCCACAGTGCTGCACAGAGGTGTAGGATCACAGGCCTAAATCCTAGGGCTGCAACTTATGTGGAGAATACAGAAAAATATTGCATCCAGAAGAAAATCTGGGGCAAAACAAAGGTTCTATAAGCCTTCTTGGAAGTTTCCTGCTAAATGCAGCCAAATAACAGAGATAATGAAGAAAGCTGTCAATGTATGCTGTTTCCTGATTAACCCATTCTACTCTCTGCAGACAAGTGCAGGTTCTTTTGTCCTCCAAATGCCATTTTAGTAGCTGGAATTTATTTTGTACCACAACAGAATTTTCTTTGTGAAGAGCGCATATAAATTGCCTTTTTAGTACTGACACGCACACTTTGTGTATGCGTCTTTTATTTATATATATTTCAAACTTAACTGTGCCTGCCATGAGATCTGACACAAATAGATTTCCCAAATGTTAAGGGTAATGCAAAGTCACTAATCACTGGTAAATCCTGGCTATAATGGTACCTGATTTAAAGCCCATTAAGGTCAATAGAAAAAATTCCAGTGTCCTTCAATTACACCCATAAAACACACATTCATGTCTGTACAAGTTACACAAGCACTGGGATGACAGAACAGGGCGCAGATGGATGCCAGACTTCTCCTGTAAAATGTTGTCGAAATATTGCTGCTCTTGCTTTCAAATCACAAGCTCATCAGGCTCTCTAGGTTTCTGTGTTTCCGTATTTAATTTTACTCTCAGTGATGGAGACCTGGCATTGGTTTGGCACAGCTTTCCCCCATACAGTGTCTTTTAAAGCCATACAAATAAAGGTAATGAAAGAGTCCAGCTGCACAAGGTTGCTTGAATTCTAAGGAAAAGTGTGGGAAAGCAGGAACAAAATAATAAAAGCTTGAGGAGCCTCTTCTGCATCCCTACCCTATCCTCATGGGTCCTAACCACTAAAGCCAAATTCACTTCAACCAGAATTTTCTGTCTGGTTGCAAAATTCACTTTGTCTCTACACCCAAGTAAAACCAGTTCTCTTGCCTGGTAGTGTTGCCATAAGCAAGTGCCTCATATCTTGCCCTGAGAGAATGGTTTCCCTGATTCTCCAAGACCTAATTCTACTGAGGTGAATTTCTGGTATCAGGAAAGTGGAGGAATAAACTCTCAAATGAGAAAATATTGCCAAGACCTGCTTCAAAATGCATGCAAGAACAAGAAGGCAATTGACATGTCTTTGACACGTTCATTCATATTGCATCAGCACATTCAAGCCTTACTCATCCTCTCTGAATTCTGTTTTCTAGTGATACTTCTTCATCCCTTCCACTGAATCCTTCATTTATTTTCCTCAGATGGCAATTTTTCATTTGTATAATTATCAGGAAGCTGGGTCCCAAGAGAAAAATGGAAAAATATTACCCAGATAACAATGCAGAGTAAGTGAACACACGTCCCATGTGTCACCCACGCTCCTCCATACATCAGAATCAGCAAGGGAATCTATGCATCAGCTGGTTCACAAGCAGCACTACACATCTTCCTCCTTCAGCTGCCAGACTTTAGCTCAAAGAGAGCGAAAAACAAACTTCCCAGCCTGAAGCTGACAGAGCTCAGCTGCCATCTTTTAAGACACTCAAAAGTTAACCCTCAACCCTTTTATTCTGACTGCAAATAACCTTTACAATCAATTATGATGCAATTTAGAAAGGAAATCCCCATATTTGGCATAACACTCGCTTCATTCCAGAAACCTTAAATCACATTGACTAATCACAGACATAGTTTTCATGTGACTATTAACTCTTTTTTTCTCCATATTTGCTGATTCCCATCCTTGAAAAAAGAAAGGGAGAACCAGCTAGGAATTTCAGCTTTTTGTCTTATTCATTCCTTCACATAACTCCTCATCTTCCTAAACAAACATCTTACATCTTAGAAGTGAAAAGCAATGTGTGCATTTCTGCTTTATGAAAATTGTATTCATTGCATTAATATAAGTCCCAGCTATGAAAATGGACAAGGTAGCTGGCAAGTAAGTGCCTGTATATAAATTGTTAAAGCAAATTGATAGAAAAACTGAAACACCATGGCTCTGGTTTTGCTGTTTCTCTTTATCAGCATTTTTAAGCCATTGTCCTGCAAGGTAATTGTCCATATTTACAGAGGTACATCTATGTTTTAATGTAAATTATTCTAAAGAAGGGAAGGAACGGCCAGAAATAAAGAAAGAAAGACAAATAAACTATCATTCACTTCTGATATCTATTAAGCAAACAAAGACAGGAATAAATCCTTTCTTGCTTATTTTCCTCTTTTCAGATACAGAACTTCAAAGAATCACCCAATTTGCAGAGATAAGTCTGTCTTTAAAAGCAAGTAAGAGCCTGTAATCAAGAATATGCAAGTTGATTAGTCAGGTTGCTACTAAGCTTAGGGAATGAATTAACTCTGTTGCCAAATATAGGCAGACTTTCTCCCCAGTTGTATTTAAGTGGTGGGAAACATTATATTAAATACACCCTTGCTATTTCAAGGGAAGCTTGAAATTTGTAATATGCCCCGAGTCTAGTCACAGGAGTAAAGAAAGTCTTGAAGACAATATGTTAGTGCCTATTGCCAGGTTTGAAGGTTTGTTATTATACTGAATTCTCCACACTGCTTTCTAAGCAGATCTGCCAAAAAAGGCAAATCTAATTTTTCCAGAGGGATTGGTGATATGAGCCAAGAAGCTGTAGGATTTAGGCAGTGCTTTTTCTCAGCCAGTTCCTGATGTCCACCTGAGTAGCACACCAATGTAACAGGCCATGCAGTTTGGGGTGTTTTTCTGCATCCAGACAGTCGGTAAGGGAGCCTACCTGCCAAGAGACTGGCACATCCATGCATCTGACATTTTCAGGGAAGCAGCTGCTGTGAACCTTTCCCTTTTCCCCTTTTTCCATTTCTATGTCCTCCCGATTTCCAGACCTCACAAGAAAATCCCCTCCATTTGTTTTCAGCCAGCAAGTAATGACCAGGAAACAAACAAGAAACAGCCATTTCTTGTTTCAGCTCCCTCTGTGCTTTTTACTTGGCTTCTCAAACAGGGAGCCTGCTTTTCTTCCGTGCTCATTTCCTTTCCAAAATGGCTCTTACAGTTCCTCCTCCTCTGCTCAAGCACCAGCTCTCCCTCCACACCCAGGACACCATCAAGTCTGACAGCCCCTGACCAGCAGCTGTTCTCTCTTGCCAACCCATTCCAAAAAAAGCCATGCCACCAGTTTGGAGATAAGGTCTCATTGCTGCTTCCACCCAGGTTTCCTATCATTCCTGCATGTCCCAACTAGCTCTATGTTCCCCTTTTTCTATGGCAGTTTATGTGCCCAGGAAAACCAACCTGCCTTGTTTATAATCATTTGCTCTCTCTGTTTGCAGCTCAGTAGATCTCAGCTGGATGTACTCCTGATGTTTCTCCTAACATGCTGTATGCAGGCACATGGGCTAGAAATAAGTGTCCACAGACAAACCAGCTGCATGAACAGAGGAGTGCTGCAGCCTGGTCCTTCCTTCACCAACAGAGCTGGAGAAGGGGCTGGAGCAGAAGCCTTATGAGCCTTATTTTGATGGAGTTGGGGTTGTTTAGCCTAGAGGAGGCTGAGGTCCCTGAGAGAGGACTTTATTGCTCTCTACAACAGCCTGAAAGGAGGCTGTAGCAAGGTGGGGGTTGGTTGCTTCTCCCAGGAAACAAGGGACAGGACAAGAGGAAATGGCCTCAAGTTGCAACAGGGAAGGTTGAGATTAGATATTAAGAAAAAAATTCTTCACTGAAGGGTGATCAGGAATTGGAACAGGCTCTACAGGGAAGTGGTGGAACCACCTTCTCTGTAAGTGTTCAAAAAATGTGTGGATGGGGCCACTGGGGACGTGATTTATTAGTGGCCTTGGCAGTTCTGCATTAACATTTGGACTTAATGATCTTAAGAGCTCTTCTCTAACCTCACTGAACCTATAATTCTATGATTCCTGACTGTGAGGAGGAATGATGGTGGGAGGTACAGGGCTGGATTTAGGGGTTTCCAGGTGCAGGGTGTTGAGTCTGCAAACTGCTTTCCTTTCCAGGAAGAGAGCATGAATGGCATTGAAATGCCTCAGCTCCATTCAGCCTCGCTGTGGAGAGCAGTGCTGCTCCTGCAGGAAAGCCTCCGTGCTTCCATGCACAAGCAAGCACTAGGTCAGCAGCTGGCAGTGGGGGATGAGGTGGGGGACAGGATAACTTATAACAGGAAAGCAAGTTTAAAAACAAAAGGAAGCGGAAGAGCTGGAGCGAAACATCCGATTTCCATGAGCTTAACTGTTTAGTCCCTCCAATGTACAGCAGTTTCAAAACAGTGACAGTCTCTCAGTGAGCAGTGGCATGACAGGAGCCAACATCGGTACTTAATACGTGTAACTATTTGCACAGCAGGGACAGGCCTTGTTCCTCTGTGTTCTGAACAAACACAGTGGGGCACACTGCCTGCTCCAAGGAGGTTAGGTGATGGCTATAGAAGGCAGTGAAGAGAAAAACACATATGCACAAGGGCAGGTCATTGACAATGGCATTACCTGTGCTTCAAACAGTGGGAAAGATTGTAGCCTTGTGCGTGGTGGTGTGCTCTGCCACAAGGTCAGCAGCACAATGAAATAATCTCAAGTCCTTCACAAATTGTGATAGCTGTGATCCCTATCACCATAAAGCTGTTCTACCCAGCAAACCAGCCAGACCAGGACAGACTGTCTCTTTCCTCTCTCTAACAATGACAAGTGATCCTTCCCGACTGAGCAGGGGCTTTCCCACCAGGAAGCCTATGCAGTAACATGTGGCTATGTAGGACTTATTTTTACAAGACAGATGGAGCCTTCAGTTCTCATGTATTTTTTAATATCTCATCATTGTATATGTGAGTCACTAAGTGATTCTTTAAATTGGGGTCCTTTTATTTCAGGGACAGACACTGCCAGAAGAAATAATTCTTGATATTTTGTGGGCAATAACATGATCTTGGAATGGGGACAGCTCAATCACTCTTGTGTTTTATTTAGGTCATATTTAACTGTCTCCAACTAATACCTTTTCTATTTTTTAAGGCTGGGGTTATTCTGGTGTAGGAAACACATTTTTTAATAGTGAAGGAGATCAGCCACTGGAACAAATGGAAAACGGGAATGGTGGATTCTCCCTCTGATCTTCAAACTACAAAATATACACTCTGGCCAAAGTGCTCTGAGGCTCAAAGCAGTGAGAACTGCAATATTACAGTGGTCTGTTAAATCGGGGAAGCCAGAGATGATCCAGCTTCTGAATCTTCACTTTCTCCTCTGTAGCTCCTCCATATGTTCTGTACACATGTCTCTTTGTCTTGGTGTACCTAGAATCACAGAATCGTGGACTGGTTTCATATGGAAGGGACCTTTGAATCCCTTGCCATAGGCAGGGACACCTTCCAGACCAGATTGCTCAGAGCTCCCTTCTTCTAGTCTGATCATAACATTTTCAGGGATGGGGTATTTACAAGTCCTCTGGACAACATGTTCCTGTGCCTCATCTCTGTCTTTCCTAATACCTAATCAAAACCTGCTCTCTTTCAGTTTAAAGCCACTCCCCCTTGTCCTATGACTACTCACCCTCATAAAAAGTCCCCCTATAGCTTTCTAGGAGGACCACTTCAGGTACTGAAAGGCTGTAATAAGGCCATCCTGGAGCCTTCTTTCTCCAACCTGAACCCCAACTTTCACATAGTTTCCTCATAGGAGTCCTCCATCCCTCTCATCACCTTAGTAGCCTTCCTCTGGACTCTCTCCAACAGGTCCATGTGCCAGGGACCCCAGAGATGGATGCAGTGCTCCAGGTGGGGTCTCATGGGAGTGGTATGGAGGGGGAGAATCACTGCTTTTGATGCAGCCAAGGATACAGTTGGGTCTCTGGACAGTGAGCACACACTGCTGGATGTGTCCAGCCTCTCATCCACCTGCACCCTGAAGTCCCTATCATCAGGGCTGCTCTCCATCTGTTCAGTCTTTTTCTTGCAATTGGCTCATTTGAGAGGTATGGGAAGAGAAGTCTTTTGCCATTGAACTATTTTGGCATTGAAGACTGGGGCAAAAAACTGTTGAATACCTCAGCCTAGCTAGCCATCTCAGAGCTGCAGGGTGACAGTAGCCAAGTGATGAAGCTGTGCAGCCTCGTCACAAGTGATTGGGAATTAACACAGTGCCTGGGGCTATGGGGAAGGGTCTCCAGAATACTTTTGCTGAAGGTTTTTGGGGCCTCTGCTCCGCCATGGGTAGTAACTTAATCCAAAGAAATGGGACTGTGAACTACTCCAGCCCAAGCCCCTGCACAGGACAGGCCCTTGATGTCTCATTCACAAACTTCATGCCCTTCCATGGCATTCAGACAGGGTCCAACTACAACTACCATATACATTTCTGTGTCACTTTAATTGGACTGAGCAGTTTTCTAAGGTGATGACAAAAATCTAAAATAAAATGTTAGCTTAGTCAGTAAAATGTCAGATTAATAAAAAAGCTTTCTATTTTCTCTGGTTTTTTTGTTTGTTTGTGCAGTTGTTTGAGTTTTTTTTTGTTGTTGTTCAACCTTCTTTCTTTTGTAAAGGTTTCCTGAATTCAACCTTTACTTCTAGTCATCCTCCCCTTTGTATACATCTTCAAGAGCTCAGATGTAGAAGACCCACAAATATCTGGAGATAGAAAATCAAATGATCTGATATATAGTGCTTGCTCAAGATGTATTTATGAAATGCATCCACAGAAAAAGCCATAAGAAGAGCTATTTACTGACAGGTGTCTAGGAATGACTATCCAATAAATACCATTATCTGTAATATGATTCTGTAATTATGCCATCCTTTACACAGACATGAAGTGACAATTTACAGAGGGGTAATTACTGTGAGTGTGTCTACTCAGGCCTTGAGAAGAGCTAAACTGGATGATAGCTGCTCAGGGAAAAAATGTGGGTGGCAAACGTGAGTGCCATTGAGTCTGAGCAGGCAGTAACATTTCCTTAAACACTCAGTTATCTGAAATTTTCAGTATTTCAGAAATTTTACACTTCAGAACTGACTCATCTTATCAATGGAAGTATTGTCTTAAGAAGCATTCACATAAGATAAAGCAGGATAAAATTAATCTAAAATTAGTTTGATAAGCTTTAATAGATTACTTTGAATCTACAAGTTATCTTGCAGCATATTTTATTGCCATCAAGGATATATTTATGCTTTTATTAAAATATAGCTTGGCTTTGCTTGGTCATGCATATGAACAGTTGACTTATGACATGTATAAGGCATTGTAAATCAGCCTCTATTTCCTCAACAGTAAACTTGTCTTTATACTTGGTGCATGACTTACACCTTCCAGAATCACCTGTTGTGCTACAGCTGGTCAGTAGGAAGCTTCATTTCATTTTTTCAACTTTCAGTTTTGTTTTCAGAAAAGTTCAGCTTAATTCAGAAGATTGTGCTCAGGGGGTTTAATTTCAAGTCTCATCAATTTTGACCTTTCTTTTCATATCATTTAGATACATGAGAAAAAACACTTCTATTTTCCTTTGGGATGGAGTTCCTTAAGGCTAACAGTTTCCAAATAACACCTATGATAATGTCTTATCATTAGGGAAAGCAAAGTGTGGTCAAACAGTTTCCATGGGAAAATAAAAACATCAGGTTTCAAAACCCCAATATCACAAGGCAGTGAACCCCAACAGAGAAATTCAGTTCAACCCTCAGGTGACCTGAAATGGAGCTCATGCCAATTAAACAGACCAAAATAAAATACATGGATATGTTGAAATCAAAACGTTTCAGAATATTTTTCCTCATGGACAAGTTTCTCTTCTTCTGAAAGACAGAAAATCACGAATTCAATACTTGTTTTAACTGGAGAAAGAATCTCAGAGTAAAAGTCCTATTGCTCTCAAGGCTCTTAATTGCTCAGAGGGGCATTGGGTGGCAAATATTTTTTGGATGTCAGCCTGTGTTCTTCAAGGATCCTTCTGATGTGGTTTGAAAATTAAAAAGACAGTATATAGCCAGGGATAAATTTAAGAGATAACATGGCAGAGCAAATAAGGCTCCAAACTGTCAAACCTGGCAGACAGAAAGAATGTGCTAGAAAAACAAATTATGGTAATAAACTCCCTTCTACAAACTGCTGTGAAAGAGACAGAAACCATCCTAATCCCTCAACACTAAGGAAAAGAAATGGTTTGTATTTACATTTGATTACATGGAAAACTCAACTTATTTAAATAATAATCATCTGATCAAATTTCTAAACAGAAAATATGGAAAAGCTACTAAATATCTAGTCCATGTCTGCTTGGAATTTGCAGGCAGTCCTGAGCTGGTTCTGCTCAGCACAGCCTGTCGAGCCTAAATTAACACACCCTGCAGGGAGTCAGTGAGGGTGTTGGCAGGTGCTGAGCATCTCTCTCACCTGCCTACCTGGCTGTAGCTCACTAAGTGTGTGAGCACAGACCTACCCTGAAATCCTACCCTGTGGAAAAGGCTCAGGTGCTTCAAGTGCCTGCTGAGTGCTGAGGCTGCTCTTGTCATCCAGATAGTCCAAGGGGTCAGAGACACACCTGTGCCCTGAGTCCCTATTTAGGCTCCACTGGCTGAGCTGATCAGGTCTGTTGCTTGAATTTAAGTATTGAGTGCAATTAGGCAATCAAAGGTAATAATCAGAGATGGTTTTGGCCCTGCCAGACACTGATGTGAAGGCAGCTAATCAGGGCCCAGCTCTTCACTGCCTACAGCAGGAGCTCATACACCATGTTCCCAGCACCTACATCACAGCCAAGCAAATGCAGGTGTCTGAAGCTGGTTCTGAGGCTGCCAGCCTGGAAAAAAAATCTGGAGCTATTCATGCAAGTAACATGTTCTAGATGTGTTCATGTGAATAAAAATTGCATGATCAAGTGAGTACTGCAGAGGTGGGAGCTTCAATAGAGCTACAGTGGGGTTGCACCCACAAACATGGAATCAGAATCCTGTTTAAGAAGTGGATTAGATTGAATAACACTTTTCTGGGGGTTGGTCAAGTGGTATTAAACTAATAAGAGAAAAATATGAGCTGAATTACCAAGAGTCATTTCTTTCATCCCTCCTCTACCTTTAGCCACTGAAGGCCCAAGTTCTTTCTCATTTGTCCTTGTTAAGGCACAGTCCCACTGAAGCAGAGTGAGATACTAATATGATTGATGGTGGCCAAAGCCTGGCAGCAGAAAGTCACGAGGCAGAATTTTCTCAGTCAAAATGCCACTTTTGCCAGGGTTTTCTTGTTGGGTTTGTGGGTTTTCTGATCACAAGGTCAAAATTTGATTAACTCTAAAATCTGTCTGGTTTTAGGACTAGGTCAAAGACTTAAGTGCCCAAATTAAGGACTGCAATATGCAATAGCTAATCATGAAGAAACATAAATAGAATTAAGACATGACGGCAAAAATTAACAAATAGCTCCAAAAGAAAGGAAATCCCTTCATATCCTCTGTTTGCTTTTTGAGGCAAAACCATTGCTTTTCTTTAGTTATTACTGAGACAGTGGGGCACCAGTCAGAAAAGAGGTGTATTCAATACTTCAAGCAAATTGTGTGTGTCCTCCCTGTACAGTTTTGCAACCATCCCTTCTCACACAGCTTACTTTTCTATTCTTCCATAGTCCTTTTTCCCTTTTTTATCTTTATCTCTCCAATAAATACAAAAAGAACCTGTACAACTGTCTTAGGCTGGGCACCTTCCTGCCAAACAACTTGAATTAGGTAAATGCATCCTTCCCCTTGAAGCCACATGTGTTATTGTGGTTAGTGCTGAGGTCTGGATCCAGATTCCTCACAGGTATGCCACTGGGGACAGAGAGAGCTCTTGTGTCCTACTGGGGTTTGTTTCTCTTCCCTGTTCTAGTTAAAAATCCTGTGCACAAACTAATCATGGAGTAACACCTGGTCATTGCACAGTTAATTAACTTAAAACCTACTGTGACTATTTGCAGTTCTTGAGAGACTCAGATCCCTCTTAGCAGAGAATTGCACAGACCCAAGGAAATACTTTCTTCTCTGCCTTATTTGCAAGCATTGGCATGAGGGTTTTTTTGCCAGCAGAAATAAATCCGTGTTTGAACACTCTGAGCAGTTCCACTAGTAGAGCTCCAGCTAATTACTACTAGGCCCCAGTTCATGTTCCTCAAATAAAAAAAGCATCAGTGCTCTGGGCTATAAAGGTCTGCAATTGAAGTTACAGCTCACATGGTGACAGGGGTTCCTAATACCCACAGAATCCTAAAGAACTTTGAGGACGTCTACTGTCCCCAAGTTTACACCTTGTTCTGCTGCACTGAACAATTTCTTCCTTGGTTGGTCTCTCAATTGGATTGTTTTGTGCTGACTTGAGCACAGACACTCTTAAAAATGCAACCCTTCTGACTTCCAACAAAACCAATTTAGATGCAGTGGTCTTCTGTTAGAACAAGGTTTACATATGTCTAAATATGTCATACCTGTTTGGCTATCAGGTATTGTGGTGAGACTCAGGTTTTAATCACCAGGAATCCTTCCTGTTATAGTTTCATGTTTAACTTTGAACAAAGGAATTAGGATTCCTTGAACATATGGTCACTTCCCACTGTGCTCTTGTAGCACAGGTGTTTTGTCCAGCTGCATGCTTGTATGGCTGCTGGCATTGATTATTTGGAATGAGTTTTGTTCTAGTATAATAATTACACAGCAAAGTAGGCCCAGCTTTCCTTATTCTTTTCACAGAACTGTCCACTTTTGAAGGCTGCATTTCCCACCAGTCAAGAGGAATGCAGATGCTTAAACAAATGCTTATTTCTGCTCTACCTCCAGGATGAGATGAGTGTATATGGATTTAGACTTCCAAGATTCCCTGAACTTCTCCTTATGTGCAGCACCTATTTCTACTACAAAAATTGATTAGAAGATTTACTATTTGAGGTTATATACTCTGCAACTTTGCCATTTTTTTTGTTCACTGGAATAAATAGCAGTAAACAAAAATCAGTGGAGGACTGTGTTCTTGCACTGGATCCAGGGAGGGATGGAATAACAATGAGATGGGTTGATAATGGTGTAGACATGATTATTCTTCCTTGCACTGGTGAGGTCAAACAGGCAGGTGAGTTCTGCACTGTTGCTCACCTGGACAGCTGGGCTATCAGCAGCCCATATCAGAGGGGGTTACAATAGTTCAGGCATGAAAAATGCACTTCTAGTGGTGTCCCTTACCTCTTAACTTTGCTAGGTAGAGTCCTGCATCCAAATGATCTGTGGAAGAGGCATGCATGGAAAGGTAGTTAAATCCCAAATAAATTGCCTATTGCAATGGCATCTTCTGTGCACACTGCAAAGGGGCTATATTAACTAGGACAAGTAAGGAGAGAGGATTCAGTGTTTGGCGAATGCTTGGACTTGATGATCTTTGAGGTTTTGTCCAACCTAAATGATTCGATGATTCTCTGATTCTAAATGCTTTGTGGCTTCTTGACATTTTAGCAGAATTGCAGAGCCAATCTCCTTGAATATCCAGGACAAATATTGTTCTGATCAGTTGGTGGCTAATGCACTGTGGGATGTTTTGTTATACAAGATGTTAAAGAAGTCAGCAGCAGTGGCTGCTGAAATAATTTGAATCAATCTTAGAACCAGATGATGGAGGAAAAGGCATCCCCAAATGTTTATATGACAAGTAACATTTTACCAGGGACATTTCTACAGTTTGACACTCTCCACTCCTGCATTGCTCTCCAGTGTCCATTGGATCCAGCTGCAGTCTGTAGAATTTTCTTGTGGGACTAAGTTGACTGCTGCACACCAGCAACAAGCCAAGGCTGTGCCCTCTGCAAGCTGCTGCAAGAGGTGTCAAACGGAGTAACAGCTCCTCCAGCATCAGCATGGCAAGGGTGGTGTGACAAGGCAAGTCCTAAATTGCTCCTTTTACATCCAGACATTGCTGAGGGAAATGCCAGAGCGAAGTCTGTTGTGCTCTGTATTCACAGATATGTTTTGTCATAAAAAGGCTCAAGGTTTTGAGGTCCTGGTCTTTGGCCATGTGACATCCCAAAGCTAATGTGTACTTTGCCAGTAGAATGTTTTATCCTTCCATTTACAAGGCAGGGGACACAAGCTTTTTAAAGGTATTTTGCTTACAATGAAAAATCCACTTTCTCCTTGTTTTTTCTATTCCTTTTATTTAAAAACCCTTACAGCTATAATGGGCATTCTGCTTAGTATGAGGCACCCTATAAATAAACGTGCAGTTAATGATGTTCATTTCAGTTCCTCTCACTATGCAGATAAAGTATATGTTATTCAAAAAGCAAGTCAGCTTTCATTATGGTGACATGAATAAAAGCACAAGGGAACACACTGCTCTACCAAACCCCAGAACCCAGGCAGTCAGTTTTGTGGAAGGTTTTTGTTTCAGCTTTTAAAGGACTAAATATTTCAACTAAACCTCTGGCTGGAGTTTGTATATTTACATAAATTCTTTTTTTTCCCTTGAAGCCTGACCCTGTTTCCTGAGGCTTAAGTGAGGGACTCGCTTGCTTTTTCTAGCTTTAGAAAGGCTTGTATTTGGAGTCCTGCTTTCTTAATAAATGTAAATCAAAGACCTTAAAAGTCAGTTTACACCACTTCCACTTGATAGGACATTGCTACTTAAAGACCCTTTTCTCCATCATTAGAAATAAGCATTCTCTAAATTACACATTTTCACTAACAAATCACTTGCATAATACTAGTGCTCCCCACTCAGATTCCTATATATCTTGTGGCTTTGAGACTGCAGCATGCTGAGGTCCTCTGGCTCTATTATTTATGTCTCTCACACATTAATAATAACTTTGCTGACATAAATTCATCTAATGGAGGCACCTTTATGCTCAATAAATATTGTGAATGTTTGCTGAGTATCACACAGAGCAAGGATCTCCTCGTGTACTTCCCACCGAAGGAGAGAAGCTCTCTTCTGCATGGAAATCACTTTAAGCCCGGCTCAGGTTTCAACCTGTCACTATGTGCACTCAAGTGAGTGCAAGCCCTGTCCTGACACAAATTGGAAATGAAAGATGTTGACAAAAATTTCAGCTATGTGAGTAATGATTTATGACTGGTTTTGCCCAGGCACCTCAACAATGTTCGTGAATAAAGCATTGGGGTTTATGGTAGCAAATAATTCATTAGAAAGACAATTTCAACTTGATTAGAGATTCCTGAGAAAGCAAAAGGAGATAACAGAACATTTTATAAATCAACATGCACTTCAGTTCCCCTTCTCTAAATATCTGTGCCAACATGTAAAATTTAGGTCACATCTTTAACCATAGGCACCTGCTGGTGGCATGTTGCCAATGCACAGTGCTGTTGTCAGTGTAAGAGTTTATACTGTGACCACATCTAAGAGTCCCATTTTTGCACTGGAACCCAACATGATGTCTGAATATGGAACATGATGATTCTGTAAGCTGTGTGAATTCTTCCTGTTCTGGACTGTCTTATATAGAGAATCTTCTATTAAATGACAATATGATAGAGGAAAGAAGGCCTGTTGTAGGCAGATGCTACATGATACTGAAAAGGTTTTGTAAATATCCCTAAAATATCACTCTGCTTCTGAAAAGAAAAACAAAATTTCCCTTGCCTTCAGAAAATGAAATTAAAATCTTTTAGATTATTAATGTGTACCCATGTGCACACTTGAAAATATGGTTTGTCCCAGACTAAGAGCCTAGTGTGTGCTCTCAAATCTTAGCATTTCTGTAGCTAGCATCTGCAATGCCAAACACCAAAAGCCCCACCCTGCAGCAAAATTGTCCCCCCAGACGCCCTTTCATTCCAGACATACCCATTCAGACTCTGCTTTCACAGCCTTTTAATCAAATCAGCCCTTACAATCTTCCTTTCACATCACCATCCCGTCGAGCACAAGCAAGCCAATTTTACACTGCAATTGTCCTCTCATTTCTGAGCATCACATCAGCCCCATTTTCACTCTAAAGAGCTAAATCCCTTTTTCAGACTGCCATGAAGCTGAGAGAACTTTATATAACCTGTATGTTGAGGAGGTAAAAGAAGAGGCAATTGCAGCAAAGCACAGAAGCTCTTAGAAGGAAGAATTTCTTTTGCTTTGCCCTCTGTTTCCACCATTTTTCAGACCCAGGTTGTAAGTGCAAGAAGGCTTTAAAGAGCAGTGGCAGTTGTAAGGAAACCTAAATACTCTGCAGGTGATGCTGCAGTTCACCTTTAGGAGATGTAGACCACAATTTGAAAGGACACCTAAGAGTTTTGGTGCTTGGAGCCATTTTTGCTCACTTTTAGCCTTGTTTACAAGAACAGTGCTCAGAAGACTTTCGTGGTTTTTTGCATTCTACTATTAAAATCAGTGAGGATCTCTTCTGACATTTTCATGTGGTGAATGGGGTCCAAACTGGGACAGTGATCCTTTTTCCCAGCTTTGTCATTTTGTCCTTCGGGTAACAACCCTGAGCAGTTTGTTTGTCTAATGTGAGCATAAAATATGGCATGATGTTACTGTAGGTTTGCACACTAGTGGCCAGTGACTTAATTAGAAACTGGGAACACTAATACTGTGATATATTCCTGCCAAGATGCAGTCTGAAAAACACAGATAAGAGAAATCGTATGTGATGGATATGCAAAGAATTTTTTAAGCAATAATAAGCACATAAAAGCTCTCCAACTGGTGCTCTAACAAGGAAGGAATTGATGAGAAGTGCTAATAGCACTGAAGGAGTGAAATCAGTGAGAACCTCGCCTGCAAAATAAATTACAAGAGCAGAATAAGTGTCAGTTTTAAGCAGTTTCCAGATCAACTGGGAGTTTGAAAACCTTGACATAAATGGCTTTACTGACATTGGCAGTGTATCATCTGCTTAACAACACCAACTCTACTCCTTTGTATTTTAGCAAGTGCAGCTCATAACATAAAAGAACAGTGTAAGAGTTTGTACTGTGACCACATCTGAGAGTCCCATTTTTGCATTTTGGCTACCTGGAGTCCGCATGGTTGTGCTGGCAACAGCAGTGTACTGGCTTCCGACAGCTGGTGGATGAGATCAGCTGTAGGCTGCAGTGGAGCTGCACAACCATCAGGAATCGGAGCAGACAGATGTGAAGGACACAGCTGTTCCCTCCTGTCTAAGGGTGCTCCCTGACCAGCCATGTCCCTTGGCTGTTCAGTAGCCTCAGCAGGACCATGCACAGTGATAAATAAGTGTGAATCTTTTACTTCAAACCTATTGCAAAATATTTTGAGTGAACTGTACCATTTTCTCAAGAAGTCACTGAAGCATACGTCTCGGTATGGTGGTGAGCAGCTCAAGCTATCTGACCATGCATGGGATCCCAGGCTCTGCATCCTCTCAGTGCTTTTCCAGTGACCACAGACTGGGCTTCACCACATGACTACTGTAGGTTACTACAGCTAAGTCAGGTTCAGCCAAATCAGCTGTCACATCAGCTCTCCATTTTCATACAAACAGCCAACAATAGTTATTTCCACTTGCAGTGCTCACCAGATAAATCAAATTTTCTGCGTATATTTAAACACCCAGGTCATTTTGTTGACAGTAACTAAAGGAAGAAACAAACTCTGAATTCTAAAGAAACAAATGGGATCTTTTTGTTTATGCAGTTCACATTTAAGGCATCTCTAACATATTATCAAATCTGTGATTCCCCTTCTAGTATGAATGACCTATCTCATGTTGTAAGGTGCCTCTTTCACTGCATCCCACATGAGACAACATTAACTTAAAATTTCACCTTTCTGCAACTGCAGTCAATAACTTCTACGCATCTTTATAATTTTTACTAATTCAGGGTCTATGACTGGAAAGTCAGATGATTTCTCACTAGAGAAATATTAATGCTCTGTTATAACAATGCTGATTGCATTACTGATACTGGAGCTGTGCACAAAGCAAGCATTGTCTGGTTTTTGTCAACCCAAGCACGGTAAACAATAGACCAGATTCAGTTTAAGCAGAGATATACTAGTAGTCACGTCAATGTTCTGCCTGACCACTGCTAAACTTAATCATAAGCATGCTACTCAATTAGGTGCATGCCTCTTGATGTCTTCTGGCAAAAATGTTCCGCTTGGTATAAATAATTAAATGCCCAAGCAAGGATTTCAGTCTAACTATTCTCTCTCCCAAGTGACTGCCTTCCCAAACTAATCTCACTATTTTTCTCGTGCAACGCAATAGAATTTAATTATTTATGCCAAGCAGAACAGTTTAGCTGGAGCAGAAGGCAATAGCGTGCCTGTCTACTCCCTCTCTACAGCTTGGGAGTTCCCACGGGCCCTTTGGGATGTGAAGTCTATGTATTCCCATTCCTGCTTCTGCGTGGGGAAGGTATGGGAAGAGTGTTCACGCTGCATGTGTGGGCTTCCCCACTGCTGCTGGGTTTAAGGTGTCATCACATTCCTTACATTCTACCGTAAGTTTCTGCATTGGGTCCCAGAGGCAAAGCAGCCAAGGTTTATCACTCCTGCTCGTGCTCCAGTGCAAGCTTTTGGCAAGGATGGCTGCATACATGTGTGGATACATGCAGCAGCATAGGTACCTTGGTGGTTTCATAAGCAAAAGCACAGGCCCTGAGAGAACTGACTTGCTTCCTGTTCTTTGCAGCCAAGCAATGATGCAGGGATGTAAGACATCCATCAGACATGTGAATCATCCTGGGAATCTAGCCCCTGACTTGTAACCCAGCTCAGATACTGACTCCACTGTGTGTGTTCAGCACTGTCTCTATACCAGGAGTAGCTACCACAGCTCATTTGGGATTTTGAATGAATTACATTTTGCATGACAGGTGAAGAAAGAGGAATATACCCCCTTCTCAAGTATCACTAATCCCACTTACATAACCTGTCATATACAAATATTACCAATAATATTATACTACACCAGTCTTGGTGCAATAGAACTAAAGTGAGTAAAGCAGAATGAGAGGACAGCAGCTGGCTATGTACAGATGTGCACTAGCAGCATTTTCCGTTTCCATTTATGTTACATGGACAATCCCTTGGTAGATGAAGAGATCAAAAGACAGTAGATGAAATTACCTCAGTCCTTTAACAAACTGGTGTCTTTTTTAACATGAATGTTTTTTGACAGTTTGCAAAAGGTCTCAGTACTGGGCATTTTGGCACTTTGTTAAAAGACATAGAAAAAGAAAAGGGATTTTTGTTGTAGTTTTGATGATTTTTTTGATTTTTTTCTTTTTTTTTTTCCTTTTTTTTTTTTGTTGCTGGTGATGTTTTTTTCCTTTTTTCCTTTTCCCTTTATATTTCCTTTCCCTTTGCTTGCCTGATTCCTGCTATCTAACCACCACTTCAGAGCTGTTGAATATATCTAACAAAAATGCTACCAATACATAATGCCTCAACATGCCCTCTCGTAAAAATACCAAACCTATCAAGAACAAATCTATAGGGCCAGATTGCAGTCCAATACTGTGAAGGAGGGAGGGAGGGAGAGAAGGAGGGAACTTTCTCAGGTGATTCTTCCTTCTCTTCTATTCCTGTAAAGGGGAAAGGAGGAGTATCTGGTCCGTGTGGACCTGGCACAGCCGCGTGGTTGCAGCCCAAGATGAGCAGGTAGCTGGCACAACTCCCTGCCTCATGAGCATGATAAGGGATGGGGTACCCATCATGCCATTGAGCTTTACAGGCTCTTTTTCATAAACAGTCCCCAAAGAACTGCCAAACCCAGGCAGCGCCTTTTGGTGTTCAGCCAGAGGCTGAGACTCTGTGTGCTCCTTGCCCCAGGGCCATGCTGGTCACCACAGCCCTACGTAGTGCACCTAGCCATGTTGCATGGGCAGGATGTGCTAAAACAGCCTAAAAGTTCCCACCTGCCCTTTTTGGGTGTGGCTTGGCACTCTGCCTTGGATGTCCCTCCTACAGTGGCTGGTGTGAGAGAAGCACACGAGATCCATGGGAGTGGACCAGTCAGGGAATAGCATGGCTGTGCTGCTCTGTGCTGACAGCAAGGGGTTTGTGCTGAAGACACTCTGAGCTCAGCCAGTACATCTCAAACCTTGCTCAAGGGCTGCACTGCAATGTGGCTGTGCCAGTAGATGAGGGGCAAGTTCAAATCTGTGCCCCTACTCACCATACAATATTGACACAGTAGTGCGTATCTAAATGACATTTAAATAAAACAAAGCTGAAGTGCCTGAGCTTGCATTTTTCTTGCAGATCCTCTTTTCATGTAGGAAAGCACAGAGGCAGCAGCTTCTGCACATCACTGTGAACAGCACTCTGGAGAAGCAGCCCATACTTCCTCCACACCAGAAACAAGAATGAGCCTTATGCTGGGGTTATTTTCTCTTTCCCACCATTCATTACTAATTTTCAGCTGTAGGCAAAAATCTGAAAGTCAGTGGCGCATCAACCTTCTTGCTTGCGCTGCCCTTCTATGGTGCACATTAAGAAGACATGTCGTTATTTCTTGCAAGACAATACACCAGTTGCAAGCTTGGTTCATGCTCCCTGGAGTATCTATAAGGTGGGAAGTGCAATTAATTCTAGAAGGAATCCTTCCCGTTGGCAGGCAGCCAGAGATAGCAGAGCTGTAATAGCTTTTGGGCAGCCACAGCACAAAAATTACTACCATTCACCAAGGACACTCCCCCTGTGCTTCTGCTTTCTTGAAGTAATTGCAAATAATATCACTTGGATTCAGATAGCTGGAGGGGAAACTCAGGCACTGATGAAGCATGAAACAGCCTGGACTGAGACCTAAAATAATCCTGCATAAAAATTCACAGCTGCCCGTTGTTAAAAATAAAAACAAGACCACATCCCCCTCTGCTTTCCATCAATGAATTTCCTTTTGTTCCCCTCGTCCCTCAGGTTGCCTCCCCTTCCTGCACGGCTGCCTGTGCCCTGTCAGACACCATTCCTCACCCAGCAGAACCTGCACCTGGAGGCAGAGTGACACTGGCGTGAGGGCAAAGGGTGGCCCCAGCCTGCCCACTGAGTATGGGGAAAAATCCCAAGCTTCTCGTGACCTCCCATCTTCCTGTGCCTGAAAGGCCTCATCAGAAGAAAGAGATTCCAAATTTCCATGTATTTGTTTCAGCATTTTGAACTGAACATTGTGGCTAAATACATGACGAGAAGCAATGAGGAAGGAGGAGAGGCAACAAAATACCGCAAGAACTAAGGTTAATAATGCCAATTCATTGATCGGCTAGATTCTGGTTGCAATGCCTCTTGCAGAGAAGAATGCTGTAAGAAATCCATGATATGAAGCACAAAAGTAAAGGTCATATGATGGCCTTGCTAAGAGTAAGAGGCCATTCTGAAGGAGGAAGTCAGGCAGAGTCTTATCTACCCAGAATATCTATCTGCCCAGAATATCTATCTGCCTATCTTTTAGTTCATGTTACAGTAGCCCTAAGGGTGGAGAGACCAAAACTAGAGCTTCATTGCCTTTGCTTAGCAGATGTGCACAGTAACCTTGTCTCAGAGCCTTTACGATCCAAACTGACAAGAGACATCCAGAAGAAGGGGGGAGATGGTACCCTGTATAAGGGATCTCTAAACCAGTTGGGATGCCCTCAGACTTGTGAATGGAGTGCTGTCCCCTAGCTCAGCCACCTCCTCAACAGATTATTTTTTCTGTGGAAATATATCACTACATCTAGTAACCCCTTGCACTTCTGTAGCCTCTATGCAAAGATAACAAAATAGCTCCCAATGGAAAGGAGTAACCACACACTACACAGTCAGCTGCAGGGCAGATATTTCAGCCTGAGCCAGGTCACAGCCAGCAGAAAAACAGTTAATGCTGTCAAGGGAGCATTGTCTGTACAATGAGGTTCACCTCATTGCCCAAAAACTCATGAGACAATGGGACTAAAATACGGAATATCCCCTGTAGCTGCAGGCAGCCCTGATCACCCCAGCATGGGGCAAGGTAAGGAGAAGGCACAGTGTCCCAAGGGAAAGGCTTTGTCCCATGCTTTTCTGGGACTGCCCCAAAGCAGAAAGCAAGGGGAAAATTATTTCAGTATGAAAGGTTTGGTCAAAATACCTCCTTGGTTGCTTAGGAGACCACATTGTTGCACCTCCCATCCTTGGACCTTCTGGAGCCACAAGGCACTGCATGCATTCCCTGTCTCCATCTCTGATCTCAGTATGCAATGATAGTACAAAGGTAAAGAAAAGAAATGTAGTTAATAGAGCTTTTTTGGCTTAAGAAATTACAGGAGACTGTATATTATGCAAATTGGAGTGGGTAACTTTGTAATGAATTTTTATCTATGCTGTTGTGGTGAAAATTCTTTATCTTGTGGGCTGCTTGGGAGATGCTGGTCTGCCTCCCCACCCACAGACCCGGGTGCTGCCCTCCTGCTGCCCCGAGCTTTGAGCACTTCCCTTACCACAGACAGTAAAGCCTTCCTTTACACCACTCATCTCTTCAGTGGCAGATGGCATTCATGAGATGATGCACGTGCACATGCTACACACATATCATTGAATACACATAGCAAGCACAGCAAACCAAGACCCAAAACTTATTGTAGTGTCCTGAAGAGTAAATAGTTCTTGTCAGATATAATACATATCATGCACATTTTTCTGCCTTTCTTCACTGTAGTCAGATAAGGCAAACTGACTTTTAGTGAGCTCAAATTTGCCTTTACAACTTGTGTTTTGCATTCTTTGAGTACAGTCACCCTGTCTTAACTGCCCCCTCCCTTCCCCACAGTACATGCCAACTTGTCTATCCTATCCCCCTGACTAAGGCTTCCCAGTCACTTCTGCAATCCTTGCTTCTGATTATCGAACACCTGGTTTTGTGCTGCTTCTGGTAACTTTCCACTCTTTTAAACCACAGTCCTCACACACAACCTGGAAAAACTGGTTTGTGTAAACTTTAGGTAACCCTTTGTGCCAAGCCTATTTCTAACTCAGTAGTGGAACATGATGGTTTAATGATCAGGGAGTATTCCCAGCAGAGAAGTTAAAGAACGTTTAGGGAGGAGAGGAGAGAGGGGAATTCAGACTCAGTTACATTTGGCTGCAAACTTCCTATAAAATTTGTGTTAAAATTCATGTAATACATTTATGGGGAGCTACTTCCAAGGAAATGCACCAAGTGTGTTAGCATGTCATTGCTAGTTAGAAAGCTTTTATTTGGCTGGAGATTAAGCTGTTCCAAAGACTGATGACTGACTGCTCATCACAAGCTTGAGCACTGAATCATTATTAATACTATTATCAGGAGCAAATTTTGCACTAACAGGAGAGAGGCTGGAATAAGTCTGCATAAACTCTGTGAGGAATGGTGTCAGTGTAGACCTAATCTTGCTGGAGTTTCACACTCATGAGCCACCATTTCTACTCAGTAGAAACACAAAGTCTGAGTCAACACTAAAAATCCAACAGAATTGTTTCCGCTTTTAGAGGCAATATGTTTGTCCTGGTCAGAGACCCCTCATTTACCACAGTCTGCATCTTTGTACAGGCGAGCTGAACTCCCTGAGCTCTTGATTGTGACAAAGCAGCCTCACACAAACGAGTCCTTCTGCTCGTAGGAAGCCAAGCACTCATAAGGAAGCACAGCTAGAGGTTCACAGGATGTCGGTAAAGGGATGTCTGCGTGGGATGTAAGTAAACTACAAAGAGCTACAAACAGGCTGAAATCAAGACAGGAAGCATCTGTGGGGGTCACTGAGGAGCCATGGAGAACTCAATCCATTTGACATTTTCTGAGTAATGAAATTTTTAAATGCAGTATAGGGCTAGATTTTCTCTAAAAATATTTCACTTCTCTTTCATTTTATGCGTCTGTCATTGGTACTGCAACTGGTCAAATTATATCATATGTCAAAGAAACAGTCTTCAAAGACAAAGAAAAAAAGAAAAAACAATTTGAATCTAAAGAATGCCCTCTTAAATGCTTGAAATCTGAGTGCTTGCAATCTCTTGAGAGGCAAATGGCCTGGCCAGGAGAACGAAGACTTCAGATTCATGGAGGGAGTGTGATTCAGAGGAAGTCTAGCTGCTATGCAAATAAACCTCTGTGAAGTTCTCCAAGAGGCTGCAAATTGGACACAAAAATAAATTAAACTATCCATTCCTTTAGCCCTTGAGTTTTTTACCTTTAGACCCTTAACCTTTCTAGTTGAGACCTTTCCAACAGGCTACACCTTTATATTGCTTTTCTTCCCCATTCTATCCCATTTTAATCAAGCTGTGAGAACAGTCATGGCTAAGCACCAGCAGAACCCACCACCCACCTCCCATCTTCTCAGCTGTGAGTGAAAACCATTCTGAAGAAATAAAAAGAGACTGCAATAAACAGTAAATCCTTAGTAACCTTTACAAGAAACTCGGAGAAGGCACCAGAAAATGTATTACACAGAATAAACCTAAGCTGATGTCAAGATGACCAAGTGCATTTTTTCCATTTCTCACTTCCGTGATTCTGTAGCACATGAGATCACCTTCCTTTTTATAAATGATATAAACTTCTGTCTTGGGTATTGTTTCCATAAGGCCCAAATGCTTCATGTTTCTCAGCACTGATCTTAAGTTAACCCTGCACAGCAAATGTATCCTAGATTTGTTCAGCTTCTCCCATTTTTGATTCTGCTATCAAAACTATGTCAAATTTTTTTTTTTTCCTTAGATATAGTGCAATATTTGTTATTTGAAGAAGACATTGGTAAATCAGCAGGACTGTGCATATGGGAAAAATAGATTAAGAGGTCAATGAATAATGATGGACCCTGTCAGAAGATCTCTTAAAATAAGAGAATCTATCTGGCAAGGCCAGAAAGCATAAGCTTTCCCACTGAAAAAAAGGGCTTCTTTTAAAAAAAGGCAGTTAGAAATCAACAGCAAAGGTACAGAAACAACAATAACATCTAGAAGGGAAGTAACATTGTTCTATATCTGTGACAGCCATCCAACTTGATAAAAGTTTCATTCAAACAACAGTCTCTTTTTATTAAGACTTGCAGAACGAAAAGTGTGCAGAAGGGAGTCTAAAATGTTTTTGCTATGAGTATATAGAAAAAGTGGCAGTATCTTTTACTTGGCTTGCTCCAGTAGGATTGAGAGTTGTACACCTCAACTAAGTAAGTGGGAGGAAGGTGATCAAATACATTGATTAGCTGGTATTTAGACAGGACATCTGTACCAAGAAGTGTAAGGTAGCATAGACACAGAGTGCAGACACTGAGTTCAGGGTATAGCAGAAGAGCAACGACTCAGACCTGGCTAAAAGCTTATTATGATCAAAAGCAGTTTGGAAACTAAGAGTTATCATATTCAGTCTGGAAATAAAAATTAGCCAAATAAAACTGGTGCTGAGTAACACACTGTTCCTGTAAGCTAATAGTTTGGTTTTGTCGTTGTTGTGACTTTGAAGGGGGCTGCTTTGACCATAGGACATCAGTAAATGCAGTTTCAGCACCTGACTTATGCTAGCTGCTAATCTGAGGTGGTAACACAAAGGGATGGGCTGCACAGCAAGAAACATGTTGTAATACAGCACTCAGCACACTTTCGGATCAAGATCAAAGATAAAGCTTTAGCATCAAATGAGAGGCTTACCATTGACATAAAAGATATCTTGCAGAGAATCATTTACTTCTTCAGTTCTTCATTCATCATATAACCTGTTATCCTTAGAAGTACAAGTTCACATGATAAGCCTTTATAAACATATCTGATTATTAAGATACAATCATTGCTGTATTTTAAATACTCCTTCAAATAGAAAACTAGGAATAATTCACAATTCAGTGTTTCTTGGCCTATTTCAGAGTCCAGCCTTTGCAAATCGTGGCCCTTGCACCTAAGACAACACTTTCAGCTCAGCTGTCAAACATCATCACAACTGCTAAGGGCTGTATTGACACAAGAATGAAATGTACACCTGCTTTTTTCCACTGACTGCCCACTAGCTGCTAGCTAGGCAGCCACAGACTGTGGACAGGCCAGATGCAGTTTGGGAGCCTTTGATGCTGTCTGCTGTCAGTCACCTTAGTGCTCCATCATAAAACATTTCACTTGTGCCAGGGAAACATACCCCTTTTCACTCACAATCTGTGCAGTGCTACCATAGGTGGATAGTGGAAGAACATTTGCAAACAGCAGGATATAGATAGAATATCTGAAAATATGAGCTTGCACAAGAATAAAAATAGTAGTCACATCCCTTTTATGCGTGACATCAAACCCAAAATGGAATGTACCTTTCAGAAGATTGTTTGCCATTATGAAGGTACATTTTGAGTCTCTCAAAATGCTACACATAAACTGAAATTCTGCTGTCTCACTCTTCCACCTCATTCATGGATATTATTAAACATCTTAAAAACATGTTTATCAAACCTTATATTTATGACGTGGGCCTCTATTTTAAATTAAAGGCTTGGCATTCACATAGCTACAGCTTTCAGGGAGCTCTTGCTCTGTGTTTCATTCATTAAGCTGCACGCGGCAGTCATTACTGCCAATTGTCTGCTGGTGCTACCCACACCGCGGCTCTTTGTGCAATGAGTCACTCGCTGCAAGCTGCAGCTCCAAGCAGAATTTCTTCATCCTGCAGTAACCACACACTTTGTTCCAGATTACCTTTTTTCCTTTTGAGTAGGCAGAGTTAGTAAAGTGCAATTAGTGATTATGCCAGTTGTCCCCAGGGTCATAATTTTTTAAAAGCATTTATTCTTTTCAGTACCTCTCATACTACACCAAAAAAAGCTGCTGGAATACTGGCATGTAATAGTCGCAGATGCCAGTGGAAACATGCATCTCTGCTGTTGAAAGGAAGAATAGGGGCCCATGAGAATTTAATTCAACATGTGAAAATATTTCCATGCAGTTATAATGCAATTTAGTCCAATTCCACTGCTCTCTTGTGAAAATATCTTCCTACTCTCTATCAGGAGGGAACAATTATTGCACATCTTTCTCTTTCTCTCTCATTGCTGGAGGATAATGCCAGAGGTAAACAGACAAAGCATTGTCCTTTTTTAAAAACTATCTATTTGCAAGCATTCATTCTAAAAAACCTGGGTGTTGGAGAGGGCAGACTATCTGTCTGCTGTTTTTCAGGTTTTACCTTTTTCCTGCTCCAGTTCCTGGATAGATATCATCTCTCTCCCTTTCCATTTACTCCAGGTATAAACAAAGTGAATAGGTGTTTTTATTGAGCAAATAATTCCTAACACCTCAAATAAATGGGAGGGCTATTTTTCCTACTTTCCTCATGAGTACAGCAGGGTAAGTTACCTTTACATCCTTCATCTGAAGCCACATTTCAGCTTTTTTATGGCAGTCTGACTCAGATTCAAAAAGTATAGAGATTTGTGTGGAGTTAATACACATTGTGCCTCTTACTCCTGGCATCTGTCCTCACACAGATGCTTTTGGATATTATTCTTTTAACCCTGTGGGAAAATTACAGAAAATTAGCAACGGCTTTATATGACAAGCCAGATACAAATATGACAAGCCAGATATAAATATGACAAGCCAGATACAAATATCTCAGAGTGCTCAGATGATCTATGTGTTTTCTTGGGCTTTTTTTTTTTCTTCCATATTCTCTTTGCTACAAAAGCCATATTTGAGAGACAGATTTGCCCATGTGAAAAACTGAACCCGAAGAACAACAATCTATTCCCAGGTGGCAAAACACACCCACCCCTCTGAGGTGGCTGGGACTGGCCCATGAATTGAACTGCACTTATCAAGAGATAAGGCTGAAACCCAGCCTGGGGGTTTGCTCAGAACAGGGCAAACTGAAAGGACAGCCCTCACAATCTCTACCAAACCTGGCACTATGACAGGAGGGGCAGTGCTTTATCTGCTGTTGATCTCTCAGAGTGCATTAACTGCAGAATTGCCTCAACTTCATCAGTTCTTTCACCTTCTCCTCTCTGTCAAATTGCCTGGGGTTTGGTGCAGAATAAGCATGTTCAGCAAGGACAGGGAGGCTTTTACCAGCTTAACTTATGTTCCAAGGGTACAAACTGTTCTGTTCTTTAATCCTCTAAGAGAGGGTAGCAGAGCCTTGCAGTCAGAAGGACATTCAAATGAATGGAAGAATGAAGGAGGTTTCTTTCCAAAAGTCACATCCAAAAGAAGAATTACAGCTGTGCAGCATACAGCTAAACCAAGGACTCCACAGGCACTGGAAAATCTCCTACTGTCATTGCTGAAACTTTCATAGCACCAGGGTCCCTGTAAAGCCTGTGCAAACCTCTCATCATGATGAGCATCCTCTTTTGTAGACCCCAAAAGCAGAGGTCCCTGGCCCTGGTTGTCACCAGATCTTCATGGCTCCTCAGAGGAGCACTTCCTCCGAGCAGCCCTCAGATGCTGGTGGGTGTCTGCAGCATGGGCTAACCTGGGGCTAACATTTGCTTGTGTAATGAAACCAAGCATAAGTTACCTCTTCTGTTCAGGGCTCCTGAAAGTACCATTGCCTGCCCCACACCAGGTTCATCTTCAGAACCATAAGTTCTTCCTGTGCCTCCTTTTGCCTTTCTAACCTTGCAGTCACGTCACAGTGTCCTGGCTCCACTTGGCTTTGACAGCAGAAAACCAGGTGTAACTACTGCCTGGCAAAACAAAAAATTTTCTTTTGCCGTGGAGGAGAAAGCAGACTGTAACCTTGAGAGAGTCACTGAAACAAAACCCTCCAGGTCAATTAAAACTGATTAGTCCTGGCCTGGTTGGTAATAGATGGGATGGACTGTAAGAAGTTCTGTGGGCTGAAGTTGTGCACTACAGTCAGATGTTTGCCAGCTGCTCATACCAGCTGGTGTGGGTGGTCCCCATTAGGTCACTTCTGTGAGCAAGAATAATCTCTGGACAACTCAGCTGCCCTCTGATGCAATTACAACTATTTACAAATATCTTTCTACCAGCCTGCAACTGCAGCTGTAGCTCCCAGTTTCACTTTTCCAAGCCTATACCATCAGTCCAGGCTTATTTTTTGTCTATTTCTCAAGCATTTAGTCTACCTTTGAGCAGACGGCAAAAACCAGCCCAAGCCTCCTTCCCTCTTTCTGCCTTCCAGCATCAGTGAAAACACTTTACCAGCGATACAAATTCAAGAGTAACCTCAAATACACTTTTAAGTTTAGGCAGCAATTTAAGTGTGCTTTGGCCACAGGCCAAGCTGAGCAGGGAGGGCAGGATTCCTTCATCTAACTGCAGACTAAGCAGACGCTGGTACCTGCATTAGTCACTCTGACTCCTTTTTATAGCAGAGGGGAACAAACATTTCCAGGGGAGGATTCATATGACCTACTATTACACTGACCTGTTATAGGTTAGATTAATCACACCCTTGAGATGTGCTGCTCTTACTACTTGCAGGGGAAGCCCAAGGCAATTAGCTTGGCTGCTTTACAGATATCTAAGACATTCCAAATGAACGTCTTCTAGGGAATCAGAAGAGGTTCATTTGGAATGTCTGTGCCTAATGCTGCTGGGGTGTTACCTTTTTGTATTTTGTTTATGCTCCCATTATGTGAATGTGTCTATTCAGCCTGTTCTGAATACTACTAATTCTCTGGTGCTTCCATACTGTTATTTTTATGTCCCCCTACAGAGAAGGTTGCATTTATCAACAGGGTGAAATGTCAGATCCTTACCTTCTCACATGTATGATGCTCTGGTGGTAGGTTCCTGGGAACCAAGAACAAAAGGTGACCAGAAAGTGCAAAGCTAGCATGGTGATTACTGATGTATCAGGTAACACAGCACAGCTGGTAGAAAGAGAGAGAAGTCCCTTGGATAATTAATGGCTGCCCCTGTAAATAAACCCTCAGGGAAAGGCCCTCTGCACCTAAAGGCTTCTAATTTCTGCCATTTGCACTGGGTGGCTCAAGAAAACAGATTACCATTCCTGACATACCTTTCACTGCATGCACCCTTAGGCCATCTCAGCGGTAATGACTCTATGGTACTGCCACATCCCCGGAGCAAGACCCTTTTCTTAAGAGCAGGAGAGATGGAGGAAGACAAATTACACTCCCTACACGAGGTTTGCAAGGAAAAAAGTGTGGAGGTGATACTGGGGGAAGAGCTAGGGCTCACTAGCCATAACAGTTGCAGGTAGAGGCCACTCTTCCTCAGTTTAATTCACTCAGAGGGAGATAGAAGAAGAAAAAATTAATAGCAAAGGCTGAGCAGAGGGCGTAAGGGAATCAACTTGTGGAGAAGCTTTCAGTGTTGTGAAAAATACGCATTTCAATAAATTCCAGCCCAGGAAGCTGGGAATCTTCAGCTCAGAGCATCTTTAGATAGAGTTCCTGCACTGTGCAAGGCATTGCCGAGCCCAGCCTCACCAGTACCCACTGCTCCTTTTTGCGAGAAGCATTTCTGATTGTACTTATTCACAGCAACACTGAGAAATTCCATCAGGGTAGATCAGTAATGCTCCATCACATGCACTGCACCCAGGAATATAGCAACTTCTGTACTGAAAGAGCTAGAGTAATATTGCAAGAGAGGGTAACTTGGGCTAGAGAAATCCCTGATTCATGCTACCACAGCAGCTCCCTTGTCAGTTTTGTGTCCTACCTTCAGACACCCTTCTTGTCCCCTCTGCAAGCTGGTCCTTGCTGTTTGCTGTAAACCTCCCAAAGGCGTGAGGAATGGGAGGGCAGCAAGACCAACACAGCCTTTTATGAAAGAATGGCCAGAGCAACTCAAGAGATCACACACCTCAGGCACCCCTGCAAAACTTTTAAGCCAAATTTTCAATAAGCTGCATTGGAAAATATCTGATATTTCCTGACAGCTTTTTCTCAGCACCTAGCTTGTTGGGTTTTGACACTTTTGATCTTGTTTGATTATTTTTTTCCACTCTACCAGCAATTTTACTCTAACTCTTCTGATTTTGAAGTGCTTCTTTCTGAAAAAAATTCTTCCTCGATTTTGCTAGACATCTTTCCAACTTAATTCTCTCAATGAGTTTGATGCAAGGTACTTTTATCTGTTGGTTTAGAGTCAAAAGGAGTCAATGGTGGGGTTTTTTTTCTTTCTGAAAAATCCCAATTTAAGAGAACTAGATTTTGTTTTGTCTTTTAGTGGAAGTTCTAATGTTTTGAGGAGCTCCACAAGAAGAACACATGTAATCAATAGCAATTGGGACTAAATGTTCCTTGCAAATAACATAATCCCGGTCAGTTTTCCTCCTTCTAGGAATTAAAGGGAAAGTAAGATGCAGTCCTGACTTCATTTACACAACTTTATTTCAGCTTATTTAAAATACCTTGATTAAGTTTCAGTATATATAATTCTTCACCTCTATGTGAAAAAGCAACTAATGTCAGAGTTTGCCATCATCAGAGTTTCCCGATGGAGTAAAAAAACTCCTTATGTGATGGTTAAGCTTTTCATGGTGTTTGTTTTGGTTTTGTTTTGGGTTTTTTTGTAGAATGTATTTGCCTGAACACTCTGAAGGTAGATGATAAAATTCTGTGCTTTAATAAACGCAGCTACACTCAGAAATGCTGTCAGTGACAAGAGATTTGCAGAACAATGACCACAGTGGGTGTCATGTTCTTATTCTAACTCTATATACTCAGTGTTTTGTGCATTGACTAGTAAAGTGATGGGGTAGAGTAGACTGGATATCTGACAAGCAGGTTATATTTGAATAGACAGGGAAAGTAAATATTATTCAACAATTATTTTATTAAATTGTCCTGCCTGCTACTTGTTGATTCACCAGAAATTGTTGCAAGAGTATTCTGAAGTCACTGATGTCCTTGCAACCTTAAAAAAATCTGGTTATCCAGGAACTCAGCCATGGGGAGGCAATACATAAATCAGTTCAGTATAACCCTATGTTGAGACAATGTGGCAATTATACACACTATGACCTCTAGCACAGTTAGACACTGACACTGGATGTGCACTTAAAAACAGATGTTAGCTCTGAAATAATAAAAACCGTGTCCAAGAAGAATCTTCCCAATTGCTGTGTAAGAAATGTGGCCTCCAGCAAATTAAAGGTTATACAGCATGACATGGATCTTATAAGGCTGTTTGCCCCCACGTTGAGGGGATTCACACCCTGCTGCTTCTGTGCTGGGGAGAGGAGGAGGTGCAGACAGTGTGGCCACCCCAGTGCTCTGGTGGGGTCCTCAGCCCACCCAGACACATGGCAGCACTATTGCAATGGGGAGGCTCTCAGCATTTGAAAGAGGCACTCTGCATCTTGAAGAACAGACTGAACATCCACATCTATTTCTGACCTGCATGCACAGATACTGAATGATTCCTCTGCCCCATCTGTATCAGCTGGCTTGGTTATAAGTCTTTAGGTCCTCAAAGCTCCATTGTCAGAGCAAAGCTACTGCTCTATCTCTGCTAATGGCAGAGACATTGTGCATCTCTTTTTAACTAATGGGGATTACAGAAAAAAGTGTCAAATGCCAGGTTTGAAATGCCAGTGTCACCAGAAATTCCTGGACAAATCATTGGTGTGGAAAGAGACAACCAATTTGAGAAAGCAGAAATATGTATGGAGGACTTGCAAGTGTCAAGTAATTTCTGGGTACATTTTTAAGAGAGCCTCATTTTAATAATATGCAATTCCCCAATGTGTGAATTTCATGAACCTGTAAAAACTCTAGATGAAATACAATAATATGAAAGCAGTGAGAGATCATACTCTTTAGAAAAAAGAATCCAGTCAATATTGCTGCATGTATCTTATCACAGAACAAATGCAGCTTTACTAACCTGGGTAATTCATGGACAATACTGCCATGTGACAGGGAAACATAGGGTTTTCTCCTCCCCTGAACTAAAAGAACAAAACACCTGGTATACAACTGGGGACAGATGTATATTCATTTAAGAGCTGAGAGAAGTGAGGTTTCCAGATATGTCAGTGATGAAACTGGGGACATTGATACTGCCTCCACACTTACTTTCTAATCCGCTCTTCCCAGTTCAAAATGCAGCATCCAATGTATAATTATTTTTGAAGAGGTATGGCATCCTCATTACATCTTCCACCACTTACACACCAGCACATAAACTGTAGCAGCAACACAGCTGCTCTGCAAATATCTACCACTGCTGTTGGGGGCCTGGGAGACATCCATCATCTGACTCCTGAAACTGATAAACATACTGTGACTCTTCAGTTCCTAGCCCGAGAGTGTTTTGTAAATGGCCATACCTGCAGGTTTGGATCCTGCAATCAGTTCCTTTCTCCACTCAGCTGGGTGCTGTGCCTGTGCACACATTCTGCAGAGAGAGTGGGAGGTGCAGGGATCCCTGTACTGAAAGCCCAGCAGGTGCCACCTCCCAGCTGCACCTCTTTGTAGAAGCACTTTGTGGACAGCCTGTGTAGGCCTGCCTGGGTTTTCCTAGTCTGCATAAAGACTTGAGTGCCCCAGGCAGCATGACCTGGTCATGCCAGGAGCTGGTTTCTAAAGTTGTTATTTATGTGCAGGGCAATCCATTCTTGAGTGCAGCACCAGAACAATTCTTGGTTCAGAGGGCAAAGAGAATTAGAGGAATATTTTCCACCCTCCTAACCATCTTCTTAGGTCCAGCTAGTGGGAAACTGCAGTGCAGTTACAGCAGTTTCTATCAGAGGAAAGGCAGGTGCCTGCTCAGGGGTAGCATGTATGTCAAGAGAGTCAGGGGAGCAAGGTGTGCTCTGCATTGACAGCTGAAGGGAGGCAAAGGGTTATGAACATCAAAAGAGATCTCTGAGGAAATTAATGGTGTCTGCCTTGTGTTGATGGAGCCTTTTGGTCATTGTTCTGCTGCAGGAATATTTTGTGAGAGCAAAGAAGGTTGCTCTTCCCTCTGAGGTTGAAGGAAAGGGGAAAACTTGACAAAAATATGAAGACGTGAAACAGAAACATACTTAAGATTTTCCAGTTGAACTGTTCTGAGTAGTGTCTCCTCTGAATAGCTTGATAAATGGTCTGAGATGGAAACAATTTTCCCTAGTCTTACTAGAGTTTTGGCAAAATAAGATCGTTCACTCATTTTTCCTAGAAAGGAAACAAATAGCTCAAGGAAAATTACAAACTGGGAGAAGCATCCAAAGGAAAGGTCATACATATGAATGTACTTACTGATACCATATTAAACAGGTACAGTTAACCTTTTTTAAATGAAAAGTAGTATAGTTCATTTAAGCACATAGCTTAAATGTATTCTGCTGGATTTGGGGAACTGTTGAAAGTCTAGGAGAAAGTTCTGGACAAGTGAGAGATGCTCCATTGGCCCTGTCTGGCTTTACAGCAAGGATCTTCCCTTCACTATAGGTTTCTCTCACACTCAGTCTTCCCATGAATACTTTTCATAGGTGTTCACCCAGCTTCACACCAGCATCTGACCTACAGAAAGAGAGCTCTGCCATTTTTTTTTGAAATTAAGGTTAGATCAATAGGCTCTTTTATTGCATCTCGTTGTCATGACACATCAGTTTTTGCAGCAATGAACACCCTCACCACTTTGAACATGAGTTCTGGATTTTTTTTCTCTATCCATACATTAACCAGCCTGCCCTTTCCTTGTTTTGGCTCTTGTCATGTCCTCATATCCTTAGAAGAAATTAATTCATGTCTACATCCACATCCCATTCTACCAGGTTTTTCAGGCTTGGCAGAGACTTGAAGAAAATCCATCCGTGGACCAGATTTTCCTGTTCTATAACACTCCAGTTACTGCACTGTTAATAGCATGGCAATTATTTAATACATCCTGAAACCAATAGTGATGCTTTTATTTAATAATTCTACCTTGCTGTCTGATTAACCTACTCACAAAGTATTTCCTTACTAATCAGATTACAAAGAGGGTTACTTAATTTTTCCAGCTGACTGTTAGCATGTTGACACCCTCCCTGCTTAGTAACAGAAGTCACATGAGATTATCAAGAGCAGAAAGTAAACCTATTTCTGTGCAGAGTGAGAGCACAGCTTTGTTAGCAGTCCCAGAGCGGTCTCACCCCTGTTGACTGCTCTCCTCTGAGGTTTCTTGCATCAGCAACAGCCCTCTCAAATGTCTCCATCTCATTTCAGATCTGATCTGAAAACGTGTTTGCAACACAGCTAGCCAGTTACCATTTTAATCTTCTCATCCTTTCTTTGCATGCTCTCAAAAATACTAATTAAATCAGTAAATCTTTTAGAGGTATAATTTGAATGCACAATAGTAAATAAAACTGCACTGCCCTTGGTCTCATGCTAAATTAGGAAATTGTGTAAAACTGGCAGTCAAACAGAAGGGTATTTGAACTGCTCTTATCTCAAAGCTAGAAAAAGGACATCATTAGGGACAGTTTTTACTGGGAAGTCAGTGCTTGTCCTCCTTTTAACAATACACCACAATGCCAAATTTGAATATGTTGAGAGCATGAATGATCTAACAGTAAGAAGGGCACCAACAATTCTCAGTGGCTTGAATGGAAATAGCAGGTGTCTGGTACTTTTCTGGCTCTAAGACAGTAATCAGTCACAGATAATTGACTACTTTCAGATCCAGAAAGTGATTTGAAAGGGATTATATTTCCAGTGTACTGTACTAGCTTAACATTAACTGCACAGGAGGAACCAGATTTTTGAAGCACCAACCACAAACCATTCATTTTTGATCATTTGAGCCATCTCCTTACCCAGTACAGTTGTATGTTCAAACTTCTGGGCAAATACTAATTATGCCTTCTAATTGCAATGCAGCTGCTTCAATTACCTCTATTAAATTCTATTCATCCCTTATTATCAAACAAAACACAGGGCAGAAAAATAGAAAGATATGTTCTTATGCATCTGTCTCTTTCAGAACAAATTCCTTTCCTGAGCAAGTACATCCACATTTATAACCATATCTAATATAGAGAATCACAAGACTACTCACATTCATTTTGAAGACCAATCTAGCAGTGAATTATCTCTTGTTTTGTCAAAATGAGCATGCTTGCACATTAAGCACAGCATGATTCACAGGCACAGCAATAAGGAAAACTGGCCTTTTGGAGGCTTACCTAGCTCCACAAAAGTGCTTGGAAAGAACCTCTCCACCTTGAACAATGGCTTAAGAGCCAGAATTGGTTACCAAGAAGATAAGCACTACTGCAACACTGCAAAATGCAGCCATCAAGTCTGGAAAGCAAACAGGATTCCTGACACAGCAGCCCCATGTAGAGCAGTCACAGTCCTCCTGCCCACCAGACAGGGGAAGAAGTGCTTGTCTGAGCCACTCCAGCAGCTGTTTCACTTTTTAACCCAGCTCAAAACAATCCCAGCAGAAAACGTGGTCATTTCTTTGCAGGTGAATGAATTAATCAGCCCACACAAGCTCAGCTGTCAGCTCCCACATCTCGATCTGCCCCAGAGATTGCTGGGATGTGTGGATAAAGAGGACAGGGGTGTGAAGGAGGGGAACTGAGACTTCCCCCTCTGCTTTGCTACGGATCAGGTCACAAACTGGCTCAGCTACATATGTCATGGCAGCCTCAGCTCTCAATCCACTTAAACAGAGCCACTCAAGATAGTTTTCAATTTCATCAGTAGAAAAAAAACCCAAACCCTGTACACTCAGAACTTGTAAGAAATTTTTATAAGCACATCTGATGCTATCTCTACTCCTTCTCATTGATTTATCTACAGAAATGTATACAAGGTCATTCCCATTAATGTCCATGGAAAAACATCTGTCCTAGCCAAGGGCTGTCATTAAAACATTCATGTATAAGAATCAGCTAAAATGCAGCTGATGATCTTTTAGTGAAAAACACCATTTTGTCTTTCTAACCAAAGTTATTCTCATCAAATTTGGGGAATAATTTGTGCTGAAATCAATGGCCATGGCACGTTCCTGGGAGGCCAAGGTCTAATTCCAGAGCTGGTCCCTGAAATATTAGCTGCCTGCCACCCTGGAAAAGCTGCTCCCTACGAGACAAGGTAGCTAGGTTAATGCCTTCCATGCCTCTTTTGCCAATCTGGTTTGAAGATCAGTCAGGGCAAATGCTGCACCACTGCATGTCCTCTCTGGAAAGTCCATCCCTTGCTTCTTCCTGGGCTGGATGAGGAGCCTGCTCCTGCAGAGATGGGTCTCTGTGGGCAGAGGAGGGCTCTGCAGCATGGTGTCTGTCCTAGGTTGCAATATTGATGTAGTTAAGTATTCTATTACCACCAGCTGTGGGCCATTAGCTGCTATCACCCACTCCGGATGACAGGCAATGGGCCATCCGTTAGCTATTATCACTTGCTAACGACCCACCCCGGATGACAGGCAATGGGCCATCAGGGACCCACCGTGTGACTCATGGACTTATCTCATCCCATTGTGAGATGCTCTGCCGAGGAGGGAGGAGCCAGGTGTTCCCACCTGGATATAACCTGGCCCTAGAACTGCCTGAGCTAGCTCTGTCTACTGGGTTTTCAGAGGACTAGAGCTACTACTGGATTTTCAGCTGGAAACTAGACTTTCACAGGATTACCGCTTTAACTAGACTACTTTAGTTAGACTGCTACTACCACCCTAACAGGGTGTTAGGTTGTATCTGACTTTGTCAGTGCTTTTCCTTGTATTATTTCACTTATTTTTAATTTTAATCTTAACTTGTGATCTCCCACTGGTTTGTTTTCAAACCAATACATATTTTGGCGCCCAACGTGGGGCTCGACCTGGGGAAACTCAGAAAATCCTATCACCATGCTCAGCCTGTCTATGTGGGTAATGTATCTTACCCTTTATATTTTCCCTCAAATGGGAAACTATCTACCCGTTGCATTGCTCCTGTTGCGACCAGGGAATGGCATGAGAATTGCTGTATTGGTTTATTATGCCTATTGCATGGTAACGTGTGAGGCGATGAATACTATTCGGAATATATACTCGACTTTGTCTGCCTGGCCTAACCTGAGCTGCTTCGTCTGGGACCTCCTCAGCAATCGCACCCAGCCTCTGGGGTTAGGAGGAGAGAGTGGTTTCTTCCAGCATTTCAGGCCAGGCACAGCCATCTTTGACAACATTGAGTTCTCTCTGGATGCTAGGGATGGCATAATGTTTTTGTCAGTTCTATTCTCTTTGACCAGCACTGTGTACCTCATGCTGAGAAACAGAACAATACTTGGTGTTGTACAGCGTCTTCTCGAAGAGGAGGAGAAAAGAAACAAGTCAGCAGGCACCACGTCCACGCAAACTGCTACCAAGAGGAAAGGAACCAAACAAGCAGTCAATGTCTCAACACAGACCATTGCCGAATCAGAACAGCCAAAGCCAGTAGCAGTTGCCCCCGTCCAGAAAAAGAAATCAAAGAGCAAATCAGTCCGCACAGCGACTGATGAAGATGCGGCAGGACCATCTCACCAAGCAGAAGAGACAGAGCCAGAGATAATCACTCGCTCTCTATCCCTGGGGGAGCTGCGTGACCTACGGAGGGAATTCACCAGGCAGGACATCGCCGCCCGGGCAGAAAAGCTGACCGTGAAAGTTCGACACGTGGATGCACATGTACCCAAGAGTCGGGCTAATGAAGAGCATCGTAACAACGAGCAGGTGGACCGAGCTGCCAAGGTGGAAGTGTCACAGGTGGATCTGGACTGGCAGCACAAAGGAGAATTATTTCTAGCTCGTTGGGCCCATGATGCCTCTGGTCATCAAGGGAGAGATGCGACATACAGGTGGGCTCGTGACCGAGGGTGGACTTGACCATGGACAACATCTCACAGGTCATCCACAGCTGTGAGACTTGCGCTGCAATCAAACAGGCCAAGCGGGTGAAGCCTCTGTGGTACGGTGGACGATGGTCAAAGTACAGGTATGGGGAAGTATGGCAAGTTGACTACATCACACGTCCCCAAACCCGCCAAGGAAAGCGCTACGTGCTGACCATGGTGGAAGCAACCACGGGATGGTTAGAGACCTACCCTGTGCCTCATGCTACTGCCCGGAACAACATCTTGGGTCTGGAAAAGCAAGTCCTGTGGAGACATGGTACCCCTGAGAGAATCGAGTCTGACAATGGAACCCATTTCAAGAATGGCCTCATAAGCACCTGGGCTAGAGAACACGGAATTGAATGGATATACCACATCCCCTATCATGCACCAGCTGCCGGGAAAGTTGAACGGTGCAACGGACTGCTTAAGACAACTTTGAAGGCACTTGGCGGGGGAACCTTCAAAAATTGGGAACTGAACTTAGCAAAGGCCACCTGGATGGTTAACACAAGGGGTTCTATCAATCGAGCCAGTCCTGCCGAGTCCGAACCTTTGCACACAGTGGATGGAGATAAAGTCCCTGTGGTACACATAAGAGGTTTTTTAGGAAAGACTGTTTGGATTAGTCCCACCTCAGGCAAAGGCAAACCCATCCGTGGGGTTGTTTTTGCCCAAGGACCTGGTTATACTTGGTGGGTGATGCAGGCAGATGGGGAAACCCGTTGTGTCCCACAGGGAGACCTTATCTTAAGTGAGAACTCTGTAGATGGTAATAGAATAAGGGGTGGATAATGTCCTAGGTTGCAATATAGATGTAGTCAAGTATTCTATTACCACCAGCTGTGGGCCGTTAGCTGCTATCACCTGCTAATGACCCACTCCGGATGACAGGCAATGGACCATCCATTAGCTGTTACCAGCTGCTAATGACCCACCCCGCATGACAGACAATGGGCCATCAGGGACCCACCGTGTGACTCATGGACTTATCCCATTGCGGGATGCTCTGCCCAGGAGGGAGGAGCCAGGTGTTCCCACCTGGATATAACCTGGCCTTGGAACTGCCTGAGCTAGCCCTGTCTACTGGGTTCCCAGAGGACCAGAGCTACCACTGGATCTTCAGCTGGAGACTAGACCTTCACAGGATCACCACTTCAACTGGACTACTTCAGTTGGACTGCTACTACCACCCTAACAGGGTGTTAGGTTGTATCTGACTTTGTCAGTGCTTTTCCTTGTATTATTTCACTTATTTTTAATTTCAATCTTGACTTGTGATCTCCCACTGGTTTGTTTTCTAACCAACACAGTGTCCCAGAGGAATGTCCTAGCTGGCAGCCCTTTTATAAGAGTTATGTTTGCATTTCCTCATCTGCTCTGTAGGTGACGATTAAATCATCCGGCCTGCCTGTTCCAACAACTAATTTTTCATCAGAAACAACCTGGCTGGGAAAAGAATGGGTTTGTCTGAAGTTGAATGAAATATTTTCCTCATCTCACAGACCAAAAAAACATAAAATAGGTAAAAAATAAAAAAAAGCCCAACAAATTGAGTTGAGATGGACTACATTATTTTTTCCTCTCAATTTTTCGGTTCAACTGCCACACTGAAAAATCAATTATTTTCATAGCTCTACATCAGTCGTTCCTATTTATAAAAATTCTAGTCATACAATCTGAGAACAGATTTTCCCTGCTGTTACATTGACTTTAGCTTCCAGGGAAGCCAATGTAGATGAAGTCTTTGGGAGAAGTAAGTCCCTGGAGTAGACAGACTGACACTCCCCTATCATGAATAACAAACAGCAAATGTTAGAACAATTAGTCACAGCAAACAGTTTGTATGAAATAACCACTTACTGAAATTTCCTTGCTTAAAAGAATTCAGAAGTCTGGCCAGCTCCACCTGCTATGACCTGCTGAAGTGCCTTCTTGGGCTTTGACAGTAGATGAAAGGGTGTGCTGCTCTAATTTTACTGGGTTTTACAGGATGCAACCCCAATACTGAGGATAGGGTTGATTATGCTGGTGTAGTTCACTCACCTATGAAAAACATGCATAAATCTATACACATTAGCGAACTTAAAACTGATGTGGGGTTGGATTTTGTTTCCTGCTCAGCCCCAAAGTGAACCAAAGTCAACAAATACTACACTGTCTGTCTGTAGCAGCTCCTTTCAGGCCAGTACCACATAAGTCCTGGCATTTCCAGTGAAATATTATTGTCTCCCTGAAGTTTAGATCATCCCTGGAAGTGCATTTACCCATCTGCAGCACTGGCAGATCTCAATATTTTGTAAAGCCTCTGGGTAGCCTGGCTGGCCTTGCAATGATAGGAGCAAACAGAACAGACAGCTACAGCCCCCCTGGGCTCTTTGGCCTCTGCAGCAGCTGGGACTGGTGGTCACTCTGAACCAAGGACAGGGCTGCTGCCTCCAGTGACAATTTATAGGCCAAGTATCAAGTCCTGGAGCCATCACTGAAGCTGATTCCAGTATGCCACAGCAGTCATTGGATGTGTCACTGTGTTCAGAGTTATATCACCACAAGCAGAATCCTCTCATATTCAACATTCCCCCAGGACCACATTTGTGCTAGTTTATAGCCATGTGGAAACTGGACCTAAAAGCTTATGTAGTTGATCCATTGTACTTGTGTTGGCTTTCTATTTGTACTAATCCAGGAGAAGAGGCTTAGACTGCAGTCTAAGGATGGGTTATAACCTATTCTTTTCTGCTGTTCTATTTAAAAGTAAGAAAAACAAAACAAATAAAAAGGTCAAAGCAAAAAAAAAAAAACAAAAAAACCAAACCACAGAACAGTATAGCAAAAAAAACCCCAAAACCCATAAAAAATCTCCATTATGTCAAAGAAGGGATATGGATTTTGCAGTCATTTATGCCTTCAGAAATCACCTGCTCACCTTATACTGGTTTAGCATCCTCAGAAAGGCAGTCCTCGTCTTCTGTAATTCATTTGAACTGAGATCTTCATCATGGACACCTTCACACAGTGGGTAGGAAATTAACTACATCCATCAAATGATTTATTTTTTCTGTAAATAGCATGCTCAGAAAGCATTATGCTGGTTGCTCCTTTGTCAGTCACTGCCCAGAGGGTTCAATTAGTGCTGTGGAGGTTACCTGCTGACCTTTCATTTTTCTCTACACATGGATTTCCATTCTGACTGATGAAGCCACATGTCAGTACAATTTCACCAGCATCTGTAAGAGGGTTTCTGCTGCAACCTCCACCTTGCATTAGTCTCCTTTGATCTTTGACTGAAGCATGACACACCATCAAGCTGGAAAAAAACATCAATTTCCTTCTTTGATCTGCATCCTCATGAGCTGATGAGGAGAATAAGTCTGCATTTTATAACACTACAGCCAAATCCATTGTGTACATAAGCCATTCCCATGGGGCTCTCATTCAATAGGGCTTGAGTCACGGGAATTGCATCTCACCTACACCAGAACAGCCCCCCAGCTTCTGGAGTGGGACAAATAACAAACCAAACATGCAGCTGTAATATTGCAATCTATCTTACGTAAAAAGATCAAATGAATTGACAAATTCAACTCAGAAGACTAAAGACCAGTCTGTCTTAAACACTCCCTATATGTTCACTTGTACAGTCATGGTAGGTAGTAGCAGTTATTGGGGTCTCTTTAGAGATAGCATCTTGGTTTTATTCTTTATCATTTACCTACTACATTTGCCTTGGCCAGGTTTCTGGGGTTTTATTTTTTTTTTTAATTTTTTCAAATTTGTTTTTTTAAAAACAAATTTTTTAAATTAAGGTGTCAGTTTTGATGTCAGGTGACCTCAGATAGCAAGGCTCAGATTTTAAAGGCTGCTTAGACTGGTTTCCATTTAACTTTGCAAGACTAAGGAGTTTTCAATGGGATATAGGAGATTAAATATCTAAGAAGTTATGAAAATGGGCCTCAATTTTCAAAATCACTCAGGTCATGCAATGTTTTTATGATTTTTGGCTATAAGAGTGTTTGGAAATCAGGCCTTGATTTTGCTTTGGATTAATATAGCACCCATCAAAAAGGAACTCTAGTCTATCATTGCCACTGCTATGATATAGTTGAATAAAATGCCAGGCTATATGAGGAAAGCTTTTAAATGTAAACCTTAAAGGTTCAATTTTGTAAGTAAATAAGGACTAAAACTCCATGCAGTACTATTTTTAAATCTTGAGATCTTAATACTAATATTTCATATCTTTTTTCTGATGCTTAGCATTAGCAGTCGTGGTTTGCAGTGATATAGCTGAGGTTCATGATGTGACAGAGGGGTTCAAGATGAGAACTACACCTAACCATGAGTTCTGAGGGCACCTGGGTAGAAATAACCAATTTTGCTTCTCCTTGGGTTTTGATCCTTGTGAATTTGTCTGATGCATCTCTCTTTCCAAGCTGGCCTCTGACCAGCTTCAAAACAACCAGAGCAAATGCACAGCCCCTAAATTCAGTGACACTGTGCCTCATCCTTCCAGTTAAAAACACCTTTCCAAGGGTGCCTTATAGTGCCTCTTGCAAAACACCTAGTATGTTGTTTCACCTAAGCCAGTTCCCATTATTCAGTCATGTCAGTTTGAAGATCAATTCTCTATCCACAACTGACCTTTCTGCATCTAAGAGGTGTTGTAAAAATCTCTTTGAAATAGTAACCCTAAGCTGGGGTCTTTCCATAGCTTGAAAGGTGTGATGTCCTCATCCGAATTCCTTTGAAATATTTAATTTGAATAATAAACTACCCAAATACCAGCATTTTCAGGTTGTTATCAGTTAGCTCTGACCAGCAGAAACTTTGAAGTGTTAATTGTGGAGCTGAACAAGGCTGCAGACTTTACTGCTTCTACAGGAAGCAAGCATTAACCCTTTTACACCTTGCTGAGGAGAGAAAATTTTAATGAAGGACCCAGAAAAACCTTAGGCGTTATACCCCAGACCCAAAGTGCTCACAGAGACGTGGCAGGAAAAATTTAAATCCACCCATTTTCTTTGTTTGTTTTCAAAGAAACAATGGTTACAGTCCTTGACTACATTGTACACAAATTGTGCTTATACAGTGGCCTGCACATTGAACTCCTTGTTCAGTCTGTACAGCACAAGCAGCAGGATGAGGACAGTATTTATATGATGCACACATTGAAATATGTTTGAATCTGTTCTTGGCTGCACCACTGGCTTGATGGAGTATTTGGGTGGGACTTATCCTTCAAAAGATTCCCACCTCCAGAGCATCCATGCCTCCTTTGTGGCCACCTCTCGTGGTTTACCATGTTGCAGTTTTCAAGATGCTCCAGCTGAGAGCAGGTAGGAGCAACTGAGCCCTTCTAAAGAGCAAAGCAGAAAAACAAAACCCAGGACTGTCTCTGTTGCTTTGTTTCCCCTCTTCTCTGAGGACCAGTCTGAGGCAGCAGTGTATGCAATTGTCTGCTCTCCCCCGAGGTCACCTTGCATGCCCTCATCCCAGCAGAGCTCCACCACCCTCCAAGATGTCACTACACTGAAGTTTTAATTCTTTTGGTGACACTGCACACCATTACTCACCTGATCTCATCAGGATGCAAAGAACTTTGTGAGTAGTGCTGTTCAGAGAAAAAGTTGGCCTTCCTCTTCTCTACCCCAAAGCAGTGTCACTTGGCTGCAGTGACCTGATGGCATCTTTGTCCTCATCAGGCTTTTTCAAGATAATTTGGAGGGTCATCCCTTACCCTCACCTGGTACCTCGTGCACAGAGTACATCTTCAAGTGTAAGCAACAGGAAGTGCTGCACAGAGGGAGCACTGGATCTGCTCCACAGACTCAAACCCCCTGTTTGGACAACAGAGCAATTAGAAGTCAGGCAAAGCCTGCAGATGTCTCTCACAACACTGCTATTTTGTTCTTGTTAAACAACAGGGTTTTTGCTTTTGAGATTTAAATCAGTTTAGTCTCAAATGATCCTGGCTTGAATTTGTCAGCATGCCTTGTCACGATGTGGTTGCCAGTTTAACATGGTCATCTGACCACACTGGGAAATCTCTTACTTCTTGCAGGGAACAGTGTAGTCTCCCCACTCCTGCAGTGTTTTTTCAAAGGAATGAAAACACCATTATTTTCCTTTCTCCTCTCTCTGTAACACCACCTGACAGGATGCAGAGTTCGCATTTCATGACTCAAGTGACCTCTATATTCCCATTACCCATGGCTCTGTCTTAGGGGATTTGCAGAGCTGTGCTTGTATCTAAAAGCAGTTTCTAAATCCTTGAACAGTACTAGTGAGGATTAATGGGAATGTCACTTTCCAGCAATTATCAGAAATCAAAATTTACCATTCTACAAAGGGCTACCACATGGCCTAGATATTTCTAAAAATGCATAAATAAACTCTCAATTTCTAATCAGGAATTAAAAATGGGGAAAAAATTGCAGCTTTAATAATGGTCTACCTAGGGTCCAAAGTCTTTTAAGTATTTCTTTGGAAAAATGCACACTCCATTCACTTAAGGAACCCAGAAGAGACCACTTTCACTGCATTCCACAGCCAACTTCAAATGCTTACAGCTTGTAGGGCACACATTATAATGCAAGCAGCCACAGAGATGTGGGCCCTGTGTGACCATAAAGGCTGAATGAGGAGAGCCATGAGTGGCTGCCAGGGCAGGGAGGGGAGTGACAGGAGCTGGGATGAGGGCAGCTCCAGCCAGACTGTGGGCAGGCAGAGGCAGGGGCAGGAGGCACTGCTGGCAAAAGTCAGTTCCTGTTTCCAAAAGCTGCGAGCTGGGGAAAGGCAAACCATATGGCCCAGTGCCAGAGCCACAAAAATCCCTTCCTTCCTGCTTGAATTCAAAGGAATAAACACAGCTTCACAATTGACAGTGCTGTGCTGTTCAACCCAGTGTGCTTTTGTATTCGTATTGATGTTTGTTGTATCTGCTGGAATCCAGTGAACTTACTTTTTCCTTCCTTGTATGACCTTTTGTTACTCCTGCTCTCAAAACACATTCAGTGTCCACTATGGCTTAGCTTCAATCATCCTTCTGGGCAATGGAGAGAGTTCAATAAACTGCAGTAACGTTGGGGTGCCATTGTGCAGCATACAGAGAAGAATACCTGGCAGAGGGAGTATGTGAGCCCAGAGCAGACCCAAAGGGGGACTCCTGTAGCCAGGAGAGTCAGAGACTTCCCTTTGATTTTGGGGGTGCAGAACCACTTGTGAAGCTCCACTGGGAGAGTGACCCATTGGTTCTCTGCCACAGTGAAGTGCCACTGGAAGCAGAAGATCATTGTAGTGTAGACTCTTCTGGTCAAAGTGAGTTACCCTCTGCAGCAGGGAGTCTCCAAACTGCAGCTCACTGACACATCTATCCCTCTCCCAGCTGCTTTATCTGACACGCCTCTCATGAATTGCTGTCACCTGAGAGGTAAGGAGTATATATATATATATACTATGGCAGATAAAGAACTTCAGTATCCAGATTTGCTTTTCTCTCTGCACAAACACCTACCTCATCATAGTACATGAGATGAAATAGCTAATACGAACATCCTAATATGTGCAAAAAGAAAATGCCTCTTTAGACTGGCTTTGCTTCATTAATGAAACAGGCTGTGCACTTGGAGAAACAGCAAAATCACTGTGAAATGGAACACTGCTGTGTGAATTCACTAAAGTGAATTTCCAGGGCTCTGAAAGCAAAAACGCAATAAATTTACAAAACCCCAGCAGCAAAGGTTCCCCAGCAACGCAAGAGTTGCTTCCCATCTGACCACAACAGAAAATTTTTCTGCCTGAGCTCAAATCAACTCATATAATGATATTGCAGCTTCCTTGTAGCATTGCTCCTGAGAGACAGACCTCATGTCTTTTATTACTCATCTCATGTTGTCACAAATGTTTTAGTAACAACTTACTTGTGCTCTAATGAGGGGAAAAAATCCAAGACTTCAGAGCAGACTGGTCTCAAAGTGCAGGCTACAATGTGTGGAGATTCACAAGCCCTGAAGGCCTAACAAAGCAAATAAATCAGAGCTCACAAACCAGCTTTGTGCTGACATGATTTATCTTCCAGGGCTGACCTGCTTGGATATGATTTTATAATGAAGGCAGTCAGAGATGTGAGCAGTAGACTAAAAGAAACCATTCACAGTGGTGCATCTGAAACTAAGCATTTCTTTTACTATAGCCCCAGCACCAATCTGTGAGATAAATCTAAAATGTATTACTATTACTGTAGTAGGTGACTGGTTCAGGTGAGCAAGGGCTCTAGATTTGTCAAAAAAGGACTTCTTCCCCTCTCCATCATGGACACTATCTCTGGTAGCTAAATATTCTTAGAAGAAGAGTCTAACAGATACATCTGCAATGACTGGAGACAGTGGATACTCAGACTGAATGACATACCAGACCCTGAAGTGTCTCACCATGGATTTCCTGTCAACACCAACCATCAGCATCAGTAGGGAATACTGCACTTGTAAGTTTTAGCACAAGTGTGTTCACAACATTCAGAGGCTGTCTAGCTGTTCCTACAATGCAGAAGCCAGTGACAACTCAATTCTGAGTATTATAAAAATAGTAAACCACCTCCAGTATAGTCATTGTTATGAACATATTGCACACTGTCTTCTTTGAGGGAAATGAAAATAAAGGTGTTCTTCAGAAAGATGTGCTTTCTCAATAACAAATGGTTTGTTGTTTTGCTTTGTTCTCCTTCAAATTCATTACAAAAGATTTTACTTATGTTACAGGAGTATCATCGGATACTGATAGGAACATGAGCATCTTGAAAAGCTTAAAATAAAGGACAGTTTTTAAAGTGGGGCATGTAGAAGGGGATTAATTTTTTTCATTAGTGAAGGCAGCTCTAAACCACCAGGACCACAGCAGCCTGAAACCCTGGTGGATTTTCAGATCCTTGTTTTCTCTTTTCAGAAACAGAAAAAGAGATAATGAATTCATAGCTATATTCCAAAAAACATAACTTTGGTCCAAGAATGCTTTTTATTTGTGGCATATGAAATAAATTATTCTTTAAAAGAAAGAGGCAGCAACTCTAAATTCATAGGTTCTAAAAACTATGATCATTTTCTTTACACTGAGATGCAGATGTTTCTACTACAACATTATGTGGGAATTCTATAGTCTACAGAGAGATGAAAGATTGCCCATGTCACCCAAAATGCATTTCACTGGCATCCTAGAAGCTCTGTGCTACTTATAGAAATGAATGTCATAAATAGCTTTTGAGCATCAGATAAGCACTGACTGTCAGTCAAAGCACTCAGACACATTTCAGTAGTATTTGCTCAAGTGTATTCAGAGACCAAATTATTCACATAAGGAAATGCCTGTTTACTGCAATCCTCCTGACTGTTCCATGTTGAAGTTTAGATAGTATAGAGCATAGTCTAACTAATATATATAAGGAAATTATTTTAAAACAGTTTTACAAATGCGTAAAATAATAAATGTTATTAGTTAATGAGGTTATAGTTCATCACCTCTAAGGTTCAGAAAGTGAACATAGAACAAGCAGCCACATTAAAGAGCCCTCTTTGAGGGCATTTAAAACATTGCTGTGATTAATGTTTTGGAATAATTAAGAATTAAAAGAAAACTTTAAAACATTTAAATTGTTCCGTTTCAACAGCGTTAACAGAAAACTCAAAAAATCTCGGGTTTTTTCATATGTGTTTAGTCAATCTCTATGTAACCATTTACTTTTAATTGGTCACAAAAGTCTAGTAATACAATTTCTCTGCACTGACAGGATGAATAAATATCCACATGGGTAAACTTCAAATCCAGCGTCTGTGGATATTCATAAAGGCAAATTTCAATGTTACCATATTTACCCTGACTGTAAAATATGCAAGCCTAGCTGTCAAAAATACCTTTACAAATTCAAACAAATATTTGAAAGTTTTTTTTTTCTTTCTCTGGCTGTAGTTCCATTAAAATTGGATCATCTGTCAGATTTTACATGCAGCAGCCTTGACCTGTTCTACAGACTGTGGCCAGACCTTGAACTCTCTGGCTGGACTATTTGTTATTGGGTTCCAGTCTAAGTGATATATTACAGTAAAGAATCAAACTACTTATGCTGCCATCATGGTTAATTTAAAGAACATTTCAATGTTAAACTAGTTAGGCTGTTACCCTGAGTAGAAGACAACAGCTTTTCACCAAAGAGATAATCAGAACCACATTGAGAAATTATCTTCATTAGGGAAAGATCTCCCTATCTTTCTTTGACACCTGCTTTGGAATTGGGAAATTCCAGAAGATTTTACTGTCTAGTGAATGAAAACCATGCTCTTTGGTATTTCTATGAGTCTAATGGTAAAATGGTTCAAAGGGCAGGATTATCAGACAGAGGGAATTTTCTTGTCTCTGTTGAGCCGCTAGCAGAGAAAAAGATCTGGGTTCTCAGAGTGACAAGAAAGAAGAAGGTTTATTATTTTGATTTCAATATATATAGACTTTTCAGAGGTCACCCAGATTGGTCAGTCAGAAACCTCCCCCTAGGCCTGACTGGCCAGGCCTGAACTGTCCAAATCTCGAGACACTGTTTCAAACTTTATCTTCGTTTATAAAACACAGAAGGGTGTTCTCACGGGAAAGACCTGTGCTAGCCACATTTTCTCAAGAAGTGGAGAATACAAGACAAGAGGGAAAAGGGATGGAAATGAATATTAGCAAAAACATGTTTAGACACTGTCTGTATGAACAGTTCTGCCAGGTACATCAGGCCCAGCTACCCCAGGTTTCCTCTCTGTGAGCAGGTGAGTTCTGTGTCACAACAGTGGTGGCTGGAGCCACACAGATGCAATGGGCTCCACGTTCCTGCTCAGGTATGTGCAACACCTGCATCATGTTCCAGATGATATGGTGAATGCAGGCACACTTAGCATCTTTTACACAGAGATATATCATCCATATGCCTAGGATGAATTCGTCTCATTTAGTGTGTGAGATGTGTGATGTCAGGGATGACAGGCACCCAAAAATATGGTAAGTTACTATTCAAAGCAACATCTGGAGTGTCAGAGTTGGTTGGGGTGAAACTGCTGTAGAAATACTAACTCGGGAGAGTTTAAAAAATGAAAAATACTACCTAAGACACCACAGCTACTCAATGCAATTTTAAATTTTCCCTCCTCAGGACCATTGCCAATTTGTCTCTTGGGGAGTATGCATTGTAGCCAGAAAGCCCAGAAAATTATTTCAAGTCAAAGATGGTTTTCACAAAGACAATATGCTGAAAACAAAGAAGAATAACTATAATAAGTTATTGCAGAAGAAGAGACAGTTTTATTTTCAAAGCCACCATCCCATATCTTGTTCCAAAATGCAGTGATTATCCATTGCATATGGAGGGGTAGATGGAGGAAACCAGAAGTGAAGCAATCAAGTATTAAATTTTTATAGTCTTCTAAGAATTTCTGTCAGTTTTTCAGTTTGTTTTATAAAAGACTGGAATAATTTCAAGGACAAAAGGCTATAGCCTAAATTAGGATTGATATTGTGCAGCAAACACATACAACAGAAAGTAAATATCTAGAACAAAAAAAAAAAAAAGATACTCTGAAGTCCTTGTGGCATAGTGATTGCTGCAAATACTGAGTAAACAGTAGCCAGGAATAGCCTGATCACATGGCAGAACATCCCACTTTCCCCAACGATCCTTCATTGACACTGCTTTTTGAATTGGTCAATATTTCACATATAAGAGAAATGCAATTGGAAAAGCCAACTAATGAATAGTTGAAAGAAGTGTGTAATCCATCATGGTTTCGTGTGCTATTTTAAATAAATGCAATTTCACAACAGTTAACTTTCCATCTTCTCTCTCCCAGCATTTGTCTCCTGCTTAGTACTAAGGCACCATTCCTTCACTGAACTCTATGCATGGAGAACTTTGTGCCTGACTGTGCACCCAGTGTTTAACACATTAAAATATTTCTGATGTACAAAATCAACCACAGTCAATGGTCTGACCAGCATGTCTAAATGCAAAATTGAAAGACTTATTACCTTACTTTCAGGTAAGAAACATGGAGAAAATTTTAAATTATAAAAATATATACCCACTGGCATTTAAAATAAACCCCACAGCTGAATGTAATGTGTAAAACAGTTTAGCAAACTTCTATGGAAATAACCAGAGGAAATATCTTAGGACATCTCTGACTTGTCTCTTCTACATCCTCCAACTTCTAGAGGTTTTGGTATCCCAAAACCTTAGAAAATATCATTTGGCTTCTATCTTGACTTTGGACTTAAAAATATCTCTGAAAGATTCATCTATGCCTATTCCCACTTGTACAGCAAGGAGCAGAACGATTCCTCAGACATCTGCTCACAGACATTCATTGTTGTGGTGGAAGCAGAAGAGGGAGTGAAAGAAATGCCACTTATTTAAAGGAATGGGGGTTGGATGGGCTCACAGCTGCCTGATCAACAGCTGCAGGCGCAGGGCAGCTCCATATGGACTGGCACACAAGGCTCAAGTGGCAAGCACGGATCTTGCTCTGGCTGTATTATTTTGCTGGACATGTTGATATGGGATGCTCATTAACCAGTGGCTGATTAATGGTACCTAATTAAAGCAGAGGACAGCAAGAAGAATGGAGCGGTGGATGGATTAGGTACCGCAGAGCATCCTGTCACGCTGCTTGCCTTGAATGGGCGTTGGTCAGGGTGATACGCAGCACAATTCCAGGAATTAACTCTTCCAGCTGATGCTATTGTCTCTGACTGAGAGCTCCCGTGTCACAAGGATTAATTCAATCTAGACCATTATTTAGTCAGCAACAACAGATGATCATTCAGATATCTTGGCAGAAGAAGATGGCTCCACTTAACACCAGTGCTTGCAATGTCACCCCAGGAGGGTCGTTCCACTGTCATCTTCTGCTCCTCAGCACCCCTTCACATCTAGGGCTCTGTTTACATGCACTTTATTCTGTGTGTGTGTGTCTGTGTGTGTGTGTGTGTGTGTGTGTGTGTGACATTTAAGATAGATATTTGGCAATAACATCTCAGACAAAGCAGTACCCTGTCTGGGAAACAGTTGAAGATCATTACTTAGATGAGGAAAATGGAAAATTGAAGAGAAACAAGCGATTTGTTCTCCTCCTGCTCCATTTCCCCCGCAAAAGCTGCTTGCCCAGTCATCCTGTCCCTTCAGCGAAGGAAGCAGGACTGCCAGCAGCCAGTTTTTCTGCCGTGGTAAATGTCACTGCTGTCTCTTGACCAGGTCCTCAGCTCCCCTCAATAGCTGGCTGTCAGCCCACCATGCACAAAGGGTTTGCTCCATCCCTTGCCTCCCCTGCCAGCCCCAGGAATGTTTGGCTCAATGGAAATCCATGGAGCAAATCCAGCACTAATAGCACAGGAAGGAGACCTGGTATTATCAAACAAGTTAAAATGACTCCAGGCCTGGCATTTGGGGACTTCAGTACTTGTTGTCTTAGCTTCAAATTTCCCCTCACATCTGAGAAAGCTGTGAAACTCTGTGGCCAAAAGGATTTTCTGGGGCAATAGTCTGCCTGGCAAGACGCCACTCAAGAGCAAATTTGATTAAGGTGATTATTTGATTTGATTATACACCAATTATTTGCTTTTAATAAAAAAATAAAGAGTTTCTAATAAAAAAGTAAAATATTCTCCACTCAGGTGCTGAGCTGAAGCTGGGTGACCAGGGGTCTGCCATGTGCACTGAGCAGCTCCCAGCACCCCTCACATGTTCTCCTTGGCTGGGATGCTTTCTGGTGGGAGGAAGCTTTGGGGACTGAAGGTTTCCCACTGAGAAGCCATTGGGATAGGAAGGAATAAAGCCTCCCAGGGGTTTTGGTTGGAGAGGTCCTTACAGACCACGCTATTTAAAGAGCAGGACTCAGTTTCCCTGGGAGATCAATCAGTCCATCCAACAGCCCTGCACTATCCCTGGGAAACCTCCCAGGTGCATGTCCTGTGAATTATTGCCTGCCAAAAGAGGGCAAGGAAGAAGGATATTGCAGAAAGCAAAAATAGATTTTTCTTTCCCTCCCAGCAGGACATGGCTGAGCATGGGGAGAACTAGATAAGATGCAGAGGGTGTGTGATTAGGTGTATGGGAAGGCAGTGGTGCCAGAAAATACTTAACAGGCTGGGATTGCGGAGGCTGGAAAGGAGTCAAAGCAGGATGATTGAGGTGTATAAATACTGAAAGGTCTGGAGAAGATGGGTGGGGAATAGCTGCCCCCTCCTGCCTCAGCACAAAACTAAGAGCACCCTTAAAAATCAGCAGGCAGCGAGGAGAAAATAGAGGAAGTCCTCTTTCGCACAGTGGAAATTAAACTCTGGAACCTATTTTTACAGGATGCTGCCAAGGCCAAAGCCCGAGTGGATGAGAGAAGGGTTATATGAGGGCTGCACCAAGGATGGCCATTAAACCTCACAGCCTCCTCAGCTCAGCAAATCCCTGAGGCACTGGCAGCCAGGCACAGCACCGGGAGAGAGGAAGGAGCAACCAAGAATGACTCACATTTCCTACTCCTTTTCTTAAGCATTTCTGGGAACACTAGGGAACTCCTTGTACCAGGCCAAGGTACAGGCTTCACTGTACAGAGCACAGGGTCACCTGCACCATTGTTCTGACCTGCTCTGGCTTCTCTTTTGCTTTCAAAAACAAACTGGGGGCATTGTTTTCTGAAGTTACTAAAGGCAGGTAAAGATGTCTGAGAAATTATGATGCTTGCCAAAAATACTTTCCAGACAACTAATACTGCTGTGGATGATTTAGCCTTAATTCAGAAAATAATGCTATTTTTAAAAAAAATACAAGAAGAGAAAAAATGAAGTACCAGAACCACTCATGTCAATATTTTGAGTAAAATTAATTTTTTTCCAAACCATCAGCACGAGCTAAAGGCCTGCTGTTATTAAAATTAATTGTAACAAACAAAACATTCCATCAGGTTGAGCACAGCCTGGGGGACAGGCTTGATATCCTTCTTTTGTGGGTTGCTAAAAGGAAAGAAAGAATGAGTATGAAATCCAGTGACTACTCTGGGGAAAAAGAGCCTTTGCACAGCTCATATGCATTACTTTTGTGAACTTCCTTTTTGTGCTGGGAATTACACCCATGTGCTTAAGCATCTAACCCTGTCCCACGTTTCCGGATGTGTTTTAGGGGAACAATGCTCAACATCAAAAGTGCTGTCACTGAGAGTCCGTTCCAGGATGACACAGAAGAGCTGCTGCCCCATCAGTGAAGCCTCCCTCAGGCACAACCACATGCAAAGGGACACAGGGCAGGAGGGTGGGCTAGCAGGGCTGCACAGCTCCAGGCACCAGGGCTGGCCAGGATCGAGAGACACAGCAGTCTGGCACATGCTGAAGTAGAGACATCTTCCCTCCCAAGGGATTGCAGGGATTTCCTGAGAGAGGTGAGGCTGCAGCCTCCTCCCTCCAGGAGGATAAAGACTCCTCTGGGGAAGCCCTGAAGCTCCCTCCTGAGTTACAGGATTCCACAGGCAAACTGCCAGCAGAGACTTTGCTGAGAGCATTGCTCCTCAAAACACCTGCCCTGCTGCCCACAGCAAACACCAGCCATACACATTCCACAGGGAGGAGGCCAAGGGAACAAACCTATTTTTTACAGAGTGCTGAAGGCTGCCAGATAGGCTGCCAACATACCTGGGAGGCAGCAGCAGCACATGGGGGTCAGCAAGTGTCTTCTGGGGTCCTGCAGGTGTATACTGCAGATGTCAGCATCTGGGGAGAAATCTCTACCTTTGCCTTGAAAGCACAGAGCAGTGACTGACCTCTTACCCTTTGGTGTGAAAGAAAAAAGGTGATAATTCAATCCTCCGGGTAACAGATGAGTGGAAGGCAATGTGCACCCACACCAGAAGAATTCCTGAAGGTAGTCCCATCACCAAAATTATCACTCAACTCAGAAGTGTCCAAGCAGGAAGAATCACCAGGTTTTCCAGCCCTAATTAGCAGCTGTCTGAAACAATGACATAATCAACAGGGAGTGAATCGAATGAGTAGTCATATCCTGAGAAGAAGAACCGGATGCACAAAGTATCCTACTGAACTATAAACTTCTCATAACAGCTCTCTGAAAGAGTATTTACAAGCACTCTGCTCTTCAAAGCTGGACATGCTGTTTCAGAGGAACTGAGGAAACTAAAACAAGAAAAGAAATTATCTTGACAAGGAGGTTTACTGTAATGATGCCTTTGTTGAGCCTATAAAGAGGTCATCCTTTGGTACTATCCACAATCCATTTGAAAGGAAGGGATGGGCTGAACTAGTGAAATGGTGGAACGATCCAGATTTTTATCAGCTGACAATGTCATTTCAAGAAAAGCCAGAGAAGTCACAGATTTGGACAGCTAATCATGTGGAACCTTGTGTTGTCACATTAAGGCCAAATGGATACTTCCACTGACTGCAGGAGGCAATAAATCAGTCCAGCTATTAAAAAGATCTGTAGCTTTTGTTAATCACCACCAAGCAGACCAACTTTCTCCATACTCTTCCCTTTGGAAATCAGTGCATGGTGCTGAGTGCTCTGGCTGTCCTCCAACAGAGCACTCTGACATTCACAACCCAGCCAAAGCCACCAACTCAGGTGTTTACTGGTAAGCACATGCTTAAATGTGTTGCTGGCTCAAGGCCAAGAGGGTTAGCAAATTAAGCCTGCAGCTTTCTGCATCCCCAGGACAGAATCGTGATATTCCATGTGGATGGCAATTTCTTGGCCTGTGGGTCACTGGTGGTCCCTGAGGCATGGGGAGGTCATCTGCAAAATGTCACCTGCTGTTGTTTTGTTTTGAGCCATGCCAGGGTTTCCTGTGCACACAGGATGGGAAAACAAACCAAAGAAAACTAGGGACATTATAAACTGGATTGGTTGGTGTGCTTGCAAATAAGAAGTGGCAACATAGTGTTAAATGATCTGAATTTCCCCAGTGTGTGGGAGGTTCATCCTTGGATTACAATTTTCCAGGCATTCACATTATCAGAAGTAATTAAAAATCAAACTGTAAATAATTTCCTGTTGACTGACTAGTCACATGCCAGTCAAATCTCTGGAGGATGTGGCTGTTCCTGTGAAAGAAAGAAGGAAGCCTTCCTAGATTGTGAAAGCAGGTGAAAAAACCCTCAAAATTATTTCTTCTGCTCCCAGAATAGCAACCAGAATTAGACTATGACCTTTCCAGAGTGATGCATGTAATTAAGGAAATCAAAGCTACTGCTATATCTCTGAGGCAAAAGAAAAAAAACCTGTTTTGATCACATTTACTTCTTTTTATAAACCATGAAAGCCTGGATGTTCAGTGTTTAGACTGATGTTCCCTCTGCAAAAGAGGAAGCACACTACTGCACATAAAAAGGAATGTGGGGGAAATAAAAAAATACCTGAATGAAATATCAGCTCCAATATACCTTTGTGATGTCTTGGCTTTTGTAGTATTCAAATGTAGAGGTTATTTTCACCTCCTCTGCTTCCTCATGAATTCCCTCAGGGATTATGATTTGAGCTTCAAACAGCGAAAAAGGAAAAATTCTTTTTTTATCATGGAAGCTGATAAAATGGGCAGAGACAAGAAAAGCTCCTTTTGTTCTGATCTTTCAGGCCTCAAAACATATTTCAATTCATGCAAATATGTACTTAAACCTCTTACAAATCAAGAGTATGCATTTTATCTACTTTTTTAAAAATGTATTTCAATTTTAATAGTACATGCATTATTTTCCTTTCTGGTATAGAAAAATGCTGTTGTTTTTATTTAGATAATGTCTGTTATTTCTGTCCTCTGTTACTTGTTATTTATTGAAACTTAAGCTGTTATGGTCTCTTACATAAATCCTTCTTAGCATGTGGATTATTGATCCTATAATCCGTAATAATATTGTCTATTCGGTCATCCAGCTGGCAGCAATAAACACTAAAAACACACATTCTAAAATTTGTTGTGAAATTCTACTCAAACAAAAACCAAAACAATAAACATGGTCAATGAATGACACTTCTAAACAAATATTGTGATTTCTCTCTGAAAATTCCTAAAGACAGTAGACCATATTATTTGATTTATGGTCTCCTAAACTTTAGGCTTAAAACCAAAATAATTATTTAGTCATGCAGACACCCTTCAATATTAAGCTTGTTTCCATTTTGTACTTGCAAAATTATTTTCTTTTTACACTTCTGAGGAAAATGCTTTGTTGGGTCAGATTGTTTTCAAGGGCTCAACAAAAGCTGTAGTGTGGGGTAGTTAGACCAAACAGGGAAATTTTAGCAGGGCTTCATATTCTGTACCTGGCACCTAATCTCTGCTGTGGGCAAGAGCTACAAGGCTGGATTTATAGTGTGCCTTGATTTTGAGGCCAGCTTTTGATGGCATCACCTGCAACTTTGGCTTGCTCTGGGGCAGGCCTGGAAGATACCTCCTGTCCATCCACATGGGCAAATTTTGCTGTTGGAGGGGATATTGCCTACTGGAGAGCTGCTGCTGTCCCTGTGGGAACTCAGACACTTCTCTGTTCCAACCCAGTATGCCTGCAGGTTAACAGGGTGTTGCAACCTCCATGTCTGATTTTCAGTTTGGTCCCAAATCTGGATTTTTTTTTTTTTTTTGCTAACATGCACTAAATGAAAAGTCATCATAAAACTGAGCAGAATTAGGGGTCTGACAGTAAGTCTGTGCAATATTTCAACTTCACAGAGATGTGAAGGCATGTTCTGTCATCTCCTAAAATTGGGTCCAGCTGTGATGTTGAGAGCCCATGTGAGACAGAACACTGCCCAGCATCACATTCACCCCCTGTTTCTGATGGTCCTGGAGTTCAAAAACAGCCCACCAGCTCAGGAACAAAATCAATCCATCTCAGTGATGATGGACTAGCAGAGAAGCTATCGTTTACTTGCATCAAATCTAGGAACTGGGTCATTTTTAAACCCTAAAGCCTGAGCTGTGAGGATGCTGCACCTCCCCTGTGCCTGGGGCTGTGCAACTTTCCAGCTCACCTCAGGGGAAGCCCTGGAGGAGCATGAAGATCCCTGTGCTGGCAGGTTTGATTTGTTCCTCATTGCCCAACTCTTTGGCATGGTTTGGGGGGTGCAATCTCCCAGGTGCTCTGCAGCACCCTGAGGATCAGCTTGGGAGCTCAGGACAGAGCACAGCTCCTCTGCACAGACAAGGCAGAGCTGTGTGGGAGGAGAAGAGCATGCAAGGATTTTGGAGAGTAGCAATTTCTCCTGGGTTTTCCTCTGGGAAAGTATGGATAGCTAGTTTGAAAATCACAGTCAAGGCTTCAGGAAAAACCCAACTGCAGTGCCAGTAGTGGGTAAAAGTGAAGAGACTACACAAATCTGAATTAAATACACTCAGTTTTAGAAAACTTGGGTGTGCCCATCTTTATCTGTAGCAATATGTGGCTGGTTTATTCACACTATTTTTTTATCAGCATAGCTGTTATGGTAAGTGCCTCATAAATAACGTGTGGTTGGGGCAAGTTCCTAAAATCACTCTACTCTGGGAAATATCCAAGCAAGGCAGCAATTTTTTCCTTCAGGCAGCAAATTAATTTCTTCTGGCAAATCTAACTAGCTGGTCAGGTGGGTCCTGCCTCTGGTGGTCAGTTCCTCTCTTCAGAGGTGGTTTCTCCTCTCCTGCACTGGACCTCCAGCTCTCAACATTTCCCAAGCCAATGGCTGTCATCCCACCATCCCTGCACTCCTGTAGTGCACAGCAGATGTGGGACAGGGCAACACACAACGGGTGGAGGGCCTAACAGATGAGATGATTAACCTACAAAAGTTTCAGATTCCTATTTTTCAGATATATTGTGAAGTTCATGTATCTTTTTCATAAGGAAGAAATATATGTCTTCACAGGAAATGTACATCTCTGCCCACTCGCACTTCATAACTTTTTAGCCCATGAAAATTTCAGCCATGTTTTATGGAGTTTGATAGGATAATAACCAAAATATGTTAATTTTCTAAAAGTTTCAGAAAAAAGATATGGAAGAGGACTCTGTCAGCTCTTCTACTGGGAGATGAATGTACCCAATTTGTATTGAATGGCAGAGAATTCATACAGGAGAGCTATCATGACTGTCGTAAATGTCAAAAATGCTTTGGCTAGAAATTGCAGTGCATTGTATACCCAGCCTGAGACACAAAGCTTTAGGAAACCAGGCATTATTAATCCTACTGATCAAGGACTTTGGCATCTGGGAGAAAGACACTAGGGAATAGGCTTTTGCAGGGATGTTCAGTGACTTGGGGTGATTATGGCAGGAGATTGGCTCTGGTTGTGGCAGGTGAGGCAGAGGTAGCTGATTTTGCACTTTAATATACTATTCTGGTTAGTGAGAAAAGTAATACTCGTGAAGAATGTATAATGCTCTTGGTGGAGTCGTTTATACATGTACATGAAGACAGCCAAGGTTTTTTAATCTAAAGTACAGGTCTATTCAAGAGAGATCATATTTCCACTTCTCTTTCATAACATGTCTGTACAACCCCCTTAAGACATGTAATCATATTTACTTTGCCAAATCCTTCCTTGTATTTGTGGATCAATTAGTATTATTTCTATACTGTCTCCATCCAAATTATTTCATTTTAAAAAATCACAAAAGAGGAAATAAATCACATTAAAACCTCATTCACCATGGTTGTATCACAATGGTTATGTTACTATGGAAACGTCTCTGTGAAGAGACTATGATGCTCTTGAAGATCAGCATTTTATCCCATATTTTCAATTATGTCATCAGACTGGATTTTCAGTGGCATAAACTGACATAACTACAGGAAAATTAAGTGATTTATAATGGGTGAAGATGTGAACTGGCAATTATTTGAGGAAAAACTCTAATAACTTACATGATGGGGAGTCTAAATCTAAAACTGCCCCATGCATATTTGAAAGGTTGAAGTAAGTTCTGCTTGAATCACCCTGGAATAATTGTTGTTTCCTAATGAGACCTAGGATTCAAGCGAGCAGCAGGAAAGCACACAGACTGATTTAGACAGGGTGCTAAATATGGTGCTGTCTGGCAGCACAGACTACCTGTGCCTGTTGTCCTTGGTGGTGTCTCACGCTCGGGGCTCCCCATGCTCTGTCAGGGCTGCTCACTCCACACTGTGTGTCTGAGCATGTTTCCACACACAGCAGACATCCTTTCACCTGTAGGCTGGGTCCCCAGATTCACACAGCCTCTGCACTTTGCAGAGGAGCATTTCCCATACTGTTGCTCACTGTGGTCAGTGTCCCCTCAATCATCTTAAAGACACCCCAGGTATGGCTGGGCTGTATTCACCTCATTTTTCTGCTGGTGTCTTGCGCCTAGTGACAGGTATTGGAGGTACACAGTAGTAAAGTATCTGCAAAATATCTTAAAATGTGCTGTGCAGTAGGGTCTTTTGTACCAGCAAAACAATTGCATTTGATAGATGGCCCAGTCTCTCAAGAAAGTTCTCCACTTTGTTTCATTTTGATAAACTGCATGGCCTTTATGGAATCAAAGTTTCTTCAACACCACAAATTACAAATAATTCCTATATAGGAAACCATCAAGTGTATAAATTAAATTGAGAAATGTGGTAGAATTATTTAAGAGATTAAAAGCAAAATGTAAAGTAAGATCTGGTGCACAAGATTTAGCTTTGATCACATGTTCTCTGATTGGTAATAAAACAACATAGTAATAACATCATCAGGGTCAAAGACCTTTAAAATAGACAACAATATAACCCTTCATGCATTATAACAGTTCATACAGAATAACACTTCTTACATGAAGCATGGTATCAGTTCCCTCTTCAGGAAAGACTCAGTTATGTTGTTAAAACTTATAATTAAAAAATCATGCTGATACATTCTATGAACAAGGTGAGATCCCAAAAGGAGGGACTTGAAGCAGAAATGCTCCATCTTCAGTCTCTTGGCCCCATCTGCCCCCACACCCATGTACTCCAGAGCCCAGGTTGTGGTCAGCTATGGAGCAGGCAGTGGGGCTGGACTGCAGACCAGGGGCCAGACTGGAGGCTCAGTCTGCCTAAGACTACTTAGTGTCTCAGCCCATCCTTGGTGTGGGCATGGGATTGCTCTGGGGGGACTGGTTGTCCTTCTAGGTCCACCAAAATATGGAGTTTTGTGCAAAATAGACATATGTTTTCACATATTTTGAAATAACATCTCATATTATGTATGTGATTGAGTGTAATTGTAGGTACATAGTCCAATTATCTGAGTTTGGGTACACTGATGTCATTGTATGATCTCCTACTTTACAGTCAGGTCTGCAGGCAGATGCTGCAGTTTAGCTCAGATCCAATAATTGCAGGTGACTCCCTCTACATCTCTGGATAAAACAGTCAGTCCCAAAAAACATGACAAAGAGAGCTCCTTGAGAAGCCAGTTGTAGTTAAGGGAAATCATATAAGATTGGCTCTAGTGGTATCACTTGCAAGAAATAAACTTTTTACCAACTAAACTTGAAATTTTGAAAGTTTTAAATCAAGGAAACTAGTTTTCCTGTTCCACTTATTCAACAAAACATACTTTGGCCACATCTTGCTGTTAACTATGTCTCAATTAAGTGCATGCAATTATTTTGAACGTATTTCTTTTTAAAAAAAGAGAGAACAAGGAGAGGGAACAGGGAAGAATAAACAGAAAATGAGGAGAGAAACCGTGGCTTTGCCTTTTTCTTCTGCATTAGGGAAAAAAAAGTGACACAGGAGTTACTTGTAAAATAAGTTGCATTTAATTTGCTACCATGTTGATAAGGGAGGAAATCTCAACAATATGCCCTGTGTGCCATATCTAGACTGTACAGAACTGCTAGGAACAGGGAGGAGACAAATTGTTTGCAAGCCAAAGTGAATGGGGTGCCAGTGCTACGACTTTGTAACTGAAGTCACACAAACAGGGAAAGCTCCTGTCAGATTCTATAGACCCACTTGCTTTCTGGATTTTTTTTTTTATTTTTGTAAAGATTTCTCATCTGCGCACACACCAAAAGTTTTTTTTCAGTTTTGATTTTGTGATGATTCCTATTGTAGATGTCTAACTTTCCCATCAGACTGGTGACCTTGTAGGAACAGGGCATACTAGCAGCAGACTCCAGAAAGTTACAGGAAAAGGGTTTCACATTCTACTTGCTTGATTTATTTCCAACAGGAGCAGTAGAGCTCATTCTCCTCTCCATCGTAATGTGGTAAATTAAATTGCAATTGCTTTTATTAATAATGCAATTATTACTAGTAACTCATAATTTTCCTCATGGCCCTGCTTTTGAGTTAAAATTTACATAAAGGAATCCTCATATTCGGCTACAGTACCCTTCCATGAGTCTATGAATAATTATCTGGTTTTTCTTGTCAGGAACTGGCTGTGAGACTGGCAATTGAATTTGTTTTTTGGATATCATTGTTTCTATTCAAACTGAGATTCAGATACTAAGTGAATTCTTTTGCACGTTCTTAAGATGCCTGATGAATTAAATACACATTCATAAGAGGCCCAAAATTCAAATTTGATGAAATATATAATGTGTTCAGATAAGCTATTTACATTACTCAAAGGCAATTAAGATAATGATAGTGGAATTTGGATAGTCTGGTACTTTTACGAGTCTTTGCTTTTGTTTTGAATGAAAACTTTTCTTACCAAACATGGTATCTTATTCCCAACATTTCTACTACAGATTTGAAGGAGACAATTCCCATTAATCTTTGGAATGCACAAAACTCAGAAAAGATATGAGCAAAATGTTAGAAGGGCTGGAAAATACTATTTTCATCCTGTCTTTTCTATCTCATCTGCACTAGGATGATCCCTCCTTCTCAGTGACACTGTTGGATGAACTCTGCAAAAGGGCATTTCGGTTTCAACAGTGACTGAGTGATATGGCCAAGCATGACTTTACTCCCTGCCAAGTTTGTATTTTCAGCTCAGTGGAGAAAAAGAAAATCCCTTCTTTTCAGCTAAGGTTCTCAAAATATTTGTTGTTTCCAAACTCCAGCCAGCATGATCCATGTTAAAGCCACACAAAAACTAAAAGACAAGTGAAATCACCCACCTGCAAAATTTTTACCAGAACTGCCAAAAGGGAAAACACTTGCCCAATATGTTCTGGCATGAAACAACATCTAGAGTGCTCCCTTCTTTCTGATACTAGCACATTTTAGTATTCCTGCCAACCACATTGTAGTCTCAAGGGCACCTTCAAAAAACAACAAAAACTGTTTAAAAATTAGTGATAAAAATACCCCTCTGGGGAAAAAAAAAAAGAAAGAAAAAAAGCTACTATTTTTGGAAAAGGTTGGTTTGTTTTCCTTTCTTAAAATAATTTTTTAAAGGAATTAATAGTCTAGGGATTCAAAGGGAAACAACAGCAGCATTACATGTGCTCACAGTGTGGTGTATCTTGCCATCTCAAAGGTTCCCAAACAGTTGGTCCCCAGAGACTGGAGAGGTCACATAGTTTTAACGCTTCCCCATCTCCTACTGCCTAAACTCATTTGTAATAGCTAAAAATACATATCTTGCTTTCCCAGTTTAGCTTTCCCATGTAAACTTGGACTTGCTGCCATTATCCCAGGACATGGTGATGTTCTGCAGGGTGGGAGAACAGGAGATGCAATTGCCAACTGGAAGAGAGACAGTTTCTGAATGGAAGAGGAGGATATCCCTGAGATAATGTTTCTATTCATTCTGGAAAATGACCAAGGACGTTTTTATTAAATAGCATTCAGAGTGGTTTCAAGACCTCTGCAAAAGGAGTTCCATCTCTCTGGTCAGGAAGCTGGGTTAGGCAGCCCCCATGGGAAGCAAGAAAGAGCTGAGGTATCTGTGCCTGGTGCATTTTGTGCTTATGCATGACAACCACTGGTTAAAAAATTGAAATAAGCCAGAGAATTAGGAGCTCTTACAGAGCACCTTAGGGAATGATTTTCCCTGGAAGGCATATCTAAATTGTCTACTCTAATCAGTTCATTCTTGCTTTTAAATATTTTGAGGACATAAGTATCTTGCTCCAATAAAACATACCAGTGACTTTAAAAGATGCTTCCACTGACACACACTAATTTTAGCACACAATTTTGCTTTAACTTGTTATTTTTTCTAATGACCTTAGTCTTGCCAAAGTACACCCCAGGCCTTTGGCAAAACTGTTTGCATGCACAAAAATTTCTGTAAGAATAATGCCTGTTTCTCTCCACGAAGATTTATTGCTGTCCTTTGCAAGAGTGTTGCTGGGGAAACTGTGACTCCTAGTCATATTTCACATGATGCCTACAATTAATCTGTTGGTAATTCAGACTGGATGGCTCTTTCACTTAGTACATCTGTTAACAAATTTCTTCAGATAGATAATTTATCTACACATGTATTTTGAACAAAACAGAATCACATATTAGACCTCACTGACAGTTATTTTCTCTGAAAGTGTTTTTTCATTGAGCATGTTCAAAAAGAGTTACATTTGTCAATCTCCTCCAGACAGTGGTTCAAACAGGTTTATTAATATCTTTTAATCTCAATTCATTTATATAAAAATAAAATCTAGATTCTGAAAGAATGCTTTCTCTCAGGAGTTAGGTTGATTGCACTTTAAACCCTTTCTTATTTGATTACCTAAGCAACATTATGGAGGTAAAAGAAATGCAACAGATTACTGCGAAGGGCAGACTTGATAGAGACGGTGTGAAAATTAAAATGGAGTTGTATCCATGCTTTCAGTGAAGGAAAGTAACTGGCATTCTGGTGAACTGGAAACTGACAATCAAGAAAAATCAATCTATGTGGAGTCATCATCATCAGACTGAAAATGGTTGTTGATTCTTTTTCTTCAGATCTGGATTACATGGATTCATTTTAATATGACCTAATAAATCTCTCACCAAGACTAACTGACTTTGAGCTCATCTAAGAAAAGAACACACCATTCAACTGGGTCTCTAAGCTGCAGTTTTAATGAAAACATTAGGAGCCCCAGGGTCAGGGAACACTGTCTTCCCCTGAGAAAGTAAGTTACCATTTCCCTGTGAGTAAAATAGGAAAAAAAGGCGGGGGGAACAGCACTGACTTGGGGAAGCAGTAATGTATGAGCTGTCTGTGTCTTAGTACATTACATAAGGGCTAGGAAGAGAGGAGGAAAAGGAATTCTGGAAAATAAATCTGTTGGGCTGGAGAACTGCAGAAAATGCAGTCTCCCTTTCAGATAACCAAACAGAGATGGCCTCAGTAGACCTGAACTTTCCGATCACAGGAACACAGGTGGAATCACCTGTTCTTTCTGCAATGTCACCTCACCCACTAAACCACCTTCAAGCTTTTTATAGCCTTTCCACTTCATAGCCCACACAAGTTGCTCCTAGCAGGTAAGACAAGAAAACTTCTGCAAAATTTTCAGAGCACATCAGACATCATTCATGATCAAAGTGAGCCATCATCTACTCAGGCACTTCACTAAAAACTGGGTACTCTTCCAAGCAGAATGAATTGCATTAGACTTTCATCTCATCTTGATAATTTTCATTGTCAAGCAAAGACTCATCAGCTTCTTATACAAAAGTGGTATCAATCACTTTTTCCAAGGAATTGGAAAAAAACCACTTATGAAATCCTAGGCTTACACCCAATGTTTTTCAGTGCCCTCTGAGTAGGTGCAGTCAGGAGCAGCAAAAATCTACAGCTTGTCCAAAGAATTTTCAGTGTTTGTGGCATATGAAAGCAATGCTTTCCCTATAAGACAGTGTTATCATTTTTGTAAATGTTATTTTAAAAAGTAGTATACTAAAAATAACACAGTACAGCCTAGTAGCAGACTACTCATTTTAGTTGCTTTATAAATGTCATACACTTTTCCGAATCAGAGAAATTTTAGTCACTCCAGAGTAACTCTTAAGGTAGTTTGAGCCTGTTTGGAGACAGGGCAGAGAAGAACTGTCTGAAATTCAACAAAGGCAAAAGCAGGGTCCTGCACCTAGGAAAGAATAACCCTGTGCATCAGGCTGGGGGCTGACCTGTTGGAAAGCAGCTCTGTGGAGAAGGACAACAAGCCATCCGTGAACCAGCAGTGTGCCCTGGGAGTCACAAATGCCTATGGTATTCTGGAATATAGGTCGAAGTTGGTGATCCTGCCTCTCTACTCAGCCCTTGTGAGGCACATTTGGAGTGCTGTGTCCAGTTCTAGGCTCCTCAGGACAAGAGAGACATGGAGCTCCTGAAGTGGGTCCAGTGGAGGGCTATAAAGATGATTAAATGATTTGAGCTTCTCTCTTATGAGGGAGCTGGGCCTGTTCAGCCTGGAGAAGAGACAACTGAAAGAGAACCTCATCAATGTCCATGAGTACCTGAAGGGAGGTGGCAGAGGATGGATCCAGGCTCTGCTCAGTGGTGCTGAGCAACAGAACAAAAGACAACAGCAAAAACTGAAGCACAGCAAGTTTCACCTGAACATGAGGAAGAACTCCTTTACTGTGTGTGACCAAGCACTGGGAAAGGTTGCTCAGAGAGGGTGTGGAGTCTCCCTCACTGGAGATATTCAAGAACCTGGATGCAATCCAGTTCAAGTCTGGATGCAATCCAGTGCCATGTGCTCTGGGATGACCCTGCTCGGCACAGAGGTTGGACCAGATGACCACTGTGGTCCTTTCCAGCCTGACCCACTCTGGTATTCTGTGATTCTCTGTATGAAAATGGATCTAACCCTACTGCTACAAGAATTCCAGAACTTGAGCAGATGTAGTCCAGCACAACAAATGTTAGAATTCTTTTATACAGACTTCTTGCATCTAAATATGCAGATTTAATCCTTAATGAAGCCTACAGAAACCAGCGGAAGCTCTTCCACTGGACATGTTCCTAAAACTTTGAAGAAGTCACAGTGTAAATAGAATCAGATCAAAGGATATGGATGCTGGATTAGGCAAGCAGCAGATTACCAAACAGCATTAGCATCTGCCCTTTGCAAAGGTTAAACACGTTCCTATCTTAAATATTGCCTCCATGTTCCCATGAGGACTATCCATTAAAAAGATTTTGGATTAAAATGGAAACAGGACCAGAATACTGTCAGAAAGAATTTTTTAGAACTTCAGAGCAGACATTATTAGAAATAAATAGCTCAGAAGGCTTTTGAAGAGTCATAAATCATAAGCAGTCCTGGAAAAAAGGAAAATGTTCTTTCAAATAATAAAGTCTTTTAGAAGTAAATGGAAGTGATCTGCTTGTATTAAACTCTCCAGATTTCAAGAAACTTTCACCTTGCTTGGTTCCATTACAAAAGCATGCTCAGAACAGCTTCAGCTTAAAACAAACATTTTAAAAGCAGCTAACTTCATGCATTTTCATTCTTAAGCCACTGCAAAAGCAGATGAAGCAAAATGTTCCTGATCTTTTTTGTTTCGATTTGAAACTCAGGAAGCTTTGCAATATATAGAGAGAGACTTCTACCTCATATTAGACATCTGCCATGTGGATGCATGGATTAGTCACCCTAGATTCTGTCTGTAGTCAGAGGCAAAAAATGAGTTCTTAATCTGACCTGTTTTGACCAAATGCTATGGGATAAGTTGAACAGTCTCTTTCCACTGATCTGGGAAGGAGAGGAGGCACCTAGCCCTTCTGTAGACACCTAGACTGCAAAACAGCCACATTGTGTCAGCTGAAAGCTAAATCAGCCTCTGGTACTCTCCCATTAATACTCTGATGCTTCAGCTCTTTCTTGACCTTATACAAAAATCACTTTCCTAGGGTTTCAAAACAAATTAATTCCTCTATAAAATCCAACTGGACAGCTAGTTTGAATAAGCAAAGCCTTTATAGGTTAAAAAGAATCCCACCCACCCATTTTTATGGGCCACTAGTCTTTTTTACAGCTTCAACCATGCTCAGAATTTCTTTTACAAAAATATGGGTAAATATTAAGGAAGGAAAGGTGTGGATACAGTTAAGCATCGGCTTGTAACCTCGGGAGAACCAAAGAGGAGATACATAGTACTGCAAATCTGAATTACCTGTCAGAAATAACCTCTCATTCACCATAAATGCTCTTACATAGTGAATTCTCTGAACTTGATATACTGTGTTATCTCTGAAAATAAATAATATTGAGTGATTCTAGATTAGTCCTTTAATCCCTCTGCTGGGATTCAGAGCAAGAATCTTATACATACAATAGACATCGAAAAAGAGGAACCAGACTGTAGATTTGCAGAAATGGCCATTTATGTGCTTATGAGAAACATGAGTGAAACAAGCTTAAGAATGCAAAAAATCACATGCGGAGCACAGTCTGGAATCATCCAAAAGAAAAAGCATAAGGAAAAGAATCATATTTTGGCACTCAAGCATTGCCTAGCAAAGACATTCTTTAAGTTTGCGTGCAAAAGTGAAAAGCAAGTAGCATTATACAGTGAAAGTAGTATGTTCAAATATCTAGTTTTGCCTGTTATGTTACTTTTATGCTCTTGGAGCAGGCCAGTATGTATATTCTCACTGTAGATGTGTGATAAATAACCATTGTAAAGAATTATTCTATGTTACCATTGTTAAACTATGTTTTAAGAGGCAAAGTAATATTTCTTTAATGGTAAATAAATACCTCACAGATACATGACTGAAGAATATCTGTAATTAATACTGTCCCTGCAAAACAGCATAGCTAGTGGAATTACAAAGCAAATCAAATTGTTCTGGCATAATGAAATAGCTGCTGAATTGTAAGGCCAAAAGGGAGTAGAGAATTCAAACCTAAGGAGAATATAAAACCAACATCACCAGCATGTTTATTAAAGAACATATTTGGTGATAAAAGGACTGTAATATGGCCATCAGGTGCCTTCAAAGCTCCCCCAGCCTCTCCTCCTGTGGCAAGTGTTCCAGTCCCACTGCCTTGGGAGGTCTGCCCTGGACTGCCTCTAGTTTGTCCATTTCTTTCCCCCACTGGGGCCCCAAAATTGGATGCAATATTCTAGGAGTGGCCTTAAAAGTGTTTCCTTGGTCTGTTGAATATACTTCTGTTGATATAGCTGAGGATGCTGTCAGCCTTCCTCCCTGCCAGGACTCCCTGGTGGATCACTTTTGGCCCAAAAGCCACCAGAACACCTGATCCTATCCAGAAGAGCCCACATTATTACAGGGGCTTAGTCCATGCCAAGTGCAAGCCTCTGCATTTATCTTGGCTGAATACCATAAGGCTTCTCTTGGCCAATTCTCAGTGCTATTCTGGGCCCCTCTGAATGTCCCCAAGGGTATTGACTGGTGCCACCAGTTTGGCTTCATCTCCAAACCTGCTAAGGCTGCACTCCTTCACATCCTCCAGGCCACTGATAAATGTGCTAAATATCACAAGCAGGTCCCAGCACAGATGCCTGTGGAATTTGACCTGTAGCCAATCTCCAGCTGAAGTGTGTGAACCTTTAACCACCCACTCTGAGCCCAACCATGCAGCCAGATTTTAAATGTCTGGTATTCTGGTTCAATTACTGCTGTTGTAATTACTATTCTCTTCAGCAAACTGACTGCCTTTGTGATTTCAGGACCACCACTGCTGATCTGAATAACAAAAATTAAGGTTTGCCACTACTTTTTATTACCAGTGACATCCCATAAAAACCCACAGCTGTACTGTCGGAGACTCAATAGTAACTTACTCTGTCTTCAGCAACAGACTCATTCATCAGTGTTTTGTGCTGAATTCTCAAGGATATATATCTCTCTAATGCATTTTTTTCAGAAACAAAGACAGATTATTCTTGCCTCTTTTTCTACTCCCTCCCCTTTGGCTGTGCTTGTACTGGTCTTGGTGGGACTGAGGAGGCAGCAACAGCACGGTGGAGATGGGACCTAGAGTGGAGGGGGAACAAAAAGCTGGAAATGTCTGAAACTGGCATCCCATGAGACAAAAACATACCACTGAATGCTACATACCAGCCTTACTACTCGCTTACCTGAAACACAGCCAGACACACAAACAGAGTGACTGAAAGGTGATTTTTGCCTTCTAGGATTGTTTTCCAAATCTCACCTGGCAACAGCAATAGTAAATATGAAACTCTGTCCTGAATTATTCTGTTCCCTGTAGCATCTCTGCAGTAGCATCTGGGTCAGAATGAAATACAAGTGCTAGAAAGCTCTCCAAATCTGAGCTAATTTACAAAGAAAACTTCTCAAGCCAAATGTTATTCGAGCTCCTGAACAAGGCATTGAATTGTGAAGTTGTGTGAACACACAAAAAAAGCATGACATCATCCCAACACTTGTATTTGTTCAAGTCTCTGTAAGGGAACATTTGTGGATTTTTCAATAGTAAGGGTGCCATGGCTCTCAGGAGGGACAGAAGCTGTTTTCTCAGGAACCATCAACCAAGGTTCATTTCTACTCTTTGGGAATGCCCTTTCAGTTCCTGATGGCAGCTATGTGCCAAAGGGGCCCAGCAGGCTTTGTTGGAGACTGTCACTAGTGATCAAGGAATGTTGCACTATTTCCCTTCCTTGAAAGGCCTCTTTCCTTTTCTTGAAACTGCTAAATCATCCCTGCCAGCTCCTAGAGCTTATGAAGTTATTCTGAGTTACAGATCAGTTTCCATCCCATTGGACCAAATTGTATCCAGGAGGAATGGTCATATGCTGTGCGTATGCCTTCTGGAAAAAAGTCTTAAGAGAGGAAGATAGCATTGCATTCTTTTCTCAAGCAATCTGTTCCCCCATATTCCTACAACATTCTCAGCTGAAGAACTCTTGGTTGAAGTTTAAAGAAAGAAGGGTTGTCTACCTGAACAGCTCTTCCATAGGACTCAGGGGGACACTGGAGAGGAGAGAGGAGAGAGGAGAGAGGAGAGAGGAGAGAGGAGAGAGGAGAGAGGAGAGAGGAGAGAGGAGAGAGGAGAGAGGAGAGAGGAGAGGGAGAGAGGAGAGGAGAGGAGAGGAAGTAGAATTTGGTTTCCTACCACCAATCTGCCAATTCAGAGAATGCAGATCCTCCCTACCCTTTGTTGCACATCCATAGTAAGAAACAGGACATGAGGATTGCTACATATTTTAGGGCGAGCAGAGAAAATAGTGACTTGGAAAGAAGTGAGTGAATATCTGGGATAACTTAGATTCCTTTAAAAAAACCCAAACAAACAAGCAGCAATACACTGCTCAATTTTAGCAGTAAGTGTGACTGCGGAGGCTGACATCTCTGCATTGCACATGTAAGTACTACAAGAAGCAATTATGAAGAGCTAGGAAAGTGCTTCCAGATATAATAATAGTTTATTAAAGTCCATCTGGTGGTAAGACAGCAAGAGGGAGTGTCAGTATGAGCCTAGAGAAAGTGATTAAAACATAAACAAGATGTGACGGAGGAGGCAAATAATCTAAAAGAATTATATTATTGCAGAGTTTCATTAGATGGCTTTTCTGTTGCAGCAGCTATGTTTTGCTTGCTGCCAGCTGCTGTATCCCACTCCAACTCAAACACACCCCTGGTATTTAATTGTAAGGCTTGTTATGCTTGTAAGGCATAATTAGTATTTATTAACTGATCGAGATGAAGGGGCACAATTTAGAAATCTAAGGTCTCATGGCCATCCCACTGAGGATAGGAGGCCACTAATACCTGACAGTATTGGCTATGCTCCTACATCAAGTGATAATATGCATGGATATACAGCTCTATAGATCCTCTTCCCTGCTTCCCTCACAGGTTGAGGAAACACCCACCAGGTCTTCTTGGAGAAACCCTAAATACCCAAGCATACCTGCAATAATGCCCAACTTTTTCAAGCTCTCAAACTAGAGAACAGAGCACAGAAGCTGCTACCTGTCATGGCTGGGTAACTGCCATAACTACCTGTTGGAGACAAAGGGGAAGCTTCACCTTTTCACACAAGCAGCCTTCAGAAATTCACATTAGCATTAAAGATCACTATTTTTTGCATCTTTTGTTTTCCAAGATCTGCACAAATCTCACTTCTTTCTCTGCTAGCTGTGACTAACTGTCTTGTGGCACCATTAAAATAATAATTCTCATCACACATGCTCTCATGCCCAGAACTGTGTTTTTGTGCCTTTAAACCCTGTCTTAGACTGTTATTCAGCTATCAGTCATCATCTACATGGAAAAAATGTTTCATTTTCCACTTCTGTTCCTCCACAGGTAATATTATTCTGAAAGTTTTTAGGAGAATGTGAGATATCTTCACTTAAAGGTGGCCACGTCTCGTCATTGAAGGAGGTTTCCTTATTGCTTAAGGCAGATGGATGCTCTCATCTCTTCCCTTCCCCTGTATTTTGCTGTTTTACAGTTTGTCAAAATCCATGTGTCTTCTGTCTTTACAGTGTCCCAGTGATGCTACTTTGGCATATTGATGATCCTGGCTGGAATCCACACCTGCAACCTTTCTGTTTTTAGAGAGACACGTGTTAGGGAAATGGTTTTCATAAAGCAGTGCTTACATCTGGGTCTAAATTACTTACAACAGCAGTAGCAGTAGCAAACATCTATCACCAGCACTTTACCGTGAGTGTGCTACGTCAGATGAAATGTTGTAAGATTGTCTAGAGCTCAATAAACCCACTACATTAATAGCAAACTATTCTAGTAATCAATAGCATTTCCAGAGATAAAAGATTGCAGAAAATATTTTCTACTGAGTTAATTTTCATTCTTTTCCACGTTGAGTCAGTTTAGTATAGCCAAAATAAAGATATAAAATGTGGATGCAAAGGAGAATATGAGATAAGTGAAGAAAGAAGTGACCAGTAATGGATCAATTCTGCACTGTTCATTCGTAAGTAATCAGTATTTATTACTCCCTTTGCAAAAATTATCTTCCAGCTTCAGTTCCAAAGCCGTTGATATGATTTCAGCTGAATTGCTGAAGATCGCTGAAAAACACAGTGTAAAAGTCTATCTGCACTATTAAAAAATAAACTAACACAGCTACACTGAGGTAGAAATGCAGCGAAGTTGCGGCAGTGGATTTTAGTTTTACCATGAGGTAAACTTGCCAAAGTAGGTCTTGGGCAGGAGCAGAGAGCTGATCTTGTGATGAATGTCTTCACTGTGCCTTTATACCATGGTAATTCACACATGTTAGTTTTCATATTGACAAAAAAAAAAACCCCAAAACAACAACAAACAACATCAACAACAACAAAACAAGCGAAAAACCCAAAAAACAAACACAAAACCAACAGAAGACTGAAGGGCACTGGTGGGAGAAAGAATCATTTGTAGAAGTGACATAGAGTGCAGCATCACAAATGGATTCTCACTTAACTTGCTGGTGGTTTTCCACTGCTCCTTGCCTTTGTTAATTTATTTTCTATCCATGGGCTATCAGAGTGTACCCAGGGAGCTGCATGTGTCTAGATCTACCCCAGCAGCCCAGTAGCAATAAAAGAGTAAGTAGTGTGTTCATTTTTCCATGTTTTGGAGTGACCTATGATGTCTGGTAACCCTGTGTTCATGATTCATAGAAACATAACTGTCCAGGGAAAAGCTATTCCCCTTCTTCTTGCTTCATGGCACGTACTGGGTTTTCTTTTATCATGATTCTTCTCCAAACAGTGTTCTGTGGGGGTGGGGAGGGTGGGAAACACTGTCTGAATGCCTTATGTTCACTGAGAGATCATAACAACATGCCAAGATTTCACAGGGGTGAAAATACCCCAGGAAGTTGTTATTTATCAATTCCCAAGAAATTTAGCTTACAGAAGAAAAAAGTAAGCCTTAAGTAAATGAAAGTAAATAGAGTAATAAATGCCAAATACAGGTCATTTTACTTTTACTTTCTATTTCTGCATACAAAAACCATCATCAGTTCCTGTTCTCTGTCCCATGTGAACCCAGAACTGTACAGATTGCTCTGAAAAACCTCAAATCTGAGCTGTAAATATGAAACTTAACAGCTCCCACATCTGTTTCTTTAACAGTTGGAAGTCATTACTGCTATTCATCCTAGTGTTACTGCAATTCCACATGAACTTGATGTTCCCTTTTTTTAATATATGTAATTTAAGATTACTCTCACATTTTCATTGTGATGTGGAAGCACAGAGTTTCTTATAGTTCTTTTACTCCAAACTCCTTTGAGGATTATTTTGTATTCATGAAGAGGATGTTTCTCTCTTTATCCTAAGGATCTGACTCTAGTTCAAGGAGCAAACAGTTGATGCACTTTAAAAGTCTGACATTTGACATTTCTTGTTATTGCTTATCGAGTAGAGGCAACATCTCTGCAAAAGAGTCAACAGTGCTGGACACACACCCTGGATGCAAATGCAGCTCAGTTGCTCCCTGTCATGGTTTGGTCTGCTTTCATCAGCAGTTTACACTAATCCACATGAATGTGAATTGATGCACCTGCTGGGTGGTCCTCACTGGCTCTGCAGGTATGTGCTGGGAAAATGGGAACTGTTACACTGTGGGAGATCTTACACCCTAGGAAAAGTTGCTGGAAATCATCCTTCATGTGGATGGCTGGATCCTTCAGCTGGAAGATGAAGAGCAGGGGGTTAGGACTGTCTCACCTTGTCCCACAATGTATCCCAACCTGGCCCTCCTAATATCGTCTTGCTGCCTCCCTGCCTGACATGGTATGTTTTTCACAGACTCTCTTGCCATAAACTTATAGCAAAAACTCAGAGTAGTTACCTTTCAAGAGACTAAATACAGGAAGGTCCTAGCAGCTGTGGGTTGTTTCTTACCATGTTTTCATGGCAATCCACACATGGGAATCCAGCTGGCTAGAGGTGTCCTTGCAGACTCTTGCCAAGCTGCAGGCTGTGAGATGAGTGGGCAGGGCTGTCTTGCCTCCAGACATTCTTTTGCAGAGAGCCCCAGCAGGGACAGCAGTCATGGAGCAGGGGATCAGCTCACCTCTTCCTGCAGGGAAGCACCCTCCAGGATGCTGCTGCCCCTGGCAAGAGTCAAACATCCAAACCAAGATGCAGCAGGATGCAGGACTGGCACCACCTCCTCAGGCACTGCTGGATTAGAGGCTGAAATGTGCTTCTGCAGCACATGAGACTACTGCAGAAAAAACCCCCACTTTCCTCATTTTCTCAAGAAATTCCCACTTTCCTCATTTTCTCAAGAGATTAAAAAATCATCTAATGCCTGTTCCCTGTGATTCACTTGTTAAAATGCCTTTATGAATTCTCAGGAGGAAGAAATAAGATCACGAGAGCAAGGATTGCTCAATGGGAAAAAAAATTGCACCCAGGGAAAGTGGAGCTGGAAGAGAGGATATAACCCTGCCATGGCTCTATCCTTCCTGCAGGGCTTCGTCCTGTCAAATTTAAAAGGCTATAAAAGAGAAATGCTTGCTGTGGGAATAGGGATGTAAGACAGTTACACTTCTCCATCTTGGTTGTCTACCACACATGGGTAGACAGATACCTCAAAACAATAATGACGATGTCTTGTTAATAAGGCTCATATCTCCTAAATAGCCCTGAAATAGGTGATTTGTGAAGGTATAGAGAAAGGGAGATAAAGATCTTTCCATTTGCTGTGCTGTAATGAACTATCTGGACTATGTGTACAGTTGTATGACAGCAGCACCCTCCAACAGACACTTCTAAGGTATTCAGTGGTTTAGCAGAGCAGCAGTAGCCATAGGTTACCAGAAGATAAGTAGAACTCAACAGCAATAGAAGTGAAACAATTTTAGGAGGAAAATACAGATGCAGTAACACAAAGCAATGTTGTGACTACATTTTCAAAGAGCATTGACAGATATCAAACTGTCTCCAAATCATACTGGCACCTTTTGTTTCAGACTTGTTTTGCTCAGACTGATTTTTTTCCCCAATTTGTCCTAAAGAACAGAAGTTAGAAGTTCTTTATTCTCAGAAGTTATTTCAGTTCCTCCAGAATGTTTCTTAGTTATTTTTTAGGCAGTGCCTATAAACCAAAAGAAATAATTTCTTGCACAGTTTGAGCCATAAGCATCCTGTGAACTGCCAAGTGAGAGCTATGGGTATTCAGCATCTCGCACTACAAAGACCTGCAAGTGTCATGTTTTTGAGTGGTTCCTCCCAGAAATTTGAGTTTCTCCCTGTGGTCACTACTGGAAACATGATAAAAAGCAAATTAATGTCTGTGAATAAAAATTCACTAAGTCAGCATGAATTCTTTCAAGCCTTTGGGTTGTCTCAGTTGTAGAGTTGAGTTGGAGGAGTTGGGCAAAGAGGTTTGCCAGAAGTGAAAGACAGGGAGGGGGCAGTGAGGTATGTGCAAAAGCCCTGGAGAGAAAAAGGACATCTCAGAAGGAGAAAAAAATAATATCCCTGGGGGGAACTCAAACCACTAGAGGTTTGTCATTAAAATCAGAACGAGCTTTTATCCCAAATCAGTCTTGTGAGCTATGCATTTGCTCAGTTTTGTCTTGAACTCTTCTCTCCTAAGTATGTAAGCTGATCAGTTAATGAGAAGGTGGTTTCCCTTTCTGTGTAAGCACCCAAAATTTCTAATTACCTCCACGGCCTGTGTTAATTAACTTGGGCGTTAGCTTTGGTAAAATCCTGGCATGGATGTCACTAAATGGGTTGTTCTTCCACATCATCAAATGCACTGCAGTTACCTACAGGTCAGTGGTACCTTCCTCAAGGGCATATTCTGTACCATAATCACCTCCTGCTGTCTCTCACTGTTTTGACTAGAAAATGCATTACTCTACAGAGCATGAAACTACAAGCATTGCTCCACCATGGCAGCAGCATTGCTCAGCACAGGGACACTGCACTGCTGGGCAAAGCCAGCTGTGGTGGGTACCAGAGGGGAGCAAGGCAGCAGTGTGGGTGGCTCACCTCTGAGAGGAGCCTTGGAGAGTGGGAATCTAGCCTTGGGTCAGTACTGTCTGGTAAGGGAAGGAGAAAACATTCTAAATCAGCCAGCAAAATGAAGGCGTTGTAGAGCTGGGAAGAGATATATGCCCTGCACCATTTAAATTCCTTTCTTGTTACGTCCTCCTGAAAGCCAAAGCAGATTTCTTTTTTTTCCGGTGTTCAGCAGATGCAGCTGGGGATTCATAGGACTGTGTGGGCTCTGCACTTTCATGAGTATATGCACATATGCACACACTTTTTATTTTCTACATTAATACTATAAAAACTCACAGTACAGGGCACTGCTGAAAAGCCACCATGTATTCTCCAGCACATGCAGCATATTCAGCCATCTTCAAACATTTCTACTCCTGTTACCTTAGTAACAGCCCTAGGGAATCCCTAAGTAATTAATCAAGCTGCTTAGCTCTTTAAGGTTTCTTATGAGGGATGCTGTTGTCTAGTTTCTTTCTCATTGCTGGCAAAAAAAGAAAATCTATATTTAGGAAAGAAATGGCATGTGAGCTGATTGAGAGAGCCTCCTTTGTCTGTGATATGGGGGAAGGTAAATGAATGCCCATGTGCACCTTGTTAAGCATTTCTTTGGCATGTGTGTACTTACTAAGTAACTGATACTGCAAGTAACAGCTGAAGCATGAACCTCAAAGCATTTAGAGGTGCAGCTGCCAGGCTGGAATTCTTCAAATATTTCAACGTCCATTCTAGGAGACCATCCTGATTTCTCCCTCCAGTGCCACATTCAGTAATCACTTGCAGGGTCACTGACACAAGACTGAGTCAGACTGCAAGAAACAGCTACTATCATTTGGTCTGAGTTCCCATAAAACCCATTCTATAGACATTCACTGTTTTGTTTTAGGTTGTTTTTTTCTCTGCAGAAGGCAGTATTCTTCCTTTGTGCACTAATGAGCATAGCTGGTCATGCTAGATTACACTGACCATAAGGCCTGCCTTACAGAAAGACATACCTGTTGATCCTTTCCTCTAAAGTAATTCAAACTCTATGAATATGGACTGTTATTTCTCTTTTTGGGATAGCAGCTAACATCATGTCAACCTTTTTTCATGGTGTGGATCCATGTGGATTTTCCCTTGGAGCTGTGGCTCTGTGCAGAGTAACTGCAAACCAATTTTCTTTCCTGAGTTATCACCCAAGATCACTCAGAGGAGCAGGTCACTCTACAGACATGACAACAAAAGTGTGAAAAGGTCAGGTCGCTAAATTTTCAGTACAGAGCTTTTCCTTCAAGTGATACAGACACAGCAACCAACAACAAACACTCCCAAGTCTTCACAAGAGTTTGCAATTTGGATCAGTTTTCTTCAGCAAGGCTTTACAGACTCCACTGGGCAAGACACAGCTCCTACCTGGGGAGACTCAGCAACAGTACTGACCAGGGAAGAGGATGATAGCAAGTCAAACCCTTGCTCATCTTGAGTAAACCCAATGCATTGATCTTCAGCACTCAATACCCCCTCTCAGGACTCTTAATACAGTGGTACCAGCTGAAGGGTCTCTCCCGTGTGTTGTGGCAGCCTCTGAAAGACTTTCCTTGTCTTTGTATGGGATGAGATAATTTTTGAAGTCTCAAAAGTGGTCAGAGGAGGAGATAAGAGTAGCAGATGCCTTTCTGTGGACTGTGCTGTGCCAGAATGATGCTGTTTAACCTCATTTCACTCACTTTGCATGGTGAGTCTTGACAGTACTAACCCGCATGATGACCTGCATACTCTGCTCTTTGAATCTTGCATCTGTTCCACCAGCAGACACCACTTTATTTTTAGATTAGTCAATCCTGGAGTAGTAAAGCACTGTGCAACTGTTAGAGATAATTTATAACATAAAAACCTTAAGAAGTTTATTCTGATAAAGCAAGAAACCTCTGAAAAGTGTTTCAAAGCAGGAAAAATATAGTCCAGCAAAATGGAGCTATCAATTACACTCAAACATCATAATAAGATTTCTCCAAAGTGCTTAGGATCTCAGCTGACCTGGTAGATGGGCTGGCTGCCATGTCTTTCCCATCTGTGTTGCATTTTGAGCTTACCACCTCAGAAAACGCTCTCATGGTTCTCCTCTAAAAAAAATACAGCTCCTTATACTAAATACAGATGTGATGACTCTCAGTTTCTCAGACATTCATCTCTGAAATACTAATGGTGAAAGCAAAACACGGCTTATTTTCATCTCCCCTGGGACTTTCTCTGCCTTTACACTGCTATGCTATGCCTGAATTAGCACATTTCTTCTGCTCTAGCCAATCTTCTTGCTGATTATCATTTTTGTGGCACAACTTTTGCCTGTTTCTCTTTTTTGACTAGAGAGAAGAGTTAGTGACTTAGGTAGGTCTTAGGGCACCTTCAGTTCCTTCAGGTTAGGTGAGAAGAACCTCCCCAGTGAGCCCCAGGGTCTTCAGGAGCTCTTCCCAAGACCACACATTGCACCAGACATGACTTGAAACTATTCCACACCTACCCCTCAAGGATGGAGTCCACTCTGTTCCACTCCAATGGAATAGGTGTTACAGTAGCCAAGAAATACACAGCTAGAATTAATAACAGTGGGTTTGATGTTTATGTTTCATGGTCGAGAGACAGTTTCCTCACTGTGGGAGTCATTCTTTGAGCATTCCTCCATTACCTCCTTGACAAAGATCAAACATCTGTGAGTTTTCAGAAGACCTGCAGTCATTTTATTGTCATCTGAAACTGGAGAAATATGTATTTTTAACTGGGTTGTGTATTCCCACTGATGTCTCATATATACTGTGTATATACACACATATATAATGAGTACTTGCAGAGATCTATGTACATATTCACAGGACAATTGGTATGGAGATGCAGAAAACTATGTATGTGTGATTAGCACTATTGCTGTTGTCTGCTAAGGACAGCTCACCTATGCTCAGATGGACCTGCAAGTTGTCTTGAAAATGAGTCTCCTTTGCTGTTTCCTTTCTCTTTTCTTTTGATGTATATCTCACAGAAACTGCTTGCTTTTGCACTCTGCAAATGAGTACTAATGAGGTCATTAAACTTTGATGACCATCCATTTACATGACACCTTTGGACAAAGTCACATCTCAGTCTTGGGGGAAGGCGGCTTTTCAGCTCTGAACTACAAACAGCCTGAAGTCAGCAATGCATTGCTGGGCAGAAGGACTGAGGTTGATTAGGAATTCACCTGATGCGGTTTATTAGGAATTCACCTGACAAGAGATTAGAAGGGAATTTCAGCATTTTGGAATGAGAGAGAGGAAAAGAAGAAATTGAAAAAGAAAAAAAGGCCAACAGCAAGAGAAGGAGAAGCAAGGCATGGCACAGGGCTTTCCTGTCAACACGAGAAAGGCCCTGGCCCACTGAGGAAATGGAAACAAGGAAATCTGCAGTGGTTTTGTCAAGATATCCACATCTCCTGTGTTAGCTACATAGAGAAGGATCAAACATTTTGGTATTTTTTCAGAGTTGGTGTGTCTATCTGTTTAGGCTAGCAACTGTCAGAGAGGGGTGGCTTGTACCCCAGCACTCCAGAGATCCCAAGCTCTTGCAAGAGACACCAGGATGTCAGCAGGCAGGAGACAGATGCACTGTGTGTCCTATTTTGAGAGGGTCACAGGCAGACAGAGAGACAGAGAGACAGTGTTCATCAGTCAGCAGGGCAAGAAACAAAGCTGCACTGGCTGCAGCATTAGGGAGCTGAGTTCCCTCATTAGGTGCTCTGGATTTTCATTTAACGCACATTGGAAACAAAGGATCTTTGTTCTTTTTCCTGTAGGAAGCAGAGGATTAGTTTCCATGCATAAACTGTGCCTTTGACAAACAAAAGAAAAATCAATACACAACACGACAGGTGCCTCACCAGCGGAGCACAAACACGTGGTGTGCCCAAGCAGAGGCTGCTGTCACACAAGTCATTGATCTTTGCCATCATGCTCTCACGACTGCGTGGTGGGCTGTGAGGCTTGCAGCAGAGGGTCACTAAACATCTTGATTAAAACAAGAACGTTTATTTTTTTCAAGGCTGAGTTCAGGGGAAAAGAGACTCTCAGTGTCTCAAAATGGCTGCAGCTTTTCTCCAGCCTCCTGTCACAGACCTCACTCGTGTGCAGCTCACTCTGCAGTCATTCTGCTCCTAATCAATTTTCCTTTCTCTTCCAAGTATAAATCAATATGTCTGCAACTGGAGGTAAAATCACAGCATTTCTAATGTGGAACATGGGAAAGGCTGAGTTCCTATGTCCATTCCAGCTCACCTGTTGAAAAACTCGTTTAGAAAAATGCAGATGTCTGATTTGCAGACAGCCAAGTGTGAAGTTCAGAAATTGTTTTAGGAGCCTTGGAATGTGACAGAGCAGAGCCAGGTGAGTGGATTGCAGTGGTCACTGCACACAATTGCATTTGGGAAACGTGTGTGTGTGTGTGTGTCTGTGTCTGTGTGTGTTTCTGTGTGAATGTCCCACAGCTGATGAAGAGCCACTACAGAACAAGACAGAAAAGCTGTTCCAAAGGAAGTAGAGGCCACTCCAGAAGAAGAAGAGAGTTGTTATTGTGAGATGTAAAAACTGTTATCAAAGGAGACTTCCAGAGGGGCCTTAATGGTAGTTGAAGACAACAGAAGTGAGCAAAAGAAGAATATAATGTGAAGAATCTTTCCTGTGAGGGTGGTGAGACACTGGAAAAGGTTGCCCAGAGAAGTTGTGAATGCCCCATCCCTGGAAATGTTCAAGGCCAGTTTGAATGGGGCTTTGAATAACCTGGTCTAGCGGAAGGTGTCCCTACCCATGGAAGAAGGGTTGGAAATAGATGATCTTTAAGGCTCCATCCAACCCAAACCTTTATATGAGCCTATGATGAGAAGAAAAATATCCGGATGAGACATGAAACTGAAAATCAGTCACCACTTTTGTATTTGATGTTTTCCCTATTTTTCAAAGAAAATTACACATTTGACTGGAATGCTCATCAAATCTACAACCACATCTACATTTGCTTACTTGCACATTCACTTTTTTATGACTCCAGATGTTTTCGTCTCACAGAGCTCTACTTGGGAGTCACCAGTGAAGCTTCTGCTATGCATTTCCAGCCACCTGTGACTGCAGCACATGACATCTAATTATAACATGAGTCTTCCTAGCCACCTCCTAGACAGGGAGCAATTCAGGTGCTTAAACATTAGTAGCCAGTGATATGGTAGATGTTGTTTTTGTTCTGAGACCTTCAAATGGCAAACACAACAAAGAATCTACAGAAGGTCTGGGCTCTTTTGAACCCAGAGAAGATTACAGCACCTAAACCACATTAGGCCCTTTCTTACTACCAAGAAACTTCATTTCCCCTCTCAGGAGGAATGAGATTGTTGCAAATTCATCTGACAGGATTCTCTCTGTCAAAAGGTCAAAAGCCTACCTCTAGCAAAGAGGACACAGAATTTCTGTGCTCTAGTCACCTAAAATGTTGATTAAAGTAAAAGCAGAGAAATGAGAGGAAAACCCCCTAAAGTGGTGTGATGTCTTTAATACTGCCCACATGCTAAGTTTGCAGAGTGCCACTGATTTTCTCATTGATAAGATACACTTACATCTAAATTGTCTGGTAAAAAGATGTGAGTTTGCTCAGCTCTGATTGAAATCATGTGCAGACATGAGAGGCAGCACAATACCATGGAATGAGATAGGTGCATCTTCTAAGTGATCAAAAGTGAAATAGCTCATCATGATTCTAACTAAACTGCTATCTCTAAACCCAGGAGGTAATAATCCCATTGAGATGCATGAGGTTGGTCACTTTCTAAAGCTGTGGCTTCATGCCTTCTGCAAATTTGTTAAGACATTGCTATATTGGTTTTGTTCAATTCCCAGGTAATCCACAGGGAGAGAGGTGGAGCATAAGTCCCTGGAAGGGGAGAATCACCAGAAGCTACTCCATGTGAAACAAGAACTTGATAGATGTCTCCTGTGGTCTATCCTGACTGTCCCAAGATGTACCATGCCATGCTGGTCCCTGACCCACAGAGACCCTGTTGTCATTCCCCACCTGCACAGCTAAAAGCCACCCCTGAGCACAGACTTGCACAAAGTGGCATTGAGGCACAGCAAGGGCTTCCCCACGGCCAGGGCTTCCCCAGGGCCAGGGCCTGCCAGTTCTGCCACACTGGAGGGTTGAGGAGCTAGGAAAAGCTTTTTCTAGTAATTTTTTGAATATGGAGGACTTTTTCCAACAGCCAGATTTCCTGTCTCTGAGCCTTCACAGAGCATCCCCTGGGTCCCCATAGGCAGCTGAGGGATGAAATCTCATCAAACAGCAACAACATGCATATTAACTCCATCATGAATTCTTGAAAGGACCTGCTGAATATAGATCCTATGATAGTGCTGCTGTATTGCTTCACCAACACTCTCCACCAGTTGAAAACATAGCCATAGCTAAATCCAAGGTCACTGCTGTGGTCTTCTGAATGGATTTGTTGTGACTCTGTTGTTGCTCCTGCTGTTGGCAATTGATTTCCTCCCTGAAAGGTGACTGCAAGACATAAATTTATTGTACCCATTAATTCATTGACACTGGAAGGGCAAAGATCCTTCTTTCTCCTTCATGCCAGTATGTCCCATTTATGGTCCCTCTGTATGACTGGTCCTCTTCTGTCTCAGACCTAGTATCTGTTCTTCCCACTACAGCATTTCTTACTTTTTTCTACCAAAAAATAGTGTCTTCCTTACATGTGCAGGAAGATAACTTCCTCATGTCTGCCACCTACCCAGCTTTTACTCTCCCCACAAAGTAAATATGCTTCACACTCCCCCAGAAGGGCACAATAGCTGTGAAGAAACAAGTATTTTTTGCTGAGATTTGGCAGTCAGATACTGTAAGTTCTCACGTCTGTGTGCCCCCACCCCAGTGAAAAAACAACTGCAAAGTGGCTAAAGCTGCCGTGCTGGCTGGCTGCAGCTCATGGTTTACCTGCACCTCCACTTCTAATTAGACAGGTTTTTCTCCATGAGGTTACTCTGTGCCTGTTTACCTGTCTCTGATAACAGCCTGAGGCTGTGGACAGGCACAACGATGGAGAACGCAGCACATGGCAGCACCCTGTGATTCTGGTGTGTAAGCAGCAGCAGTGGCTGGGCAGGGTGAAGGAGCCAGAGCTGCATTCTCTGCTGCCTTACAAGTGGAATTGCAGGTATACAGTATGGCAAGTATTAAATTGGTGTCCCTGATGTGTAAAATGTGCATCCTTGCCAGGGCATTTGGGAACACAGAGATGCTGAAAGATCCTCCTTGCCTTTCTGCAAGGTCATGACTGATGGAATTAACTTTTCTGACAGACAATTGCATATAAAACAGGAAAGAGGGAATAGTAGGGTTGGTTTCCCTTGCTACATTGTTGAGCTTGTCCTAACTCTTTACAGCCTGGTTCATCAGCTGAGCCTCTGTCTGTGAGTGAGGGAGCCATCCCACGCTGTGCCCGCAGGACTGGGACATGGAGTACAACCTTTACGGACCACCTGATTTTGCCTCTGAGAAAGGGAACACACAGGATTGCTGTAACACTTTTAATTAACTTTTTGTGCTCAGAAATTCTCAGCTGATTTTGAAGGAAATAGGCCAGTTTGCACAAGTGGTGAATTTGGCCCTAAGAAAATAAACAGTTATCTCAAAAATGTCAGTTTTCAGTAATTTCTCTGGACATGCCCTCATAGTGAACCAGACAACACCAGAAACAATCTCAGCTTTTTGAATGTCAGTGTGGGCGATGAATTAATTTTCAAGAATTGTACAAGCTTTTGTTATGCATAAAAGATTATTTACAGCAAGCTATTTTGAGCTGTAATGGGAACAGACTGACTCACGTGCGCTGCCTGTTATAAAATCAATCCAAGTATCTAAGATGGTCATCACCTTTGTAGATGTTTTATATGGAGGAGGAATATGTTTAAAACTTGGCAACAGAAGTTATTAGCTGTTAATATGATCCTTCCAGGAGTGTTTGTGTACAGAATTTATTTAGCTTATTTTAAACTTGGATAACATCTTCAGCATCCTCCTCTGTATATTATGCTTGTGTCTATCCAGGAATGCATTTGGACTTCTTATTCTGATCTTCCAAGCATGATACCTCTGTATAATCAAATCAATAAAGGTAAGTTGATTTACAATAAAGCAGTATTCACATGATGATTCACAATTTAGGGTATCCACTCATTTACTTTGACAATGCTACTTTCAAAGGTCTTAGTCAAATGAAAGCCATGCCTTCTGAAGAACGAGAGATGATTTTACAACACTGTTTGATGGTTTTGAGGTTCATATTTCAGAAATTTCAGATTTCATTTCGGTTCAGGACATTTGGTCAGGGTGTAGCTTTGGCCAGTGACATTATCCTGTAGATGCTGGGCACTGAAACCAGCCTGTTGCAGCCACAGTCTGGGCAGCAACATGCAGCAAAGCTCAGCTCTTCTGTATTTCCTGCTTTCAGTGTGTCCAGTTGTACATGTCTGCTCTGCCTGTAATGGAATCCATAGGAGTCCTCACAGCAATGAGAGGCATGAAAAGAGACCAGCCTTTATTGGAGATGGAATTTCTACCAACTTAGAACACAGAGATACAAGACCACTTCATGGTCCCAGATTTCAAAAGGAATCTCTAAACAGGATAAAAAAGGAATTTTGCAGACAAAATGAGCAACTCTAAAGCCAATTTTGCTAAATTGCCTAGAAGCATAAGTATTTGCAGCCAAAAATATATTTAACCCCTTCATATTTTCCCCCATTTCTTTCTGTTATTAATCCCATACAAATGAAACACATGTACATAATCCTGCAAACATCTCACATAATTCAAAACAGTATCTGTTTCTATTTAAGGCAAAGTGAAATATGTGCTACAGATGTAGGACTAATTTCTTCTGTTGGAAAATGTCCTTTTCCCCAGGCATGCAAACATTTTTGCTTTTTCCCCTCCCCTCTTCAGTACAGCATGCTTGCTCAAGCCTAACTTTCACTCACTGCTCAAATAGTATCATTAACACTGGAAACAGATGACAATTCTGTCTCTCAACTAGTTTTCCTATCAATGTTTTAAAAACAAGGTTTCTTTTAGTGACCATCTCAGTCACCCAGCAGTGACTGAGAGTTACCAGAACAGTGCTAGGCAATTGTTTCATGAGAGTAATTTCTGTTTGCATGAGAGTGCTCAAAACAAGCCTGACATACAACTAGATAAGCCAACACATATGATATTTTTATTATTATCGTGGCAGTCTGAATAGCACTGTAAGAAAGATGCTGAGCATCAGGTATATTGTACTCGTGAGAAAAGATAACATTCCCAGTCCTAAGTGGGATTCAGCTGCAGGGCCCCTGCATTATAGAAAATGGAAATGCAGCCACAGCAGTGTTTCTCATTAAAGCCATGGCCCTAAGAATAGCTATTTACCATAATTTATTTTGGAGAGGAAAGAGATCAATAACTCAGAAACATCTATTTGCTGTCCTTCATGTCTCCCATTCAGTTTGTGAAAGTACTTATTAACCTTAAGGCTTTTTAACAAAAAAAAACCAAAAAAAACCAAACCAAAACAAAACAAAAAAAACCCCAAAATCCCCAAAACAAACAAAAGCAAACAAACAAACAAAAAACCCCCAAAACTAATCAGACAAACAAAAAAAAAGGAAAACCCCAAAGCAAACAAATACGGAAGAAAGCCCACAGAATTTTACACAACTTTATTTTCTGGCATCCAGAGGGGGATCTGTCAAGGAAAACATCTGTTTTGAGATCAGGAAAGGCATGTGCTACACATGAGTGGAGCTTGTCAGTACCATGTGACTGAAATGCTCTGGTTTGGTTCTGTGACATTTCACAGTCCTTGAACACAACACTCACATTGGTGCACACAAACACAGAGCTGGGATGCTCACAATGGAGAAGAGAATATACCTGTCGCTGTTGAGCAGCTAGCAGAGTAATGAAGGCACCAGTTCTCAGTGGCAAGAAGGAATGACCTTTATTGTTTTGATTTCATCATATATATAGAGTATTCAAAAGTCACCCAGATTGGTCAGTCAGAAGCCTTCCCCCAGGCCTGATTGGCCAGGCCTGCACTGCCCAAGTTCTGGGACACTGTTCCAATGACATCCAAACTTTATCTTTATTTACATAACACAAGAAAATTCTCATGGGAAAAACCTGTGCTAGCCACATATACCCATACTATTTATTTATATTTCACAGACAACTCAGATGAAAGAAAATGAAAAGGGCTTGATAAGGGAAAAGAAAGCAGAGTTACATAGAAAGAAATTGCCAATAGAGCTAAGTTAACAGCAGAAGTTGTCCTTTCTCCTCTGGCAGCTCCTTCTTCCATTGTTCACAGACAAGAATCAGAGCAGGCATAGAAGACCATCACGTAAGATCACTGTATGCCACACCTGATGGTACAAATTACACCTAAACGTGGGTAATTTCTTTGAATGCTGGAAACTGCACACAGGCAGTTACTGCTACGAAAGTCACAGGCACAAAAGTAGCAGAGTAGGGGTAAGGTTGATTCCTTGTTGCCTTGCAACGTCAATGAGAAATCAAAGCAGATACCATGAGAAACTGGAGTTACCTTGAGGACAAGGTAGATTCCTCACAGCACTGTGCGTGGGATGAACAGCATCTTTCAATAAAAGTGGATGTGAACCATGATGTACTAGTTGAAGATGATTTTGGTCCTTGGCCTTCTGGTGATTCATCACCCCTTACCCATCTGCTCCTCCCTTGGCAGGGCTGGCAGAGCTCCACACACACCAGTGCCTCAGGCAAAGCCCAGTATTTTACTGCAGCAGTGATTTGCACTCAGACATGGGATCCTGTGGAAGACTTCCTTTCACTGATTCCAGGACAGTGATGATCTCTGAAAAAGAGGCAGAGCAGGCAGCTGGCAGGGACTTTCTCCTAAACAGGCACTGCAAGAACTCCTACAGATGATAGTCCCAAATATACTCTTCCCAGTTCAGGTCCTGGCCTACCTGCCTCTGTTTGAAGGGAAGGGCTTGTCACCCACAGCATCTGAAGGCCCTTGGCCATTCCCAAATAAACACGGAATATTTGCTGCTGCACTATAAATGTATCCTGAAAAGCCATACTGTAGATTTGTCATGTTGAGTTGAGATCTCTAAAACTTCAGGTCCAGTCCAAGACCTGGGAATTAATAATAAAGAAATCCTTATAGGCTTTTACTAGGTCTAGAATGAATGACATGTTATATGCCATATATGGCACCCAGCTATTGAAAAAAGGAATGATAACTGCCCTGCAAGAACAGTTTTGTTCTAGTCACCTGATTTCCTGGAACTTCTCCACCAGTTCAGATCAAACAGCTTGCAAAAGATATGAGGCAAAAGCTTTCTTTGCATAGCTCTGACTGTCCTGTGCCCACAGACAAACCCTGCCAGAGCTCCCAGGCACACCACACACATTCCCAGTTCTGTCGGCTGTCTGACTGACACTGAATTTGTGTCTGCAGAGCTTTCTCAGAGCCTCTGTAGTCGAGAAAAATTATTTTGAATTGCTCAGTAGCTAAAATAAACATTTCCTCTCACCTCCCCAATATTCACTAAAATGGAAATTGGACCAAAGCCTGGTATTATCTATGATGTACAAAAGGGAAAGCAGACTTCTGAAATAATTACACATCCTCATTTTGAAGTGCTATGCCTTATTTCACACCACAATCAAAAGTATTCTGCTGCTTCAAATTTCAAGAGGAGGTTGAACAATTTAAATACACTTGCAGTCTGTATTAAGTAGGAGAAAAAAAAGGAGAGATTGTATACTTATTTGTTCTTTTGCTTTCAGCTTATTGCTGGCTGAGTGTGACTGACTTTAACATCTAACATATGATTTTATGCCCATAGGCCTGTTGTTTTTTTTCAGCTGCTCCATATTTGGGCTGAATTCATTATGTATTTGATGGAAAAAATATGTATGTACACGTGTGTTAACATTTTCATGCATACATGTTTGCATGCATCCTGTTCCCCACCTATTAGTCTTCTAAACCTATGGAGAGGAAGAACAAATGTTTGGATTTTTTGTGAGTCTACAGTAATGTCACGATTTAGCTCAGCCAGCAGCCAAGTCCCAGGCAGCAGCTTGCTCCCAGCCCCACCAGTTGGATCAGGGAGAATCAGAAGGGTAAAAGACAGAAGATTTGTGGGTTGAGATAAACACAGTTTAACAGGAAAAGCCACATGCACAAGTAAAAGAAAACAAGATTTTAATTCACTGTTTCCCATGGGCAAGCAGGTGTTCAGCCATCTCCAGGACAGCAGAGTCCCATCACGCTTAATGGTTACTTGGGAAGCCAAATGTCATCACTCCAAACATTCCCCCTTTTCTCCTTCTTCCCCCACTTTATATACTGAGCATGATGTCAGATGGTCTGGAATGTCCCTTTGGTCAGTTCAGGTCACCTGTTCTGGCTGTGTCTCCTCCCAATCTCCCATGTACCCCCAACTTCTGCTCCAGTGTGGCAGTAGGAAAGGCAGAAAAGGCCTTGGCTCTATGTAAACCCTGCTCAGCATTAACAAAAACATGTCCATATTATCAATTCTGTGTTCACCACAAATCCAGAACACAGCCCTATACCAGCCACTGTGAAGAAAATTAACTCTACCCCAGCTGAAACTAGCACAAGTAATTAGAGCTATTGCAATTACAAATAAAATAGAGGATGCAGTCCTTTCACACATCAGATATATTTCTGTGACTGTTGTATGAGCACAAAGTAGCAGCCACTGAAAAACAATCACATTTTCAGCTATGTACAAGGCTATTTTGCATCTGCCCAGGGCTCAGCACTCTCTGCACAACAGGCCACAGTTTCTTCTTCCTACAGGTTTGGTCATTGTCAGCACAAGCCTCCTGCAAGACTAGCACTGCTAGGGATATTTTTCAAGCATGGGAGGAGAGGTGCAATTGTGAAGTGGCTCATCCCTCTCTACTGCTCACTTCTATGCCTTGCCCACTTCCCTCATACCAGCCTGAACTTCTATGGGACCTGGTCAGCCCAAGATTTTGTCCCACACCCCAGTGGCTAATTAAAAAAAAAAAAAAGAGAGAGAAAAAAAAAGGCAAATTTGCAAAATGTAATGGATCTGCTACACTTTCTAGTACAACAAAGCAGACTGCTATCAGATACATCTGGTTTTGCAAGTAGGTTGTAAAAACCCACCTGTGGGAGCTGTGTGTGCAGCTGGGTTTGTAAGGGCAGGGAAGTCCCACAGGAGTGCTTGCCCAGCTCTCCTCACAGAGCTGCTGCAGGACTGCTATGCAGCACAGATGCTCCATGCTCCTGCTGGCAGACCAGAACCACCAGCAGGTCCCTGCAGTCCCACCCCACCTTGGCAGAAGAGCTAAAGGAAGCTAAGGGAGACAGGCTCACCACACACCTATGTCTGGTTGATAAGAAAGCAATCCAGTACCAGATTTGTTCAGGTAGCTCTTATTCCCCACTGGGAAGTGCAGGCAGACAGATGTGTACACAGCAGTGTGAAATATGCCTGGGAGAAAAGCTTTTGCACCTGCTCTCACTGCCTTGCATCAGCACGGATGTGTGAGCAGCACAGAGGTGACCATCAGAGGCATCATTCTCTCCGTGTCTGTGAGGATTTACCACACATATCAGCTCCAGTGTGCAGGGTTACACCTGTCCCAGGGGTGTAACTCTCCCAGGGGCTGATTCAGGTACGGTGGTTTGGTTTCTCCCTCTGAAAGCCCAGCTCTGGAAGTGTATGATGTAGATATTAATCTCTGGTTTCAGTGTTTTTAAAGTATAAACTCTTGTTTTGTTTGGAAGGCAGCTCTATCTGCAGAGAGAATGAGTGGGAGGGAAAAAGGCAGCCAGGTACAGTTAGTGTGGGATGCAATTGGGAACAGAATCACCCTGTTGTGTGGTCCTTCTGGAGAAGACTGATAACCAGTGTGCCCCCCCTTTCCCCCAGGCTGCTCCTTCACACTGTAAGTAAATCCAAGCTTTTTCAGGAACCAGCCTGAGGACTGGTTTTTTTTCCAGATTCTAGATCCCAGAAGGGGGACATCTATTCAGACCTAAGTGATAAACAGAGTAGATGTGTGGGTGATGTGGCTGAGAGAATCTGCCTGCAAATGAAAGACTGGGATGGCTTTTTTTGAGGAGGAAAAGGTCTAACAAAAAGGTGGGGCTGTGCTCCAGCTGGGGAAGCCATACCCACAGCCATCACAGCATCATGAAATTGCAGAGTTCTATATACACACACACACACACACACACGCACAGAGAGAAACCTACACGCTCTTCCACCCCTTTTTTGGGGGGAGAAACAAAAGCTAAGAAAGCTTATAGGCTTGGAATTACTGTAATAATAATCTGTAATAGAGAGTGCTGCTTTCCTCCAAATCTGTTTGTCTACCACTAACATTGAGTAAAGAGAAATTCTTTTAATATTTATAATATTTAAAAGGAACATCTGGTATTTGACTGTATTGGAGGACAAGTTCATTATGTCATTAACTGCTTATCTTAGTTAAGTGTTTTGAGGTAATACATGATGTGTGAGGCAATATGTGTGAATCCTTGGGAAATAGGCAAAGAGTAAGGACTTGTCAACTCTAAAAAACCTCCTCAGTTTTAGGTAACAAGCGTAGTGAAACAATTCAACAGAAGTTATGAAAATTAAATAGCAAAATTGAGCCTAATTTAGCTTAATTTGAATGTGGTTTTCCACCTTTTTTTAATCACAAATGTAGAGTGTCTGTCCCAGTTCAGTGCCTGGAATTTAAAAAGGCTGTTGGCAAATTGAAGAAGTTCCAGGGAAGATCTGCAAAAATTAATCCTGAAACTGTGCCAGACAGATTAAATTAAACTGGTCTATTTATTTTCTCAAAGGAAACCTTTGCGGATAGCTGATTTGAACAAGTGCAGACTTACAGGCAATGGGAGAGGACTAAGGAGGATGGAGCCCACTTTCCCAAGCCCTGACTGCTTCATGGGAGCCATGCGTGCCCAGAAGGGCTCTGAGCCATTCCACACACCCTGAACATGGACAGCTGCTTCCTGGCTCTGGGGACCAGGAGAAAAGCTGTTGGACAGAGGAGCAGCAGGGACTGTGGACCCAGGCTCCAGTGCAGCAAAAGCCAGCAGATAAAGTCTGAAGACAGAAAATGTCAGACCACAGATAATGTTTTCCAGCACAAGTGGCAACGTGCTACTGGGGCAGCATGCTTACAGTCATGCTGGATTTCCTATCCTCTAATAACCATAAATCAGGCTCGGGTTCCTTTCATTAAAGGCATAAGCACAGTCAGACCAAAAAGTGTTTAAATTAAAATCTTTGGTCTCTGTCATGCAGAAAGTCAGCACAGAGGGTTGTTCTGATCTGCACAGCCTGAGAGTCTAAAGCATTCCTTCATAACAGCAGAGGCGGGCGCAGCCAGGACAACACACAGCATATGACCAGAGAGAAATAATTTATTCTCTGTGATACAGGATGAATAGATTTTCACACCATTCAGATCCATTTTTTTTTTAACCATCCACCATATGCCGGGAACTGGAGAGCAGTGTGCAGAGCGAGCCTGCATCTGCTTCCTCCTTCACGCTGTGCATGCTTTTCATAAAGGTCCTTCCCTCGAAAGCAGCAGAAGGCATCGCCAGCAGCACTTCCCAGGGTCTGGGTGAGCACTCTGCAGGGGATGTACAGTGGTGGGAGCCAATGTAAACATGCAAGAAAAAGCTGCAAGACCATGGCACAGGTGATGATGCCTAACTGCCTTCCAGCACAGCCATGACAGGAAAAGTTGACAAAGATGAACATCTTTAAAAGTGAGAACAAAATGCTCATCTTGATAATTCTCCTGTGTGGGAACAATTAAGTGTGAGTCTTCACTGTGAGTTGGTTCTGTGTCCAACAGACCTTTCTCTCACTGCTTGCAAGTATGTGTTAAGAAGAGGAGACACTGCAAGTTGTTCAAAGGTCAGCTTTTATTACAGCACTATTTACTGTGCAAACTACATTAAATTGTAGTCTCATAAACAACACTTACAGCTATCACCTTTTTCTTGGCTGGAGTATTCATCCAGCTTTATCCAGGTCTCTGCTCAGGGTCAACTGGAAGTCATTAGACCATCAGACTGCTCTATTTATTCAGCTTTTAAATTTCTTTAGCTTTTATCTCATGTCATTGGGCCTTACGTCCAACAGTTTTCACAGGGTGCATGCAGTCCAAGTTGACACACTTGTACATGTCATAGTTGTTTTGAATAATTATGGCATAATACTGTGCTTATAAACATTATCTTGCTTTAAAAGTACTTCAAATTTTACCGAGAAATACCGAGAAACTGCTATCTCACTAGCTTTTTTATTTTTTATAAAGCAATGATTGTATTACCACAGCATCAGCAAATGGAGTGGCATATCATTCATTGCATTCACACTTAGTTCAGGTGACTAATTCTAAACTATAAATACTTCAAGATCAATTTGTCACAGACTTACAAGCACCTTGTCTCTGATGCTACAGCCTATTTCCCCTGGCACTTCCACAACAACAGTGAATGGGAAACTCATCACCCAATAAACTCTGTAATTATTCTTCTGCTTACTACTTAAGTGCATTAGTGTTGCCACACAATAGATAGGATTAGGTCATCAAGTTTGCTTTCTGTGTCTGGCATTGCATGTATGACAGGGTTTCTTTTCTAAACAAAAGGCTGTTTGTCAGTGTTACTTTTGCTCTAACGCATGTAAAGCCAACTGTATAAACAGAGCAGTATTTCTGTAACCACCTCGCTGCTCTATGGGGCTCTGAAGCTCAGAGGAGATGGTCCTCTCTCAGCTCCTAGGCTGCATCTAGTGAGACAGCAATTCAAGCTGGAAAGCACTGCCTGGCTTGTCACTTTTCATCCAGAAAGTATTTGAAGAGAGCATATAGTATTATTGTGTCATAATTTGTTCTAAACTAAGTTTCTGGGCACCAAGACAGCCAGATGGTTAATTCCACCACTTTTTTTTTTATATGAGGAGAAGAGAGGAGGGAAGTCCCCTGGCACCAGGTTCTGGCACAGCAGGCTGAGCCCCAGCGCAGCAGTTGGGATTGTTGACCCATTGAATGTGCCCAAAGATCCTTTTCAGCCACACAAAACCGTTCAGTTTTTTCATTAGCATATCAGAGGTGGAGCGGTGGTGGGAAATGGCACAGGCAACAAAGCTGGGAGCTCGGAGTCTTTGTCTGGCTGCAGCTTAGGGAGGCAGGAAAAAAAATTATAATTGGCCATTGGCCGTGCAGTGACAGACAGATGTTGACATTTTTCTCCCTTGACTGATCAAACCCCACCCTCATCCCAAGGTTTGGAGGAATGCTGCCAGCTGCCCCATTCAGACAGGCAGCTTTCTACCCACTCTCCAGAGTGACTGGGCCAGCATTAGTGTGGTATAACCTGCATAGAGAAAATTGAGAGGGTGAGAGAGATTGCCTCTGATTTGTTTTTTTCTTCATTTTTGTCACACTCTAAATCAGATCTGAAATAAGGTTTTAATTCCAATTTGAAAGGGCAGGCAATGTACATCAGGTAAATGATCCCAGCTCACCTTTGAACCCCATGCAATATCTATGGGAAGAGGCCAACCTGCTTTAGACAGCCTTCCTTTTCTTCCTTGCCAGGAAGAGATGTTTGGGGACCCCAAAAACTGCCCAGAGAATTCCCACTCCCATATACTGTAAAAATCCCAGACCACGAGGTTCATTCAGCTGCACTCCTCCTCCCTCCTCCTGGCAGCAGCCATGAGAGGAGCACCGGTTCTGCTTCCTCCTGACCTGACCACCCAAACTCCTGGGATAGGAAGAAGGCGGGATTTGAAAGAGGTGACATTTTTCTTGACACAGCAATAAAGTCAGCCTGCATGCTCAAAGGACAACTCTGCATCTTTTCCACTTGTTGCCCAGATCACAGACCGATCCCTGGAGGTAGAGCATCTGCCAGTTCATTGCACATCAGACTTGCCCTAGAGCCAAGCAATATTTTTCTATTTTTCTGACATCGAGCTTAGTTGCATTGAATATCTCATCTATCACTTCTTGAATATCTTGTCTATCACTTTTCTGTATGAAGAAAGTCTGCCCAGCTCCATGGCTGTTATTCTGAAAACTTTTGTCTATGCAATGGCCCTTGCTTCTGCAGCAGCACTGGGGCAACACGTGAGGACAGCCTGTGGTCATGAACGCTGCCTAGCAAACCTCTGTGAATGCCTGGCAGTGCTGCAGAGACAAGCCCAGCTGGCCAGAGGTAAGACCAATCCTTGCCCAGCTCCAAATTACTCACAATGGCCCCAGCAGGGAGGAGTGCAGTGCAGATGCCAGTGTCCATGGCAAAGGGTGGCCAAGCTGTGTGTGCTGCTGAAATTGAGCAATTTCCCATGCAGTCATCACCCTTCTACTCTGCTTCATCAAACAAACTTCCCACAAGCTAAGCTTTTGCCCAGCTTTTGGCTTTTTCCAGTGACAAATGATGATTTCATAAGGTTTTGTTTCTGTTTTGAAAGGCCATCATGAAGGCTGTACTTAAAGCATCTGTTTAGAAAATGCTGATGAGGGCAATGAGCCTATTAAATGGTGTCTGGTGCAGACTGGAGCAGAGACTGTGAAGTCTGCATTTCAAATCAAGAGCTGAGCACGGATTTAGAGTTTAATGCTGTCATATTCAGCTTCTTATAAGATCAAGGACCCTGTCTGTCCTCAGCCAGTCGATGAGGAGGATGCTCATGCTGGGCATGTTTCCTTATGAGTGGAAAAACCTGGGCTCGAAGAAAGGGCCCTTCACACCATTCTGTACTTCAAAGGCAATTGACTCACCCAGCCTGGACAAAGCAACCACAGAGAACTAAAGCTTTGCTAACTCTTCCCTCAGGCCAGGCTGAGCTGCTTCAGAGGCGAGAAGGCTTAAGTGGTCCCAAACACCCAGGGGTAGGGAGATCAGACCTGTCAGCACACACTTCAGCTCCTAGCTCAGCAGCTACTGGTCTCTTGGGAGGGTCTTAAGATTCAGGGTTGGGGTCCAAACATACATATAGCTTCAAAGATATGTGCACAGTTGTTAAGTCCTTTGTTTGTTTACAGATAAAATGTACTAAGTGAATATAAAACTAGATTTCAATATGTTGTATAAATTATTTATTGCAGATCCATTGTAAACTCATGTAGCTCCTAGTAATTAGCCTAACCAAAGTGCAGTGGATATGAAGACTCATCCTTCTTCTGCCTTGTCCCAAAGGAAACACACAACCATAGAGCATAGATTTTAAATACACAGCATTTCTTTACATGTACATCTACAGTCACAGCTTGGAAATGAGTTTTTACCTTCTTCAGATGCACAAGGCTCACAGAGCAGATTATTCTGCTTTATGCTTGGTTCTTGCCCTTCTTGTTAGGGCTTTGCAATGTGAACATTTTTCCATGGAGGCTTTACTGTCTGGTAATTTTTCAGCTCTTTTCTACATCAGAATGCACGCTTTGTGGTCAAAAGGGCCCCTTTCAGTCCATCCAAACCCTGGGCTGGATCAGACTTAAAGCTTCTTATCTCATATTAATAGCTAAAATCTGTCTTGCTCTATTCTATAGCCATGAGGGTTATTAGATCCTCAGCCAGAGTGACTCATTACAAGAGGTTCATAGCAGTTACATGGGTGCAAATTTGGCCTTGCATAATTCTGACTGTGGAAAAAAGGGGTGGGAAGGAAAAAGCAGTTTGACTCAAACACCACAGAGTAATATGTAGACTCAGAAAGGAGTGGGAAGCTTGAAAGTTAATCTTATTTTCAATGATTATTATATCTAAATCAGAACTATTTTTCAGCTGTGATGGAGCCTATTTTAATGAGGAAAACACAATCCTCTTCACCTCTGCCAACCCAATAAGGGTATTTGAAGAGAACACTTGTATTTTCCATTTAAACTCATAGAGTTCAGCCCAGGTTGTGTTCTGAACTGGGATGGGAATATTTGTATTTACACAGTTTACTGATCTGGTCTTAAGTTATTGCACTTAGAAAGGTAATGTAAACAAGCTATAAAAATTTCATCTAATAACCTTCAGGATCCAGCAATTTTAAAGTAAATCATACAATTCAAATTAGCAATTATGGTGGTCTAACACCTAAATGTAAGTTTTGCTAGAGATTTACAGCTACCTTCTGTTCACACTACTAAGCTAAATTTACAGTCAAGCAATCCAAACTCCTCTATGTAGGCTCAGACGCTGCAGCATCTACTTGTTTTTTTTCTGAAAATAGGTCTAAAAAAGTCTGAGAATCTGGAAAAAAGGTGGCAAGAAAAACTTTTAAAAAGATCTTGTAACTGCTGAAATTAGCACACCTTCATTTTACAGCTGTAGCCATGCAGGGAAAGAAACCCTTGCCAACAAAAAATGCTATGCTCTTCACATTTTGGTGTCAAGGTTGTGTTATGACCCTATATTCTTTGTATAGGTCACCTTGCTGCAAAAGAATTAAAAATAATACTTTCTTATGAGGTAAGAGAAACATTAATAGCTAGCTTGATTTGAATTCAGATTAAGGAGCGACATGGCTGATTTTTAAATAAGCAGCTGCTAAAGAAATCCCCAGATCACATCCTGTGCTTGTAGGAAATCTCTTAATACTTGCTAAGAGGGAGCCTGGGAAGATGATTTGAAATGTGGCTGCTTTTCCAGGATTCTCTCTGTGGAACTTTTTATAGGACTGGTCTTGGTAACTCCTCCAGCAACTGCTCGATTTTGTCAGGGAGATGGCTTGACTGTCCATCCATCCATCCATCATCTCCCTCCCTGTCCCCCTGGCATATAATTTAGCATTTCAAGCACAGCCATCAGTAACCAGGATGAAAAATGTGCAGAGGTGTTCCTTTTTAAGATGACCACCTCAATATGCATCTTTCCAGCACAGAAGTTTACTTTTAGTACAGGATGTGATCTATTGCTTAAAAAGTCATGCCTGGTCAACTCCCCTCATTTTCCTTGTTCATGGACATGCAGCATGGGAAATTGAAATACCTTAACAAGCTCAGCACTGGAGGGTAGAAAGGCAGTGAGAATATTAGCATGGGAGAGAACACTTGCTATGCTTGATAATCAATGCCCAAAGGCTGGGGGAAGACAGCTAAATTATCACACATGTAATTCCCATCTCCCTGGAGATGAGTTTTTCTGCTGAGGAGGTAGGAATGGAGCAGTCACACTTTGAAGCACTTCTGATACACACATGGATAACACCCAAATCTGCACAGGGAGGACTCCTGCAGCAGAAGGATGAGGTATTTACAGAATTCTCTGAGTTGGAAGAAACCCATAAGGATCATCAAGTCCAGCTCTTAAGTGAGAGGCCCATGTGGGGATCAAACCCACAACCTTGGCATTATTAGCACTGTTCTATAACCAACTGAGCTAAGTATTTCCACTGGCAGATAAGAGAAAGATACAATAGCTTAAGAGGAGGGACCCAGACAGCCCTTCTCAGCCCCATGCTCCTATGACCTTCAGCAGAAAGGTCTCCAGAGCTGAGCTGCTGAAATGGTGTGGTGGTGAGAGGACAGAGGTCTTGGTTTGCATCCAATCCACTGGTCAGCCTTTCCCTTGGAGGTTCCTGCTTTACAGATATCAGCCCTGATCTGAACCACAGTGGTGACCAGTGATGGTGACCAATTTTCTTATCATGTCTGAGCAGCATTTTTCCCTTCCCATTTTGCAGCATATTTACATACATCTGTGATAGAGATTTTAAAGACCATAAAGTTGAACTGTGAAAACCACAGTCTGCTGGAAAAATAAATCCCTGCCAGCATAACTGTATTATTCCCCTTTTGGCCAAACGGTTGAGGAAGTGAGATCTGCTCTCATTTTGAAGGCAGACATTCTGCAGATGCCTTGATGAGGACAGGATGACACATAAACCCTGCTCTAGCTCCATTCTGAGATCCCAGGCAAGAAGAAAGCTGCTTCATACAACTGGTAAAGCAAAGAGCACATCCAGATTCACTTGTCTTCATGGCAGTATCTGCTAGAAAATAGATACAGAGCTAAACATCAGACATGAAAAAATATTTTTGAAAGTTTGTGGACAAATGCCATACGTTCCTTAATGGCATTTGTCTGTTAGTAACTCCTGGAATAAGAAATGTTTTCATTCTCGGTTTCTGCATTTGCTTCCTCCCTTTTGAGTCAACAGGAACTGAACCTATAAGTCAAAATAGCTTTCTGTCTCCAAACAGACTGAGTCAGTATCATGGTTTAAAGAGATAGGGGAATGCTATGGACAGTTATGAAGCAAGAGATAGAATTTCTGACAAAAATGGGTTGAAAAGCCACAAAACATATTACAGCTTCAAAGCTCATCTCCTCATAAAGAAAATGTTACTACTGTTTGAACCAACCGGGCTGCTTCCCCAGCCAGCACTGCTGTGACAGTCTTTGCCTTTTAAGATGTAAAATGCTTTATCACTTCACAAGCTCCTGCACACCACTATTGCAGCAGCAAAAGTAATGCATAATGTTCTGCCTTGGTGGTTTGTACTGTTAGCTCCCCCCTTCATTAAAAGATAGCTGTTTTCAAACAAACCTTGCCTCTTGCCATGTGTGTATCTACATTTGAATCTGCTGTGGATATGGGAAATGCATTTGCACACATGCATTGCAGCGTCATCTGCATCTGTGCATAGCAGTGCTTGTGACATGTGGAACAGAAGGGACATTGCCAACACCCAAAGCACAGCTGCTCACGGCTCTACACAGAGGCAGAGGTTAATTTTGACATGGATCCAGCAGACTGTGGAGTCAGTCAGTGTCTTGCTCGTTCCACTGTGTAAAATGGCCCAGAGGAGGTGTGCCAGAGGCAGCAGCCCATGCTGGGACAATGCTTGTGGGACTGGTGTCAGAAGCTCTTGGCAGGCAGCACAGCCCTGCCTGGGGCTGGCCTCACAGAAGGGACATTTCCATGGCCTCAGCTCACTGCAGAAAGCAGGCTAGTTAGGTCAGCCTTAAAAATGAGGTGTAACTAAGCAGTGAAAGCAGTATTTCTTGCACAATAAGAATATTCAAGGAAGCAGTTTGGATTTTGGGGTAAAATGATTTATTTTTCACCACTTTATGTATTTTCTTTTATTTACGTCCTGACATCTATAAAGACAAACTGCTCTGGAATGCCTGTCATCCCTGAAAATAAGTAAATCATAAAAAAACATGAGAGATCAGGTCCATTTGGGGTCAGAAGAAATGAGGGCAACAAACTCTACATTGAGTAAACTTGGGGCAGTCAGTGCCAGCTAGGATTACCTTGACACTGGCTCCTTGTGCCTTGGTCTGCTCACTGAGCAGACCAGAAAAGCAGCATCAGTCCACCCAAAACACCCCAGCTGATCTCAGAAACTGAGAGAGGAAAACCAACCAGGAGACTGAGCCCTCTGACCTGTACCTGGATGGGGGGCCATGTGGCAGCCAGGTTGGCCAGGTGGGAAAGATTCTGGAAGAGCTCCCTGTTGCCTTCCTGTCCATGACCACACTCCAAAACTGTCTTTTCCTTTCCCCAGGAGCACAGCTCTGTTCTAATCAATCTAATTTTATCAGTACTGAAAGAAATCACAGCTGGTTTAGATCTAAGGACCTCACGATGTGTTTGGAAGTCAGACAAGATACTCAGCAAAAAAAACCAAAACAAAAATCAGTGGAGAGAAGAGGTATCCAGAAGCAGCAGAAATGTTTAAGATGCCTTTTTGATGAACAGACTGCAGCCTGGCAAAGCTTCAAAGAACTGCCCAAGGGCTATGGTAGTCCCTCTGTCTGCATAAATAATGTCACTTTACACTGTGAAAAGAAACCTCAACCATTTTGATATTATTAAAAAAAAAAGTCTAGATACCACTTTAAAGAGAAACTTCCAGGATGGAAACATTTTAGGTGCTCCATGTTGGTTACCAAACTGCACTTTGGGTGATCAAATATACTAGAAATTTAAAATTTGACATTTTTACAATATTTATTGTATCTGCTTTTCTTTGCTGCCATGTGGTTAGGCAATTAGACTAAATAGTTTATCATGGGATTTCAATCAGCCTTTCTCTCAGGTTCTCATGCATTATTTTAAAGTGCTTAGCTTGTAAACACTGCAGGGTAATATTTATTTGTTTAAAAGTGCTTTCATAAAACCCTGGAATGCTTTGTTAACCCTAGATCACTTACGAACAAACAACCATCCTCAGACTATGTTGTCTTCCATATATATTGTGGTTTAATCCTGTACTTAAAAGTGATTTTATATAAAGTCATATGATCCTTCAAATGCTTCCACTTTTTTTTCTCACTAACTGACACAGAGAGGTCACTTCTCTTCCTCTGCAGTCACTTTTTCATAGAATACACTTCCCTCTTCCCATTTATTTTTAATACCAGTGGTTTCATCCACAGGAATATATTTGTTATAGAAATAAACCCCTACACTGTTGGTAACCAGAAATGGCTCTGAAAGGCAGTTGTGGCGGAAGAGTTTCCTGTCAGAAAATAGGTACAGCTTTACCAGCAACCACTACTGCACACTGGCTTTGATGTATTTCAGATTTGTTTGCTTATTTTATCTTTTCTTCATCTTTATTTATTCCATCATAGTGCTCAGCTGTCTAAGAGAGCAGCAGGGTTATGTCCATGAGGGCTGCCACCATGGCTGGGCTTTTATCCATGAGTGCTTTGATCTTGCTCTATGGTCAATCCTTCATGAATTTGTCAGCTTGTAGGTAGATAGATATCTTCTGGGCAGCTCCTTTGCATCCTGCCGTATCCTTGTCCACTGCTGTTGACTTCTCCTAATGCCAGGAAGTTTTGGGAGCAACATCATCAAGAGATTTGGCAGGTAAAGAGGCTCCAGTGAACACACTGCTGCTGCTGGGCAAGGACGAGGGCCAAAGGCTGTGGCAGTGTCAGCGCGTGGGTGTTTGGGTGTTGCCACTGATGCTTCAGCAAAGCAGACACATGCTCCCTGCCTTTTGGCTTTCTATTGGAAAGATGATTGATTTCCTCCTGAAACTGCTCTAATGCAAAGTGGTGGTTTCCTGAGAAAGCCTCATTTATAAACTGTGGGTGGGTAACGAAGGATGGGAGTAAGACCTGTTTTTCGCCCCGTAGAGAGAAGGCTCTTACAGTTTGGCTTTGTTCTGGACTGAACAAGAGGAGCAGAGCACATGTGGTCTTCATTAGTGGCGCTGCTTTGAAATGCCTCCAAGTGCTTGGGTTGTAACTTTAGCCCACAAAGGGGTGGGGGAGTGAGGAAGGGAGAAGGGAAGGAGGGAAGAATGAGGCTGCTGGAGTTATCCCTCTGAAATCCATACTTGGACACACTTTCTGTTTTTTCCTTCCCCCCTCCTTTCTTTCTTTTTCTTTGCTTTTTCCCCCTCCACAGGCACAAGATTGTTCTTAACCTTCTGAACTGGGAAAATATATTAAATTTTTTTTTAAATTCCACTGCTTTTCTGTCAAAGCAAAACCAAGATGAGTAATCTCTTCTATGTTGTAAAGACTAAATGACTGAGTAGAACAGTTATCACTGCATTGCTCTTTATGCATATGTGCCTGTGTATATGCTTTTGTGGTCACATGAAGCCTGTGAGTCTCCAGCAGGCTGGAGTTTAAAAAATGCTTTTGAAGGAGTGGTTAGAGAGCATGCAGGAGACTGGGGACTGATCTGGGAAGATGAAGTAATGGGTGTTGATCTCTGCTCATTAGGAACTATGTCACAGAACTGCAGCCTAATCAACATGCCTGGCCTCCCACTGCATGGTGCTTCCTCATGCTTTAACACTGTACATCTCTGCTCCTTCCCAGGAGCTAATGAAGAAGGAATTCGTTTGGAAAAAGCCATACTAACTCTGCATATATTAATTTTCCAAGACTGTGCCCAGCTATTAATTATATTTGGATTTCAGCCCTCTTAAATTCACAGCTACATATATATGGCTTTCCATATCATAAATCAGTTGGAAACTGAAGAAAACTAAAGAATATTAGCATAAAAATAACAAACAGCAAATACAAAGTGTCTCTCTTAAACCCAGGGGCAAATGGGATTCCACCCTGCAACCAACAGGAAATGGGGATATTTCACAGCACTGAGAAAATTACATCCACGTTTCAGGCTGCTGAAGTATCCCTTTAACTCCTGAATGAGTTTGGGAACAGCATTGTCTTCAGCTGGCCAGATGTATAGCATGAAACTCTTTCACACACCCAACCACCCACTTTTCCATTTGTGCTCCCTCCCCAGGGAGTCTGAGTTTCCCAGGTTATGGACATTCACGTGAGAAGTACAACAGTTCTATCAAACAGGCTGAAATAAAAAGGTGCTGACATGGGAAAGGCTCAATTGCTTGAGTGCAGAAAGGCAGCAGCCCAGACCTGCATCAGAAACAGCTGCACCTCCATGGCAGGGCCAGAGGAGACCATCAGATCAGTCTATAGAAAAGCTTCTCTCTGTGAGGTTTCAACCATAACTGCCGAAACAAATATCTCTGCCCGACTGCAAACCATGGCTGATGCTCACAGGACAGTGTGCTCAGAGCTGTGGGTAGAGGTTGTAAGCAGAGGGCTTGGTGCCTGGTCTTCTTCACATTCACTCAGGCCCAGAAGGTATTTTGCCTCTGTATTCCCTTTGGTCTTTTTCCTTCCCACTGATGCTACAACACCCAGTGATATACCAAGGGTGCTGTAATAGCTCTGTTACCAAAAGCACAGTCCAAACACTGTTTAACAAACGAGGCTTGTACAACAGAATGAGTGCTATACATAGCTATGAGCAACTATACTTAACTGGAAAATACTTCTCGCCTTGCCTACATAAGGATTTGCCATTCAGCATCCATATGAGGCTGCATCATTCAAGAACATCATCCAGCTTAGCATATAAAAATGTTGGGGTCTTGGGCTAAATTGTTTGGTGTCAGAGGGGATTGTTGGCAAATGCTGCTTTGGTCCAGCTGTGTTTGCCCAGCATTGTGTACAGACCTGGCCTGTGTTCTGCTCTTTCTTGGGAACAGGGCAGAGGGGCTCCAGCATTAGGGCAGAACTGAGCAAGTTCTCCATCATCCTCCACAGGGCTTCTTGCTGACTATGGAACAATCTTGGGAAATGTCAGAAAGTGCCAAGGGGGTGCAGGAGTGAATGGTACAGGCTATTTCATGCTCACAATGTATTAATCCAGAAAAAGAACACTTTGCCTTCATAAAGCATAAGCACTCATAGGCTAGGCATTAGGATGTGGGAGTTGCCTCCTCTTATTCCTCTTTCTGTATATAGTAATAAAATGCAGGGAGGTATTATCATCCCTGTGAACCACAAACTGTTTTGTATAGACTGAAATACTAAAAACCCCCTAACATTCAGGTGGGCAGATAAGTTGCAAAGAAAGAAAAAGCTTAGAAGAACGGGTGTGGTGTTTTGAAGCATGATTATGACTAATTACATATTTTAGGAAACCAGTGCACAAACAGCCTCACTCTAATCTGCCAGCAAGTTCACAGCCAGGCAGCTCTCTCAGTTCATAACCAGGGAGACCAGAATCAAGCTCAACACAGTAATTTTTATACCATTTGGCATTCTAGTAATGACTACAAAAAGGGAGCATAACCCTTTTGTCTCTGTACTTCTACAGACATATTTGCTGTGTAACTATTGCACTCCATTCATAGCTCTTTCTAAAAGCTTGGGCTCACTCCTACTTCTGTAGCTCTTCAAATACTCATTTGTGTCAGAAAACCAGCTCTGAACAACACAGGGCTCTACAGCTTGCTTCTTATCTCACCTTCCCCAGTCTAATCCTCTTATAATGCTATTGGCTTCAATATTCACAGCGCTGATTAATGCCACTGTAAATAAGATAAAATCAGATTATAGCCTATGTTGTTCTATGAAGAAATAGAAAATCGTTGAGGATAGCCATTTAAAATCTTTTGTTTAAGAACAGAACTAGATTTTTTTTATTCTAAGTACTCAAAAAGGTTGTCTTAGGTAAATGCCAATTGCCAAATGGATAAAATGGATTAGTATCAATACACACCCAAAAGTCAGCAAACAGATTCATACAAGCTCAACATGTATGATGCTAATTCATTTCTGACCAGGTCACTAATGGCCACAGATACAATTCCATGTTCATTTTGGAATTGTCTTCACAGACCATACAGGCGTTCCTTACTCCTCCTTAGTGCCAGGTAAAATGTGCCATATAAAACAGTGCTGCACTCCCACTGCGTGGTTAGAGCTCCTGCTGTCCAAGTGACCCACTTCCCAATGCACACATGCTCCTACAAAAACCCTGTGTGTTTTCCAAGAGCCTCCTGATGCAAAGGCAATCAGCTTTGGTGAGCAAGGGCTTAAAAAGTTTAAAATTCAGAAGTAATAAAGTAGTTCAGAATTTCAGTCTCTCCTTGAGAGTAAAGCTGCAAACCATTCTTTTGATTCCTTTCCTCTTGTATGTAAAATAAACCAATCAAAACCAAAATTGTGTATTATAAAAGTCTCTAATAGCAAGACCTTAAAAGCTAAATCATATGTGTATAGTACAAAGGTTCACAAAGTAAATCTGCCAGTGTTGTTGCAAACTGTGCTGATTACCAGACAGCTTTTTTTCCCCTTCTACTTTGGATTATGTGTGTAGTGTGCAGAGGTACACTTTAGATTAGCATGGACTGAGTGATGAATCACATTATAATTCAGAAGAGCATGTATTTTTTCAGATATGTGCGTGTTCTGTTTGTATCAGAATATCAATGATGTATTTTCTTCCCTGTGTTATTTTGAATATTTCTCTTGTGTAGAGAGAATAGAAATTGCAGATGCAGGGAGAGATTTTCTTTTCCTGAGGTAAATAAACATTTTCCATCAGTTCAACATTTGGTTTCAGGTTTCAAGTTCAAATTTGCTCTCATGTTATCCATATCCTTGCCCACTCTTCACAATAGAGACTTTCTATAAACAATATAAGTTTCTTTCATAAAATGCTCTGATCTAAATTTTTGTAATGTGACCCCTGTTTTCCCATGTCAAATGTAAGGTACATTATTTTCAGAAAGTAAAGGCTTAGCATGTTCTAAAACTTCAGCAATTAATCATTGTCTCAAGTGGGAAATCTGAATATTAAGTGCTTTCCAAAAATTTCTTCTTCTCTCTATAATGGGGCTGTTTGTAGTTGACACAAAAAATTATTACTTTCTTTAGGCATTTTTGAGTCACTTATTTTTACTACATGGTTCCCAATATGCCTAACATATATCTAGTGTTTATTAACCTGAAAAGAAATACATTCTTTATTAAGCATTTTGAGACCCACTTACAGAAAAACTGCTACAAAAGAGCCTGGAATTAATAACAATAAGCCACAAGTACCAAATAATCATTCAGATCTTACCATCCTCCACAAGTACCAAATAATGATTCTGATCTTGCCATCCTAGCCATGAAAATAGGAATAACATATCTAATTCATTCATTGCTTTTTATACTTCCATTGTATTACCCATGCTGACTTTTTCTCTGTGATAAAACAACCTCAATCTTTCTAGTGTCTCTTCATTTGGATTTTAAATGCATGACAAACTGGAGGGAGCCTCTAGAAGAGGAAATGTCAATGCACAAAGATGTGACTGAAGATGTGGAAAGGCTGGGCACAAGAAGACACCTCTCCTCCTCTCTGCGCCTCTGAGGGAGATGCCAGATGAACTCACATACAGCAGAGCCCTTACACACATATAGCTGCTCCCATAGCTGCTTCCCAGGAAAACACACCAAATGTATGGAATTATAGATTGGGGAAGCTGATGCTGAAGGTGAGGAAAGAAGGTCTTGGGCTATGGTCTTGGGCTTGGTTCTCACTCACACTGAAAGGGACTTTTCATATCCCAAGTCTGGCTTTGGAGAGGGTCAGCAGAATGTAGAATTTTTGCATGCATGGCAGAGCTGAAAGGGGATACAGATATTGGGAGAAGGAACAAACATGAACATGATGAGGTACTGTACTGTTTGCCTTTACAACAGACTGTCAATGTTGACTGTTCATATACAGACACCAACACACTATTTTCTAATACTACTCAGAAATCAACCTTCAATTTTCCTGGTTTAAATTTTCTTTAAACGTGGGAAAGAATAGCTGTCTCTTGGCTGTAAGTTTGTTAACCCAGACAGTAATGACATTGCTAACCTCCAGGTCTCCAAGGGCAGTTAAAAGTATGAGCCCTGCAGGATTGGCTGGGTCGTGAGAATTTAAGGATCCCATATCTGTGATAAAAATCTACTTCTTTACAAGATGCTTATAGTGCTTGATTTTCTTGAGGACAGCAGGAGTCAAAGAGCATGAAACCTTCTCTTTCCTTGCTGTGCCAAGGCTCTTTCACAGTCAGTGCTTTGTCCAAAAGCTCTCTGTGTCTTCCTCTAGGTGACAGTCCCAGGCCACGTTTTCTATGCTCAGTGGCGCTGCCTTCTCTTTCTAGCATGTCTGCTGCTTCACCTTCCTTCATTCCTTTTCATTTACTCATGAATCACCATTAAACAACACCATATGCTATAGAGGTGTCATTGCTTTGGACTATGTGTTCTTGTGTTGTGGTGGAGAGCATACTGTTTTCTTCTGGCTTGCTCCACAATGATTTTCTGAGCTGCTCCTTTGCACCATTTAAAGAACACGGGCTGCACCTGTCCAATTGAGTTTTTCTCTGAGGTTCACTGAAAACAAGCAAACAGAATCTTGAGACACCCTCCTGAGTTTCGGCATCCCTGGGTAAGCAAACGGAATGTCAGCCTTCTTTCCTACGCTACCTGTACTGCAAAGAGTGTTTATTCTGACAACAATCTGCAAAGTACAAGACTGTGTTGTCATAATTGGAAGGTCAAAAAGTAGAGGAACTCTGGCATTTTGGCCTTCTCAAGATGCTGCTTACACCAGTAGGCTGGTTGTATTGGACTACTTTTTGCCTCTCTTCTAATTACTGTTCTGTTTGTTGCAAAGCAATGAGACATTGCGCTCTTGCTGATCCCACATTACTTGACTGGTTATTGCCATTTGGCATCATAAAAAACAAATATGACAAACCTAGAAACTACATTGGATATGTTCGTTATGTTTAATGAAAAATTTTGCTTTGGATGATCTAGAAACTCCAGCTTTGTGACAGCAGCTGCACATAAAGATTCTTCCCCTATGTAGGCAATAGTAATTTTTATTTACAGGATGTACCTTTGAGGAAAAAAATTCCTTCTTTTCCATTTCTCTCTCTCTTTCAGTAAAGACCACCGAAAACAAAAAGGTTGAAATGTTTGAAAGGGACCTATGTCAGTCTCCTTTTAATGAACCATGCAGGCTCCTCTGGGGTAAGACAATTTCAATTGCACAGAAGTGAAGCTTCAGTAAATTCTCAGTTCTTCTAAGTGAGGTGCGACTTTTCAGGCAGTGATTTTCTGATCCCTGAGAATTGTGGTTGGATAAATAACTCAAAATAAAAGCTCTCACAAGGGTTGATGGCTGGTTCTGCAGCAGTATGTTCAGAACCCATATATATTCCTTTCCCTGAAAATCTAGTAATGGCAGGGCAGAAATATTTATCTGAGTACCAAACTGCAAGCAAATGCAGCTTAATATTTGCAGAACACAGATTTTACATTTGGAATTGATAGCATGCACACAACAATCATGATTCCATATGTTATGCCTATGCAGTGAGAGCAAGGGAAGTGGAACATGAGCCTCCACATCCAGTCAAATCAGCTCTGGACTGGACTGCATGGTTTGACAGAGTACTTACAAACAAGGATTCTTTTTGGTAGATTGAAATACAGGTTTTGGACCAAAAAAGATGAAATTGCAGGGGAAGAAAAGGAAAAAATCTGCAATAAGGAATAAAGATATTTAATATAAATAAAGATTAATTTGGTGATGTGAAGTTTTTAGGATCAGTTGAATAAAAAAATTATAAAATTCTAAAATTATTCTAAATTCTGATTCTAAAATGCTCTTCTTCACATTGTAATTAGATAAGGTTTAACACCAGACAGAAATCTAAGACAGTGATTCATTATAGCTTACAGAGAAGTAATGTAAACTATGTTCAGATTTAGTCCAAAATAAAGAGTGTGTATCTTGTCAAAGCTCAGTGTTTGGGCTAAGTATGCTTCAGAGCAAGAGGCACAGCTCAAACATAGAAGTGCTGAAAATTTCCAAGCATTTTCAGTGTGATTCTGAGCCCTGGCAGCCCAAGTCTGTGATGATTAGCAGCTGTGGCTATTTTCTGAGTGCTTTTATGACAACACATTGCCATTCATATGAGAACTGAGATTGAAATTTCTGTCTTAAAGGCCTTTTCAACCTGAGTGATAAAATACCAGAAGAAAACAAGCTGATACAGAAAATCTGAGTTCTTGAGACTTGTAAGATGTTGTTTCAGGATTGTGGGATGTTTTCACAATTCAGTTGCCCTGATGCAATGCCATGATGCAATGCACAGAAGATAGAAAGTAGCCAAGACTGCAGTAGCCAAGAAATTCCCAACACAAAAACATGCCTCGAGCTATATTGCATCCTTTCTTTTGCCCAACAGTTAGAGGCAACAGTGATTCTGCACACAGAACAGCCAAAAATTGGCAGCAAGAGCTGGAACATGTAACAGGAGTGGCTGCCAGAGTCATCCATGGTGCCAGCAACCTCACAGAAATGTGCCTGTGTCAGAGGATCCTGCTGGGCTACACCTGTTGCACCAGGACAAGAAGACTCTGTTCCCAGAGGTGCCAGAGCCCACTCACTTGTGCCCAGTGAATGGAAGAAGACAAAGCAAATTGTAGATAAACCAAAAGAAGTGGGAAAGAGCTGAAATGTGTTTTGTGAGCCATCATAACCAATAACCAATGGACAGCACAGACTTCATGTCTATAAGAGATACAAGGTACTTACAGAGCCTGGGAGAAAAGCATTATATACAGCCTCATAAGAGGGAGATGTGGGAAAAGTCAAAAAACAGTAGCCATATTGCTCTCCATAACTGGAAACAGCTCACAAGAAATAAATGCTGAAAGTCTACTCAGGCAAGGAACAGTTCTTCCCCCTTTCTTTCCATTTGCAGGGAAAACTGAGGTGGTCCAGTATGTACAGAACATCCTAAATCTTCTCTGCAAAACCAATACATTATCTTAGCAGTGCAGGGTATCTAATCACTCTGAGATGGTAAATGCACCCTCCCTCCAAATTACCTCTCATTTTTCTCTTCCTCCAAATTACCTCTCATTTTTCTCTTCCTCTCCCACACTCACAGCCACATGGTCCCACCATGTCTTCATAACAGCTTTGGGGCTCACTGGACCTTTCATAAACCAATCCAATTCATTAGCACAGTAAAAACTTGCCCAGGTGAATAATGTTGGAAGGAAAGAGGGAACTGATGAGCTAGTTCAAATCACAGTGAGTCTGACTAGATTCCAGTCTGGGGAAGTGACAGGATCATTAGGATGAGAGCAGACTTTGCCATTTTTGACAGTGGGAGCTTAAGTTCAGTTCACTCTCTCTCCTGAAAGACGTAGATAACTCACATAAAGTAACTGAGCAACACTCAACTCTAAAACTCAACCACCGCCTCCACTTTAAGCCAAAGAGCTGACTTACCTTGGGTTTCTACTCCATATCAAAAGCATTCAACTCTGAAGCTAAACCAAGATTATCCTGACTGCAAGACCAGCTTTCAGTAGTAAGTAGCCTCCTCACTGGGTTGCAAAAGCAGGCTTACGTTTACTTATGTAGTCTTTGATTCCTGCGCACTTTTATTTTTGATTACACAGTGGCCAGTAGACTTCCTCTTGCCTAGGTGGTTTTAAGCCTCATCTGGAAACCTCAGAGTCAATTGTCTTCTAGTGGAAGACAATGACCTGTAAAGTCAGGCCTCTTAATTCCCATGGAATTCCATGGTATCCCCATACTGCCCCTTGAGCGTTTGGAGTTATCTGGTCTGTAGCTTGGAGGCAGCCATCCATCCAAGGCCTTTAATTCTCTCTGTTGTTGCCTTTAGCCAAAGCTGGCACTGCATTGATTCATTCCCTCAGATCCCAGCCCCAATGTTTCTGCACAGAGGTGCCCTGCAAGACCCCTGCCCACTTTTAATTATTCAACATTTTCACAAATACTTCACAAGGCTTCGAGCCTTGAGAAAAAATGAAGACTACTTTTTAACAGATAGATAAAACTGTCTTTGTGTTCTGCTGGAATTACCCTGCTTGTTGAAAGGAGGCCCACTAAAGATAAGCTGAAGAGATCTGCTTTTAATGAAGACCTTTCTCTTCTGAAGCACAGATGGGCTGCACTGAGTTTGCATCAGCTTTTGACATCACTTCCCACCAACAATCTATACAACAGCAAAACCTTCAAGGCGCTTAGTGGCTCAAGTTGAGCAAGTCCAAAAGCCCAGCTCAAATGCTGGGGTGAGAGCTGCAGCTAACATCAGGCTTAAGGAGAAAGGAATTTTGTAGCAGAGGGTAACTCCTCCCTCTCTGCAGGAGAGAGCTCTCCCCGAGATAACCCGCAGACCAGGGAATGAACTTCCTCAGGAACTTAACTGACCACAGCAAACCACACCGTTTTTGGGGTTTTTGGGGTTTTTTTTTTGACCTTGCTCTTGCTAAGGTAAACACATATCACCATTAAAAACAGGAAAAGAAAAACCACTGTAAAAGCCTGACTACCTTATAAAGCCAAATCACCATACCGAAACATAACACCTCCCCTGAAGTAGAATGGGCCCCCATGACCAATTTCCATCACCAAACGCCCAAATACTCTGATATTACAGAGATGAAGGAGGAGCAAGAAAAAGCTTCATGCAATACCTCTGCATTGCAATATACCTGCACTGTCAGATTTGAAGGGATGTGGATCTGCATACCTGTGAGATTCTCACTGTACGTATCTGGAAGTTTTAAGAAAGCACACAAATCACACAGTGATCACAAGCCAGGCTGATAACACTTTGCCTTGAAAAGGGGTGCTTTGAAATGGTCATTTTCTGTGCACTGGAGGAAATATAAACCCTTTCTCTGGATTTCCAGTAATGACAATGCAGAATCTAATGCCTAATAGGAAAAACCTTATGCTTCACCAAGTTCTACTTAATACACTAAAATAAAACTAGCCTCCTTTGTTTGTTCATGGATGATGAGGCAATTTCTCCTTTGAAGGCAAAAAAAGGTTTTTTTTGGTTTTTTAAAAATAATTTGCCATATTAATGGATGAATGACATCATGAGAAGACTGGATATGAACTACTCCTTGGAAATGTTTGTGTTAGATTGGGCAAGAGCAAGTAAAAAAGAAATGTCCTTCTTAATTTGTTAATGGAAAATTTAGAGTTTCTACCTTTTAGGTTTTCCTTTCCTTGGGGTTTCTTTTGGTTTTTTGGTTTTTTTATCTGCTGCAGCTGTGTATAAGAGTTTCTTGCCTTCTATTGACAGGTGTTGATTTTTGCTAATGGATTTGTATAGCCATATTCTGTCAACACATCAGTATTACTCAGTGTTTCAAGAAATGGACTGAGAATTGGAGCCACATTCAGGGACATTTAATGCAAACCTCCAACTGCTTTTAAGAAACCATATCTAAAAGCTCCCTTCCAAGGCGCTGGAATGTGAAGTATGTGGGAAATGTTATCTTATTGGCCTCATGTCTGCCAGTGATTGTGAAACAGCTTCACTATTCTGGGAAAAAACAACCATGATTCCAGGCAAAGAGAGTTTCATGTAAGCTTGTTAAAAGCTTTAGGAAATACAAATAACACAAATCTAGAGAAAAACTATAATGCACCATCACATGAAGAAAGAATTGGTGTGAAAAGATTGCCATTTTTAATCACTTCACATAAAAACATGTGGAAACTGAATAAACTGTAGATCTAGTGCAGCTTGTTGAACCAAATTCATCTTTAGATTATTTGTTCTCAATGTGGTCTGTCTTCCCTGGAGATAACAGACCATTTCCATGGTAGTGTGTCACATAGCCAGGTGTGAGAGAAGAATCAGATGCTGAACCATGGTGCCTTTCCAAGGGAACGAGTGCAGTCTTGCACACACTTAAAACTAGAAATTAAATTCAGTCCACTTCTCAGGTCTTCACTTTAGTCACTTCAGGTAGTCCCAGAGAAGGGTGTAGCAAGTACATCCACTGTGTCATGCAGTGCTTGTGAAGAGACACTAGGTGTGGAGTGAGGGTTGTTTCTCTCTGGGAACTTGCAGCATCTTTCATCACAGAAGAGGTAGATTTCCCTGACAGACACTAAAACAAATACTTTTGTACAAGTATTTCCTTTTCAGACCCAATATAATGCAAAAAAACAGTGAGATTTTTTTCTCAGAGAGATAACATGGGTCTTAAATGAAATGAGCTTGTCTCTGGGCATAATTTGAAGGTTCTCTTAATATTTACACAACCAAGTAAAAATGATGTTATGCTGTGTAGCTATTTCCATTTCAGTAGTCTGTTCTTTTCAGTGGTGTTAGGACATAATTTGGGAAGTTTCCAAAGTTTACCTTGACAATCATGTTAAGCTCCCTATCAGCTACACAATGTCAATACACAATGCATTACATATAGGCTGGTTGCTGGCCAGCTGGCATTTTAAATAAGTAGTTCAGGGAAAAGCAATTTTGGTGAGAGCTGGCCACAGCTGGCTTGACATTAGACTAAATTTTCAGGACTTAGCCTTGCCAAGTCTCCAGGGGCTTAAAGACTTAACATTATTTTAAACTTTCACTGACTCAACAGCTTCAGTAAATAAAGAGGGTCTGAGGGATCTTGGCATGTCAAATCCCTGCATATGTAACTCTGTGTATTTCACTTGCTTATTAAATACATATATTTTACACTATATCTGTTTTTTGCACAATGCTTTGAGTGTCGTTCTTGTTGCAAAGTAAGTAAGAACTGCTTCCTTGAACATATGCGACCACTGCATAATGTAAATATTGCCAAATGTTGCCTCTTGGCCTTTGGAAGACCATAAGAAATATAAATCTGCAGAGAATAATGTAGTAATACAATGGAACTAAGCTTGTAGTACACTAAAAACCATCTGAAGTTGTCAGAAAGTAGTAATTGAGAAATCAGAAGGTAGGCTGTTTTAATCACTTTTTTTGCACATGGTTATTTCACTCCCAAATACACCAAAGTATACACCAGTAAAATTCTCATTAATTTACAATATGTCCCTGCAGAAAATAGTAATTGAATCACAGTTATAGATTACTGTTTTCTGGTAGGTATTTTGGAAATAATTCCAGCTTCAGCCTAATTTCTTTTTTTTTTTTTTTAATGAAAAGTCCTATTTGAAACCATTTGACTGGAATATATCAAACAAAGTACAGTGTTGATAAAGACATAACGTTGTTATAACTTTAAAATAGTATTCCTTCATTATACAAAACCTTCTGTAAGTCATAAATATTGGAAGAAAATCAGAACTCTATTTCTTATAGAAATAAATTGTTCATAAACAGTTCAGTACAGCTCTGGGTGCATCATGTTCTAATTGCTTCTGGTGAGCAATAATATTTAAAAGACTTCCAAATAAAAACACTTTTTTCTCCCACACAGTTTATATCTTCAAATGTTAACTGATCCTTTTAAACAATTAAAAGGAGATTTTTGAAAAACTGTTGTCCTTATCTGCAGACTGAGAAACAGGCATATCTTCCAATTCATCAACAACCAAGCTGTGACAAGAACTCAGAAATTCTAAGCTCAGAACCTGGCAGATACCTTTTGTCCAAAAGGATAGGACAAAAAAAAAAAATCTGAAGAACATGTCTAAAGATATACTTCGAATATATTCTGCAACAGAAAAACATTACTAAGAAAGCAGTTACAGCTAAAGCATGTCAACAGTTTATATTTGTAATTAAAGTGAGGCTTATTATTTGCTTTCCCAACACTGTGTCATAAGAACTCACAAAAATCAGTAATTGTCACTTAGTTAATGATGCAGAGAACCTTAATTATGACTTTTCCTAATTTTTGAAGCTTGACACCTGAGATTTTAATATTCCTATTCCAAAACCCTATCGTATAACATGAGTAAAGTAGAAGTGATTGATTTAGGAAGTTAATGATGCAAAGGAACTGTCAAGATTTTTAAAATATCCAGTAATTTGCATTCATTCAAGTAGCCATGAAAATTTCACAGAAGAATAAAAGTTGAATCAATTCACACATGGGTGGCCAGACATGTCAACAGCAACTAGGTGAAGACGAGCTCCTTCAGCCCATCATTCCTGTAGTAGGATCTTCCCTCCAGGAGGAAGCTGGGTGATCATTGATGAAGATTCTGCTTCCTCTCAAAGATGCAATGGTGGTACAGTCTCAGGCATGGTAATTGAATTTTAGAAACTTTCTTGGAGTAGATTGTATCCTTGTGCAGACTTGGTATGGCACACATTGCAATTCTGCATTGCAAAAATTTTTCTGGCTTCCTCAGTAGCTTCCTTGAGAAAGCAATATTTGGAAAACAACAAATGGGCTTTTCAGTTTTTGCAAGCTTGTTCTTGCAGTGAAAAATAAGGAGAACCAAGAGGCAGTGTCAGAGCAAAATATTTTCTGCTCAGTCTATTTTTAAAATAAGGCAGAAAGAGGGTTTAATGTTTAATAGCACTTTTGATATCTGAAGATTTTTATGCTAGGATTTTGATTTAACAGAGGGATACAACAATGTGCTGAAATCAGAATACAATCACAATATAGTAATTGCAACATACAACTGGATCACAATACACATGTCATTACCATTTCCATTCTCCCTACGGACACTTTCATGATGTTTGGCATCCTCAGTCTCAGGGAAGGAATGCACAGGTTGGAGCCATTTCAAGCATGTTGCTGTCTTTGAAGTTCATTTTATTGATCTCTCTGTTTTCTCACTCTGTGCTAAGCCATGGATACCCTTTCCCATGCTGGTCTCACTAATTCAATAAAACATTCACACTTTTTTGATTAACTCAGGGAAAACTCAGTGTCTCAGCTGATCCACTCAGCTGATCCAGGCTGTTATCAAAACAAAGGCATCCCTACTTTGTGTGGAGATGAATTCAGCTGATGAGCAATAGCTGTGGTCACTCCCTGCATTCTTGCTGAGCTTCATGAGCCCATCGATTGCCTTCTGAGCCTTCTTCCATTGCAGGATGGGTCCATCAGCCTCAAGCATTTGATGCCAAAGAGCTCATCAGAGATTGTCAGCAATTGCTCCACAGACTATGGGTAATAAACGCTTGAAACAACAGAATTGCTCTAATGCCATGAAGCCAATTCCAAAAAGAAGGGTCACTTAAAAGTGATTTTGTATGTTATTCTGGGGGTTGGAGAGCAGAGAGAGAGAGACATGTAGAAGGCAAACGTCCTTCTTTCCTGTACAGAGAATGGCATTTTTTTCTAAAATAAAGTAGAGGAGAAAAATAACTGCATGGAATCCTTTTCCTTTTTCCCCCTCATTTTGCCCACTGTACTGGGCTTTGGAGGGTCGAAATGGAGCACCTGGGCTCACTGTGCTGCTTACCCAACTTCCAGAAAGCATGATTTATGCATCACAGAGTCTCCTTATATATCACATAAAGAGTAGAATCTTACTTTTGTGGGTCTTATACAGCAGCTTGCCCAGAGGAAATCTTTTAGAAAGATGATGGTACTAAACCCATGCTCTCACACTTGCTAAGGCTGGGACTGACAAAATATTTGGGTTTATAGACCTAGAGCCAGAAGAAAACACACAAGTAAAGCATTTTGGGTTGGACTAAAATTAATTAAATGCTTCTTTTTTCTTGCCAAATAAAGCAAGAAACAGAAGGTAAGTTTGAATGCTTTCCATGCAATCTAAAAAAAAGTCCCCTTATTGTTTTTGAAAGGAATTTGCAATTAAAAAAGAAGGACAAGAGAGCAGAAGGTTTAAGTGTAGAAAGCTGTTGGATAATAGCTGTAACCTTGTTCAGTAATTCAGTGATTTTTATACTCTCTGCCCAGGATTTAAGAGATCCAGGTGCATCTTATTCTCTTCCTTTGGCAGCTCAGACTCAAATGCCCTACCTCCAAAAAAATGGATTTTAACCACCAAACCATAGAATATATGTTAGATTGCTCCCCTTCTGTTGCAGTCTCTTTAGCTTTGGTCATGCTCAGTCTTTTCAGCCAGAAGCAGACAAGAACAGCACCTCAGACTGCTGGTGGAAGCATTAAGGTGATGTGGCCATGGTGGCCATGAGGAAAGTCCAGCCCCAGGATGCATCTGTCCCCAGCTCTGCTGAGCTGAAGGACCATGCAAGGTGTGAGGCACCAGAATTCAAGTTCCTGGCCAGCTGCACCTCCAATCAAGTGCACAGTACAGATCTGTAACCACAGGACAGCAAAAGTCTGTACACACATGTTTACACAAGTGAATTGGCCAGAGGTGTGGTTTTAGAAGCACAAAATGGATTTGAATCCAGCTCTCCCAGATAAAGAATGAGTTGGTCCAAAGGGACTTTCGGCCATTTTGTTGGCTTAGATCCATTTTTAATAACCAAAAGCAATGATCCTATTCACCTTCAATTCATAACTTTTTTCCACAAAACCATGTTTTTCAGAAAATCCTTGAAAAGAAGACTAATTTCCTCCAGCTCTATGCCTGGCATTGTGCTGATATGCAAAATCACATTACACAATGCAATAGAGCAGAATATCTGATGGCGAAAAGAACCATAATGACAGCTGCTTTATGAGCTTCTCCTGATAAATATGAATGGTTAATATAGGAATGTATATATATGTATATCCTGGTTAGTAATTTTCATGTTCTAGCTGTCTTTTATCTGGGAGAATATTGACCTGACGGTCTTCCACAAAACCTGAATATTGCTATTCTTCTGCATTGTTATCAAGTTAATTAGGGAATAGGGCAATTCTCCCACTGCAATTCTTCCATCTGTTTCTGCCTTACCAGTTTCACATTTTATGAAAATGCGCCAGACAGCAGCTCCATCCAATATGTTTCATGTTCACAGTATATGTATGAAAGACGGCTTAGTATCAGCAATTAAGCATTTACTGGCCTTCATTTTAGCTCAATATTTCTTCTGTGGAGGGGAAAAGCTCCAGCTCCTGAATGATTTGTCACAGTGACTCTGCAGCAGCACACATACAGCATAAGGAAAATTGCATTTCAGCCCCACACTAGGCTGTGCCAGTAAATTGCTAAATGATAAAATCCTGATGCATATAAAACAGTCTTGTTTACATGATTATGTTCCTGTAGGTTCCAAAAAATCTCTAGATTGCATCATACTATATCTTGTCAAAATATTTATTAAAAGGCAGCCCCTACCTCAAAGAACTTATACTCAATAGAGACAAAAGAAGGAGTAGAGGAGGCTAAAGCATTCAGGGCAGGGAGAGACCAGGCAACAGATTTTCCCCAGTAAGCAAGAACTCTGGCACTGCCTCAATCCCAAGTCATTGCTCTAATGACAGAAACACACAGCTGCCTACAAGGCTAACAGCATTTCCAGCTATCCACTTTTGTGCACCCAGGAATAGTTTATGTTTCAAGAAAAAAAAGGGAAAAAACACAAATTAAAAATATGGTCAATTGCTGCATGAGACATGTAAAGGAATATGCTGTCCTTCATCAGGCTGGAATGAAGCAGCAACCCAAATCATTGCAGACAGAAGACACCTAAGCAAAAACAGTAATCCATGTATTTTTGGGGTCATTGGTCTCCAGGGTCAGGAGCTGTCACCATCTTACTGGTAGTTTTTTGTCATGAGTATAAAAATGTATCAGAATGAGGCAAAATAGTCCACAAGATGCAGCACATTTATAGGGTTTTATGGGGAAGCAGAAAAAGTGCCTTCACATAACAATGAAGGCTACACTGAAGAAATCAGGTGAAAAAATAGAGACCTGGTTAGGAGGGTATACTGTTCTGAAACTCTTTTAACTTACAGTACTTACCATCTTTTTCATTTCTATGATCTCAGGGCACTCACTATTAAATATTCCAATGTTTCTGGCTCATACAGAATACTAAAATGCCCTGAATTTGATGGCATAGTGAACATTATCATCAGCTGATAAACCACACAATCTAGTCTGAATCATCTGATGTTGAATTTCAGGGGTTTTTTAAGTCAAATTGAGATATGAAAGAATCTTCTGCTTCTTCCCTACCATCTTCCAATTACCGTGAATACCTTGAAAGGCTCTGGAGAGCCTTGTGGGTCTGAAAGCTCATACTCAATTGCAACTGGTGTTTGTCAGAGTACTGTAGTTATTAAAAGTATACATTCCTTGTAAATGTCTTACCCATATAAGGAACATTTTTATCAGACAGTGGCTCACTAATAAATATTAGGATTATGCAGTCCTCCAAATAGCAAGAGATCACCTGAATAGCTATACTTACCAGAAGCTCACTTTGTGCCAGAAAATAACATTCATTGATATAAATGGCAGTCTGCTGCATTATTCAAGAGTCTGATCCTGCCAAAAAAAAGTTATATGCATGTATTTAATAAAATATGTTAAGAAAATGTAGTCAGCATCTGCAGACTGATGTAGATTCAAAATGTTCTGGTTTGAGGAGCGGAGTTTTTCACCTTTGTGTGTGAGACCCCATGCAGATGCTATAGCCTAAAACACCTGAAGTTTCCCGCCTAACTCTACATTTGTCAACTATAGTCAACAATATCTGCTAAAAAAGAGCTAAAACACACAAAAAAAGCAAACAAAGATACAAAAAAACTACCCAACCCTCAAAAAAACCCTACAACATTCCTACAGAAGAGCACCATGTCTTTTTTGCAGTGCAAGTACATATTTTATTCAAACAGTTCCATTTTACCTAGTGGTAATTTAATATAGCAAAGCAGAACTTTTAAAACTGTGGGTCACATCAGCAAAAACATAGCTTGCCCTTCAGTGAAATGTGGCAACAAGTGGTTTCCTCCTTTCCTGTGACAGTAGAAGGAGTTTCAAACCCTGCTCTTAGCTGCTCCCTGCTGCCTCTCCATATAATCCATCAGCCAAACCATCAGCCATCCCATCTGCCAGCTCCACGACCATCTAAGATTTTCTCACCTGCTTCACTTAAAACCAGTCAAGTTATTTAAATATATTTAAATATATAGTCCTATATAGGAATTAGGCCAGGCAGCTTTCCACCATGACAGGCAGCAGCCTCCAACTGAGGAACAGCACAAAAGCAGCACCAAAGTCTCCTTTTAGGAGGAGAGGCAGGAAGAGAGGGAGAGGGTGCTCACCCAGAGCTAAAATCCCCACTCCTGCATTTGAAAGCATTTCATCCATTTTCCTGTCAGAAATCCTGGACAGAAGTAATGGCTGTAAATCTCTTCTGTCATCTGACTTTTTGTAGTGGATGCCTTGTAAAGAGCCATGAGATGAAGAATTATTTTTTCCTCAAGTCCATAAAACCCAAAGTGCAATATTTTATTTTTGAGTGGTTGGATACAATCAGAAAGTATTTGCAGTCTGAGTTACTCCAAAGGTTTGTCTGAATTTGGTTGAGTTTTTGGGGTTTTTTTTTTGACAAGAGTAAGCACATACATAGTGACCTTTTCCTAATGATCTAGAACTTCAGGACTTCCATGGACTATAGATGTGGAGTTACTTTTCCTTGTGCTTTTGCTGAAGTTGGCTTGCTTTTTTTTTTTTCTTTTTTTTGTAACGCACATGATGCCTTTCTGAACAAAACTGAAGGATTTATCTTGGAAGCCCTGGGATTCAGAAGGCATTACAGAAGATGGACTCAAGCCAAGGACCCTGCTCACAATGTGGGAATGAATGAGATTTGGTACTACAGCTCCCTCAAGACGATACACAATCATGATCTGCAGTTCAGTGTTGAAATGAATAAACACAAACCATTGTCATGCTTTGAATAAGCAAAAGTAAACATTTCAATGAACTCCAGAATTTTTTAATAATATTTTTTCCTAAGAATTTTATGATTTCCATTCCTAGGAAGGTTTTGAAATCTCTTGATTTTGTTCTGTTGTGAAAGGAAGTAAGTATTGAGATCCAGCAATTTCTATGGCAGTTCTAAAAGTAACATGGCTCTAAACATGTATACTATTTTTTTGTACTATATTGAAACAGACTCATGGGTATAACTGCAGATATGCCAGGACCCTCTACAAGACTAAACCCTCAGCTTTCCCAGTAAGCCACATGATGACTAAGTAAGTATACAACAATTCCTACAGGGGATATTTTGTTCAATATTATCAGAAAGAGGTTTTCTCATTTCTATTTCTGGATCTTGAGTCCCATGTACTGTAATCCCAATTGTAAATACAATCCACCTAGTTATAACAAAACGTCTTTGTAGAGCACACACAGCCTTTGTTTCAGGGCCTGATGCTAGAGGAGTGTAAAGGCTACATTCAAGGCACTCCAGCGTGCAGCTGGAAAAAGGGCTGGAAAATTACTTCCTGGCCCACAGCCAGCACTAAATTTGCTCAGGATATAATGCAATACGGGACATGCAAGGCTCTGATCCATATCTGGTCTTAACCTGAAATGGGGAAAAACCACTGCTTCTGTACCTACAACTTGTTACCAGTCACATATTGACAGCACAGCACAAGATTACCACAGTGCCAGTCAGGATCCTAGGATGAGTCAAGTGTCCATCCCAGGGCAGTGTCTCCCCCTGGTCCTGATGGGGCTGCCCCAGTGTCTCCCAGCAGCTCCTGGCTGGGGGAGCAGACGGTCCCTGGCTGCAAGGTCCTGCCCTGACATGGGGAGCCCTTGGTGCTCCCAGATGCTAGGGAGTCCCCAGCCCCTGTGGGGCCCTGCTGCCATCATGTATAGCCCTTTTGTGAGGCTCTTCAAATTTTAAAAAATATTATTGATAAAACATGTCATTTTCACCTGTTTCTCAGAACACCTATGAAATCACAACTGAGAATTGTACCCATATCAACTCATTGTAGCCTGAAGAGATGGAAAAAAAAATCAATTCCAAAACAAAATATATTGACTGCTTGGTTATATCTCCAAAGAGAAACAGGCAAAACAGAACAAGAGGGGAGGTCTCATCCTAGTATATCTTCAGGGTTAGGAACACCATCTTTGTGGGAGCTTATGTTTTAATCAGGTAGTGAAGATTACTATAACCACTCTGCAAACAGCTAGGCCTAAACAATGGGCTGGGGGATACATGAAGGGATATTTCTTGTCGGCCTTTCTGGTAGTCCTTACATATTCACTGAAGCAGTGGTCAGTGATCATGACCCAAGCTGTCTGTTGGCTTGTGTTTCATCTGTTCACACTCCAAGGGTGATAAGTTCAGTATCTCCCCAGCTTTTGGGAATCCACCTCTGATTTTATTAAGCACTCCCTTGGGCCCAGCAGGTCTTCATGCATCCAGAAGCAAACTTTTCCTGAAAAAAGGGACCAACATGTGGGATGTACACCCTTGGTTGGCCAAGCACACTCCCCTTCAGCAAGGGCAGACAAAGTGGCCTGGAGACAATAACACAATGACTTTACACAAAGGGAAGTTCTGTAGAGCAGAAAAGGCCACCTCAACCTCCTGCCTCCTGCCAGTCCTCCAGAAAGAGCACTGATCTACTCTTCAGCTCCTGTGTTGAGGCAGCAGCCAGGGCAGCAGCACATTGGCTCCCGAGAGGGCAGTGGCTTGTATCTAACCCTGGATGGGACTGTGGGGAGAGTCAGTGACTTCTGAGCCTCTCCCTACAAGCATTGAGCTGGAGACACACAGTCATATCCTAAGCTCACCCCCAGCACAAGCATGGGAAGGATGTTTCCACTTCCTGCACCACACTCTCCCCTGCCTTCAATTCACATTGGACCTGAGGCTGCAGATTCCCGACACCATGAAAGATTTCACCCTGACATTAAATGTTAGAAAGATGGGAAGATCACAGAATAAATGCCATAAATAAATCAAAACCCACTACAAAGCATAAGATATAATTGGAAATAGATATCAAAGATAGGTCAAAGGACAGGAAAGAAGAAGCCTCTTCTCTTCTACACTGAGTTAATCATATGACAGAAAATTACCACTTAAAATAGTTTACATAATAGAGTGAAAACCAGAACTATGGAATATCCAGGTCATTAAGGCAGAGGTCTGCTTTAGAATAATGTAAAATTTAACTGCATTCATGACAGCATTGACAAGATTTCCAAGGTGATGTAGTAGCATCTACACTTACACAAGCACAAAAAATATCTGAATATGCTACATGCTTGTTGTGTGTGGGCGAGAAGATGGAAGGACACAGTGGAAAGTTGTGCATTGATGGTGATCAGGTACAGCACCACCAGGGAGGGGATTGTCCCGCTCTGCTCTGGGCTGATAAGGCCTCACCTGGAGTCCTGTGTGCAGTTTTGGGCACCACAATATAAAAAAAGACAGTAAGCCATTAGAGAGTGGCCAAAGGTGGGTCACAAGGATGGTGAAGGGTCTGGAGGGGAAGCTGCATGAGGAGCAGCTGAGGGCACTTGGTCTGTTCAGCCTGGAGGAGACTGAGGGGAGACCTCATTGTGGTCTTCAAAACCCTTATGTGGGGAAGAGGAGGGGCAGGTACTGACCTCTTCCCTCTCGTGACCAGTGACAGGACTCAAGGAAATGGCATGAAGCTGAATCAGGGGAGTTTTAGGTTGGATGTCAGAAGAAGGTTCATCACCCAGAGGGTGGTTGGGCATTGGAACAGGCTCTCCAGGGAAGAGCCTGACAGAGTTCAAGTGTTTGGACAATGCTCTCAGGCACATGGTGTGATTCTTGGGGTGTCCTGCACAGGGCCAGGAGTTGGATTTCATGATGCTGATGGGTGCCTTCTAGCTCAGAATATTCTATGATTCTTTAATTCTATGATGTGGAGCTTATGAACTGTTATTTCATTTAATATCTTCTCTGTGAGATTCCAAGCTCCAGTGTGACTGTAGTGCTGAGCACCTTCATTACTGTCTTTCTACTGCCATATTTAGATGAAATTCAATGGGATGATGACACATTAAAACCTCATTTAAAAACCTGAGCAACCTCATTAAAATGAAACTAGATGGAGAAATACAAAAAGTAAAGTTTGCTGAGGGTAAGTTTTGTCTACCTTCTTTTCAGGGAGCTGGAGCTCAGAGCACTGGAATTTCTCCCCAAGGCAAAACAAAGGAATTAAATGTCATTTTTGCAACCCTTTAACTAAAAGTGATTTCAAACCCAAAGACCATTTTTTGCATGAGAGAAGGTATTGCTTCTCTCAAAGCAGGATTAGCCAAGGAAAAAGAAAAATGGCTGTGTAAAGAAGAGAGATTCAAGAATATTCAAAAGAGGATTCAAAGAACAAATCACAGACAGTTTAAGGAGAAAAGACAAAAAGATTTTGAAATACAAAAAAACAAACAAACAAACAAAAAAAAAACCTTAAAAAACTAAAAAAAAAACCTGAAGGGGAGGAAGCAGAGGCATGTGTGTTTATTATTTTGTCTAGTTCTGCATCCTTCCTGCACTAACTGAAGTGAAGGATAAATGTACTTAGAAGCCCATATACATCTCGGGCATCTGTTAACTTTCATCTGTCCTGTATTACAGAAGAGTAACATGTAAATCCAGGATGTTGTAGGCTAGATTTAAGGAATTCAGTGTGTTTAAATCACTGTAGTGTCTGGAATCTTCGGACAGCCTAGGGGCCATTTAGCCTCATTTCTGTGAAGAGATAACAGATATCCATATGTTATCTAAGAAGTGTCTCAGAGGTGCCAGGGCTGGGACAAAGACCAGCAGACCAAGAGAAGATGGAATTCAATGTCTATCCTTGAAGTCCTGGTACAGCAACCTGGTTAGTGTTCAGCTAGAGTTAGCCACAGCAGAGCTGAAACAATAAGCAAGAATAATCGGAGAAAAACTTAGTCATAGTAGTAACTGAGCTTGCAAATTACATTCATCTTAAGCTCTTGGTCTCAAGCCAGAACTTTTTCGTATAAATTGTATATTGGAATACCACTGCCCTGCCTCTCTCCCCTGTCTCCCCTCCTTAATTAATAAAAGCTTCATACTGGACTGCAAAGAGTGAAGAATTGAAAAAAATAGATCCATTTTGAGGGCTTTTTTTTCTCTAAGCTATTTTCTTTGGAAATAAGAGTTCTGCTTCATCAGAATAATCTCTGAGTTTGGGAAATTTTATGCAAAAGTCCCTGTGAGCTTGCTTGTTTCTGCCTCCTACAAAGTTTTTTCTTACTGGTTTGTGACTCCACTTCCCCATCAATTACCCTTCTAAGCAATCTGAACTGGTTTAAAATCTTGTAATGTGGGTATTGATACCAAAGGGGAAGGGAATGTGGAGCTTTCTCTGAATGCCACTCAATCACATGAGGTGTTTTTTGGTTTTCATTTTTGGTTCTTTGGTTTTGCTTTTCTTTTTGCTTTCTTACCTAGAAACTTCTAATATTTGTCTTAGCCTCCAGGCAGTAAAAAGACTAAAGAGGAGGATTGGAGAGGACAATGCTTATCTGAGTTGCTCATGTACTGGAGCAGATGATCATCACTTGATCACCACTTTGCCTCTCGTGTTACAGCTGGCAGTGTTTGCATTATATTACAGTGTTTGCATCAGCACAGTGTTCCCTGACCATCTCTACCTGTGAGAGAGGACGCTGTCATTTTAGAGTTGTGAAACCACAAGCTGGAAGTATTTCAAGAAGGTGACACTTCTTACACATCCATCATCAACCATCTTCTCTAGCTTGTCAGTTACTCTTAATTTACTTTGTGCTTTTAAAATGCCCAGTCTTCACCACAGCAGCAAAACAACAAGGCCATCACCACACCTATCTATTATTAAACTCAAACTCAGTTATAAAGACACATTGCAGTCTAATTAAACCTGTGATCAGGGGACACACTGAGCTCAGGAGCCCAGGACATGACCGGGTGACTCAGCCTAGGCCAAATAGTTAGCTAATGGTTTGTGCAGTTTGCATTTGTTTGATCTTTGATAAAGTGTTTCAGATCATTTTTCAATCATACAATGACAAGGCCATTCAAAGCAAAATCAAGTACTTTTTGTAATATGAGGCACTCCAGATCTTGAAAGTAGATTAACTACTTTTGCTTTAGGAGAAGAAGAATATAGCTACAGTAGAACTAGCTATGGCTGGGAGGGAGAGGTCGAAGGAATAAAAAAGATAAAGCACTCTCCTTTAATTATATTTTCCTGTGAAGTCAGTGGTGCATTTTTTATCACTGTTCTAATTTAACAGCAAGGAAGGGACGTAATCCAGCGTACCAGTGACTTTAAAAGGATGTCACACCATTAAATGAATTACAGTTTTAGTGGGGATGATATTTATTATTTTGGATTTGTAAAATGACAAAACATACTCCCATTATTAATATGATAGTACAGTTTTGTGCACAAATCATCATGCAAAATATTGCAAGAACCTCAGTTTAAAAGGGCTAAATCTGCCTTCAAAAGCCAAGCAGTTGAGACAGTTTTCAAAGAGCAATATTGATAGCCTTGCAAAAAATCACCAGAGATAATAATGGATGTTTGTCATTTTACCTGTTGCAAATTATCTAACTGCAACACCTTGAGACCATAGTTCAGATCACAACATTGAGCTGAATTTAGAGTAAAAAACATGCAAAACCAAAAACAAGAAAACATGCACACCAAAAACATGCAGTTCAAATAGAAAATAGCCTGGAAGGAGAAAGGGAGCCATTCAGTAATATGTGGTAATGAATTCCAACTGTACTTCTCCCATGACAAGCTACATACCCTCACTTCTGCTAAGCTGAAAATAATCTCTATTTTGTGATGTTTCTTCTATTGAATGTTCTTAAAAGTTTGTTTTTACAATTCTTGCTTAAATGTAGCTTTTCAGTATTAATAAAAAATATTATTATTATTTCTGGAATGTGCGTATTTTTCTTCTCTTTTTCGTACTATAAAAAAACCCTAAGAAGAACAAAAGGAAGTAGAATACTTTGGGGAGAGATGAAGAAGGGAACTGCTTTGCAAGGGGCAAATATTTTAAATATTATAATTTTAAAACAATACAGAAAAAGCTCTTCAGAAGATTACTTTTACACAGGGGCTATGTAAAAATCAATATAGATAAAGCAGCATAATCCATATTTTAGAACTTTATCAATTACAAAACAAAAGAAAACTACAATTACATCTATTTGTAAATAATAAATAACTGATGCCAGTCTTTTTTACACTCTAGGCTAATTTAATTTGGAATTATCTTTGAAATACATAAAAATACAGAGCCAGAAATGCTATACTACCATCTCCTCACTGTAGTATAAAAGGCATACTGCAGGGTTGTAATAGAATAACCCTTTTTTATGGAAAAAAAAAAAAGTTTGGTAAAATGTATCTACTTTTTAGTAGTAACCAAATCTAACGTTTACAAGTCTGTATGTGTTTGTATGTGGAGGGAATATTTCATATCATATATATTAAATCAGTTAAAATTGTTAAATCAATAAAAAATAAAACATTTCTCCACTTTTTTACTGTAGCATAGAAAGTGTTAAGTGCATACTGGAAACACATCTTGTTTGCCTGTTTGCTTCAGCAGATGTGGTGGCGATAAGAAAAAGAGTGCAGAAGGATTAAAGACATCTACGCTACTCTCCCAAGGTCTTTTCTTCTGCTCTCATTAACTGCTCTGTTAAACTGCTAAAAATGTTTTAGGAGCTTAATGGAAATGGCTTTTCATAATTATTCCTCTTCTCTAAACTTCCTCTTACTTGAAGTCGAAATAATTTGGAGTGAGAGGAGATCAGAGGCAAGTCATAGGTTAGGGATTATGAGATTACCAGGGCATCCGCAGGAGGGTATAATCGTCAGCAGGGCCCAGCAGGGGAGATTTCTCTGTTGTGGCTCTGTGTGACCACACTGAAGCCCTTTGGGGTCTCTCCCCTGGTTGAGCTCAGGCATTTCTGTAGATTCCACGAGATGACTGATTTTTGTTGTAGGGCCCCAGCACGATGCTTCCACCTGACTAAAGCAAACAATGACAGCAATAAACAAACTGCATGGGAAACAGGACACAAAAGCAGGAAGTCCTGTGGTTTGTGTGTGTTGCAGTGACTGTGCCTGTAATGTCAGATGGATTTACGTGCTCTTGGACATGACAAGGTCTCATTAAGTTATCTATTCCTATTCTATGCAGAAATCAGATACTATTGGTTTAGCTTCACTTTGCATATAGCTCCCAGATTGATTAGATTCATTAAAGTTACCAACCCCAGACTATTAGCAATAAAGCAAATTTGGTGAGTCATAGTTCAAAATACCATGGTTTCAAACTCAAATACAGGACACAACAACCAGACATTGCGTAAAGGATGCTTCTGTATGACAGGCTCTGTCCATTGCCTCTGCATTAGCTGGTTTTTCCACAGCTCAACAATACAAATTTGCCCTAAATGGGCCCTGAGGACACCCCTTCCTTACAAGGGGAGGGTGCCAGGCAGGACAGTGGACAGGACTGAAGCATAATTAAGGTGGATGATTCAGGAAGAAACAGCTGCTCATGTGACCTTCAGCCCAGTCATGGTATATTTAGAACAAATGTCCCTGAATTTTAAGAAAGCTTGCCGAGGTGCAGGATGAGCTTTAACATGGAAATATAGTTCCCTGGCATACTTAACACTCTAAAACTTAATATGAAATTAGAAATTATTTGGAGTTCTGAAGGAGAAGAATAAGGCCCTTGGCACACACACTGGGAACAAGCTCTGATATGTCCCATCTTGGTGTCTAATGACACTGAGTATTATCTTGGATCATGCAATACAGCAGAACCAGATGGGATGTGTCACTGAAAGTACATAGCAAAAAGCAAACAAAGAGGCTTGGAAAAGGGGAGAAAATATGCATGATATGACCAGCATCCATAGTTCTGCTTTCTTGCAAGACCATCAGATGTCGAAATATAAAAGAGAAAAATAAAAAGGAAAAATACAGTTATACTTTTATTGTAGAAAGAGTAAGAACTTAGGCAACACACAACTACGTTGATACATCAAAACCATCCAGGCTTCAGAATATGTATCCCTCTCACCAATGGCCCATGTCTGGTGAGGGACACTACCCAAGGTTCCTGCCTTATCATCATTAATATCCCTTTACTGCTTATGCATGACTAATGAAAACATTTTTCTCGTGTTGTAATTTTATTTACACCAAGGCCTCACTTTGCAGAATGCACTGCAATCTCCATCGAGCAGTGACAGACTTGCAGTGGGTCAAATCCTCCAGAATTTCTTGGGGGTAGAAAACACATTGCCTGTTGTTTTTCCTTTTTAGTCACACACTGCCTTTTCTGCTCCCTACTTTTTCCCTCCTCTTGTTGACCCATGCTTACCTTGCTTTCATAAACCTGTTACTTTCTCATGTCCATATCTCCTAATATCCTTCATCAGCAACGAACAGAATTTTGCACAACTTGTTCAAACTGTGATAAAAACAATATTAGTTTTCACACAGGAGTTAAGGGAATTTTCTGCATTAGATCCAGTCTTAACTGGGGAAGAAGGGAGAATGGTCTTACATTTTTTGTCATAAATAATTGAATGCTTTTACTCCATTTTTTCTGAACTGCTACATGGTGTTTAGCTTTGTTGCTCAGATCAACTATCTAAAAATAAAGCAATTCTCAGTGGATTAATGAAATGAACATATTGAGTGAAATGTACAGACCCAGGTATGTGTTATTTTGGTTATTTTTAAGATGGTGGAAGGCTTTGCAATGGTAGTGCTGGTGCTGGTTTCTATTCCAAGCAGAACCAGATACTAATATGCAGGTGTAAACTCTACAAGACTGAGATGCTCTGCTTCTATGTGGCTACAACAAACTGACCATGATCCTCAATCTTCATTTGACTCCTGTTCCAAACCAGACCACGAGTCTGGAGACAAACTGAACAGTTCTAACTCCTGCACAGGTTTGATTTATCAGACAGTATTTGCTTTGGGAGTAGAGACCCTCACTCTTTGCATTTGGAAATAATTCTTGATTTTGAAACAGAACCCTCTGTTTCCATATAACATCATTCTCTTTATGGGGTCCAGCAAATCATGTCTATTTGACTTCCACAGGTTGGCTCTGAATCCACATAGGTGACGAGAAAGGCTATGCTATTATGTATAAATATCTGTATTTACAAGTCTTCATTACAATGTAGAAACTAGCTGAAAGGTGATGTTTCAATTTGAAAAAAATTCTTTTGATTATTCAAAGGAAGTGCAGTGATTTCTGAGGAAGTGATCATTTGACTACATTCAAGAAAGCATCACTGAAGAGTATCTCTAACTACAGTTTCTTTTGGATCATATTTTAGAATAAAATCATCAGATAGCCCGTAGTGAGAGTAGTATAGACAAAGACAACTGATCTTAATCAAGACACCTTACTATAACATAATAAAGAACCATCAGACATCTTTTACAAAACATATAAAAATGTTTGCATTGAAATTATAAAAATGGATTCACCTTACTGAATGTATACTTCAAAATGTTTTCAATACTTTTCTTCTAATGGATGTTTTTCTCAGGCCTCCACTCTTGTTGAGGCCACACTAAATTTATTGTCCTCGATTAAAAACATTTGTATAGTCTAATTTTAAAAACTTCTGAGTTTTAATATTCTTCCACAGATAACCTTTCATTCAGCCATAATCACACTCACTTGCTTCAGCCGTGTTGCTGCAAGGCAAAGCTCTGACAGCCTTCACATGACTCAGTAAAAACCATGGGTCTCCTCTCCATGGGCCCTTCCAAGCCAGTGCTAGATCCTGCCATTCAACCTAATGTTTTCTCCTTTAGGGGCTTTCAGAAACCATTCTGTAAAATATCTCTTTCTTTTTCTTTTTTTTAAGTCTGCTCTTCAAAACAAAAACAAAGTGAAAAGGATTGCTCAAAAGTTAATGTAAGCCATATTTCCACATTTTTGCTGAGACCAGCTATTTCCTCAGAAGCGAAGTCCTGCAATTTCCTCAATATTCAATCCTCTTTCCTCTGGAGTAACAGTTTCCCCTGTGGAAAAATAGTTTATTGGGTCGAATTTTACCATGAGGTGATTTTTTTTCAAATTTGACTCTCCTAATCCAACCTCTAAGGAAATAAGTTACAAGTGAGGGGGGAAGTACAGATAAAGATGAGCCAAATTTGCTAAAATTGTCACTTCATCTCATACATGCAATTCTCTTTTCTTTGTTTCTCAGTTTGTATGGATTTATGTTCTCATGACCTTGCAGAGCCAAAGTCCAATGCAACTCATTAGCAATCCTGCAAGGTTCACCCCTAACACAACCATTCCCAGGGAAAGGGTAGGACAAATGTCTGGGAGAAGATTAGGTCTCAGTTTGCTCTCCATGACATTCAGTGGTTGATCCTTCCCTGTATGCCACTCCTCTTTCTTCCTCTTGTCTGCTGATGTGGCAATTCCTGCATATTAGCTCTAAAGCTGAATGTTCAGTGTAATCAAAGAGGAAAAAAAATGAGCTTGTCTGTATCAGAGGGAAGGAAAAAATATAAATTGTGTCCTATCAGGCATAGCCCTCCCCACCCCTCCAAAAAAAAAAGCAAATCAAAACCACAGAAATTAAGAACAACCAGCCCACACCCCCTGGAAACAAACAGCTGAGTGAGCTTCAAGCTGACCCAGTCAGACTCCTTGTTTTATCAATAAATTGCATTATCTCTGCCTTGATTATTTCCACTACAGAGGGTATCTGCAAGGTTATCAAGACCCAAGCGACTTAATAAGATCACAAAGAGATACAGTTGATAACTGTTTTCTGACAGGTTTATGTCCGCAACTGATGCGTCTTTTTAGAGTTTGATATTTTTGCAGACAAGTCTAAGCAGAAACATATGCAGTGCCTTATCACGAGGGAGTCTGGGGTGGTGCGGGGGAGAGGCAGAGGGGGAGGTGGCACTGATCTGAGGCAAGGAAGCTCCTTCTTGTCACTCAGCCTGGAGAACTCCTCAGCGCCTTGTTAAATCCACTGACAAATGCACATCGCGGTGAAGCTCCAAGAGGACAAGTGTACGTTAGGAGATTTTATTTTACACACAGCCCTATAGACAAGAGAAATTTGATTTCTGAACCCACACAAAAGGCTCACTGTGCTTTGTGAGTGTATTGATCTGGCAGCACTACTGCAGCTGTGAGCTCAAATGTCTGTGCTGCCGGCATAATCAGAAACATGCTACATGCAGGATGCAGCAAGCTTCAAGAGCTTGACAAGCCAGATAGGGGACCTGTCAACTCCTTTCAGGGCTAACAGCAGGCTAAAGAAGCAGTGTATATGGGAAACTATCAAAGCTATTACAAAAAAAAAAGAGATGATGAAATGACAAAAGAAAATTAAAAAGCACAAGAAAATCACTGGAAGATACAAAAGTACTTGATTATTCACCTACCGTACAGATATGTTAGCTTTAAACAAATCCAATATGCAGGCCAATTACACACAGTCTGAAAACCAAAAACCCTGTTTCAAAATGTCTGGGTGATATCATTTTTCTGTGTTTATCTTTCTCATATTTTCCAGCAGTCCTGAAGCCCTCCTGTGCTGAGCAAAGCTTTTTATGGTAGGAAAGAATCTGCTTTGTTATTCTTAATGTTTTCCAAGCATCTTTCTTCATAATAGAGCATCATATTTTTGGCTTGTGGATATATTTATATATTATTTTTATCTTGATTTCAGTACATACATGTTTTCTCCTGATGGCTTTCTGGTAGATGTATTAGCTGACTTTCCACAGTTCACATCTTGATATAATACTTGTACCTGACATTTTCTGAAATTATGGGTTTTGTTCAGGCAACAGCACAGTGCACAAAAGAAAGGTAATAGCGGTGGTTTATAGCACGTGGATTTGGCTTTGAGGTTAGTGAGTAAGCCATTAACATACGGTCTATTCTTGCAAATGCTCCCACAGTGAGCGCCTTCAGGGTGCGAGGAAGCACAATGAACAGGGAGCACTTCCTCCGCATGACTCTGCAGAACGACTCTCGGTTTTCTTTTTCCGGAGACACACCATGGAGGTAGAAGCTGAAAACCTGTCTGTTCTGGTCAGGGTTGACGCTGCCAGAACAATGAAGCATGCTTTTTTCACTCCGTATGCTTGTTATTTGACAATCATGTTAAAAGTGCAGCAATCTCGGTTCTGCTTTCTCCTCTAGTATGTGAGTTTCCTCAGTGTTCACTAAGCAGGCTTTGTTAGGTAGCTGCCCTCACTACACTGTCAGAGTGCTCAGAGTCAAACAAGCTGTTAAAACAGCTTTTGTTTGTCTTTCTTTTGTGCAGTTAAATTTAGAAACTATTTTCATAGTTTTTAATTAATGAAAAGGAAAGTTTATTGAGGATTAAATTTAAACCTGACCTCAATGGTAACATCTGGAAACCAGCAATTATCTCTCTTGGTAGCTGTGCAATTACAGAATGTACCTACTAGTGAAAATCCTAAGTAATGCATTACTCTTCTCTGATGGCTGTGCTAGGGAAAGCATCCATTAACAGAAGACTGGATCTTATTCATCCAGGAGCATCAAGATGAATCAGACTTAACTGTGCACTAGAAATATATCGTTCCAGTATCTTTGCTTTGGTAATCAAGAATTTAGAAATGTGGATGCATTGAATATTTAATAGAGATAGGTACTTTCACCACACAGCTACATATACCATTCACATATTCATGGAATAGCCTGTATTCACTCTGAAATAAGGGGTGAGTAATTTTAAAAAGTGTTTTCAAGACTAAGTGTGAAAATTGTGGCTATCAGCCACAGAGCCTTTTGAGCTAATTGAAATTTTTCCCATAAGCTGCAGAGCCCACAAACCCAAGTCACCAAACCTTTCTGTTCTCTAGTACTCAGTAGGTGGAAAACACGAGCAATATTAAAGACTTATTCTTTAATGGGTGAGCCATGGGTAAGGCATGGAGAAGGCTCCAGAGTTCTGGGAGTCCTTGCTCAGGAACCATCATATTTAGAACTAATTTGGACATCTCTGAACATACCAAGTGTGCCTTCATTTTAATTCTTTTTTATCTCAGAAGTTAGCTATAACAATATCAGTTTTTTCCAACCAAGAGCTAGAGAAGGGTAGCAAAGCCATGGGATTTTTTCATTCCTTTTGTAACAAAGAACTCACAGCCTACAGCAGGTTGGGTTCATGCAAAGAAGAACCTGTATATTTTCATCAACTCAGTATGGAAATCAGACTCTTGCTTCAGGAGGACTGCTTCATGAGACAGTAAAAATATAAATGAACTCATTTGCATTCCAAGTTCTCCTTTACTTCCGCTAAAGGAAAAGTAGCATTAGCTACAGAAAAATCCTTTCTTGCTCTACATGATCTCACTCATGTCTATACTAATCTAGACTTTGGTCACAAACAATGGATGAAATATTTCTTATTGCAAAAGTGTGTGAAATGCTGGTTCAGAGTCAGGCCTGGTTGAGCTGCTGATGGGCAGAAAAGCTACACCACAGTGTCTCTTCTCTCATGGGACTGGCTTACAAGTAGCTCTGGGCAGAGCTAATTGGGGGACTGTGCCAACCCTCTCACTTCTTCCTCTGATAAGCCTGCATCAATGCAGTTGTAATAGCTGCCTACTTAACACACTGCTTCATCTGTCCCTTTTTTTCTGTGCCTCTCACTGCCTTTCATCTCTCACCACATGTTGAGATCACTGGGTCATTGAGACAAGGATTGATATTTATTTTGTGTTCATAACATCTAGTACTGTGAAGTGTTAAATGGCATTTGCAGGCACTTTCAAAAAACAAGCAAGCAATATAATGCCTTTTGAGCAATTACTGTGGCAGTGTTAAGATGAATTTGCCCCATCGAACAAAATGATTATTATAGAGCAAATGCAATTCACTCTGTAACATGAGTGGTGGTAAATCAAAGTAAGGGAAGATAAATATTTCAACTTAGTTAATCTTCCTGACTCAAAAATACTTAAGTCTTCTCAGCTTATAGTACAATTGCTGGAAATTATTCATGTTGCTTTCTATCTCTTCTCCAGTTTTTTTTACTACTGAAATAGATTGAGAGCAATCCTGAGAAGAAGGACATGGGGTTGTCAGTTGAAAAGCTCAGCATTAGGCAGCAATGTGGTTGCAGCCCAGGAAGCCAAAAATGCCCTGGGCTGCATCAAAAGCAGGGTGGTCAGCAGGCTAGGGGAGATGGCTCTGCACATTTATTCTGATCTTATGACACCCCACCTGTTGTGCTGCTTCCAGTTCTGGGCTCCCTGACATAGGAAGGACATGGACCTGCTGGAGTGAGTCCAGAGGAGAGCCACAGAGATGCTCAGAGGGCTGGAATACCTCTCCTATCAGGACAACCTGAGAGAGTTGGAATTGTCCAGCTGGAAGAAGAAAAGGCTCTGGGGAGACCTCATAGCAGCCTTTAAATTCTTGAAGGGGTTTTTAAAAAAGATGGAGAGAGACTTTTTACTAAGGCCTGTAGTGACAGGTCAAGGGGTAATAGTGATAAACTGAAAGGGGGTAGACTTAGATTAGATATTAGGTAGACATTTTTTACAATGAGGATGGTGAAAGATAGGAACAGGTTGCCCAGAGAAATTGTGAATATCCCATGGCTGGAAGTCAAAGGTTAGATGGAGCTTTGAGCAAACTGGTTCAGTTGAAGGTGTTCCTGCCAATGGCATGGGGATTGGAACCAGGCGATCTTCAAGGTCCCTTCCAACTCACACCATTTTATGAGTCTATGACTATGTAAAATACCACTGATGGCAGGGCAGTCTGCAAGAATGAAGGCTCAGTCACACTGTACTGGTACACAGACATCTTGCTCTGTTTGGGATTAAAACATACAGTGACCAGATTAATCTTAATAACAACATGCTTTATGTACAACAAGTATATTCCAGACCTGACCAGGATCTGGTACTCAGCTTTACTATTTAAGGAAGCAGTGAGTAAGCCTTTTCAAATCTTCAAATCATTAAAATCTTTCAAATTATTGAGAAATGCCTATGTTCATGATAGTAAGTTAATAAAATAATTTGGCTTGCTTGTTGTTGTTGTTAAATTTGATAGTATCAGGAAAAAGTTACATTTGGGACAATGTAAACTGGGAAAATTCACAGGCATGTCCAGTTCATATCTGTGAAGGTAGCTGTAACAAGAGATTGTTTTTAGACTAAAACATAGATTTGGCACCCATGTTTCTTAATACTTCAAGAAACTAGATCTAAAACATCACCTGAGAGAACACTGTGACTGGATACATTTTTGACGATGGCTACAAATATGTAAAGAGAATAAAAAACATTGATGAGAAAACTTCTCTATTTTTCTATGACTATTCAAAAATACATAAATGTGGAGGCAGTGAAAAGGATGTATCCATCAATATTCTAGGTGATATCTTTAGCACATATGTTCAATAAAGTGACTGTCCAGTCAGTGGACCTGCTCTACATTTTGTTCTGCAGTGATTTATACCAACATATTCCACAAGCACAGTCTGTACTCATCACCCTTTTAAATGACAGGCATTCAGAGAGAGAGGGCATTCCTTCTCTAGCCCAGGCAATGTTCTTCAAAAAGGTAAAAATATTTATTTGATTCATGAGGATTTAAATGATTTTCCAGGAGAACAGTTTCCAATTACTACTCTCTATTTGCAGAAATTGGACTGTCATTCGGGGTTCGCCTGTGATTTTGATTAAATCTACAACAGTGATTAGGAAATAAAAGACTTCTAGTGAAAACATGGATATCTTTGGCTAGCCAGTAGCCCTACAGACCTTGTGCTGGTTTTATAGTTGGTTGTTACTATAGACATTTGACATCTTTTAGTTCAGATCTCAGCAGCTGTTATGTTCCCACAGAAGCACACATTAAACTTCTCTTCCTTCAATTTTTAAATAAAGTCTCTTGCCTTCCAGAGCTTTCTCAGTGTTGCAGCTCAGATACACACAAAATATCAGGTGAAGCTGAAGATTGTGCTCTTGAGTCTTTGACAGTATTTATCAAGGCCTTCCCAGTCAGCAGAATTCAGAGCTTCTTTTCCTTTGCCAAATTTAGGACCTGATCACAATGGTTCATAACCAATTACCACACATCAGTTAAGTCATACCTTCTAGGTAATGGCAGTTGATATGAATGGACTTAATCTAAGTTCTGCCCCTTGGGCATTATCCCTGAAGAGTTCAGTAAGAACCTGACAGACCTATTAGTTAACACTGCACTCATGGCTTTGTAATGTAATTTTGGCTTATTAATTAATGAACCATGTAAATCACATTCAATACAGTGATGAGGTGGCCTCGAGTCAAATAAGTATGAAGGTCAAGGAAAGAAGGTGAATAACCTCTTGGGTTTTGTAGCCTTTGCCTGTATATGCTTTCTCTTCTTCGACATACCTGACTATGTCATACAGCTAGCAATGGCAGGGATGTTTCTATCAGCACAGAAAAAACTAGGAATCGGCTAGGAATCTTTCCCTAGCTGAGAGAACAGCTAAGAATGAGTCCTGGAGCAACCTGCAAAAATGTTCTTATAAGAAACGATCTTTTTCTTCTTTCCAGATTGCAAAGGATTCATTCTGTATGTGACCACTTGAGCTTGGAGGAAATCCAAAAGCTCTCTCCTTGTGCTATTTGCTCAGCCTGGGGCTGACAACCTAAGAAAAATCATGGAGTTGGACACATTGTACTCTTCAGTCATACAAAAAAAAACCCAAAAAAAACAAAAGGCAATAAACATCAATTTCAAAGAGGAATTGCATCCTCATGTATTGCAGGGGACTCAAAGCCAACAGATCTACCCAGGCACACCACTAGTGAGCAACAGGCTAAAAGATGGAAACTAAAAAAGAAAGCCATAGGAGGAAAAAAAGAAAGAAGAAAAAAAAAAATCAAAGAAATTAAGTAGTACAAGCTGTGAGTTAAAATAACAACAAAGGCTCATGGGAACAGACTGTGAAGCCAAAAAGGGAACATTACAGCAGTGTGCAGAGTGGGAGCACCTGCACCAGTCACAGGCAAAGGTAAGCCATGGCAGATAGAAAGAAGAATGCTCTTGTGTCAATATTTGTTTTCCCTGAATGCATCACCTAACAAATATTTTCCTGGAGTCTGGCTGTTACTCTGCCCTATCTAGGCACCTTCAGAGCACACAAATGCAGCTGCTGAGTGTGACTCACATGATCCACATCGGCACCAAGAAACTTCAGCACAGGCCATGGGAGGGAGAATCATCCCATGTGAGTGATATCCCCAGTAAGGCCATGAACCCCAGGCAGCTCAGGGCATACCTGAGACATCATCAGCTAGGACAGCCTATATGTATTGAGAGAGTCTCTCTTTAGTCTATTCATAGGGCTATTTCACAAGGATTCTTTAAAAATCTCCACTTTTCTTCCCTTTTTCTGGGGTTTTAGTTTGTGGGGTTTTGTAGTTTTTTTGGAGAGCAGTGGCAGTTGAATAACTGGATTGGTTGCAAAAGCACTGAGTTCCTATACTGTCTTTGCCAACTTGTTGTGTGACTGACAGCATGTCATTTCACCTTTTTGTCTCAGTTTTCTAGTAGTATATGAGGATAACAATAGTCCAAGTGGTTTTGAGAGACTAAATTTGCTAATGTCCTAAGCCAAAGCCCATTGAAGTCAATGGAAAAGCTCTCAATTACCTTGAAGGGCTTCAGGCCAGACCTTGCTTATTCAGCATCACAAGAAGCATTTGAAAACCCTTGAAACCGTGCCATGTGTGTGCAAAGGTATTGGTGATTACAGGACTGAGGAATAAACTTTTTAACTGATACAAGTACACATGAATAATACTTTTTGAAGTCTCTTTTTTTAGCAAACTTTACTCTTCCTGGGGAAAAAAAAAATATATAAAACAAATAATGTCAACAGTGACAATTGTCTTCAGTAGCTTATAAGACAAAGCATTTATTCTGTTAACCACAGACTCCTTTTGATTTGCAAAAAATGCAGATTTGGACAGATCTGAAGGCAATGCAGTCATATACAATAGCTGTCATTCTTTACTTATTTATGGTCAGTCTTTGCAAACCTTTGTGACAGGTTTCAGTTGATTGGCAGCCTGTGGGCCAGAGACCCACAAACAGGTTTTAAAGCTCCAAGACAGAGCTAATTTTGTCTAATAAGATTAGATTCCTCTATATAAGACTGCCCTATGAATAGAAGGCCATAATTTATAGTGGTCCATCAACTGTTACGCTTTACAGAGACTGACAGACTTTACCAAGGCTCTGGACTAAGGTCAATTATCTCTTAGATCTGTTGGGAGACTTTATAGGCACAAAGATCAATCTGATGTCAAGGTAAAGGTCTTCCCTGAATCTGGGTAACTTGGTAGAGAAGCTCAGCAACCAAATGGTATGTAATAGAGAGAAAGCACCAGTGCTGGTAGGAATGATGGTGTCTAACCCTATTCTGTTGAAGGAAGAGCAGGGAAACCCCCCAGACTAGGCAGTTCATGTTGAAGGAAACAAAAAGGACAAAGGGAAAAGTTGCCATATTAAAAGCACTTGGAAATGGCTAAAGTTAAAATCCTGAACTATGAGAAATTTCTTAGATGAAAAAGCTTTCAAAGGAGAAAATGTTCAGTAGCAGACACTGAACTCATTTATATACAATCATATTGTTCACTTCAGTTACAGACCACAATGAAAAAATTAAGTCAAATGTTTCAGTGTTTTCTGCAAAAAGGTGTCCTGTTTCTTCACTATGTGGAAATCTTTACCTCATTGTTATTAGAAATCTTCAATATCTGCCCGAAAAGATTTTAGAAAATCAGAACAAAGCACTTTCAGTTGAAGTGAAACATTCAGAAGAGCTTGTTTGTTCCTCTGTTTTTCCAAAATGATCAACAAATTAGAACACAAAACACACACCGTAATTCATCCAGTCCTAATGAAATAATTGCTTAGCAGAATTGTGCTTGAGGCTTCAGAGTCCCCAGCAGTTACAGAGCATAAAAACAGAGAAAGTGGGAAAGATAAGGTTGCAGGGGAACTCTAACCCAATAACCCAGACATTTTGCAGGCAGTAAATTCTGAAGTATTATCATAGTAATTGACATCACAAATGCTCCAACCTGAATACATTGATTGCCAAGGTCAGCATTTTAGGCAGCAACAGCAGACATCCTCATCCATTAGCCCTGAAATATTGATTTCAATCAGGAAAATAGAAACCAGAAAAAGAAAAATACTCAAGCAATAAAATGATCTTTCTCTATCTTTGTCTCCCAGACATGGGAACAGACATGCTATTCAGAGTATGTCAGTATTTATAGGATTGCTGAAGACCCATATGGATTTCCCATTCCTCAGCCTATTAAACATGCATTTGTATTCAAAATGGCTTTAAAAACTGACTTCAAATGTGAAACCAGATAACAGACAAGAGCATAGCTTTGGCTTTATCTTGCTTGATAGAGCAGGACGAATCTCAAAACTGCAAGTTTTCGTCTTAAAACAATTAGAGAAGGTACACAGTGTTTTTCAAATGAAACCTGGTATGTGCCAAATGCTTAATTATGTAGCAAACACTAACCATTAGGAAAGTCTCCCAAGGCTAGAAGCTCTTGTTAAAATGGCTTTCTCAATGATTATTGCTTCATCTTTTTCAGTGATACTACTTAAAATGAAAAACAGTGCAGTTAAACACAATTTACTAGATTTTATAAACCTAGACAGAAGTAAAAATTTTTCCCAAACACTTAATTCAGAGTATGTATTTTTTTAAGACAAAAATGACAGCCAATGCCTTTTCTGACTAGATGTGTGACTAAATGTTATTCAGTGCTAAACTCATATCACCAGGTGAAACCATGTTGTAGAAAGATGCTTTATGAGGATGACCTTAATTATTTTCTAAAACCATATGTAGAAGGGAAAAGTAAAATTCTCAAAATAACAGAATTCTATGAGACTGATTTTTTTTTTTTTAATAACACTCCTTGTTCCCTTAGAAATATTTAATTTTTGCTCCTTTTCTGTCACATGACAAATTTTCAGGAGGAATTCAGTGAGGCTAGGATGAAGTTGACCAAACTGACTGCTGTATGCCATGGGTTTTGTGGCCAAAGGCAGGTGGACAAAGTACACCATGTGCCCTTAAAAAGCTGGCACCTGCACGAATAGAGCCATGAAGCAGGAGCTGCAGCAGTCATAACTACAGCAAGCAGGGCACAACTGAAAAGTGATGGTTGTATCCCAGGAAACTTGGAACACATAACAAAATACAGCATGGCTGGAAGCGAAATTGCTGCCTTTCAATTCAAGGGCACAGTAAGAAAAGGTAGCACAGTAGGTGGCTATATAAAGTAACACTGAGATTGACTTGACTATTTTTGGTCCCAGCATTTATGTCTATGAATTATCTGCTGGAACCAGAACAATATACACACTGCATGTTTTCTTTTCACTCTATTCCAGTCACAAAATTAGTCCTGCTTCAACATGCTTGTGTACTGTTGCATTACATCTTGGAAACTTCAGTTCTAAGAAGTTAATAAGTCTTAAATCTGTGTTGTCTCTTTCTTCCTGTAAGTTTCCACTGTGTATTAGCAGACTACACGTGCACAACGCAGATATAGCTCTTTCCTAGAGAAGAGCACAACAGCTCAGTATGATCACAACTTGGACAACAGCAGAGGGAGGAAATTTCTGCCAAGAACACCAGGAAAAAGCTCCATGGGAACCATTAGGTTTACGCAGAGGAAAAACACATCATTAAAGCGAATGACCAATGCAATAAAACACTGAAACTTATTCCTTTATCAGTTTGTTCCCTTGGGAAAGTGAAGGGGTGAAGTCACTCACTTAGATTTGTATAAGCTGTTCTAAGGCTCCCAATCTATCAGAATCTGTCTTAAGAAATGTCTTGTTTGGAAAGAGGGAGGAAGGGAGGGAGGAAAAGGAAAGGAGGGGGAAATGGAGTCAAAACAACTAAATTCTCTCTTTTTCAGATGACATCAAACTTCAACATAATGGTGTAAATAGAAAAAATTGCACAAGCTGGCTATGAGGATAGGTACAAACGGGTCAGTGTCTGCTCTCCCTGTGCTCCAAAGCAGCCAGGTGCAAGGCAGAAATGGTCTGCATGGTCCCAATCCTCACACATAGAGGTAGCTTAGAGCAGGGATGGAAAAACCACACTTACTGATGTGCCAAGGCCCAGCTGTAGCTGGTAGAAAGCTGCAATGCCTGGTGCAGACATGGAGAGAGCAGGGGAGCTTTGTCTGAGCCATGAACATAATTTATTCCATCCTTCCTAAGGGCCAGGGCTCACCTGCTGTCACTGGAGACCAGCGCCCACATTATCAGAATAGGATCTAAAGAGGTGGGAAATTATTGAAACCTTTAATTTCAACAGTCTTTAGGACAGGCTTTTTCCTCAGATGTTTTCCTCTGGTCTTTAGCATTCACAGCCTATCCACTGGCTCTCAGGAGTGAGACAACTACCTACTACTCTGGTTAAATCCACCATGGAATAGTGGTAATTTTTCAAAGGTGATTTTTAAGAAGGAACTTGAAAATAAAGAGTGATGGATCAGTAATTAAAGATGGATGGCTACCTTACTACATTCATCCCCAATGTGAGGAAACAAAAAGGACTAATAGAAAACTGGCCAACCACTACAGCTGGCATATATGTTAAACTCAAATGAGAAGCCCCTCAATACATAATACTACAGCAATTTATATTATTATGTAATCTCTGTTATATATTGATTTCCAGCACAATGAGCAGTACTCCATACAAAGGAATCAGGCCTGCTGCTTGCACATAGGATCAGCAGTTTCTGTTTTCCCTTCTATCCAATGCTCTTAAATTAGATAAAGCTATCCAAAGGTATTGTTGGTTCCAATTTTAGCCTGTCTGTCATGGGCCAGATAATCCTGTGAAAATCATCCTTTCTGCTCTCACTCCATTTTTACAGGAGACCCTCAGGTGACTTTACTTACACTTTCCAAATGTATGTCTCCATAAAGGAGAGCAAAATTTCATCCACTGTATAGAAATTCCAATTAACAACAGACTGAAACTGGCTGCCCTCTTTTACAAAAATATCTGTCAAACATCAAGTTTAGCAGTTCAGCATGGGTGGAAAAAAGTCTGACAAGGCAATTCACGAGTTCTTCTTTGTCTTCAGAAAAAAACTTTAAGGGATTTTAACAATTTCTTATTTCTCAGAGAGTCAGTTTAGATCAACCTACCCATCAGAAGTATTTGCAAGTGAGACAAGTAACCAGTGATTAAACAGTCAATGCCTTTAAATTGAAGGAATTTACTTCAAGAGGAGAGAACATTCACCTCTCTGGAGGAATTGGCTTAAACAGAAAGCTCAGCTTTATCAATATTGTTAATATTTTCTACCTCTGTCTGCAAGGTAACTAGATGTAGAGGAGCTCACAGCCTAATTTCATTCAGTGGATATTACCTAAATTTTCAAGGACAGAAATATAAAACCTGATTCTTTTTGTGCACATCCCAGCAGGTTGAAAATCACAGAAATATTGTTTCTACTATCCACTACATTCCTAGCTGGTTGAAGGCTCATGGCTCTTTTGCCCTCTTACTCTCACATCCTGCCCTAAACCAAACGTTATCCAACAACATGAAACTCTTTTGTACATAAAAAATTGGGAAAAAATTAGTCAAAGTAGAGTGAATGACAAATATTGGAACTGAATGAAATCAAAGTCTAACACACAATCTACATAGCTGCAGGTTGATCTGCTCCTGGGGTGGACTTGGAAGAACAAACATCTTTTGAGAAAGACTCCTGTGGAGATTCAAGGACACTTGAGGAATATTCAAGTACTGGAATACAGTGCAGAAAGCCCTCCTAGTAACCATAGATTTAGCTCTTCTGAAATACAAATAAGAACAAAATACTCTAGGTTAGGTTCCTGCCTGCTAAAAGAGGTATTTTTCTATCAGCCTTTGCACAGAGCTAGATTTTTATGTCAGCAGTCATGTATAATGCATCTCCTCTATAGATATTAGGCAATGTCTGTCTTTTTGACAGTCATTATAGACACTGATGTTTTGCTTCTGGTTTAGAAAAATACTAAGCAGATATTGCAAAAACTAACTTGGGAAATAGTACATTTTTTCAGACATACAATCACAAATGTACCATGACTGCAAATCCAAACACATTTACACTAGTTACTATGCAGATATGGATAGTGATTCCTAAACTCTTATTCCCTAGACCAGACTGTTGAGGCTAAAGAGACTACATAGGAAAAGCTTAACCCAAATCCTTTAAAGGACCAGCTCAGGCTGTGGCAGCACCTAAACAAAATTTTAATCATAACCATGCTGTTGGTCATGGAAAACAGACAGCCCTTTCCTGCCATTAAACATAGAAAACCACTGTAGATCTGGAATAAGCATCCTCTCCCCTTGTGCAAAATTGTCATTTGTCAGCCAGATCCAGGAGCAGCTCACTACTGTGATCTAATACCACTTTCACAGCTAAAACAGAACAGGAATTGAAAAAGACCCCAAACAAATAGAAAAGGTACTTGAAGTGTTGGACAACAATTCATGTCTAGCCATGAGAATTTCTCCGCTGACCTCCTCGGACCGACCTAAATAATTTATTTCCACAAGTATAATGTCACTGCACATCAAGCACATCCTATGACTGCAGGAACAAGGCCAATTCTTTCCACATTACCCTTTTGCTTCAATCCCGTTAGTTTCCCAGCACATCAGGTCTCCAGTGCAGGAGATGAGTACTTGTGAATTACCATGAGCCTTTGTCCACTCTCCCCAACAGACTGGGATTTCATGGTCTCTGGGAATATTTATGTCTGCTAATCCATTTTGGATTGCCTCTCTTTTGTTTTACATCTAAATATGATACTCCCATGGAAACTGGATTATTAGGAAAATGCCTTTTATAAAGGAATTAAATAATTCCAGTCTTTATTCCTTAGAAAATAAGAAAGCCACAGAAACAAAGACATCGGTTATATTCTAGTAAGGGTTTTACAGCGCAATAATCAACTATAATTGAATGCTTTCTTATGTGAAATTTATAAAAGATAGCAATTAAAATTTTGACAGGTACTGCACTATAGATTGTTGAACAGAAATAGCACAAAATTGTGCTCTGTCCCTACATAAAACTGTGACAGCTCATGTGACACACTAGGAATATATTTCAATATCAACAACATAAGCTGTAGTACCTTATCCAGAATCTAAGTGGAAAACTCCTTATGATTTATTTGGCTCTTAGGTTAGACTTCAACTAAACTGATTACCTGTCAAATAACTGCACTGTTATTTTTGATGACTATACTTTCTTAAATTGATATTGAAAAAACACAAACAAAACAAATCAACATCCCAAAAGACCTAGCAGTCAATAAGTATGTTAATCCCATACTGCAAAATAAATCAGCTCCAGTGTAAGCAGGTGAGTTTTAAACATCTTCATAGGAGAGGGTGGTAACATTTTATCCACTAAATATAAATAGAGACACACATCTGGTCACAATATTTTATGTAGCCTTTGCAGTAGCACTAGTATTGGGTACTGGACATTCTACTATTCTTCCAAATAAAATTCTTTCCTTTTTATTTCTATTTTCCTTCTTCAGGCAAACATAGGCTTCCTCTGGTCTGAAGAGCATTGCTGGCAAACTCTGTGCTTTTCCCAGCTTTGCTTCTAAACACCTGCAATTCAAGTTATGACAAACTGCACTTACAAATTCTCCACAATCTCCACAGTTCCAAGAATTTCATCAGCAAGAAGACAGAGAAAATATTTTAGGAAACTGGAGAGGAAAGAAAAGCAAAATGTTCTGCAGAGAAATCGAGGCTCAGAGCGTGATGTGAAAAGGGCACCAGCAATTGGGATAATGAATAGCACAATGCCCAGCACTCAGGTGTCTGGCCCTGGGAGCAGCAGCCTCTGTCTTGAGTCAGATGTTTATTGTTTGACACAACAGGACAAGTATGAGGAACCTGGGAACGTGATTCAGCTGTGAAGATTGTGTTAAAAGTTTTTAATTAGATTTTCTTTTTCAAGACAATTGCTTTGCATGCTGGTGCAAGGAAAAAATACAGCTGTCTTTTCTTTCTTTTTTTTCCCCTATCAGGTCGAAAGCATCTCTCCTGGAAAGGCATGGAATTCAGTATTTCTGAGCACCACAGATGAGCTATACTTTTATACTAATTAAATGCAAGATTAAAGCACCAGTCGTTCTTTTTCTCTGGTATCACCCACTCAGTTGCAGGGTTAGAAGAGGAGCTCACAAGCCCAGGTCACTCACATGTGCCTGCTGGCACCAGACAGCCCTTCCTACTCCAAGTGTGAGCCATCACCATGCTTGTGGCAACTTACTGTCTGTCAGGCATAGAAGCAAGTAACTAACACCTAAAAGGCAGTGAATTAAGCTTCACAGGGCTCTTTATTGCTGTGCTGAATGAGATGGCTGGCACAGTCTCTCCACCACATGACAAAATGAAAGAAAATATTGCTGGAGGTCAGATATCATTGTGGAGATTCGAAGATCATACAGTTCATGAAGTTATGAAAGATCTGTAAGTCATCTCAAAATCTGATGCATTCTGAATTGCTTTAAGAGCTACTTAAATAAATACTATTATCAGGAAATTATTTTTAATTGATTTTAAGTTTCTTTGAGATAAAAAATATGCATTTGCAAACAGATGGTAATGAACTTCATTTTAAGCAACAGCTTAATTCACTGCTTCAGAATTTGACCTCCTAACTCACATGGGTTACTCACTCCACAGCACAAAGGCTGTGCCCTCAAGGCTCCTGTGGTGTAGAGCAGTAAGGTGATTCAAAGCAAACCCCCTCCCTGACCCAACTTACCATGCACCAGTCCAGTCTGCAGAACGTCCCTGATACATGTAAAACAGATTCTTTTAGAGGAAATGGAACCTGAACTTCTGCTCCAGACATCTATTCACATGTAGGTCACTGCAGCCCCGATGGGGTCACTGGGGGCTGCACAAAGAAGTAAGGCACTTCACCACTTGATCTTGTAGCATTTATCAAACATGCACAGACCTGAGAAAGGTCTCAAACCATGAGAACCCTGCTGCAATGGCTCCTGTGCTATATAAAGTACTGAGTTCTGCAGGTGTTTCCTATTTGCTGATAACTGACAATCCTCAAATCACCTCTGCTGCACCTTCCCTCCCCAAGAATTAAATGGCTGGCAGTCTTTATCTAATGTAGTGCTCTCGCCCCTTTGCTGAACCCCTTTGTTTCTCCTAATGTTCTCTAGATTTTCCCCCTAACTATTGCTTCCTTCTATAATAATGGCAAGTTTCAGCACCCCCAAAAACATAAGCAGGACCTAACTCCAAGCTCCATTGTAAATCTGCACTATAAGTGCACTGAAAGTTTCTTGAGCAGCTGCACAAGCCTATGCCAGACCAAGAAGGCTGTTAACCTGTGAGAGGACTGGCAATCCATGCCACAATAAATAAGGTGATAAAGCAGTTCCCCTAAACCTCTGTTACACCACCTCTCCTCTACCCACCACAGCAGGCAGGGCCATTCCATTCCATTCCTAGTTTTGGCACAGAGATGAATGCACCCCATACCCTGACTAATTCCTATGGCACCACAACCCTTATTAGCACAGAGTTTGCTGTTCCTTGGCAGCAGTCTGCTCTTAAATTTGAGGGCAGCTCAGAAAGTTAGAAACAAGGGGTTCTGAGCCATTGCTTCTTCAAATCTCTCTTAGAGAGGCAGCAGGTTTTTGAGAAAAAAGAAGTACAGATCCTGAAATCATTTGGATCAACATCAGATTAGGAATATGTCAGCAGCACAGATAAAATATAATTAGGTCTCCCAGAGAGCCGCTTTTAAAAAGTAATTAATTTTGTTCAGGGTAGTCAAGAAAATTCACGAGAATTTCTCCTTATGGCACAGGAGGTAAAAAGAGAAAAGACATCTGCCTTATGAAATTTTAATCTCCAGCACAGTTTGCAAGATTATATATTATACAAATACATTAATGAGGAGAATGTCTTCTTTGACTTCTTGACCATTCTTACGTGCCAAAAATGTATTTTTTTCAAAAATATAGAAGTGTCAGCAGTATGGCTATGGTGCTTCTAATGGAGCTAACAAAATCTCAAAAGTGGGGAAAAGATGGAGAATTGAAGTGAAATAGCCAAGAGTGTTCACATCAGTCATGCTGGCTCTCATATACATCTCCCCACCCCTTTGGCAACAGATTTAAAAACTGAAACTTGCAGGCATCTAGCAACTCATCTAAACTAAACAAACAACAGCAGAGCTCATGATCTCTCCTCTTTCCTCAGATTAATCAGATTTATTGCATCCTGTCACAGATAAGTAACAGCTAAGGTGCAAATAATTGTTCCTAGTAAACCTGTTTTTTTCTTATGGTTTTGGCTAGGAAAATATGTTAGGCCAGACATAAGACTTGTTTTATTTCCCATGAGAGTGAGTGAGGATGAGGAGTTGCTCTCAGGTTTTGTGGGAATGGCTAGGTTGGGATTTGCAGATGGTTTCCTCTTCAATCCCCCAGCACTAACCCCTCTTGCCTGTGCCCTCTCCCCTCCTGCAGACCTGGCTGGATGCTCTGCCATCCCATCCCCTCCTGGGGCTGGGCACAGGCTGCAGGACTGTTCATACACACAGACTGTTCCTAATTAGCCATTACACCCGAATGGGGAGGCAATGAAAGCCTTCATTGACTGCTTCTGGATAGTGCTAATAGTGAGAGAAGGGAAGTAAAGGGTCTGCCGTGGGAGGGCATGCAGAATGCCCAGGCCTTGAAGGTGTCCTTTTAGGTTACTGTTTGTTTGTTTAGTATCAAACTAAAGGGAATGATAAAACAAATAATAACAATAACAATGGAGTAAGAATAACAAGCCAGTTCGTGATGGGCTAATGTGAAGAACAGTTTTTGAAAATGCTGCTGCTTTCACAGTGCTTTCACACGATCCCTGTAGCTGCCTCTTTTCCCACCAGATCTTCCTCAGGTGCCCTGTGCTGTGACTCCTGGGTCTCCTCTCAGTGGGCTGAGCCCAGGCTGCTGCAACCCTGTCCCCTGGCCCTGTGCTCTCAGCTGGGCACAGCGATGTTCCCAGCACACCTGCAGCTTCCCTGGGTGATGCTCTGCTTTCCCCCAGCACATGCAGGCGATTTAATCATTTCCACAAGGACTTTTTGTTTCATTTCCATGACTTCCTCCACTTGATGGAAGACAGGGATGATTGCTGCTAATGTTAACATGTCACTGGGGCCTGATGTTACAAATCTTCCCTTACACATAATGTTACGCTTCGGCAGCAGTCCTTAGATGAATAATGAAAATTTAACCAAGTGAAGGAATTACAAGATCAGGCCCATGGTGAGATTTATAAACACAGTAAATGCCTTAGATTTTCTACATTGAGTCTTCTGTTATTTTTTTGCCATGGAAATACTGAGATCGCATGAGCCAGGGCAAACGCAGGTCACAAAGATTAATATACAGATTTGTCATGTCTACAGTATACAACTGTACATGCTGGATGACCCAAAAAATAGTGAAACCTAAGACGAAAGTACACACAATAAGGGAATTTTGATAGTTTAAACATCTCTGCTTCATTTTATAATATTCCGTTACCCCACAAATAACGTAGCTGTCATAACAAATAGTAACAGTGATAGATACTAAGGAAAGCTGGCTGGTGTGCAAGGCTGTGGATACAGCTCCAGTGTTAAGATTTGAATCGACTTTAAACTTAATATTTCTTGGATTGCTCAGTCCTGGCAAGGCCTGCTACAGTATTTCTCAATTTGCAAATCTAATGTGTATCAAATAGCATATAGTAAAATGTAACATTGCACTGACCTGAGCACAGTTGGTTAAGGCCATATATGGTTTTTACAGATGAACTTGGGTAGTTGGGTCTCTATCTGGAAGACTTACACAGACCTCAAGAGCTTCTCAAATACCTTTAAAAAGCAAAAAGGGAAGAATAACGTGGCCTGCCATTTGCTGGTTGGATGCTGTCCATCACATCTGCAGCGAGTGATCTCAGGCTCAGTGCAGCTGCTGTCAGCTTGGCAGCACTGCCACTCGTTCAGGGTGCTTAGAGCAGTGCCCTGTTTTCAGCTGGTTAATATCAGAAGATGATGGGTTAAATGAGGCTGGGAGAGTCCCTGCCTATCCTCCTGCCCAATGGGCCAGCACTGCAGTCAGGCCAGGCTGCTCAGGGCTTGGACCAGTAAGGCCTCCTAGGGATAGAGGCAGCACAGCCTCTCTGGGTGACATGAGTGGCCCCCTCATGGGACAGGTTCCTCCCCATACTCAGCCTGAACCTCTCTCATTCCAGCTTGGGGCCACTGCTTCTTGCCCTCCCATCCTGTACCACTGTCAGGAGTCCCACTCCATCTCTTCTGTGACCCTTTGTTAGTGCTGGGGACTGTCAAGTGCCCCAAAGCCATCCCTTTTCCTGGCTCACTCTGACCAGCTCTCCCAGACTCTCCTTATGGGGCAAGTGCTCCAGTCTTACCACCCTGAGAGCCCTCCCTGGAGCTCCCTCCAGTTTGTCCATGTCTTTCCTGTGCCGCTCCCAAAACTGGACTCAGCATTTGGATGTGGTTCAACGAGTCCCACACAGAGGGGGACAATCCCTTCCCTTGATCTTTGAGCCATTCCCCCTTCCCACAGCTCAGGAGCTGCAGGCTGCCTTTGCTCTCAGGGCACACCACAGCGGTGTTCAGCTGTGACCTCAGGACTGCACTGCAGCACTGCAGAGCTGCTGCCCAGCCCCATCCTCTGACAGTGTCATTGCAGGGGTCATAATTTCCAGGTGCCAAGCAAATATCAAATGGAAACACTTCAAGACATTTTTGGTGTATAATTTTAACTATTTCTGTGAGCAAAGAATGGAGGTGGTTTTGTCTGAGTTTAAAAAAAATCCAGCAACGTTTTATTCAAACAACAGTCATACCCCAGTCTCTGGGATTCAGGGAATGAATTTTGCCATCTTCTGAAAAAAAGGCCTAATTGTAGCAAAGCTGTCTATTGAGAACTGCAGGCTGCAGAAGGTTGAAGGGTAGCATGAATGAAATGCCAGAATGCTTTTGGCAGAACAAGCTGTATCACAAAACCAAAATGTTTCACTGGAACTTGAGGTCCTGCACAGCTCTGCAGGAATGCCTCACTGATCTGTAGCCCTGTGGCAAGGCAAGCCCTCCTCATCATTCCCACCACAGGGCTGCAAAGAGCTGTAAGCTGGGCAAAACCTAATCCAAGCCATGCCTTTTAGGAATATGCATCTGACACTTGGGTTTGGAATGTTACAGTACAGATTTCCACATTTTCACACAAACTACATTTGTCTTGAGTAGAAACTATCTGTTCCTTATGGCTTCTATCATTTCATATGTCTGAGGGCTTCTGATTCCCTGCAGCACTCGCTTCAATGGTAATTCAGCCATAAGACACCACATTTTATTTATTCTTGAGCATAACCACAGGGTTGCTTGCAGAGATTTGAGTGTGGTTGAAGAGGGCAAAACACCACTTCAAAACATGAGAGGAAATTGGCTGGGCATTGGCCAAAGCTGATCCAGCCAGCTGGAACTGAGGGACATTAGCCCAATATCAGCAGAAATAGTGTGGATCGCAGAAATAATGTGGATCACAGAAATTAGACCTCTGGTGTCAGGGGCTCACACGTGCTTCAGGGACTGCAGTGAACAGCTCGACTCGAGGGACAGATGCATCTGGCTGAGGCTGTTGGCTTTGCTCAGGGTAACAGAACATTAGGCTGTGTATTTAGGCTCTGTGAACATTTATTTACGATGCTGGGAAACATGCACAGCTTATCCTAGGGGTCTCCTTCTAGTATTACTTCATGACTTCCGCTGTGTGTATACCCTGCTTACATTGAAATGTTTGAGTAGTCAGTTCAAGCTCTCAAAAGTTAGGAAATGCCAAAATTCATGCAGCTCTCCTTCACCTCTCTCATGCTTGAGGTCATGTTGTTTTACTGCCTACACATCAACCAAAGCACTAATTAGTTCAAGCTATGCAAATTGTTTTAAAAAGCTAAAAAGCCTAGTTTGCAATTTAAAATGGGATCCAGATGCCCTCATCACTTCAAGGGAGAAAAAAAAGGCATTAAGTGGTAACTGGATTTTTGTGTTGCATGGCACGCATCCAGGCTGAACTTGCATATAAAAATAAACCTCATGAGTTCATTGTTCTGAACTTACAGCCAAATGTCCTGTTTGTCTTCTGTTGATTTTAAATGTTTTGTGACTAAGCTGTATAAAACATACTTTTCAAAAAACCGGGTAACAGTAACTAGAGAAATCTAAATAATACAATTATTTATTTCTTTGCACGCTTCTAGACATTGCACAACCTCTGGATGTTCTGAGAGAATTAATGTGAAAATAGCCTAAATATTCACTTATTTCTCTGTTCCCATAGAAACTCTGACAGCAATGATTCATACCTAAGAATTATTAAGTCCCTGACCATGCAATTTGTACTGTTCTTCTCCATAAGGTTCCAATCGCTCACACATTGTACTGCAGAGAAAGCTCACCTGAAGGACAGATTATCTATTTTTGTTTGTCAGCTTCATTTCTTGCAAATGCACAGCCTTGTTTTTTCACCATGGATGATTTGCAAAAAAATTCCTAATCAGAAAAAAGCCCTAATCACAACTAGTGTGTTCTGCCATGGTGAGGACAGAACTGGATTTGCTCTGCCAAACTGAAGCACATGGGATGAATGTAACCCTGCTGTAAATGGAGAGGGACCCTGCAGCCTAGCACAGCAACTGTCCCATCTGCCACAAGAAGGAACAACACACCAGCTGGGATGGAGTGAGGAGGTAATGCCCTGCCAGCCTCTCTCCTGACTCAGGCTGGTCCTTGCCTGGCTTTGCATACTCTGCACAGCAAGAATGTCTTTCCCAGAACAGCGGGAAAAATGGAAACAGCAACTGACAGAAAGGAGTCAAGCAAAAAATGGACCTCAGCTCCAATCTGGACTGCCACTGACGTTCATAAAGAAATATCCAGAAGGTAACAATGGTTCCTAGGCTGCATGGACAAGTCAAGAATCATAAAAACAGTTACACCAGAGAGTAATCTGGAAACTGGGTGATGGAAAGGAAAATCACATGGGGTCAAGTAATTCTTTTCCAGGGTAGAAAATAGATACTGGTCTTCCCCATAGAGCAATGGAGAAGTCCTGCTGCAACCCCATCAAATCAAATGACTGTACCCATGGAAACTTCAAAGGTTCAGCATTTAAATGAATGCAAAATAAAATGCAATCATGGAAAAATAAAACTAAACAAACCTTTAAACCCCCTATCATTTAGTAATGATGCTCATTTAAGTAATGCTATGTTTAAGCATTTTTTATCAACATTAAAGTATATTTTTGGTTTTCATATAAACATGCTAGAGAGTTTTAAGTAATAAATGATTAGCAAATCATATTCCCATTTATAGATGCATTAGAAAACTAATCTATGGTATAACAGAAATTAAAATTACAATTGCAGGGACTTCTCACACCTCAGTATCTGTAAATAAAGTTTGGTTGGCAGCTCTCAGTTAACAGTGGTCCATGAGTTCTGGTGGGATTGTCCCATGAGTAACCATCAGCAGGGCAAGGGATGGAGGGCAAGAGACAAGGAGCACGTCTGGAGTTCATTAATGAACATTATTGAGTGTACAACAAGCACAATGGATTCCTAATGAGCACATGAACTCTGTGCACAGTTGGTCAGACAAGAAAAAAAACGCCTGGTAAAAAGTATCTTCAAGATCAAGGGCAGAACTGAGTAGTGAGCTCCATTACGCATACAAATGATATACAGAATTGTTTTGGAGCAGGTTCTGCTCTTGCTATTAGGCCTTACTTATGTACCATTTGGGTGTACAGGATAATTCACAATGGGCAGAATTTTTCCAACACAACATAATTCCCATCACTCAGCGCAGACAGCCCAGGAGCAGTGGCCATTTCAGCACAGTAAAAATAACTCAAGAAGGCACCACCTGGGCTCTGTGACACACAATCACACCATGCTGCTCATTGTAGCAGATTGCATGGGTCAGGCAGAAGGAAAGCATTTTCACTCAATGACCAATTGCAGAAAGGGAAGGCCTTGTGGGTGTGATCCTGATGAATAAGTAAAGGTAAAGTTCAAGTTGGAAGTGTAATTTAAAGCATTTGCACTGTAATTTCAGTATCAAGAGTATAATTTAAACTCCTAGTGGACTGCAAGCATTGCTTTTGGAAACGGAGAAAGACTAAATGGAGGGTAAGTTACTGACCAGGAATGCCCAACACAGATCAAACATGTGCCTAACTACTATGTGGTGTGTTGATGTGGCAGCTTCTAGTGTGCCTCAGAAATCCAAAGTGAGAGTGCCTGAGACACCAGATAACAGTTACTGTAGGCTGAAAACACAGAGCTTTTTGTCCAGAATTTAGGCTGCTTGGCTATATCCTCTGTGGTATATCTATTACAGTGACAAGGTATGTTTCTAATGCTCGAAACTTAATCATGAGTATTGTTAATTTATTAGAACAGTTACTGGCGAGCCTTCAGAACATCCTGGTATCCCAATCCACAGGTGTAGTCTGGGAGTTAGCAGAGCCTAGAGACCATTCCCAGCTGACTGTTTTCCTGCAGCCACTCAGTGCTGGGGGAGAGAGAAGGTGATACTGTGGGTGGAGGTGGCTCATCCCTGCCAGCTGCTAAGAACTGTCCCGGCCATGTTCAGCCCACCACTGGGGATGTAGCCCTTGCATCTTGTGAAAGATGAGCCAGATGGTAAGAAGTGGAGTCAGATCAAGTTTTATTTCAGTTTGGTTTTCTTTTCGCCACCACTGATTTTTCAGGGAGCTAAATCTATAAGGAAGGATAGGTTCCATCTCTTCAGTTTGGACTGATGCATCTACCATTGGCAGTGAATACATTGATCATTTGAGGTTTAATTAAGCAAAGATGGTTGACTTAATGATGCCAGAGAAATGGTTAGGACTTCATGACTGTTAGTCAGGCGCAGGGAAGTACTACAGAAGAAGGTGTGGCCACACCTTCTTGCATCCAGCCTAGATCTGCCTAATACAGGACAAAATACAACACATTCATTAAATTATTGAGAGAAGTCCATCAAGAAATTGTTCACAGGATTCCTGTCTGTTGTGGAATAACACTGGGTATGGCCAGTCCCTGTGTCCAGCATGTCTCATGGGGTTGACCCACCGTGTCCCTTTGTGTGTTTCTAGTTCCTGTGACTCAGCAGGATTAGATTGTGAGAGCCTGAAAAATCCACAGCTCAGCCCACACAAGACAGACATGCTGCTGACAGGCTTGAAAGAGCTCAGAGCTGGCAGGGTTTGCACTGATCAGCCAACTGAGACTGTGAATCTTCTCTCTGTTCATGGTTTATGGATTTTTATTGCTTTTTATAGCAACAGACGCTTTTAGTGGCACTTTTAGTCACACCAATGCTTTCTCACCTCTGCTTGGTCAAAAACCTACAGGCTTTCCTTTAAGGTGTGGAACTTGCTAATGATGCCCAGGCTGCAGCCATCTCGAAAGAAGGTCACTGCAATATTTTTGGCAGAGGAAGAGATACATCTGAAGATGGAAACTTACAACTGGTTGATGATGGATGTCTTATTAGAAGCATGAAACCAGTGATCTGCAAGAGAGACCAATTACCTTTCCACATAAATTATTGCCTCCCTCTCCATCTGTGCTGCAGAAAGCTGAGCTGTATATTTCCGCCTATAGGAAGGAAGGGAGACTGACTGGCAGGCTATGATGATGGAATTCAAGCTTATGCTTTATCCAAAATTATCTAGTTCAGTACATACAAGTCTGCAGACCTTCAAAACATATAATTTTAAAAATTTGGATAGAGGTCGGGGAAAAAAAAATAAAGAATGGAAAAGTATCTAAGGAGAATGAGTTATTCTACCTGATTATCAGTAGGGTTTTTTAGGGTTCATGTTTGTAAGCTGGTGTCTTCTGTTTTAGAACTAAGTACAAGTCTTTAAGTGATGATATGAAACTTTAAATTATAGTAGAGGTTAGAATAGGTACAATTTTTTTTTTTAAATTCTGTTTAAATACAGTGGACAACAATGAAAACAGGTGGGGCCATGCTAGAGGCTATACCAAAATGAAATCAGGCAAGGCTAGCAGTTTCTCAATGTTTCCTTCATTTTTGTTAAGAAACCTTGTTGAATATCCTTGAAGGAAAGATCTCACCGACTTCAGAGCAGCAGATGGTTTGAGCTAGATAGACAGATCACAGAATCCCAGAATATGCTGATTTGGAAGGGACTCACGAGGTTCATCAAGTCCAGCTCCTGACCCTGCACAGGACCATCCCCAAGAGTCATAACATGTGCCCAAAAGTACAAACACACATGGCAAAGCTACAGTACACACAGTGTCTCACACTCCAGCAAACCAACCCTCAAGAAGCAAGAGGTTTTCCTGAAAGCTGTTGGGATCACCTGACACCCACTCCAGTGGCTGAGAATCCCTCTCAGATGCAAAGGCTCAGGGTAAATGCTTAGCTTGGTATATGAAAGATGGAGAGGGAGGATCCAAACACACATCTGTGCATGCAGACTAGGCATGGCTTTAGGACAAACCATAAAATAACAAAGAAAGAGCTATTTTAAAAGTAAAGTTTGCACTGACTCATTTTAATTTGTCCATCTTGTTCTTTCCTTCATCTTTTCTGATCAGTAGAGGTTAGATACAGAAATTAATTTTTTGGGGCTAGAACTGCTAATTAGCTTGCCAAAGAGATTTGGAGGAAGGCTTTTTAGGCGCACTGTAAATATAGAATCACTACAAATAAGTCACAGGAATGACTTTTAGGGTCATTCCTCTTGCTATCCCTTTCCCTTCACACAGCAAGACAAGCCATGCTTGCTGTCCCCGTAGCCAGCGGCTGCACACAGCAGGGGACACTGCATGGAAGTCCCCTGGAAAAGTCACAGGGGACATTTCTGAGGCTGGGGTGAGCAGTAACGAGCAGCACCCTGGGGCAGCCACAGGGGTTATTGGATTTTTCAGAGCATGGCAGAGGAGCATTACCACAACTGGGTCACTGTGCCACTGGTGACCACAAGAAGTAAAATACGGCAATTTAGTAAATTATCTGGGTAATCCAGGATAAACAAAACCACATTTTCACTTAGCATATTCCCTGAAGTCTCTAATTGCTCCTTTCCAACTTTTTACTAGAATAAACACTTTTGTTATTAATGTAAAGGAAGCAATCTGTGTTTGAGAGTGCTTTTTTGTTTTCTTCCAAAGGCTGTCCACAGGGAGGAATTAGCATGATCCTGAGCTAAATGGTGCCTTCATTTGCAACAGTGCAGCCCCACTAATTTCCGAAGCCTCCAATTTCCCCGCCTCCCCCATGTGGGAAGGCTGGAATAAATTATTAAAAATGCCAGCCCTTCTCTTTCCTTTCCACTGGTGTGGGAGAAATGGGTCTTGAATTGAGCAGTGGGCTCTTCTGGAACTGTAAGACTGTGAAAAGAAGGGAAGGAAAAGGTTGGAAACACACTCATGGATGGGGGCTATGGAAATTAGACTGGGAATTAAGGAGCATTCACTGGATGTCACAAACTTTTCTCCAATGGATTTTTTTTCCCCTCCAATGCACAGAGACAGTAACAGTGGTCAATAATTCAGTGAAGGTGTTGCAGATGATGGAGAGCAGGTGTCTTTGACTAGAAGAGCAAAGCATGACAGCATTGCTACATAACCTTTTAGGTGATCAGGTGAGCAGTTCACAGAGCCCACATTGCCTATGGATGGGGAGAGGATCATATGCTTAGAAACAAAGCTAGCAACCCCTTAAGATCAATATGCTAACTAAAACATTAAGATATCCTGTGTCCTTCATGTAATGTTCCCAATATATACCTACTAATGCACAAGCTGTTTGACTCTATGTAAAATATTGTAAGGACGGTTTCTGATTATTTACTAATATGTTGAAATAAAAAACCCTGCTAATATGCTTACATTTCGCTTTAGGTTATTAACAATTAATCAGGAAAGCTTCTTTCTCATACCATTGGAAATGAGAGCCAAATCCAACTTTAGAGGTTCAGTTTTGTGTTCTTCTTTGCTCCTAGCTTTACTAAAATAATTTTCTTAGGTGACTGCTACTGTAAATGCTTTTATAGGTTTTGTTAAGGACTCATCATCGTCCCTCCCAACCACCTATCTGTACCTCAACTGCAATCACAAAAGATCACTGAGTCAAGAGAAAAACAAAACCAGTACTGGAAGAATAATAAAGTTCTGATCATTTGCAGTCTGCTTCGATTTTGCTTTTGTTTGCATTTGTCAGAAGACTGGGATATGCCTCTGCCGAAGGGGAGATGTGCTGTGGGTGGAACAAATGTGAGCGGGGAGGATTGGATGAGGTATGCACAGCATCTGCTCTCAGCATGAAGTCAACCTCCTGGCCCCTTGGCAAGACTGCTTTCTTAGGTCCATGCTCATCAGGGTGATACCTGCAGCCTCTCTGAGGATATGCCTGTGTGGGATGGCTTCCTCCATCTAACCCTAAGGGAAGAGTTACATGTAAGGAGGTTTAAAATGCAACACAGTCTATAAGCAGCATAGTCTATAAGCAGCTTCTTTAACTGAGGTAGGCATTTTCAGCTATATGATGCCTCTGTAAATAGGCATGTTGTGAAACAGACAGCCTAAGCAAGAGAAGAGAGAGATGGAGAAAAGAGTAAAGAAAGCTTGGGAAATGGGAGTTTGGAAAAGAAGGGAGATGCAGAGAGAAAATGTCATGTGGAAAAACTGCCTGTCATTTCTCTGAGAGATGGATGCTGCTCAGCGACAGCACTGATCCTCATGCAAGCAGGCAATGCACTTACTGCTCGATGAAGAAATCTGCCATCAAGCAGGCAAATATGTAAAAAAAATCACAAAACTTTGTACCTTTTTTCATGTTTGGTTTTTGGGATGTTTTTAAACAACCATGTCAAGGCCCTTGCCTGCAGGCTATTGTTGTCCGCAGTGAGTCTCCATCTGTCTCAGATGCACACAGGGAAAAACCACATTCATCATTATTGATTACTTTAGGTCTTGAAGGCCTTTGTAATGGAAAGGCCTATGTCAGTGTAAGACAATAGATATAGTGAGACCTTTCCCAGGCTTCTTTGTTTAGGCTCAGCGGGTGCCTCAGGCACTTTGTGTATATGTCTAAACCAAACATCAGTCAGAAACCTGTCATGTCCATGGGATACAAAAAGCTGGTATATCAGTGCGTGAGAGAATTTCATAGCCAGGGTCAAGTTTACTTTGAAGACTGTGTCACGAGGGGAGAAATGTCAGTGTTGTTCATTTCTAGGGTCTCAGATTTTCTTAAAACTAGAGATAGTATCTAGAGTTGTGTTGCAGATGGGACTTCCACATCATGAACACTCACAAGCTCTGGAAATCACCCATACTCACTGCTTCATTGTAAATCTTTCCCATAAAATCAGTGGGCAAAACTACTCCTGTTGAGAAAACCCACGGTATTTCAGCCTATAGGAACAAACTGGGATACAAAAAGATTGTATACAAAATTGAACTGCAGTAGCAGTACCAATTTCTGTCGACATTTTTGTGTCATCTACTCTAAGAGCCCAGAGAACAGCTGTGGTCAGATACCCTGCATTGTAAACTGATGCAGAATAAAGGTTAAAAGGCTTTACATTTGGCCATCTCGTTTCCAAAACAATTATAAAAAGTCATTCCGTTTTGGGAAAGCAAAGGGAGTGAGAAATGGGAACAAATATTTAGAAACCTGCAAAGACATTTAGCAAAGAGATTTTTTTCCAGAAATTTTTTTCAGGATTTTTTTTTCAGAAATTTATTGTCTCTCACTGTTCTCTATAGAAATAAACACAGCATATGCACTCTATCTAACTTCACAATCAGAGAAAGCTTTTAACCATTTCCTACTTTCTGTATCTGAATTTATCTAAAAATAAAACATTACATTCGTTATATTGGAATTTCAGCTTGAGCTACTTATACAGAAACTAGTGGAAATGTAGAAACAAAAAGAAAACTGAAGATGGCCACCTAAAAACACACCTTAAGTCTACCTGCAGGATGGTCAACTAAAAAGCAGTCTGTGGAGTACAAGCTCTTTGTCATGAGGAAACAGCTGTAGGAGAAGTATTGTTTTGTTTTTTGTGAGTTGCACCTTCCGAGATTTATTTCTGAATTTTATCAGTTCACTGAAAAACTCAGGTTTCTGAAGCCTGCACCTCCACCCCACAGTTTAATACTAGAAAAATGTAAGTCAACAGTGTTTTACTAACAGCAGCTCTATGATTCAGAATTTCTCCATCTGGATTCATCAGATGTTACAAAGCTTGCCTCACAGACTGACCAGGAAAATTCCCATATTTGAGTGCCTTGTTATATCATGGCTGGCTCACAGACCTGCACTAGCCTCCCATTGAGAAGAGGGACGCAGCCTTCTCTCAGAAGGTAAAAGAAAGGATGTACAAAAATGGAAAAAAATTAGGGTAGTTTATTAGCCCTTCAATAGTGCTCCTGCAGGCAGTTCTCCTCTGTGACACCACCTGTGCTGTGTTTGGCCAAGTGCTCCCACTCACACAAACCCCACAGCAGTGCCTAAAGCCAGCGTTAGCAATATGCTGTGGCCCTATCTTTAAGCTTAGTCATTCCTCTTCAGGTATTCTGAAGTGCTTTGCACTACTCTCACTGTGAAACTTTCTTGGAAGAGCAGTGAAGCCAAGGACTCCCAGGGTTGCATTTATGTACTTGCATCCAAGAAAGAAATTTGTACAAAAAAATGTCCCAAAGCCCATCTTTAACTGGAAGTGGCTAATGGCAGCCGTTTTTGTAGCCATGCCTATCCAAAAGTCATCTTGACTCTGCAGAGCACCTCAGTAGCTTGGGACTTGCACACTTCCAACCCTCACTTCCAGGGTTTTCATTGGCAAATGAAAGAGTACATGGGAACATGTCTGGTCACTGGGGTAGGTTTGTCTAGATTATTAAACTCTGAGGATGGCCCGTGGTGTTAGATCTGCCCACGTCAACCAACTTTCTCTCAGGCAATTCCTGAGCAAGTTTGGGGGTTGGAGGGTTCTAGGCACCTTTCCCAAAGGCACCATACATGTAGCCTCCCAGCTGAGAGGTGAAAAAAATTCCTTGCCACAGATGTGGGCTATTCTGAAAGCCAGTTGACTTCAGCATCCAGGAAGAGCTTCATCCATTTAATTTATTAATGGAGATCTGATTTATTAATTAAACCCCAAATCAATAGTCACTGAGACCAAGTAGGAAAGTATCTACATTCAGCCTGTCACCCAGAGTGCTGCCATGCTTTGGGGAGTGGGTACTTGTTCCTGCTGAGGAATTGATTGTGCATTTCTATCTAAAGACTCTTTAATGGATATACATTCCTGAGGAGCTGGAACAGGAAAACTGCTGCAATTGTGTCACAATAGAACAAACTCTACAGAGCTCTATTTCCATTTAAAGAGAGGAATTTTTAATTATATTTATGAAGGGAAAACCTCATGCATGCCATTAATTGCTCTAGTCAATGACTAAAGAAAGTAGTACATAATTCAAACATACATTTGAAAAAATATGGATGAATCAATACCAAATTAATTTTTAATAATGGCAAACTTCCAGGACTAATTAACAGACTAGGCTGATATACATGATATCAAAGACTGGTATATCCAAACTAGAGATGGATAAAATTTTAAAAAATAATTAGAAAACTAATTCCCCCAAGCACTGATTCAAATCAACTGAAGGTAGTAAAAAAAATAAAGCTGATTCAGGAAATATGTAATCTCTTTTAAAAGGATTTTTTTTAGTTACAAATAAACTCAATGGTTTAAAATAAATGGTAAATAAAGCTACTCGATCTCAAGAAAAAGAAAATTAGGTCTTATATATCAATTAATTGATTAATTATTTAAGTTTTTCAAGTTTTAGTTTTTGAATTTAAGCAAATGCTAGGATTGCAAAAAAATAACTATGACACATCCTTATTTCAAACATGCTAATGTATTTTAATGTGGCTTTTTGAGCATGTGTTCAAAGCTATTTTTGGAAGATATGGGAAGACAAAGACATGGACCATGTTATATTCCATTTCAATGTACTCAGAAGTTTATATCTTCACTGACTATTACTTTTATTAATTTATTATTTTTCCTTTTTTTAATGTTCTATTCTTACTGTTTATCTGGTATTACTTTTCTAGGCTGTTGATCAAACTAAATTGCACACTCAAATATTCACAGGTAATTCCTACAAAAAATCCTGTCTGTTCATGGCATCTGCTACTGTAATGTCAGATACAAATAAATATGATATCCTCATTCTTAAAAGGCTGAGACTTTAAGTAGTAGAGCTGTGAGGAAACAATTAAGACTCAGAATGGAGTTATCTGCAGCTAAGGTAACAGTCAGGGTTAATGGAGGGCACAATCAAAGAGGTGAAAGATCTCTGAGGATGACTACAGAAGAAATAGAAGGCACCACAAGGTTTCCAAATCCTAAACCACAGCTGCAGCTGTAAGATCATCCTTCAGTCATCAATACATTTGAGGCTACTTTTTTTTATCCCTCTTTTTTTTAAATGCAGACTTGAAATTCCTACCTTTATCAAGAATTCAGGCTTGAACATGTTCACCTCAATATTATGACAGCATTTATGTGACAAGATGCTGCTTGGTAGATAAAAAGATGAAAAAAACCCTTCTAACAGAGTGTCTGTGACTTTAGCTCCCAGTGAGTACAAAAATTAATGAAATAATTTAGTTTTCACATTTCTTACCTAGATGAATGCCAACAAGCATTATTACTAATTTCTGTGAGCTATTCCAACAAAAAACAGATGGAAGCTCTAGGTGTACTCACAGATAAATCAGTAACTGTCAATGGGGACAACAGAATCAATTTTTTCTGAGCTTGCCTCACGGTAAAATTGAAGTATTTTGTCTTTACTGAATTTTTTCCAAAACTATAGAAAAGCATGTTATCTACCCTGAAGTAAAAATACATCTCTCTCAGTAAGAAAAATCCCACCTGGATTTTACAGTGAGTTCTGAAAATTATATATCCCTTCTCATGCTTTTCCAGCCATTATATTGATTACTACATAAAATTACTGAGTTATTTCAGCTGTCACTGTCTTTTGAAGGTTATGCAACTTAAAATAGTTAAACTAACCTTTAGTTTGACCTTTGTAAGCCATCAAAACATTATTGGAAGCAGCTCTGTTTAACCATTGATGATTTTTAGGTACATTTGAAGTAATATCTGAAAACTGAAGGCCAGTGTCTCCTTTGGGAAGATTAAATTCCACTTCCCATACAGTATTTTCTAACATTTTTAAACTTACTTTACTGAAAGTAAATCAGTCATTGAATGAAGAACATTTTCTACTATTTATGAAATGAACTAGCCAAGCAAGAAAAACACATTAGTTAGCCACCAGTTTCCTCATCACCAGTTAGCCACCATTTCCTCAGTTGACCCCCATGATGACAGATTTTTTTACTAAGGAATTTAGACATTATATACAGTCTCAAAAGCAGTCTGGTGAAACAGTAGTGAGAGTGAATGCAGAAAAAAAAGCATAAAGTAACAAACCACACTGTGGTCAGGATAAAGTAGTCATCAAAATGTGAACCCTCAAAGTTTTAACAAGCTCTGAGGAAAACATGCAAAATTGAAGGAAGTACCACAGTAGGACAAGAAGAAGGGAATCCATCTGAAAGGCTGAATATTTTGTTCATATAAACAAATTTACTGCATATTCAACATTAGATGTCTGGTAGTCATAATACATTCTTGTAAAATGGAAAAAAGCCCAACCAACCACTTTTAGATTTGGTCCTTTGTGCAGTGATTTAACGGGAAGGGAGTGGTGACCCTTTGCAGAGCAGTGATCTGGAACTGTGGACCTGACAGAGGGAGGCTGGCAAGGGTTGTAGGCTGATGTCATTGCTGCCTGACAACACATTCCTGGCTTGCCTTGGTATTTCTTGCTGGACTGACTATGTTCCATTTGTCAGAATTCCTTGGATTGTGCAGCAACAAACATATGTACAGTTAATTTTCTCATATCACATACTTAACCTTATAGTGTCCTAGTTTGCCTTATTCTAGTGCTATTGATGGTATAATGCATTTATTTCACTTCCTTTCCATAAGAGTGAAGGTAGAGGATTTTTAAAGAATAGCATTAAGCATTTTAAGCCTTGATATACAAACATTTTTAGAGAAGATGCTAACCATGAGTCTTGTTCCAAATGAGCACAAAGAAGTCTGATTTTTGCCAGAATATCACAGCTTCTCCAGACTCTGCTTTAAACTCAGAAACTTTCTGGTTCAGCCATAACCACACACTTAGTGTTGGGGAACAATTTCTCACTTTGCACTATGTAAGCCATGAGATCAGAAAGACAGTGATCTTTCATGGGTTCCCAAGAAAAATTAATTGGAACAGTAAAACTAGGATGTAAACTTCATGGAGGTTTAATGATTATCACATATCCCTGTTTGCCTTACAGCAGAATTTCCTTTTCTCCAGCTCAAAACTCCTGTGTCTCTTCTTACAGAAAATATCTCAAGGTTAAACCTTACCTGCACCACACAGGAGAAAATTTCTTAATGAGCAGGTATTGTGAGGGAAAGAGACCCGTTTCTCATCTTTCTCTTCATATTGAAGGACTTAAATGACAGTGAAAAAATAGAGCTACAAGATTACTTTAAACACGTTTCTTTGTACTGTCCATGATTACTACACCTTGGTGATTATAAACACAGGACAGTCCTTGCTCTCAAAATGTCCCATAAAGTCATCTATAGCTTCTAGAAAAGGGTAACCAAAGCCTAAATGATGACTTTGATTATTCTTCAATATCAGTAAATTTGGTCATTTTAAAGGACAAGTTCCTTTTCTTTATTACCAACAAAGAAGATATAAAGGAGTAAGAAGATAACATTCGATCCAGTGTGACATAATTTCCATTTGGTCTCTTTGTGCAGGTGAGGAGAATTATGTGCATCAGGAGTTGCCAATTCAGTGTGCCACAAGGAATAAGAATGCTTCTCCATGCTGCTCCCTTGCATACATTAAGCTTTCCTGCCAAAAAGTGTGTAATTGTGGATTTGCTCCCAGGATGGCTCCAGTGGACAAATAGAGCTGCATGTGCAAAGCAGCCACGTGTACAACAGGGCACAATTTTTTGGCTCTTTGAGTCTTATCCTGCAGTTCAAACATGGAGACTTGTCTAAGAAGATCCTACTTCTTCCCTATCCAGTATCTCCCCTTCACTGATGAAAGCCAGTGTTTTAATTTGGATTCAAATCTCAACAGAATGTTCTTCACATAAAACCATCCACATCAATGAGGCAGTTTTCTAGAGAAACATCAGGAGACTGATACCCAACATGCATCCGCAGCGTATAACAGCCTTTGTTCCCTTTATTTCACAGAGGTGTTTAAACTTTTGTAATGGACAGATGCACCCTATGGCATTTAATACCTAGATGGCCAATGACAACAGATATCTAATTCAAAACCCAGAGGTACTGTATCTCAAAATGTTGGCTTAGTGGTTTGACATGTACTTAAGCACATAGTTATGCTCAATAGGGAAGCTCTGGAGGCAGGTAAGTATTTTACTTGCTAAAACCATTTCCCTTTAGTTTGTATAGTGATAGAGCAAAAAACTTACTGTGAGAGATGCAAGTTAATTCAGCTTTGAGTGGGAGCAATTGAGTTTGGCAGGAATTCTACTAGTGATGAGGAAGGGGACTGAAAACACTGTGAATTATCTCAGGTTGTAGTTCTGCAGCTCAGCTGCTCCATTCTCCACTCTCTGGTTCCAGTGCTGCAGCATAAACACTGAAAAGAGCAAACACAAACCAGTGAATTTTCCACAGATTTGTCTGCAACCAGTTAGTGTGACAGCCAAGTAATAACTGCAGTAGCTCAAGTGCATTTCTGTTTCTGCAGAACAGCTTCTGACATAGTCAGTGCTCAGGCCTCTGCTAGGAAGGTGGGATTTATTCTTTGTACATCAAAGGGAGAGTACCAACAAGCTGGGTAGAGGTGAACTATTTAAAATGTGTTTATGCTGTCTGCAGAACAAAGATGTTGAGTTTGGATTCCTATTTTCTTTGTTTGTAAAAGAGCAGGAGGAGCACCGTGTAGTCTACAGAGGTTCTTTAGCCACAGGCAGATACTGGAAGAAGTGGTGCTCTAAAGGAGCTGCCTGCCCAGGGTGCCACTGCACAACCACAGCCATGGCAGCAGCACAGGGGGTGCTGGCCAGCTCAGTCCCAATGGAGTGGGTAGGGTCACCACTGTGCGTATCCCCCAGCTGCTCTGCATCCAGCTGTCACCCCAGCACAGCCCCATCCTTCATGGAGTCAGGGGATCCATGGGGAGCCATTGGCAGGGGATCACTGTTGGAGCAGCACACAGGATGCACCTACCCAGCCGTGAGGGAACTTCTTTTGTGGCTATACCAGAAGAGTAGTGTAAGAAAACAACTCCGTGGGGTTTAGTTATGGGGATAAAAATAGGGACAAGAGATCTCTAAAGATGAGTTTTATAACGTGAGGGTTTATTGCGAAAGAGTGTGGATGTGAGAGGCCTGCTAGGCTGCAAGACGCAGCACAAAGCAGGCCAGAGAAAAGAGAGAGGGAGAGAGAGCAGAAAGAATAGAGTAAAAGAGTGTAAAAGAGAGCGATTTGCTGTTTACAATGCAATAAATCCTCTTCTCTGTTGAATATTCTAATTCTCTTTAACCAATCTAAGACAAGCTACAAACTCTACAGCATTTACATACAACCTGTAAGAATCATCACATTACCATACGAGGTCATGTTTCAAACCTTAAAAAAACTGCTTTTTGGGATCTCTACCAGGCAGGTAGGGTCTGCTCTGACCTTTGGACTTGCCTGGGCAGAGGGCATTGTTCTATCAAAAAGGGGGATTACCTTCCGTGGCTATACCATTGTTCTTCAGTTACTCTACAACTCGAACCTTGTCTTCATCTCAATCTCGCTCATATTTTCCATATCCTCAGCATCTTTTGCAAGGTAATCATATCTATAAGGCTTTCCTATTTCATCTTCCCCAATAGAGTAGGGCAAAGGGAAGGCAGGTTTGAGCCTACTACCTACAGTCATCCTCCTCACCAGAAATGCAGAGCTCTGAAGTCACAGTGTGATCAACATGCTGTAACTGAGCAATCTAAATACGAGTCTATTCCAGAAGACTGAACTTGAAAATGTTTCTGACCTTTCTCAAATGCTGTTCTTGATCATTGCCAAGTACAATTCCAAGCAGTTTAATCAGAGAACTATTTGGAGTGGTGATGGATGTGTTTGAGGGTTATGACTACTTTTTAGTTTTGTAGATGTTTTAAGCACAAGCTGAGCAATGTTTTTTAAGACTCCTAGACCTCTGACCAACTCAGAAAGTTGTTTCCCTACACCATGCCATCCTCATCATGTCAGGGAAGTTGCAAGTGGCTTTCTCCTTTATTCCAGTCCAGTGGCACACATTTCATCTTGTCACGCAAAGGAAAGCAAGCAAGGCAGTGGAGGAGCAGTGTGAATTTACTCCGCTTGTCTAAGCTCACAGGTAGGTCATGCATGATGTGATCACTGGAACGTGACCTGACATGGCACTGCAGTGAAGCAATTTAGCAGTTGGTAGGACTGTGGTGATATGAAGCAAACACTGTATCAGTGATTTCAGCTTGTGTCTGCATGTGCAGGTGTCATGGTTAAGCCCTTCCATTTCAGGAGGCACTTCTGATCCTAACACTTTTCATTTATCAAAGATAATAAGTAGAAAATGTGAAATGCAAGCTAGAAGCTAATTGCTATAACAGCCCTTCTTATAGACAAATTGCCAATGACATTATCTGTCTTCATCAGCCAAAAAAAACAAAGCCAGGTCCAGCCACAAATGCTTTTCCTACCAAACAGACATCAGACACATATTTCACCCCACAAAACTGAGAGAGAATAGCTGTTTACACTGCTTACAAACAAAATGTACATCTTCTCCCCATAACTAACTGGCACATTCACAAGGATGCCTTTGCTATCCTGGACTCCAGACCTGAGCCCTGTGGATGTCAGTCAGCACACTCCTGAGAAAGCATCACTGTGCACTCTCATGCAGGAGTCCTTTGGTACTCTCAAAGAAGCAGCTCATGCCACAGCCATTCTAGCTCCTGTCTGCATGGGTGTGTTGGGGAAATCTTTTTGTGGAAGAAGAGGCAGGCACCCCTTTCCACACTACAATTGTTTTTCTGAAGCCCTTACAGGTTTTTACAGCAGGAAAGGGCTTACTGAACCTCTCTTTTTAGTCTCTGTACTCACCTGGGCTGAGGAAAGACAACTCAGTTGCAGGCAGGTATCTCACTATTCAAAATTACTTCAAAGCTACCTTTTTCCTTTGACTTCATTCTGAATCCTAGACGTGTTAGGCACTTAACAACCTAGGAGACAATGACATGCTTCCCAGCTATCAGTCTGCTATCAAAGGCAGACAGAGGGACAATTACTCTTACTCTAGAGCACTGGGAGCAGCATTATTATTTACAGATAGTGCTAAGAGCAGCCTGCCTTGCGAATTCTGTTCTGATCATGCTGATCAGTCATTACACTAGTCCAGAAACTCTGGGAGTTGTGTGTATGCCAAGTCTTTCAGTCAGATTACTCTTGTACAGTATGTTGTCCTCCTGTTTTGCTACTATAATAGAAGGGATATTAAGCTGGGAAAAAAAAAGGGGAAAAGAATGTTTATCTCTCATTCCCTCTTGGAGACCAGAGGGTAAGCCATGACAGTAAGAAAAAATGCATTGTGATTATGAAAGCCTTGGTAGAGCCTTATTCAGGAACACGAGTGTGAGTCAATACCATGGTGTATAATGTGCTTCCTAACTTAAGAGTCTTGTTGGGAGCCACTGGCTCCAAATGAACAGCAGCAATTCTGCTGACTCAGAGAGGAAGAAAAAGACTAGAGGTTAATGCTAAATAACTACTTTTAAAGGAATCTGTACTTCTTAAGAAAGAGGAACTAAACTTTTAAATTACCTGCATAATAAATTGTAGGCATTTTACTGCTAGGTTTTGTGCTAGTTTCACAGCTTATGGCTCTGTTGACTGTGTAAATTACAAAAGATCAGAAAAATAAGTTCTTTTGATACGTATCCAACTACAGAGAAGCAACTAAACAGTGAGCAATATGTGAAGCTGTCTTGGTAGAAATGGCCTTTCCAGACAACATGGAGGGAAATCAAACTTCCTCTATTTCAGACTGACAGTTAAAAGAAAGGTTTTAATCAAGGTAGTTTCTTGTGTGGGGCTTCCTTGTATTTACACACAACACAACAAATCTTGAAGAGCTCACTTTTAAGCAAACAAAATGTAAACTTCATCTTGCATCAAGTTCTTTATGACTGGTCACCCTCCAAAACCATGTAGCTAACTCCCAGCATTTTGATTTCTATTGTACCTAGCCTGTAGTGTGGAGCAAGGGCAAGGAAAATGCAAGCCAGAGGAAGTACTACACAGGGAAGTTCTCCACCTGCCTTTTTCTTCTGTCTTCACAACAACCCCCAAACATGCATTTCAGAATTTGGAGAAATGGAAAGGGGGTTTATTCTCTTGTGAATTAAAAAGAAGTCATTTTCCTAAACACCACACAGCTATCACTCAAGCTTCTATAGATGGATAATAATTGATGTCATATTTTAGGAACCAGTGGTCAAAAAATCGCCCATGACTTTTTTTTTCTGTAATATCTTTTTGAAGTGAAAATTTTGTTTTGCCAAACTCATACTTTTGTCTGTAAAGTTCTTGATTTTTCTTTGTGTTCTCCATGCATCTATCAAGTCTAGAAATACCCATTTGTTTTATTCACATCCTCCATTTTTTTCTTTCACTCACCAGACGGAATTTGCTTTTGCACCACAACAACTGAAACCTAAATTTTCCCTTCTCTAATCTAATTCAGAGAGAAAAAGAAAAAGTAAAGAAAAAAAATTCAGTCTTTATTGACAATTATATCAATAACTCATGATATAGAACTTTTTGTGTGAACTCTCAGGATAAATTCGTGAGCCACAGGAAAAGGTGGGTTAAACTAAACTATTTAGTAGTCAATGGCAGCTGTACTGTGCAATGATTAGAGACCAAGAGCAGCCATGATTTAAAGGAAATCTGTCAAGTCAAACAAATCAAGTTTCATTCTCTGAAGCTGCAAGTTTCATTCAAAGAGCAAATATGAAGATTTCATACTCTTAGGTAACTGCCCAGCATAGGATTTCAAATTCAACTTGTGCCATTCTATACTAAATGTAGAAAAAGGGCACTCTTCAGTGATCACTGGAGGATATGGTAGATTAAACAAGGACGGGCTGATTCACAGATCTTTAAAAAACAGTGGGGAATTTGCAGAATCATAATTGTCATTAATCGTCTGAAAATAAATTCAGAGCTGCTGATAAAATATGCAGACATCACAAAGGTTAGAAGAGCACTCAGAGCAATTTGTCTGCCCTGTACACCATGCCCAGTCAAGCAAAATGTGTTTTCAAAACAGCAGCTTGGGCAACTGGGAAGAAAGAACGGAGATAGCCCTCTGCAATGGGGAACTGCCTTGGGGCTCTACAAGACAGCTAATTGAGCAGAACACCTCATGTTTAAAAGCATAAAAGATTTTTGGATGAAGAAACAGGGAAATAATACTGAGTGGCAAAGGGATGGCACTTCCTCTGCATATGGCCCCCATAAGCTCACTGCTAGAACACAGCAGAGTTCTTTGGGAGGATCCAGCTTCAAAAAAGGAGGCTGAAAATCTGCAAAGAGCTTAGGGATGGATGGTTAAAGCAGGAAAATACAGCTGTTTGCTGGAGATTGAAAAACCTTATCTATTTATGTTTATTCAAGAGGTTAAGAAATTACTTGATTACAGCCTACATACATTTACAATGAGGAAGGGTTTGAACAAAAATAAATAATGCCTAATGAGATGCAGTACTTGGAAGATGAAATTCAACAAATTCAGCCTTGGACTATAAAATCAGTGATGATAATAAACCAGTAGTTAATAGATTTATGACAGATTTCCCATCTGTTAAAGTTTTGAGGACAAAAGTGAATGGGAATCCAGTTTTCCTCGCCTATCCCCATCTGGAGCAGAGCATTGCAGAAACACAAGACAATAAGCCCAGAAAAGGTTTCTGCACCAAACCCTTAGGTCAGCCCCCAGCCCTCCTTTAGGCCACTCCAAGCAGCTCTCCTGAAACAGTTACATATGTGCTGTGGCCAATTCAGACACACTCCTGTGCTCTGCAACATCCTCAGGAGAAAAGGCAAGTACAGCTTCTCCAGTGGTGATGGAATGATACAAATTTTCCACAGCTGAGGAACTATTACAAAGAACAAATAAATTCATCTGTTTGAGCCTAGTTTCCTTTATCTCTGCTCACAATAACACTCTCCCCACTATTTTTTACTACTGCACCTTTCACAGTTTTAGCTTACTGCCCATAATATGCTAACTCTGGCTAACTCCTTGCAACTGTTCTGTTACCCATTCAGACACAACAAATTCAAAACTATCATAAATGCTAAATAAAAATGCCACTGCAGCATGGAACGTGATGCTATAATATACATGTATCATACATAAAGTATATAATAGTATATTATCATAGTATTATATGTTCTGTTTTACATCTACATTATATATGTATGATGTTATATATATAAAATATACATCTGTAAGATAATGTGTAAGACAAAACCTGCTGAGAACACTTTTTCTGTTGCAGGAAATGTGGCTGATCTTGTTTTCACGTGATAGCAAGTGTGCATTTCCTTTCATGACTAAAAAATTTATTAATGATCTTTGAGTCAGCCAAAGCCTCTGCAAGTAAAAGTACAGCTTCATATCATCACGAGGCTGGTAAAAGAACTTTTCTTTGAAAAATGCAGACACAAAGGAAATATATAGAGATGCCTGTAAATTGTCTAAAATTACAAGCAAGCAATTTTTACATGCTTTTTAGTCCATTCCCAGGTGCATGATGGTTGTCCCATGAGCTCCCTGAATGCTGATCACCACCCACACACCCTGACCTCTACACATTGCCCTGTACCATCACTAACATTTATATGCAAATCATCTTGATCTCAGGTGGCCATTCATCCCAAAATCACTGACGTGACTGAGAGTGAGAATTGAAACTCACCTCTTCCAAGGAGCACAGAGCCCTTAACCTTCCAGCTGACACACACCTTCCTGTAACTGCTTCCTCCCAGAGACAATAGCCTATCTCCTGAGCCCATACATTTAGAGATGTAATTGGAGGATTGTCACTATGATGGGGCAGGGGGTATCAGAATTTGTGTTAGTAATTGCTTAAGGCAACAGGCAGGACAGTAATTCATAACATGGTAGGGATAGTAAAAGTCACCACAAAATACATTAGTTACCAGAGGATAAGATATAAGAAAAGATATAAGATATAAGATATAAGATAGATATAAGATATAAGATATAAGATAAGATACAAGATATAAGACATAAGATATAAGATGATATAAGATATAAGATATAAGATAGATATAAGATATAAAAATTGAAAAAGGGGAAATATACTTCCAGGATGAAAACAATAATTGACACAGCTAGCATCTTTAAATTTTTAATTCCTACATACACTTTACAGGAAAGTCTCTTCTGAGTGGGGAGCACTCCATCCACTAGTGATGCCTGAGGTTCAGGATTAGTTCTGCAGCTCATGAAGCAATTTAGGAAAGTTGGTTTCCCATGAAATTGTATCCTTTGTTTCTTTCTTTCCCTTCTACTTATGCAGTAGGGATTTCTGCCCCTAATGTGTTTGCTGCTGTCTTCTCACTACAGCCCTGCTCAGGCAGCACTGGCTCAGCAGCCCATGGGCACAGGCTGGCCAGCTTGCTGAGCTCTAGCTGCCTTTCCTTTCTTAGTAGCACAGATGTGTATCACCTCCTCACAGTGCAACTATTTCCATAAAACTCTAAATACACAGACTGTAATGACTGTGAGACTGTCACCCCTCTGACAGTTTGGACTTAAAACAGCCAAGGTATGAGGAAAAGAGTGGGAAGGTGTTAGACAGACACTGTGATCATGTAAGTTGCATTTCCTTCAGAAACCATTCAGTAATTTCATGAGAGTGCTATAAGAGGCACAGAAAATATTTCTCAGCTATAAAATTTGCCTCACCAAGACACCTACAGAGTTTGCTCTGCTCAAGTCACCAAAATGGAGACTGCGAGGTAACACAGTTATAGGTGAACAAATACTCTCCCAAGAGGAAAATAAAGACTTTTTTTTTGTTATGTAGTAGAATAAACTGCAAAGAGAATCAACCATTTCAACACATAAAGACATATAAATCTTTAAAAAAACCCGAGCAGGTTAGCAATGAACTGATTAATTTCTGGCGTGTAGTGCACAAGTTTTGGCTTCAGCATCCCTCAGTGTGCTCAGATGAGGAACTGGTGACTTTACCATAGGACACAACTTGGTCAGAGACAGGCTTCGTGTAAAGACTGTCGAAGGAATAAATGAGAGTCCAAATAACTAAAGATGCCATTTTGGATGATCTTATGGACTTTTTTCTTACTTCAAAAGTCATTGAGTAAAAAATTAAATGCCAAGTTAAAGTTGTCTGAAATAAAGATATATTATGAAAGTGACAAAATGTAATTATGAGTACAAGGATTAGTTGTACACTACATTACTGAATTACAATAGCATGCCTTCCTCCCTTCCTTCTTGCTGAAGTATTACTTACAAGGGCTCATAAAGTGACTTATGTATTAAAAGCCTGAAGTTTTGGCCACATTAGCCATAGAGAAGTTAGAGTGAACATTGCAACAATGTCCATATTAGAACATAACATTTCTGTTGCAACAAATCATGATGCTGGAGTTCACAACAGCAATAAAACTGCAGTGCTTATAAATCACTCCATAAAAGAGAGTGATATATTTTTTTCATGATAGCAAGGCTAGGAATATTTCAGTCCCAAATGACTAAAGCAATTCTTTGTTTAAATAGGAAGGAAGCTTGGGAAAAAAAATCAAGGAAAGCTGGATATGCTGTGCTTAGAGGGAGAGCCTTATAAGTCACTAATGACAATGTGTTATTTTGAATGAGGAGAGGAAAGGGAAAACAGTGACATAGCAAAGAGATGTTTTAACAATAACACTTTGGAAGTCTCATGAATAGACTCCTGACCTTTACTGCAAAACACTGAGGCACAAGGCTCCTACAGAGGCCTGCATTCATTTCACAAAAATAAATAGTATCAAGGCATTGTTTTAGCCAGTCAGAGCAAACACACACATGAGGATTTGTGCTTTAGTGTTGTACTTCAGGCAAACATGAACAAACCCAAGAATAGAAAAGAAGTGAAGCACAATGGAGGGAATTTCATTCAGACACTCCTGATTCTTCTTACTTTAATTAACAGGTTTTCCATGTTTTTTGAGTGGTGCTAGAAAGAGTTTTAGTTAATACAGTTTTCTGAATGTGGCTTGTGTGCCACAGATTTCTCACAATAAGTCCATCCTACCCTGACACAGCACACGGTGTCTGCCTGGTGTGTGCCACCCTAGATAAGGTGAAGAGCTGCACAACAGTAGAGCTGAATGGTACTTGCAGAAATAATGAGCTACATTTCCATATGCATGTAAACACCTCAGCCATCAGTACACTATCGCCACTGACTTGTCTAGACAAGTGTCAGTTACATAGACAAGCTTCCCCTGCTCCTTTTTGTATGTTTTCACTCACATCTGATAGCCCACAACACACTGCTATGAGTTGTGCAGTCTCCAGCCTTTAACAAAGATCTGACTTTTCAAGGTGAGAGAAGACAAAGCAAAAGGTGACATTTTTAATTAGCAATACAGTCATAGTCTACCCATTCTGTGCTACTATGCCCTTTAAAACAAACAAGGGGATATAGGGGAAGAGTTTGTGGAAAGCAGTGCATTTGTTTTAACCACAGCTCAGAGGCAGAGCTGGCGAGCAGCAAAGCAATAGCATCCCTGCACATGGCACAGAAAGCTCTTTGTAATGACAGCACGAGTGACTCAGGGCACTGGAATGGGATATGGCACCTTTCACCTCCAGGTCACTGGTTTCCATCCATTTTCAGCTAGCTGGGACTAGAAGCTATTCCCATCAGAGGGGCATCCAGTGAAATGAGCCAGTTGTCTCCATGCAGCCTGTGAGGGACAGCTGCCCAGATCCCACACACCAGCCCCACAGTTATTACCCTGTCACAACATGTTCTGTTCTCCAAGGCTCCAGCCATGGCTATCCAACAATCACCCCAATGGCCTGAAGCTCTGAGGGCCACCAGGCATACACTGCTGCCTTCTGTTTCACACAATAACAGGCATGTTCACCCCAGTGAGAAAAAGACAAAGACCTTCTCATGTCCCCTTTGTTTCCTCTTGCAGAAAGATCTGCAAGAAATGTTGTCTACACTTCTCTGCAGTTTTTCTACTTTCGCCAAGCATAAGCAATGAAAAGTGATTGGCCGTGCCACAAAAATTGTGAGCATTAAAAAGCATATGCCATTTTCTATTGTTCAGTTAGTTCTCTTGAATTTTGCATTTGGTTCATATTTTCAACTGATCTATCTTTTCTTTTCTTTTCTTTTCTTTCTTTTCTTTTTTTCTTTTCTTTTCTTTCTTTCTCTCTCTTTTTCTCTTTCTCTCTTTCTTTCCCTTTCTTTCTTTTCCTTCCTGCCTTCTTTGCTTCCTTCCTGCCTGCCTTCCTTCCTTTCTTGTCTTTCTCTTTCCTTCTCTAAGGAATGTTGAGATACTCATACAGATCCAGAAGTACAGACTTCAAGAAATATTGTGATTATTTTTTCATAAAAACCAGGAGCTGACAAGACTGTATGCTAGTGCTGATTTAACACACTAATACTCACATTCCATGCACAGTGTAAATGTCAGTAACTGGCTTCCAGTGGAGCTCAGAGGAGGTTAGTAAGATGGAGAATCAGCTATAACATGCTTGATTCGGGGCCAGAGAGATGAATATTGGGTCTTTGTCTACTGCAAGTGTCACAGAAAGGCCTGTAAAGAAATTAAGATTCTCTGGTACAAACTCAACACAGCTGTGGTCCCAGTTGCTTCTCATCCCTCCCTGCAGAGGCAGTTGGAGGCTAAGTCTTTGCATTCTCTTAGAAAGCATAAAAGTTGATCATGCCACAAAAAATATTTCAGAGGCTTTGTTTTCACTCTGAAAGTTAATTTTCCCCTTTGTGCCATTATCCACCCTACAAGAGGATTCACATACAAGATCATGGCAAAGAACACCATGTCTTCAGAATATTAATTTCTTCTTGCATTTGCACTTATGCTATTCAATTTATTTGCCCATTACCTGTTTCCTCCATATCCCTGTGCTTCCTGAACTTCCAGACTGCTAACAGCAGCTTCCCAGTGTTGCTGGCCATGGGCCAGGACCACAGCAACTGACTACATCAATCACTTCAGCAGTTTAATCACACCCTTCCTCTAGTTTTCCCCCTTATATCAAGGAAATGGGCTGCAAATCTCACAGATGACACATTCAGGAATGAAAACCTAATCACTGCTCAGTCAAGCCGTAACAGGGCAGTGCTGAACCCTTCTACTCAGCATCACAGAGCACTTGCACTGCAGAAATACAGCAGAGCAGCAAACCAGAGATGTCCTCCAAATTCAAGCCTTGAAAGTTGTTCACTGAAAGCTCTGTCTGAGACTGGAGGAAGCAAAAACATGTTACCCTCCTTTTGACTCCAGAGACACACAGCAGGCTGGATCTATAAAAAGCTTTAGACATCGGATGCTAGGAATGCATGTCGTAGTTGAAAATCCCTACACAGTGTTAAGCACTCAGATATTTAGTTTCGTAATATGTAACAATTGCCAGTGAAAAACAGAGTGGAAAGAGGGATGTGAGTTTTTTTTTCTGACACCCCATAAGAGATGGCAGCGCAGAAGAAAGATTCCTCACAAAAAGATCTACAGATTTGCTCAGATACCTGTTATCCCTCTATCTATGCACATTTTTATATTTTAAAACATGGCTCAAGGAGGAGAAGCTGCCCCTCACATTTAAGCTCCCTCTACCACCCCGGCAAATGGCAGTCAGGAGACTCCCTGGTACTTCAGAAGACACACCTTAGCCACCACCTTCTGCACTCTGGTGGCTAAAGCAGAAGGACAATGACAGCATTAAATCCTTTTGAAACTGGGCAAGAATGTAAGATCAGAAAGAGAAAATATCATCAACAAATCTGTAGCCACAACCGGCAAAGAACTGAGTGTTACGGGCTTTAGTCCAAGACTCCCAGGACTCTGAGTGGGTTTGCTGGTACTTATTGGATGTGATAATGGAAATAAATATCTAAGGCATTATATGGATTTTTTTAATAAATCACAGAGGTGTCTATAATGAAATTTAAGTCTTGTATATCCAAGTCCCAGCCAATAATAGGCCTTGTATTTATCACTATATTACACATAAAGTGTGCATTAATGGATGTTTATGTGCTCTCTAGAGGCTTGGACACACATTTGAACCAAATTGCTAAGATTTTGCTGTCCAGTATCCTGTTTGAAATAATTATCTCAGGGTGATCAAACTTGAATACTTTTTTCCTTACTTTCTAATAAACGGAAATAACTAGATTTCCAACTGATTTAGATAATGCTTGAAAACTTAAGGTATTATTAGTGACCTTCTTCTGGGACGTAGGATGCTTCAGTTCAACTGTTTCTGCTCCCTGACTGATGAAGCGGGGAAATCAAATCCCTCAGATTAGAGCAAAACAAGCAACCAAAAAGAGCAAGCTAAAATATAAACCCACTTTTGGACTTCAGATACTCCTACTTAGTTTGACCTGATCTGCTGTGTCTTTTGAGATCCACTTATTGCTAATATCAATACTGAGTTAGTTTTTTTCTTTTTATTGTACCACAGCTGGTTGAAGCTAAATTATTGTTTCTAATAAAATAAAGCTTTAAATATAGCAGGTTATTTTCCCCACCCTGTCTGACATGAGCTGGTTTTTTTTTCTCCTTTTCATGGGCACCATCTGTTTGTGACCATTAAAATCCATTTTCTATGCTGAAGGGATGGGAATTCAGAGGGATGTGTTCAGCCACTGTCCAAACAGCACTGTCATTCCTGAGGGATCCATTACACTTTGACACACCCAAGTATTTATGAGCTATAAACTGCCGGCCTAAAATGGCGATTAATCACCCTGTGCATGGGAGACACTGACAATGACAGAGCATCTTGTAACTGCGAAGAGAGGGGCTGGATGCGGTTTAAGATTTTTTTTTTGAATGAGCAGTGTTATATGGCATCAGGTTTTTCCCCCCGTGGCACCTCGTTTCCAAGCCATTTGCTCTGCCAGCTCTCACAGCCAATGTTAAATTAACAGATGTCTTGGAACTGGACACCGAATGAGACAGCAAGGCCACCACTTCTCTGCAGCATTGTCTCTCTGGAGTCACCACCCACTCGGTGTCCAAGCACAGCCTCCAGCTGCTTTCCTTGGTGCAATGCTCCCTTCAGGGCTGTTTGAGGGATTGGGTGCAGCTCTGCAGCTCCTGCACGGACTTGACTGAGCATCCCCATCACACCCAGGCACAATCACAGCAAAGCAGTCACCTGAATGAGACTCCTGCAGATTTGGTTTCCTGTTATCTCTGAGGCAAATTGTATCCCCCCATTACAGAACTGATGTTGTTATTGAACTGATTAGAAGCAGCGCTATCTCTGAAGAAGTCAGACAACACAGCAAATGGTATTTTTCAGCTGAGATTTAATACAGAAGACAGATAATTTCAGGACTTTTGCTCCATATGGCAGTGGAACACATCACATAGTTCTCACACCCACATAAGAAACTGCATAAGGGAACAAAGTAAAGGAAATACAAATGCTGATTAAAAAAAATAAGTGCAAGGACGGCCAGCAAATTGGCTCTGAACACTTCTGAAGCTTTGTGAACTCAACAGACTACTGTAAAATTTAGATTGAATTTATACCAAAATTAAAAAATCACAATCACTGTAGAAACCATCTTATTTTTATACTAATACACTATATAATATTTATATATTTTTATACAGCCTAATATTCTAGCTCTGAGCATGAGAGATAAGCAACCGTCTTGGCTAAGCAGTGCTTCTCTGCGCCTACCACCCTTTGGAAATTTACAAATGAGGCTCCTGCTGCTTACATTCCCAGGGGACCCAAGCTCACAGGCATGCTCAGTGAACATCAACATACATGCACAGCATTTGCTTAAGCAGAAGGCACCACAAACACAATTCTGTTTCATAAAACAGAAAATAAAATAATGGGAAAATCATGGAAAAGCTGGAGCAGTAGATCTTAATTGTGATAGTTTTAATAACCATTGTGCATTCAGTGAGGCATCAAATGACAGATGTGCACAGATATTTGGGACTGAAACTGCACTCCCCATTCCTTGCTAAGTGTTCTCACCAGTGGATTGCAGGGCCTGAACTATTAAGCCTGTTCCCATGCATTCCTCACCTCCAAATCTTCAACTGTTTTTTCTCACAGTAAGACAGCCTCAGCAGTGTCCCAATGACAGCCTGGGCATTCCCCCTCAGCCCCAGCTCTCCAGGTAAGTTCTCTCAGGCAAGTAGAGAAATGTTATATAAAAACACCATTTCCTGTGGCTACTTTGAAAATAAATGCATGATTTTATCACCTGCACCTAGTGAGACGACTTTAAGCCTCTGCTGAGTCCTGTTTAGTCTGAGCATCCTGCAGGATGTGAGCTGGTGAAGGGTACCTATGCTTCACAGTTTCTACCAGCTAAAATTCAGGTACCTTCCCACTTACTCTGCAATACTGATTACCATCTCTGAGCCTATTACCTAGACTTACAATTTAGGTGTCCAACTCATAATGAGAAATCCCAGGCCCAAAACTAGGGATCTAAGAGGTGACTCTTTTTCAGTCCTGTACCAGATCTGAGCCCTTAGTGACTTAAGGCTGTACACCTTGAACACAAATAGTAGTATAATCTTTATCACACTGTGAGTTGCCATTGAAATGGGAGTATCCTAAATGCCAAAAAAACAACTCAAAAAAAGCACACAAGGCTCCTTAAGCAGACTACAAGAAAAAATGTTTGCTGGCCTGCTGCAGCCAATGCATATCTCTCAGTACCATTCAGCCACACTCACAAGAAACATGGTTCAGAGAGCAGTTTAGCCATTTTCCTTATATTCTAGTGCATAGAATTGTTGAAGTTCTTTAGACATTTTCCCCCTGTTGTTAGGTTATACCTCATGGGCTAAGTGACAACTGTAGACCTGTACAGTAGCTGATTAGCTTTTTCACCTGTATTATATGAGATCAAAAAGCTGTAGGCTAGTGAGCCTTAGTAAAGAGAGGCAATGTGTTCCTTGGGTCCTCCCAAAAGCTGTGAGCACTCTGGTTTTCTCTGCTGCATCAAGCAAATAAAGATCAAGTTACACTGTTCAGATCTATCTCTAAAATTTCTCCACTTTAGATATTCAGAGGTTTGGGGGATTAACCCAGCTACTGATGAGGCTGTTGATCTTAGGTAATTGGAAAAATACTACCGTGTTTGTTAATCTTAACAAATGCTATTCAAGGGCAGAGTGTAAATATATTGGTAAAAGAGTCAGAAGTTAAAAAAAACTACTCTGCCACCTTGTAAAACATGCGAACTATTTGCTTTCGGGAGCTCTGGCCAAAGATGTAAACAAAGGTCTGAAGGAATTCGCGTTGTTCCTTTTCTCGCCATGCTTAGCACTGAGCCACGATGGAAATCTCGCACTCGGCGAAAGAAGGCGGCTTGCGAAGCTTGCGGCTCGCCGGTTTTTGGCTGGCTGACAATGCCGAGAGGCCGCAGCGATGGCTGCCGAGCGCCCCTGGAGCCACTTGCAGAGCGGAGTGGAACCGCTGGATGCACCGCTGGAGTGAGAGCTGCCCGAGCGGGCACACCCCACCTCAGCGACCAGAGCCGCGGCTCTCCGGGGGCCGTCTGCTGGATTCTGTGTGCTACCGATATATGAAACAGAGACCGTGCTCTGCTTGAAGGGCTTTTTGCTGCATGGTTGTGATTTCCCTAGAGCGCAAACTCTGCTCCCCGCCCGCACGGGCGCGTCCTGCAGTGCGCGGGCACAGCCGCTCCCGCGCGGCTCCGCTTAGCCGGGTGCGCTCCTCCCAAAATGCGCCCGGACGTGCTACAGCTGCTGCTGGGGGACGAGCCGGGAAGGCGGTCGGTTCCCTCCACCCCACAGCCACCAGCTCCTTTCCCTGCCTCCGAGTCCATGACGCCGAGTGACAGAGCGCGCATCCCTCCTCGAACAGCCACCGCCCGCCCGCAGTGGAGCATCCCTCCCTCCCTCCGAACACGCGCACCGCCCCCTCCCCATGCGCAGGGGCGGGTTCCCTTTGTCAGAGGCTCCCGGAGGTGCCCTACCCGCCCTCGTGCCCGGTTGGAGCGGGGGGGACCGAGGGGGGCCGAGGGGGGCCGAGGGGGACCGAGGGGGACCGAGGGGGGCCGAGGGGTCGCACCCACCCCCGGGGCGGGGCGGGAGCCACCGGCTGCGCCGCGTCCTTGCGCGCCACCTGCTGGCGGCTGGCGGCGCTGCAGCGCTGCTCCGGCCCAGCCCCCTCAGCCGGCCCAGCCTCCCGGCCGCCCAGCCCGGCCCAGCCCCGCGTGTCTCTCGAGGAAAAGTCGCTTCCCGAGGCATTTGCGGCCTCAGCTTCGGCTTCCCCCCGCCCCCGTTTCCTGCTCGCTCAGCAGGGCTCTGCAGCTCCGTGCGCAGGGCGCGGCGCGGGCGGTTCCGGCCTAGCGGCTCCTGCTCCACGTGTCCGTGATCCCAGGTTATGCACCACGGGCTGCTGCTGGAAAGTGCATCGAAAAGGAGGGCTTTCCTTAAAGGAAGGCAGTATGTCTCCTCTCGGTTTTTGCATAACCCATGATGTGTGCATCTCACTGAGGAAGGAGGGTATCAGGTAAGGACAGCAGGCTGCCTCTGTCACCTGTACACACTCCAGCAGTGGAACCAGCAAGGCTGAAATTTATTCAGAAGATCTGCGTAGCTTTAAGCGAAGACAAGCTGCCCGTTCCAGGAGGTTGTAGAAACAATGGGAAATCCAGCCTGAACTCACATCACAAGCTATCAGCAAAAGCTAGTTTTCCTTCCCAGATGTTTCCTCTGGAGTCACAGAAAAACCCTGAACAAAGAGCACCAAGATGCTGGGAAACACCCTTGTTCTCTGCAAATAAGGACATTTCAAACAGTGAACTCAGATTTTCGGCTCTGAATATTCACTTCTTGCTTTGCTATTTGCAAAACGTCCTCACTGTCTGAAAGGAGCTGCATCGCCTTCCTGCTGGGAAGAGCCCTTGGGCTGAGGACTGCGTCTTGGTGCCAGGTCAGCAGGAGACCTGGGAAAGCCTGGGGCAACTCTCCCCAGCTGAGCAAACAGGAACCTTCTCTTGACATGGGAAAATGAAAAAATCAGAAGGACAGCCTTCCCCATGCCCCTCCCTCGTTTTATGCTTAGGCTGTAATGAAGATAAGTTACACACATACATGCAGCTGGGAGCAGGAGCAGGGAAGAAATTTTCTGTGCACCGATGTATGACAAGGACACAAGTGAAACAGTCCCTTAAATTACACAGACAATATTGCTCAGCTGTTCAGTGCTGTGGATTCACCAAAACAATCTAGCAGTCTCTGTTTAAGCCATATCCTCCTCTGTTTTATCCCAGTCCAACTCCCACTTACACAAAGAACAGCAGCACCCTAGAGCTATTTGCTCACGTGTTCTTGGAGAGGAGGTGATTATTATTGCTGGTGGCTCTCAGAAGAAATGTATGTGAGATAAGATCTAGGGAGAAAAGGAACAATGGTCATTTGGAAACAGGCTGTTCTCTGAGGGTGATATTTTCAAGCAAGTGTTGACTTGTGGGGTCAATGAGAAGCTGAGTGGGAAGAAGGTTGATACGAATAAACTACACACAGTGAGAGGCTTGACCAAAGTTGAAAAGTTTATGGGCTTCCTCATAAGATTTCCACTGCTCCCTTGTAAAGGCCACATTAGAAAGATCATATGAGCAGCTTATCATGAAACAGCTGTTTTCTCATCACTGATAAAAAGCAGAAGAATCCATGCTCATTTTAAGGAAAAGTTTTGAACCCAAAGGTGGAGGGGAGTCTTAAAAGTAACATCATTGAAAAGAATGAAAGAGAAAAAACATCATTGCAAAGTCACAAATGCAGAAAACAGTATTTGAGATATGAACAATGCATGGCTGTTAAGCTAAGCATTCAGTGTAGATTCTTCATTTTCCCATTTTCCTTTTTGTATTAATCTCATCTACGTGGCTAGGGCCCACAGGGTGCCTCGCACACCTGTGATGACAAATTGCATCCATCCTCCTCTGTTCCTGGAAGGCACAGCTCTGAAGGAGAGACTGCTGCCTGCTGCCAGGACAGAAATGAAGGGGGATGCCTGCACAGATGGGCTCCAGTCTCAGCCAGGAAGTGCACAGATGAGGGGCAGCTAGAAACTGCTTCTTAAACCCCAAATCAGCTGTGATTTGCTATTCCACCCACAGGCAGGTAGCTAACTCCCTCCTGAGCTGCAGGGGCTCTGGGAGGGCTCCAAAAGCAAGTAAAGGGATGTCATGGGCCTTTGGGGTTTGCATGAGGGTCCAAGTAGGGATTTAATGTTCCCATAACTTTTATAAGCCTTCAATATGGCAGAAGGACCTGCCCAAAAACCTTTGAATAAATTTAACAATAAATTCATAGATAGTTAGATATTTGTGTTTCATTACTGGGTCTGGCATATTGCTATCTGATATATTGCAGCCTCTGTGCTTCAGTTTTCTCCATCTGCGGAACAATATTTCTGTTCGTCTTTTATTACATATGGTATTTTTTAAATGCAGTTTTCACAGATCAAAGCTGTGGTCAGGATTCCCAATATGGCAGTGTTCTTTTTTTAAGTACCTGACATTGCAGCTAGTGCGTATTTTAGTTAGGTTGATATCCACACAGACATCCACACTTTTCTGATGGAATATTAGTTTCATCCATGTGAAGCTTTAGAATATGATTGATCTAAATGTATGTTTTTATAGAGCATTTGCTATACTGCCATATCCAGATATTATGGGCAGTAATTAGGAATTAATTTGAACTAGTTATAATAGAGTTTATTAAAGAAATTATTGAAGTGGTTGGTAATTAAAATAATATACCAATATAAAATTTAAAGATACTTTTGCTTTTATTTTAAAGAAACAAGTAATAGCAAACACCAAAATAATCAGCTTTGTTAGATCATCTTGGTTGTACTAAAACAGCAATTAAAACCCAACTGTTTGTTCTTTATATCACTAATGGGAATCTTCACATTAATCAGCTGCTTTTTTTTGCCTGTTTTGCGATGCAAGCCAAATAATCAGATTTTTGAAAACTGAAACTTAATTCTCTCTTTCAGTGGCAAAGATGGATGAAATAAAAACAGATGGATCTTCTTGAACTGAAAAGTTTATTGAGCACCAAACACTTTTTCAGCAGATACATATTCATATTTTCTGTTTGAGAGATAGAAGCATTGTAATAAGTATGTAAAAAGCTGGGCACTGTTGTTTAGTGAAGCTTCTGTTGATTTGAATAGGTTCTATATGATACTGTTAGTGTGTTAATATGTGAAGATTACATACCCTGAGCCACTGCTTAAAGATGCATCATGTTTCCAAAAGGCTGGTTTAAACATAAGCAAAAGCAAGGAAGTACAACAGGGATAGATATTTGGAATCTGTCTGTATTTGTGGGAGGTTTTTGAACCTTAGCTCTGTGACCAGGAGCATGGACAGGCTCAGGTGAAATCTGCTTATGAGCAGCTCCATCCAGGACATGTGCCTTGGAGTCAGATAGCCAGGGAGGCAGACAGGAGAGGGAGACTGCCAGTTAAGGAGCAATCAAGCCTGTTCTCTTCTTTTATTTAGAAGTGTTGGCACATCTCAAGACAGCAGGCCATGGCTGTGCAACACCATGCAAACACATACGAAATGGCTCTTTGGAATGGATTTCTCCATCTTCCAGGGAAGTATACATAGAAAGTAGGGTCAGTACAAGCTCAGTTGGACTATCTATGACCAGTGATGCTCCTATGACTGTAGCATCTTATGCTCGAGGACCGTGGTAATAATCACAGTCATGACCACTTTTTTTTTTTTTAACAAATGAAAATGTTTTGTATTAAATTAGATGGCTCATTCACTGGGCCATGTTTAATGTGACAGAATTTGCACCCAGTTACAGCATCTGGAAGTTAACATTGCAGAATTAATGAGTTACAGTATGAGCTGTGACCTGCAGAGACATAGAGGTGCCTGAGTGTCTCTGCTTCAAGTGAGAGAGAGCACTGTGGGCAGTGTGACTGCTGCTGGCTGGTGCTCAGCACACACAGATCAGAATTAAGTCTCCAGGTATCCATTAAGATGTTTGTAAACAATATATTCTTATTGCTCCTCTAATGATGGATGATTTCTTCTTGATTCTGCTAGAATAAGGTATTTCTTGACCAACCTCATCTGGCAGATGTCCCTGCTCATTGCAGGGGCATTGGACTACGTGACCTTTAAAGGTCCCTTTGAACCCAAACTATTCTGTAATTCTGAGCCTTACCTTCTTGCACCACCTCCAGATTTGTGGGCATTGCAAAACCCATATTAGAACTGCTGTAATTTGCAATACATCAGTAGGGTGCAACTCAATTTCTTCTGTTTAGGATAGAGTGTGGACTAGAAGCCAAGAACTGAGTAAAAGCATGTTTCAAAACAAATAAATCCATAAGTGTAAGTCAAGACAATTAATGCTAAGGCATAATCAATCCTATCTGACCAGTGAATAAACTCACTAAGCTGCTAACCGAGAAGAAACCGGAATTCTGTTATGCATACAAGAAGAAATCTACTGCATTGAGATTATGGAGGTTTCCTCCCTGTGAGTTTGTGAGAGAAATAGCCTCACACTAGCTTCACAAATGCTACTAAAGATTTTCTGGTTTATTTATACATTTATACTCTGTTATTTTATGAGGCAGTTACCCTAGCAAAGTAACCCAAGTGATAAATCTGGGCAGAGAAACCTTTACCTACACCTCTGTTTTCTTCCATAGGAATCATAGTGTTTACTACTCTGCTAATGCAGGAGCTGAGCTGGAAAGGGAGCTTTGAGCATGTGTATGAGATGATAGCAGCCATTTGCCCTTGGTTGGGTCAGTCCACTCTTATCCCTTTATTTTAATAACTATGTTTCCAGTGGGACAGGATCTTTGCCAAAATAGAAGATCTTGCCCTTATCCTGATACTTATGTTTTCCACATAGATATTCTCTTTTCATTGGTATTTATGACGGCTTCAGATTTCAATCACTACAATATGTGAGTGTCTCAGTCTTAGATGAATTTTTGGCTTCTATATGAAATGGGAAAAGCTTCATGTTTTGGGTTTTGTTGTTTGTTTTGTTTTCAAATCCCAGCTGCATAGCGAGAGACCAGAAGCAGAGATTCTACAGCACTGAACCTCAAACACAGTGAGCTGCTCAACTCCTACATGGCAGAAATTCTTCTGTGTGTTGGAGGGTGTGAGCATGACTTGGTTGGAGTCACCCAGAAAGCACGTGGCTGACCAGGGAATCTGGGCAGTGAATTGGCCTCCTGTGTGTTCAGTGAGAACAGGCTTGGTACACATGCACTGCATAGCCCTTCAGCAGCAAGAGGTGAAGAGAAGTGAGCACAGGGGTTTGGAGAGAGTGCTACATCTCAGCCTAGGGCCTTTCACGAGTCTAACCTGATCCTCTCTTTCAGCATGGCAGTACCTTACAGCATGAATTATTAGCTTGTACTGAGAGGAGGCAGTTCGTTTGTAGAAATTGAAATCCAAAACAGAATTGCATATTCAGGAATTGTGAGGCATAGAGAAAAGAAAGTGTATTCAAACCAAGCAGTTTTTAAGACGAATATGTCAGTGTCATTACTCCCTGTTTCTAACTCAGTGCCCCCAGTGTATGTGTATGAAGTAATGAATTTTTCCTGACTGCACTTGCTGAAAGAATTTTGGTAATCTTTACTTTAAGCATAAGAGCACATCTGCTACAGTCTTTACACATTTTGCTTTTCCTTTTAACCCCAAAAATATTCCCTTTAAATTTTAATTCTAAAGACTACAGTATTTTTTAAAAAGTAATTAAGTGGGACATACCTTTTGGACGATCTGACATTTTAATGGAAAAAAAACTTCACTAAAAATCTGCTGTAAAGGTGGTCCTGTTTTATTTAGCAAAATAGACACAGCATTGAGTACCTATTTTTGGTTTTTTTTCTTTGTAGCACAGATAGCTCAAAATGAAAGTCTTTGAGCTTTAGTGTGACAAGGGGGCAAAAATGCAACATCAGTCAATTGCTACCCATAGAAAACCTACAAAGAGGTTTATTTAAAAAGCAAACACCTTCCGCTTTCAGAGGCAAAACCTGAATGAACAGTTGCAGTCTCAAAAAGTGCCTTAAACTGAGGGGTTTTGCATTCCTTAGGACCACTAAAAAAGTCAATTCCCCCCGAAAAAAGCTCATGCATTGAGACCGTTCTGCTATAAGGTGCCCAAGACACAATCAGGGCTGTTAACTCCAGGTCATCAACCTATACAGACATTCATCCTGGTTAGACAGTGTGCCATGCACTTAATAAAGGTCTTCTTTCATCCCCTGCAATCTTGTGTAAACTGTCACTTCTCCAGAGCTTTGCAAAGTGTGAATTCAAGCATGCAAACTCCTAATGATACAACAGGAACTTGTACCAACACAATCCGGCTACCGCGTTAAGGTCAGGCCTGGAGTTCACTGTCACACTGCTGGAGACACCAGTCATCAGTAAACTCCCAAATAATGTGTTCATTCAGAGATACAATAAAAGAAAGTTCACTTGAGTGGCAGGAGATACCAATATTTACATATATTCCAGTACTATCAAGTATTGAAACACAGTAAAAGCCTTTGGAAATGAGATATGTAGGGGTATTTTCTCCACTGGCTGAATTTGTGCTGAGGTCGACAGCTCTAATGAAGTCTGTAGCAGAAAGCAGAATAGAAGCCCTTACCTGCTGTGCCTTCCTGATATAAAACTGCATTTCTTGTGTCCCTAAACATGAACACCCCACATCTGCCCACTCTTACCCCATTCTGTTTGTGGGGAAAAGTAGTTGTGCCACTTGTGCTAGTTAATTTTGGTATAGCTTGGTATCAGATCCATTTAGGATGATAACACTACCCTAACACAGTTCTCTATTAACCCTACCCAAATCCTCATTTGTGATGAGGATTTATTTATTCTCTGTTTGGACATGTTTACACAACAAGTAGTAATGATTCTGCACTGCCAACCATCCATGACATTTGTGACACTTTAATGGCAGCTGTAATTTCCGTTCATGCAGAGGAAAGGTTCTGGCAGCACAGCTCAATAAGGGGGATCATCTTCTCTGCAAAAGAAACTGCCTCAGAAAGAAATTCCCCATTTTGCAAATATATTTGAGATTCCTTTTTTCTCTGCAAGAAATTCTCAAAGTTTTCAATTAAATGAAATTAAGACAATCAGTGATAAATTTTGGAATAGACACCAGCTTTGTGTTTGTGGTATAAGCAAGGATGTAAAGAGTCAGTGTTTAGTCCCAAAAAAGAGACTTTGGATGCTGACTTTCCTCCATTCCTCCAAAAGTCGTCGCTGCCCTATTTCTAGATCCTTCACATACAATGCAGGAGAGTCACGTTCAACTCTTTGCTCTAATGTGTATTTAAATTATTTGAACTTATAGAGCTCCAACACGGGCGGTAAAAGAAATCTGACACATTAACACCTCACCTTTGTCCCCTCTCTTCCCCCCCCTTCCAAATAATAGTCTTTGTGGTCAAAGTAACTTTTAATACCCTTTGCAAACAGTGTCACAGCAAGTGTTGAATGTGGAATTCACACCAAGCAAATGTACTGTTTACCATCTCATGTCGCTGTGAGAGACTTCCTCCTACCTGGATATTCCAGCATGGAGCAAAGAAACCCTTCCTGACTAAACTGACCAAAAATACTGATATATTGCCATGAAACACTGATTTTGAGATATGAACCATTTTCAGTTTTCACAAGAGAAGCCCTCGGTCATCTTTATCAACGCCTCTTTGCACACTTGCTGTTACACACAGCACATCTAAAGGGAACTCAGCTTATCAAGAATTCTGTTGGTTTCTGATCTTTTGGGATTTTTTTTTCTGTTCCCACTCTAATTTTCCCCTTATCCCAGATAGGGCCAGCTTCTCATTTCTCCCACTGTCCCCGAGAAGAGCTTAGCTCCTGGGACACTAACACCCTTCAGCTTTTCACTACTGTCCCTGCAGGTGCAGCAGACACTCTGCTGTCACTGGTACAACTACATCAACTTTCCTGCACCCTGCATGGTGTTCATCCAGCAGATGTCAGAGTGGTTCAAGACCCAACATGAGAAGCAGGGCCTGTGATCTGGGGACTTCTTCCAGTTTTTTAATAAAAGCTTTGTTCACCATCTCTTCTTGACTTGGCAGTCCATATAAGACTTCTACCACTGTCTCCTTTGTGACTTCCCTCCTGATCCCATAAACTGTTGACAGACTTATCACCTTTTCTGTACCAAAGCTCCATGGAGCTGAGCTGCCTCGCTGTGTACAGCACAGCCCATCAGAGCCCTGTGGTCACAGGGACTGTCCCACAGCATCCTGGCAGAAGCACTCACTGAAGAAGCAGCTTTGATGCAGTGCTGCAATTGGGCAAATGGTTGACTGCCCAAAGTGGTTTTTTAGAGGTTTCCTGCTCTTAGCTCTGACCCAGAGACCATCAGTTTGGTAACTGGTTTGATAAAGCCATGCAGAGAGATGCCACTTTTATGCTTCCCTCTACTTACAGAGCAGTAATCAATTGCTGTTAGGTCACTTCTTTCACAAGCAGTCCCTACAGCAGTTCAACAAGTGGGAGATGTTCTGATGAAGACCAGACTAAATTTGCGCGTTCTGTAGCTAGTGAAAATGTAAGTTTCCTCAGTTGCTTTCAGGTTGTGGGGTAGCTTTTTAAAAGAGCATCTTAATCCACTGTTTGGCATTGCAAGTTTCACACATGGACCATCTGCCTCTTGTTTATCCTCTTCTCTCTGGTCCTTCTCTTTCATTCTCACCTCATATTAAATTTCTGGCTGAAGATATGCTGAACAGTTGGTCCAAACAGCAGAGCCACCTGACATCTGTTTTCAGAAAACAAAGCTAATCAATTGACAACTCGAGGATCAGACCTTTTGAGTTTTTTACATACACTCTGAGCAGCTACCTACAGCAGTGTTGCCAAAAAATCTGGACATAATGCTTTATAAGAGTAATGTCTCATTAATCTAAGAAAACTCTTCATGGCTCTGTATTAAGCCCTCTTGAGCATTACAGCTATTGTACTCTTACCAGTACAATAAGGACTGTAGACAAGTCCTTCTTTCTGCATATCCTATAGAAAATAGCATTCTGCATCTCCCATGGAAAACAAAGATCATTTTATATCATAGATGATGATGTATCTGTAATCCCAGTGTGCACACAAATGCATATCTGTGGCTTTCTGGTGTCTCTCAAAACAAGTACAAATGCATATATATATGCTATAGGAAAAAAGGCCTTGAGAAAGTGTTTGTGCACAGCAGCTTTAGAATACGTCAGAAATCTCTATGCAATATAAGGAAAAATGTTCAGAATAGAATATGTAGAAGAATAGAAGATTAGAACTTAAATTTAGTCCCAGGTCTGGCTGCTCTGACAAATGACTGCCTGCCTCCACAGCAGGTACTTCAGCTTCAAAGCTGACAAAACACTTGGCAAGACTCTTGGGGACTGAGTTACTTGATAAGTCTCAAAGCCAGCACGAGTGCTGCCGCTAGAGCTGGAGAGTTGCCTTCCTTTGCTAAATTAAATATGTATTGCCACCTAGTGGCTATTTTGCAAAGGTAATAAACCGGTGATTTCCTGCGTACAAAATCAACCACCTGTGTTCTCTCCGTATGAAAATGATATACACTAATAGAATAATTAAAGGTTTATTTCCATATTTTTTTAGTGAGGAAATGAAATTTAATAGTTTCTTTCTCTTTTTACAAAGTATATCAGAAAAAACAGTTTTGTACATTTAGAGGTTCCATCGTGGCCATATTTGGCTATTCTAGAGAGTATAATGGGACTATTAATAAATGTAATTAGTGTCCTGGTCTGGCTATACCTGCCTCTTTTCCTAAACACACAAGATGTCTCAGGGAAGAGGACATACTTTTAGTCTGTTTGACTAAAGCAGAAGATATCGCAGTTGCTGGCTGGGTGTAGGTACTAGAAATATAACCAGATTTAAGCAAGGCTGTGATTACAGACTAGCTGTAGAATGATCATGCATCAATAAATTTACTGTATCATTTCTGCTGTTAGCAATCAGTGAATTAAACTGCACTAAAAGCACTGCTAATTATCCTAATCTATGAAGCAGCAAAGAAGACTGGCGTCACATTCTGAAAAAAAATAATATGAGCACAGTTAATCATATCTGCAATCATACTTTCTTCCAAGAAAATCTAAACAAGATCAAACAACATCTAATTCAGGAATTTTGGTAAATGATAAAGACAAGTTACATTTGATTCTGGTCCAACCCAAGCTTTGCCAGTAGAAACCCAAGAATTACACAGGATGAAGAAAATCCCCTTCATTTACATTGGCTCTAAATTGATTGATGCCATAACATAGGACCACTATTCTACCAATTCAGCCAGTAAAGGGCTTTTTCAAAGCTTTGGTGCAAATTACATGACTTAACTGTAAAAAAAACAAACAAAAAATAAACAAACAAAAAAAAAACCAAACCCAAACAAAAAAAAATGTCAGATGGGGTTTGCATAGATTTATATTGAAATGGGTCAGAGGGTGCTCAGTGGATCTGCATCAAGTGAATGGATGAAGTCAGTAACCTTTGGCTACTGAATGGAGGTGAGTAGTTGCAGAATGGAGTTTCTCAGATAAGTGTAACCAGAATCACAAGAGGATGCTTTTCACACTTCTGAAATTATAGCCTGTTACACAGTGTTGTAAAGGAATTTTACTATTTGGCTTAGTCTCCAGTAAACTGAAATATCTCTACTCAAAGATGAAATTATCTACAGAGGAGTTTCAGATGAAGCAATTTAGGTGTATTGACTTTATATGTTCAGCTGATTTCCTTATATTTATAGATTGTTCCTGTGTAGTCTGTCCCTCCTAAATTTTATGTACGGCTACGTCTTCAGATTTCATTAGTGTCAAGCACAATGCAGTGAAGGAAAATTACATATTCAGCAGAAACCTGTATTAAATGCTCTCTTCAAAAATTGGCAGCAGCAGTAACCATTTCTAGTGAGACCCTCACCAGCAAGCAATCTCAAACAAACAGCTACTTGACTTTCATAAACAGAAAACTGCTCAGTCCTTTCCTTCAATTGTTGGGATTTACTTTGAGGATTTCTATTGAAAACAGAAACTGTAGTCTTAGGTTAAGAGAGCTCTGAAGCCATTCTTCAGAAAACACTTGGAGAATGAGCAATTGATGTCAGATTATCTTAGCAAGCATCTGTAAAAATATCTATGAAGGATAAGCTATCATGGATCCTTAAACAATATTAGGTGTATTAGACCATCTCCTCTGAGAAACTACAGTATACTGAAGCACTGTGGTAATATGGAATCAGTGTAACCTCACAGTTTGCCTCTTCACCAAGTAAAGTTAAGATTCTGGAAAGAGAGTAGGGTTAGATTAGATGTTAGAAAAAAAATTCTTTGCTATGCAGGTGATGAGGCACTGGAACAGGTTGCTCAGAGAAGCTGTGGATGCCCCATCCCTGAAAGTATTCTGGGCTAGGCTGGGTGGTGTCCTGAGCAAAGTGATCTAGTGGGAGGTGTCCCTGCCCATGGCAGGGTGTTGGGCCTAGATGATCATTAAGGTCCCTTCTCTTTAAGGTCCCTTCCAACTCAAACATTCTGTGATTCTGTGATAGCTCTGCTGCAGCACTTAGCTTGACAAGCAGCAGCATCCAAAATATTCTTTCAGGATGACAAAATACCTACTATTTTTTATCCTTGGGGTCTATAATACAAGTTCTTTTTAATTTGTCTGTGCCATACTTCTGTTTTGATATTTTCCCTGTTCTCTCTAACCCTTTGGTAACTTTTCACAGCTGTGAAAGTCGCCTTTGTAGGCAACTAAAGTTGCAGATTTTTAGCAGCTGGGAAGTTTAACACAGTGCACAGCATGGCAAAACACGATATTTAAAATATGGCGAGGACAAAGTGCTACGCTTTTTTTCAGTACAAGCACCCTTCAAAGAGAGATGGTGAGGGAAACAGCCACTGTGTGCTGGAATCCCTGGGAAAACTAACCTTTGAGCAACCATGGGATGGCGATCTCGATTCACACAAGTATCACTTAAACACCATAATGCCATAAGACTTGCACAAAATAAGTACATCCAGTCACTTGATCTTCATCCAAATCCGTGGCAAGTTAATTAATTCCTTTTCTTTCAGCTAGGCTTGGTGTTAGTAATGCTACTAAGACCTGCAGGCTGAGAAGTCTGATATTTATCCACCATGCAACAAGGAAGGTTTTTCAAGAATATTTTATTAAAGACTTCAAAAGTATTCAAAGAGAATGTAATAAACCAAAATAGTTTAAGGTACCTCTGCATAATGAATAATGGCACTTTTAAAAAAGTGATCAATTTTACATTCAGATTCTCTGTACCCTTTAAATTCAAATTTTTACACTATTTTCTCTTCAGGGTTTGTTTGGGTTTTTTTCAGGCATCAGATTAAACTTCAGGGTTGCTACTGTAGAACAGGTACAATCATAGGTATTTTATCAGGTAGAGAAATTGAGTTGTAATATTAGAAGTTACAGTAAAATAAAAGAAGAAAACTTTTTTGAAAGGTCAAAATCTTGTCACACAACCATGGTAATTACCTTGTAGTTCCCAGCTGTGATTTGGATGAGTTTAATAAAGCAGAAGCTGAATTTTCTTCAGGTATGTCACAGTCTTAAGTCTCTGTGCTGCATAAGCAGAAGGTCAGGCAAATATGAATCACATCAGCCAAGACAGAAACAAATAAAAACCACAGAAAGCACCCTAAAAATATTTCAAGTTGCAGCTCTACATTCTGAGACCATACTAAGTTTTCCAAGTGCTTTCTATCTTCAAACCCATTTGAATTCCAATTCACTTTGTGAAAGAACAGAAGACATCAGAACAAGAAATTACAACCTACAATTGTTTGGGGACAGGCCACTTCTCCTTAACTGCAGTATAGCACTACAGTATATTATACAAAGAATGAGAAATGCTTTAAGATGCATTTCAAACTCATTGACTTGCAGGAACATATTTCAGACTTGCTTGAATCCTTACCAGTCTCTGTCTACTGGGGACATGAAAGTACACACATGGAGGCACATAAAATTAGCTAAAGCTCTAACAGATTTCAATTCCAAAGGCTTTACTTATTCTGTGTCTTTTCATTCAGAGGAATTTCCCTCACCCTCCTCTGAAGATTAAAGCACATTAACTACTTTTATTAATTTCTGAGACTCTATCCAGCCTCTGAATTTCTTCAAAGGAAACTTCCACCTGATCAAGCATAATAGCCCAAAGAATAGCCAAAGGTGTCTCTCTGAGAGCTGTTGGACACTGATTCTGCTGGTGCTGCTTTCAGATTTTTAGAAGAAAAATCTGCACCTTTGAGAAATGCTCCCACAAAGTGTATGCAGCTAATTCCACCAGTGAACTGGTTTTCATCTGGAGCATCCTAGAGATCATGTTGCAAACAGCAGAAATGTTGAATTTCCCAGTCATGACCTGGATGTTTAATTTTTGTTAAGCTCACAAATTCTCAGAGAAGCCTTATTTTTTGGCTTACCCACACAATGAAGTCAAAGTACAGATAAATAAGTGTGTAGATTTACAGCCTGTGACCCACTGGAAACTTGAAGCAACTCCCTGTATGTGCTAAGGTAATTGCTTGATACAGTGCTCTGTAGGTGTTCCAGCAGAGAAACAGCATAAGATGTCTGGAGAGTTATTAAATTCACAGATTCATTTTTTGTGCACTGATTTCTCTATGCAAACAAGCTTGGCTTGAGCAAGATCAGGAGAAGACTGTGTCTAATTGACAAGTTCCCAAGGAACTAGAAAAGAATGGAAAAGAGCAAAAGAGAAAGTTACAACTAAGATGTAATGGAATAGTGTTCATCCTGTTGCCTTCTTAAAATTTATTTTTCATGTGACAACTGGCTGGCTGCTGCCCAGACTTTCAGAGCTCAGTGCCACAATCAAATGCAAGAAGATTCCCTGATCTAATTCCTTGAAGCTCTCTAAAATGCAAATAATCTGTGACAAGCAAATCAAAGGCTTCTTCCTTACCAGGCAACTGGAAAAGGATGGAAAGGGCAAAAGAGGAAGTTACAACTAATGTGAGACAGAGAAAGTTGCCCTGGTTCTCAGCACTAAGCAGCATTGGCACCAGGCAAAGAAATGCACGTGCTGCTATGTTCTGTGACATCTCTTGTGTTTGAGGGGAAAGGGGAATAGCACTGGAAATATTCAGAAAGGCTCAGTACAGCTTAGGCAAGTTAGTTTCCCTTTTTTAAGTTATGGCAGAGGTTTTCAGCGTATGGTTTGTGAAATTGAGAAGTAGGTCTGCAAAGGGATCTGGGAAGAGTGAACCTAATAATGTTAGGAGGCTGCAGCTTATCCTCAGGTCTGAACTTCCACTGGGGAAGCTGGTGAAAGTCTGTGAAGCAGGGAGAGGTTCTTACAGGGCACCTGGACACTTCAGCATCTGCTTCAGAACAACCTGTGAAATACCATAAAAAGGGTTTGCATCAATATGGTCAGCAAACACAAACAGCTCTGTGTTTGCTGTGTGGGGTCAAGAACACAGACAGGAGCCAGTGTTTTACAGATAACTTCTCTCTTATCCATTCAGACCTTAACTTGCTCTCAGCTTACATCTGCTCCTTGTAGCTTCTTCTACCTGTGTAGTTGCACCATTACAATAAAAAAGGTACAGTTTTACAGCTGCTGACTTTGCAAGATCCCTCTGACCCCGCAGCTGTGTGTCAATGGATAAATGGACTCACAGCACACATGCAGACTTCAAATAAAGCATCAGAAGGCTTCTGGGTAAGGAAAAAAAGTCAAATTAGGAAAACCTGAATATATGATAATTCTATTCATACATCAATTTCAATTTGCCATATCAGATTATGTTGCACCTGGATGTTTGATGTTGTCAAGGATGATTTAAATTAAAGTGCAGCTTATCTGTTAACACAAGCCCTCACATTCCCTCAGACTCTTCAGTGCAAAGATCATATCTTTGACTTTCATGAAGTGCCTGAAAAATAACCCTAAAAAGGCATGAAAAATACTAATATTATCTTTGGCAACAATGATGTGATATATGAAATTAAATAACATTGACTATATAAGGGAAAATTCTCTATATTTGAGGACAAGATAATAAAAATAAATACAAACATGATAATTCAGTTTTTTCCACAATTTCAACCCACACACTGAAGCTGTAGTTCATCTAAGCTGATGTCATGTTCAAACTAGAGGCAAAAGGTTTCAAAATCAGAAAGTGAAAACAGCATTTTTCAGTCATTAGATGAAAAACCTGATTCTGTAGTCTGTTAATCTATTATGAATTTTTCTGCTTGCTGTAAAAAAAAAATCTCTGCTTTAATCTGGTGTTTCTAATTACTAAACACTCTGCTTTAGTGTGCTTAAATAATGTTGCCTATGGAGACTAGGAGAAAAATCACTCTAAATATTAATTACTCTTTACAATTGTCATTTTTAGAGTCCTGAAATCCTTATCCTTACATTAAAAGACCTAGTCTATCCCAGAATTCTCATCCTCAAGGCCTAAAACCCAAAAATATTATAAGAACTCTGACATCGCGGCGAGAGGGAAACTCACAGCACTCTCAATATGAGATATAAAGTAAGCTCCATTTTATTTCACCAAACGAGAAACTTATATACTGTTACAGAAGTTACTATTCATAGCTAGACACACACCTGCAGTCTGTTCTCACACATTCAGGGATCCTCCTGTTAACTCCCTTATTCTTTTCTCATAACACTTCTGCCTCCCTAATCTTTCTCATGACATTCTTCCCACAGAACATTCTCAGGTAAACAAACCACTGTAGCTTGTTGGAATTTTACTGAGGCCTGAGAATACTGAAGCCTTGCTCAGCCCTGCTCAGTTAGCATGAATTTTGCTGGAAAACTGCGTTTTCCAACAGAACTCATGGAACATTGTATGAACATTAACATATTTAAAATGTAAAAACTTTATCTGATGGCCATGGCAGATGCCATCAAAAGCAGAGTAGAACAAGCTATGCATAGTAGTATTTGAATGAGCACTTTCCTATCTGGGACCAGTTGTGATTCATAGGAAATCCTTAACAGCCTGCTTCAAAATACATTAATCATACTGGTAGTCCAGATCCCACTCCTACTGTATCCCCACACTGTTATTTTGCAGTATTTAAAACAATGAACTCTCTGCAGCTCCTTCAGAACTTGCAATGCTGGATCTTTACAAGGAAACACAAGGAATGTTGATGGTATTCTCAAAGAAAGAATTCAACCAGAAGAGTACCAGACCCCTCTTGACTCTCAAAAATGCTACTGACATCCCAAAGGGCAGCTTCTTAAACAAACAAGGAAGAAACAGACATGAAGTAGGACAGCAGTATTTCAGGAGGAATGCTTTTTGGCTTTTCATGTTTAATAGGAAACTTAATTGTATAAATATATTTTGCAATTCACCAAAAACAGAATCACAGAATATTACGTTATGGGAAAGATTTTAAGTTAAGGATGTTCTCCTTAAGAATATGACCAATATCATATTCCAAAATGTCTTCATATGGTCTGTAGGGTGGAAGCACATAATGTGAGAGGAAAGGATTGTGCTTGTAGAAATGAATTAAAAATGTCTCAAAGATACTTGAACTGACTTATGCAGCTTTAGGTGAAGTCAGGAGCAGAAAGGGAACAGAAACCACCTCATTTTCCTGCTTTTTGGTCTTTTTTTTATTTTTTAATTGAGTGAAATTTACTTTCTTTGGAAAGGCCATGGAAAGAACATGAAAACATCAAATGTCCTGATGATTCACACCAATCAGCCACTCTGTGTTGTGGCCACCTCACAAGATGAGAGCTGAGGGCACCAGCCAAGTCACATGAGAGGTCATCATCACTCACATGATATCCCCCAAAATCTTCACTAAAGCTGAATTCTTCTCTTCCCACAGCTCTGGAAGGAGTGCAGCACCAGGCTTGACTTGTAGAAACTTGGGCTGAACTCAAGAGGATTTAGGTGTTTTTTTCTCTCCCCATTATTCTTGGGATAATATTTCATGAGGCATTGATGAATTCTAGAATCTCAGGCGTTAGCAGTCTTCTAGCCAGGAGTATAATTATCTGGGAAAAATATGAAAGGTGTTTTTCACTTCTTACAGTTACCTACAAAGCAAATGACTGCTTCTACTAAAAGCTTGTCACAGCACAAGACCCCTGCTCAGACCCTCAGCAGAGGGATCTCATTAACGTGTGTGCAGGGCAGAGGCAAAGAGCAAATTGTGTGTGCTGCTCCTGAGGCAGGATCTGATTCTGAGCAGGAGTCCTGGGAGACACAGACTGTCTCCCCCGGCAGGGGGAGTCTGGTGGGTTCAGGAGTGGAAGAAGAAAACTGAGCTTCTCCCAAAACTGTCTGCTCTTAGCAAAAAGAGAAGAGGGGAGAGCAGGCAACGAGGAATGTCAGAGACATGGCACACACTCAGTGTGACACGCAGAGCACCACCCTTTACATGGAGACTGTGGGATGTTGCTGCCAGGGAGCTCATGCAGGGATGCTGAAGGCATGCACAGAGCAGGCTCTCAGCGAGCCAAGAAGCATGAATGCATTTTACTTGATGTCAGCCTGAGATGAAAGCTCTAACTGAGGTTATGTTGCCATGGAAGCACAGCAAAAAACAGAGCAAAGCAGCTCTCCTATGAGATTGGTTATTCCTTGATGCAAGGTGGTGGTCAACAGATGCAGCTCTGTTGTGCTTACACAGCAGTGCAGCTGCTAGCGCTGCATTTCAGCAATATTCAGAGCTCAGTAAGGACCTCCTGGGTCCTTCCCAGTCCAGTTTACACTACTCTGAGATGTGGGAGATTATGTGTTTTCTGATCTTAGTTTTTTAACTACCATCTGGGAATTTATTTATCGGCTTACTTTGCCTATTCAGAGCAATTGTGGACAATTGAACGTACTTTGCGAACTCCTGAGAGTTTTCTCACTTTTGAAAAGACACGTACGGAGTTCCTCACTGGAAGAAAGTCACATTTTGGCAGAGATATCAATTGGTTAATGGCTTTGTTCCATCATAGAAAATGGGGCCACAGAGAACTGAGATATAAAGGAAGTCTTTTAATAGCAAAGCAGAATGAAAGCTGGGAATTGCTTCAGCCCACTAGTGTGGGGACTGCAATTTTTTTAAAGTGAAATCAAACACAGTAAATTTATTCTATGCTTCTATTCCTTACTGTTTTCTTCTTCACTGTATTTTCAGTTACTTCAAGATCATTAGTTTATTTTCCTCTCAGATGAATTTGTTTCAACTCTTGTCCTTCTTGTGACATTTAGACACAGAGTATTTTTAAACATCACTTTTGAGGACTCCTAATCTTTGCATTACTGTGGATGAACCCATTTAAAGACTGACAAACAAATCACTACCACTAGATGAATCCTCTAAACACATTTCCACTTGGGCTATTTCTTTCACTTTCATACATATCTGTGGCCCATTACTGCTCCTGACGAGGGAAATGCAGCCACTACTGCACCAAAAGGGTACAATATGCATTTCTGTAAATTATGGCCTTCTTTTTTTATATAAAAAAGGAAGTTACTGGAGTAACTGGTTATACTGGAGTTAAATATGTGGGTTTTTATTCATAATTCGTATATGCATGATAAATAACTGCAGCTATCATGAGGTGTGTATCTGTTTGTCAAATTACCATGTCTTTGAATGCAATAATGCATGCATTTCCTAGACAAGGTGGAACTAGAGATAAGCATTTTACTGTTGAGTTCAGAGTGACCAGAATGAAGAGACTAAACAGCTCAACTTCATTACCTTGCCTTTCATAAACTTTTTAAACCATTATAATGCTTTTATAACTATCAATTTTCAGCAAATCACCATTTCATTAAAACTGGAAGGAGCTGTATAAATACAAGACAGAAAAATTACTTTCCTGAAAGCTGAATTGCACATCCTTGCAGATGATAAGTGCTAACATTCCTGAGCTTCCTTCTCTCCTGCTTCCCATTCTTTTTGATTCTTGCAGAATTTTCCTCTCAGAATTGCCTCTGACGTAAGTTTAACTCACTGTAATAGTTCTGGTTTATGCTTTGGTGAGATGCAGTACTGAGCCACAGAGCAGCAGCACCCAGGGACTCTGTGTGAACTGTGACCAAACAGCAGCAAAGGAGAACGTTTCTTCAGTCAGGCTTCTTCCTGATTTTTCTGGTCACCAGTTCCATAACATTGCTCTTCAGGAATGTTAGAGGTTCATATTATTGACAAGAATATGTCAGATTGTTACAAGCAGCTGGAGCCCAGGAAATCTAATGTGTCTCAGGCAGCCTAGTGGGATATCCAACACCCTCCTATTGATAAATGAACATAACTGTCACAGATATCAATGTGAGCAGATCCACAACTCCCCTTTGAATAGCCGAGTTCAAAAGTAAATTTAACATATGATTTGGAATGTAAGGAAATTTTATATTATTTTAACATTTCAGTGTTTTAGAGATAACATGATAACATCATGTTATGCGCAAAAGATATGTTTAGAAACATAAAATAAATGTAAGTATCTATATGTATATATAGACAAACACGTAAAAATATAAATAAGTATAAATAAAAATAGTATAAATATGTTTATATGCCCTATGCACATACTTTAATTTTGCTTTGCTTCACAACCCAGTTCTTTCATATATTTTTCTCTTGCAGATTTTCTTTGCAATATATTGTGCCATTAAAAGAGATTGAAAGAATGCCTAAGGAGTAAATGGGAGGAGACTTTATGCTCAGTTTCATATTGATGTCAATTTCATATAACTAACACTGCAATAGGTCATAATTGCCCCAAATAGGCCCCTACATAGCAAGTCATGAATTTAAAAGGGAAACATGAAGAGAAATAAGTTTTTTAGATCTTGTTTTGTAATTCCTCACAGATTATTGGTCTTAAAATAAATTCTGAAGTCTGTGAAAAGCAAAGAAAAATTAAGAAGAACGTTAACTAAACAAGCAATAGAATAGGAGTATTCTTTTACATAGCACTAACACAAATGGATACAGTAGAAATTAAACTGACAAAAGATAAGGGGCTTTTTTTCAGGGCCCGAAGGGAGTCTAATTAACTTATTTCCAGGAATGAGATAGAAGCATCGTACTGATTTTACTGTCAGATATTTGGCTAGAAATCAAGAGCTTCAAAAGACATTAATGGGCAAAAAGGTAACATCTGACAATATAGCAGACAGGCTCATATAAACTGTGGGCTCCTTAATTTAAGAGTTCCTGAGGACATTGTGAGAGCTGACAAATTATGGGCTGCAAAAAGGAATCTGAAGTAAGTACCAAAGATTAATCATACCAAAGATAGATTATCAGCAATTTCCTTTCCATGTAGTAAGAGCTACCAGAAGTCTGAAAAATGAGCAATAAGGCTCAGAAAATAGGTTGCAGGGTTTGCTCTGACCTGCTGTGGCTGCTATGGGATTCAAGCCGTCAGCATATCAGGATTGCATGTAAATACATGAAATCATTACTGGATATAGGCATGCAAACTCCTCATTTTCATTTATTACTTTTCCTGCCAAGGTCATGAAAAAGTTTCTGATGAATGTGCAATATTACAGATGATGTTACAACTGACAGAGCAGGCCTTCATTTATTTAATATTGATAACTGACTGATGCTCTTTTCTAAGATGAACCTAGATAGGTGTTACTTTCTAGTATATTCTACTTTTGATTAGCAGTGCTGCCAGTGCAATCTCCTACAGCAAAAAATGGTCCATCATCTTCAGGAATTTACCATATGTAAGCCAGAAAACTTAAACTGTGTTCTTTTTTTGGTTGTGGTTTCTGGTTTGGGTTTTTTTGTTTGTTTGTTGATTGTTTTCACAAAAATATATCAAAAGGGGAGAAGGTTGTTAATGGTACTATATGGGACTCTCCTGAGACAAAGAGCTTTCTAAAGGAATGATATTTATAATTACAGTATACTGTACTATACTAATTAAATCTGGGCAAGTACAGACCCTTTCCAAACATATCCATTATAACTGTAAGCATCTTAATTCTCTAAGAAGAGTAGATTTGGGGGTAAAAATTCCAATGCAAGATATTTCAGAACTATGATAGAGATACTGTGGGTTTCAGCCATACTCTACAGAGAAGCATGGAACAAGACCACTATTTCTGGTTTCAACAGATATAACTCCAGTTTTATCATACATAATTTCTAAATAGTCCTGTTGTTTCAACAATAGCTGCTACAATTCCAGCTCGCTCTCTCTCTCTGTTTAAATTTTTTTGTTCTTAGATCAATAGAATACAGAAATTATGTAAGAGAGGATCCCTTGAGACCTACAAAGTCACCATGACTACAAAGCAAAATTCAGAATGATATTCAAGGAGACGACTTTATGAAAATGGCCATTGTAAATGTCAGAACATTTCAGTAAATCATTATCTCTGCATGGTAATGTTATGACTCTAAGAGAAGAATAGGAAAGAACACCCTCAGATAAAATCATTGTGAGTGTAGTTTCTGTTTCAGAAAAACAAGATAAAAAAATATATATGTATCACTACAAGCCTCTTGAAAGAATGAAAAAATGGAATAAATACCCAATGACTCTTACTTCATTTATCCCACAGCATTGCTTCTAGGGTAAGATGATACACAAGCTAATTACAAGGAAACTGGCTGATTACTCAGGAAGAATAAATCCACGTAGCTCCTCTAATATCATCTGAGTGTTGTGAATGTGTAATTCCTCTCAGTCTGATACTTAAGATAACTACAGCATTTTTGGCAGACTCTGGAACTACAGACCAGCTGAGGAAACAGCCTTGAGCAGTGCCAATCATAACATTTTTTTAAATTGTGAAAAATTTAAAATATTATCCAGGTCTAGCACTGAGTGAAGCCATACAAATCTACTGTATGAATTTCCTTTTCTTTCTCATGTTCTACACAGGACACAGGTTCCCAGTGACAAATCCAGAGTTAAAGCACATCTTTCAACAGAGAAATAACCAAAGATAACTTCTAGTAAACTTCCTTAAACAATGGTCAGTTCTTTTTTTTCCAAGGCAACAAAACTGCAGTTTCAAAAGCACTTAGCCTTGAGCATTCCTGGACACACTCCTCTGCACCTGGAGCTGGAAGGTATTTGCTCTTCCAAAATGCATTCTTTCCACACTTTAAATTTCAAGATGATGTGAACAGTGATAAAAGATAAGAATGTGTCTGTGAGTAACTCACAACTACTAACCTTGCACCTGCAAGAGATACATCAACATACATGCATGAGCACAGAGTTGAAATTTATGACATATATTCCCACATGAGAAATATTTCCCAGTCCATTCTCATCCCTCTCCAGAATCCAGACATGGTTAGGCAACAGTATAAAGGAAGGATGAGCCATTCACAGATGCTGTGGGGAAATTAGATTACATTACATTTTTCTAGTTAAACTATCAATGATCCTTCTAGTTACATACACAATTCCAGCCCCATTTTTAGATTTAGTTTCTCCACTTTATGCCAGCAATTCTTCTCTGGATGCCTGTGATAATGTTGTGGCATCTCACAGGGTTATTTGTGTCCTTGCCTCTGAGCACAAGTCTGAATGAGCAGACTGCCAAGGTATCTGACAGGAATAACTAAGCAGGAGGTGGTTTGAGAGTCACAGAAGTCAGCATTTGGTAATTCCTAAATTGCCACATCTGTGTCTTCCAGTCCCATGTCCTCTGAGCAGCTTTCTGCAGTGCTGAAAGCCAAAGAAGAGCAGCATGGAGGTGACTGGGAGAAGACATTCACTGAAGACAACATTCACTTTCTTCATGAGCACAGGTCTCTACTCAGAGCATGAACAGCAAAGCTAGTTTCATTATAAACTTGAATCAAAATCAACAAAAATTACAAAGGAATCATTCCTCTGGCTTTAAGGATCTTTGGCTTAGGAACAATCCTTTAAAGAGTATGAAATTCATCTCTCCAGGTCTGATGACAGTTAGCTGGTCCAATAAACAAGAAATGCAAAGTATTCAGTTTTGTGTATTTGCACAGTATTCAGTCCCTATCTTGGTGGGCACTGCCATAATAAGAAAGATTAATAATAAAATCTCCCTCATCCCAGTTATTTCACAATATGTCTGTTTTCTTATACAGTTATATAGTAAGAGGACACATGTTGTAAAGTGCAGTTATCTCCAATGGTTGGTTGGGTGCCTACAGCTGTAAAACAGAAAAACTGTTCAGTCTTACCAGGTCATTTGAGTGACCTATCTGAAATCACACTGCTGCACTCAGACTGGAAACAGGCCCCAAAATGCATAATTCTTGATAGTACCCATGCACACGCTAGCTCAGCAAGCTAGTGGGAAAGGCAAATGGGAAAGGGAAGGGTGAAAATAATTAACTTCAGAAGAGATGTACAGATGTTTACGTGTATATTGCGCTAGTGAGGAAGCCTCAAAGCTAAGACTTATTTTTCAGACCAGTAATTCTAAAATAATGCTAGCTGTTTTATGAGCTGGGCAAAAATATTTTATCAGCATTTTCTTTGCTAAAAATCCTAAACTGGAACAAAAATGAATTTCAGAGATTGATATGGTTCACAGCTGAAGCACACTGCCAAGTACAGTGTAGGAAATATATTCTCTGTGCTGTACAGTTTTTAGGAAGATAGCCAGGCTATTTTTTCTACAATGCAAAACATTATATTTTCTTTGTTAAAAATGCTCAGCACTGCTGACATCTTCTCAAAGCATTTGCTGTGAGATGTGATAATGTTTGTTTGCACATAATTCTGCACATGCAGTGAAAGTCTATCTTTCAAATGTTGTAGTTCAAGTTATTTTTCACTGGTAAATTCAGCTGAGAATTTCCCACAAGGCCAAGCTGCTTTTAGGCAAGGACAGCTAGCCAAAAAAAAAAAATACTAAGTGTCATGTAGGTAGAAGTACATGTACAGATGTTGCTGCTATGCAATTCTGTAAAAGTATTTGCAAATAATTTCAAAAGTCCTGATTTCCCAAGTTCAGGAAAAATCAAGCTTTGCTGATTGTTTTAAGAACCTTTTCCTGATAGTACTCAGTTCAAATGTTCTTTCTATTCCTTATCCTGCTCCTAAACAAAATGCTTTTGCAGAGTGTTTTTGGCTTTTTGTGCTCCTTCTTTTACTTTTTTGATTTTCCAGCTCCCCTTTCACAAGCTTTTACTTACAAGCTAACCTGGACTCACTGTCCTTTAGTGTGTGGTATGCTCATGTCTGTGTTTGCTCTTGAGAATCATATTATTTCATATATCTTATAAATGAGCTTAATTTTTCCTGCATTTATGTTAAGAGACAGGCTAGGTTCACATCTAATCTTTCACTAAATATTACTACTGAATTAATGAGCTGAAGGCATACAATTGCAGGTCATTCTAAGGTTCTGGGTACTCCTTGGTTCCTAAAATGTCTATTTGTTGTTAAAATTTCATGATACTTGGCCTGTCGAGCAGCTGGCAGTAAAGAATAATTGGCTCTGAACAGACAGGAGGGATTCTCATCTGGAAAACACTTCACAAATATCCTCAGTTATCACGTTGCAAGATCATATATTTTGCTCATAAAGTTGCAGTGTCAAAGTACTTTTCAGCAGCATATGGATTGCATGTGAAAGCTTTGGTAGAAATGTTAATGCTCCTTTTCTAATCAGTGAGAAGTGAGGAAATGTTAAAACCAGGACTTGTTCTTGCAGCCACCAAAGAGCATTGCACTGACAAGACTTTAATTTCTTTAGTGGTTACCATATAACACTACAGTTCAAATTACTATTTTTACACTTCCCCAGCTCAGCTCAAGTCCAGCAGTTCCCTCAATTTTCCATCACCATTTCCTTTTACTGCAAAGGTTGCTGCAGCTATTTAGTGTTTCCCTAATCAATGTTCAAGCAAATTTATCTCATGTGTGTTCCCCTATCCTAGGGTTTCTCCTTTAGGTCCTCTATGGTGAAAAAAAGAGGCCTCCACAGCAGTTTGTGTAGGTGACATGAAAACTAAATGAAATATCAGGTACATGAAAAATATAGAATTTATGAGCATTTTACTAGAATCTAATCAAAACACAGTCTACACCTACAGGCATTTATGCATGACTGAAAATAGTGACACTACTGAAGACATTTATTTCAGAGAAGTAAGAAAATACCACTACTGTCATCATCATTAAGGACTATTTTTTTTGTTTGTAATGTTAACTTCATTTGCCACTTGTTTTAAGATTAGGTAAGTTAAAAGCTGCATTTTGAGCCACTGAAAATTCTAAATAACTCTATCAAAAATTAGATGCAAGTGTCTGGTGCCTGGAAAACTGCTATTCTGTGGGGACACACTAGTTCTTCATCAGTATAAGTTTGTAGTATTTTACCAGATAAGATGTATCTGGAAATATGTTAGAAGCATGCTTTATTCTGTGGACTTTGGACAGATATTGCCCAAAGAGCCAGATGAGACTGTCTGTTTAATTTACTAATGTGCATGACCTGGATTATGATGATTGGATTCTACCAGGAAGTTAGAGGTCACTGATATGTGTAAGGAGGTGATTGGAATATTTTCTGTAGTGCAGTGAAGGAGAGTGGCAGCTAAGAGTCATCTGCCCAAGCTGGGCTGTCTGAAAGCCTGTGCACAAGGAAATCATCTTCACTTTCCAGCAAGGACGTAGTCACCTTCAGAGAACTACATGTCCCAGCCTGAGATTAGTCAAATAGAGTTACGTAAGGGGAATCTCAGTTTCCTCCGCAATTATATTTTCCCACATTATGTGTTTCCATACAACCACCACCCCTTATGCAGAAGTCTGGTGTTATTTAACAAAACATGTGTGGGAACTCAACAACTAATGCCAGAGTGGTTATCTGATCATTGAGCCATTGCCTGTCAGAAAGCTTCTGAGTATTTGGGAAATAGGTCCTCAGGAGGTCCCTTTTTGACAGGCTCCTTCTTGTTGCAGTGCAAGAAAATTCAAAGTTCTTCAGGCTGTGCATCTCTATTTTCAACTTCGTTGTACAATGGATCTACGCAGTCACTTCCTTCAGCCATCCCATTGCTGACTTGATAATCTTGTCTTTAAGTGCATGACTTGTTAAGTGCTTGACTCTGCATAACTAACTGGCTTAATTTAACCTCAAAGCCAAAATTATATGATTGAAAAGCTCAATATGTATTCCTAATTTACATTCCAACAGAAGAAAGTAATTCCTATGCTGCTCCAGCATGTTATGTAAGTGGAACTTTTCAACAACAGAATTTCAACAGGCTTTTGTCACCAAAACCAGGGGTAAGACCTACATTGCCCATGGTGACTAACAAGCTTCAGCTCTCTTTCTTTTGCAGTAGATTTTTTATAGTACCTCACAGGCTTATTACACTTACAACCTCTTACCTTTTCTCTTTGTCCAAAGTACTAAGGTTCAAGACAGATTCTGACAAAGTACTGCAGGATTTGAGATCGAGAAAGTACTTCAGTGCTGCAAATACTCACTTGTAATTCTTTTCAAGAAAGGGCTTGATGAATTTAGAGCTATGATTTTAGCAGAGGCACCATGTAGCAATCACGTGGACTGTGATTAACTTACTCCAGCTTCTTTTCTAGCCACAGCTAAATGCTGTAAATCAACACAAATGTAAGAGTCAAACCCACATCCCAAAGCATGTGGAGGCACAACCAGATAAAACCAAGTATCAGGTAGCAACTTTCACTCACCTCTCTTTGTAAAAGCTTCTAAATGTTTAAAAATGGTCTCCTCATACTATGGCTTGGCAATGGTAATGAACTCCCTGCCTACAAGTTCTTTCAATCAGGGTAACTGGTGTGCATGATACATCTAAACACAATACTTTTTAAGGAAGTAAGAATGGTCTGTTAGGTTATTTTTAACAGCCTTTTGAATATGCAAGCCCCGTTAATGTTTCTGGGATACCAAAACAAGGCCTGGCAATATATAGAAGGCAAATATTCAGGAACCTTCAAGAGCTAGAAGAAATACAGTTTTATGTTTCAGAATAATACAGCAGAATCTAACCACTATGGAGACGAAAAAGCAATAGAAACAGAAAAGACACAGAAGTGTCTCAAATGCCTTTTTACTAAGTTGGAGAACAGATGACTTCACAATTGAGAAAAGGGGTAAGAAGCATTTTTTGGTTTGTTTTTTTCCCAAGAAGTGTAGTCTCACAGCAGATCCAATATAGTTTATGCTTTTGTCTCATGAGGTTGGTCATACAGCCAGGTCTGAAAAACTGTGCTGCAAGGCCAAGTTCCTCCCTTAGATGCACATATTTAATTCCCATTGAGAAGACAAACCATAATACATCCCAGAGTAAAATCTGATCCTTTTCTATTGCCTGGTTTCCTGGTTGCTATTAATGGGTGGACTAGAACCAGAACACCATTTACTACTTGCCAAAGTTCCCTACTTATGTGCCAAACTTGTGTGGAATTCATACATTTCAATGATAATGCTTCATTTCTCTTTAAAAGTTTGCTACAAATTAACTCCTAATTTGGTGAAGCAAGTGTACAAAAACCACAAATACACAAACACCCTAAACCAACATCATAACATAATATCTCAAGAAATGAGCATTGCACGAAAGCTTGAATGTATTTGAGCTGGTTTCCATTAGTTTTTATATCCCCAGCTCAGTAATGCTATGAACACACTCCTTCCTGTTCTGGTGCTTAAAAGAGGGTAAATGGTACCTTGAGACCTGTATTTTACTGCAGAGACACAGAAACAGAGACATTTGTGATATTAAACATGTGCTCATGTACGTGGTTATCCTGCAGCTGAGGAAGCAGTATCCCCCTCTGCAAAGGCTGCTTTCACAAGACTCATGCAGAGCTCTTCCAAACCCTGACTGTGACAGACTTAGTGTGGCCCAACAGAGCAGGGAGAAGCAAGGATTAACACAGCCATATATCCAATTTTATGTCTATCACTGCACACAGTTTCACAGAAGCTTTCTCCTCAGAAAGCTCAGTGTGTGCAAGGCAATTCTGTCTACAGGGAGCAGCTAATGGCACCTGTGTCAGATTCAGCCTGAAATGTGTCACTAAGCTGATAACACACAGGCACTGTGGCCAAATAGCCACCATTCAGCCTAGCAGGGAACAGGACACTGGGTCCTTGGTTAGCTCTTCATCTGCAGGGCATTCCCACTGTGCTCTGGACACACTGTCACCACTTACCCTGAAGGAAAAGCAGTAAGGGGATGTGTTTGTTTTTGCTGGGGAACAAGAAGACTGACAGCTTTGTAGGCTTTAGAACAACCATATTCAAACACATCATTTTATTGACATATCTTTAAAAGCAACATAGATCTACTCTGCTCTCATTGTTCAGAAAGGGAAGGGAATGTAAAACTCTGTTATACAGGTTTTGACGTTTTTAGCATGATTCATCATTTGGTAACTATAGTATTTTCTTACTGTAAAATAATTTGGATGCTAAGTATTATAATCTAAAAAAGACAAGTTGATTTCAATTTAAAAAAGGCAGAGATAACTTTTTTTTTAGCACTGTGAGAGGAATAAAATTCTGTAAATATCAGTCTGTAAAGAATTTAGACATAAGGGAATAGCATTTAAGCAACCATGCTGTTATCAACTCTTGGACCAAAGTATGGACTTTTGTGACCACATAATATGTTTAATTTTCTAATGTGGTTTACCCACCACCATGTAAGAAACAAATGCTACAGCCAGGTTGTAAACCCACAAAATTTCAAAGTTTCAGTCCAAGAGTTTGAGCAAAATGGTTTACCTCCTTTTACTAAACTAGATATGGGCCTGAACATCCCTTTACTCTGAAATCAGACCAGATTCAATGCCAATTTTTATAAGCTGCCTAGTCATAATTTCAGATTTTTATTTCTGTTCATAACATGACAGCACAGGCTTAGTTCTGCTGTAGCAGGCCATTCTAATATGAAGAAAAAGTTATATTTGAAATCTGTCCACAAATCTGGAAGATGACCAACTGAGCTGTAAAATCTGTTCCCACCCTTTGCTTCCTTTTTCCAGCCCTTCAGGTCTTTGTAGAAATAACCCATACAGAGATAAGCAATAGTGTAGGAGCATGTTTGCAAACACACTTTCAAAATGTGGAGCATATATTCAACAGATATAATCCAAATTTAATAGAAAGATTATCTCAATTTGACAGTTGTAATGTTATCACTTTGATGTTGTGAAATGCCTCCAATCTTACAAAGGCAACATTTACTATACAAACTCATTTTGCAAGGAATAGCTTTGTCGTTGTAATAATCCTCTTGACAGATTTAATGGTAATTTTCGAAGCTGAAGAAACAACTCTGTTTATTCCTTTTACTGTTAATTTGAACAGAAGATTTAAAAAAAGGGAAAAAAAGTATTTAGCTTAGTATCTCTCAAATTTCAAGAGTATGTTGTTACAGCTGGCACCTTTAGGAAAACCCCAAATATGCATTTTTGACAGTGATGTGGAAGAAATCAGAAAATAATAATTCTCCCTTTAGCAAAAAGGGAAAATGGTTTTCCTCCTTTTCTCCTTCTCTGTTACGTCTTAGCTACAACCAGTGGCTCTCCAAAGTGAAGTTAACAAAAAAGTTGTATTTATTTAAAGCCTGCAAACCCACAAAGTGATGCTAGTGTACCTCCAAAAATACATACACATCCAACTTTTTGATCACTAAGTGGGCCACAGGAACAAAAAAATATTAGATAAATAAATAAATAAATTTAAAACTGTATTCATAGTTAAGGTATTCTATTTTTGTACACCATGAGATTCTTTTCTCCCATTTTGGTACCATGGAAGCAATGAAAGTGTAAAAGTACACAGTTTTCCTTATGCTTCTGGAAGTTTTCTTTGCATCATTTAGTAATGAAGCAGAGAGAGTCCCAGTTCAAAATAAACAAAACAAAACTTTGCATATAAATATATTTGAGCAGAAAACTCATTAATCTCTCTCTCAGACATGACTTTCTGTACCAATACCCCATAGGAATAAAGCATTCAGATTCTTGTAAAACAACAGCACAATAGAGTGGCTCTGAGGTAAAAAATGAGCAGATGGAGATTGAAAATGTTCAATCCAAAGCTGCCGACGGAAAAATGCACATCAAATTACTGTCCAAAGGTGTTCCAAAGGTTAGAAACCTCCTATAAGCCTGAAGTGGTTCTGGTCAGGATTTGGAGTGTTCTGAAGTCCTACAGAATGAATGCATGCAGGTTGAAAAGAGAATATGACCTCCGTCCAGTGTTTACCTGATTTAGTGAACTAAAGCCCAATTCCAAAATCTTGCCACCTTTTGGATTTCTGCATCCTTTAAGAAGAGCATTTGACTGACAAGATTTGGACAGGAAAAATTTTTGCTAGGTTTGAACACCTGAGATTTCTTGTGGTCTAGAAATGAACCATGCCAAGGTGCCCCTTTTTGCTAAAGACAAGTGACATGCAAATGCAAGCTCATCTGTGTTTATGTGTGTTGATATGTCTGTTTATATCCATAGGTATATGTAAATATATGCAAAGGAGTGGCTTGAGTGCATGGAATTTTGTCTTGGAGTGGGTGACAAAACAACAGAGAGATATCACACTGAAGCATCCTGATTGTTTTGTGTGAAAAGGCAAGTAACCCTGATGGCTACTCAAAGCACAGCCTGTATCGCAATCCCCTTATCAACAAATCAGGAGACACTAAGACAGGTAGGAAATCGAGCAGTGGTGTCTCAAGGAGTTGTGATGAGTATGCACAGTCTCACTGGCAGGCAGTAACCACTGGCATCCTTCCTGTCTGTCTGTCTATCTATCTCTCTATCATCTATCTATCTATCTATCATCTATCTATCTATCTATCTATCTATCTATCTATCTATATCTATCTATCTATCTATCTATCTATCTATATCTATCTATCTATCTATCTATCTATCTATCTATCTATCTATCATCTCTCTGTCCAACCAACCAACCAACCATTAATAGGAGCACACAACCTATGTCCAAGGTCTGAGAATAGATGGTGTGAGAAGAGGTAGGTTTTTTCCAGAATACAATTTGGGGATTATTATTAGGGCTAATAATAAAACTTTTCTCTGAAGATATGCAAAAGTGATATTCAGTTGCACCCTAGGTTCCCATTTTAATTTGTTTTTTCCTTCTTTCCCTGAAACAAATTTACTGTAATTGAAAGGAATAATTTATGACTTACACAGCTTATCAGCAGGGTGTTGTGGAAGGACAGATTAGTGATGGTTTTTTCTGTGTTTCCTGTGAAAGAACAGGACTGGAGAAATAATAATCCAGAGCTTTCATAGCAATGGGGAAGGAGATAGTCCTCAGGGTAACCTATTTTGGGATTCTGAAACACGTAGTAGATGAAGGCACCCTTCTAAGCTGTGGAGTGCCAGACATATTATAATGCAATTTCTCTGTTACAAGTTATTTATATGCTTTGGGATTTATACCAGTTTTATTAAAGGCATTTACTCACTCACTGGTCTGTGTGCTGTGCTGTCTTTTGAGAGAAATCAATTCAAAAATATAAGCAAATGATTTGGTGTCCAGAGGAGAATTACCCCAAGTTACCAAAACTTATTTCCTCTTCTTCTCAAGTCGTTAATAACAAAGCCACTGTCTCAGCAGAAAAAGAATGCAAGTTTTTCAGAATCATACAAAAAAAATCACTGAGTTAGGTTATGTTAGATCAGAGGAGGTAGAGGAAAAGAACAGTAACATTAAGGCATGCAATGCAAGACATTTTCTTCATCTTTCAGCAAGAAATGTTGTTAAACAATGGGATGCAGAGAGATTTTTTGGTGTCATCACAACCAAAAATGTTGGGTTAAGTTGCCTGCTGAAGGCAGTGGACCACTTCTTGTTTATCTTTGATATGTCAGTGACCACAGTCTGTAAGCCAAAATCAATACCTTTTCCAGAAACAAATTAGAAGGTAGTACAGACTACATCTGCTGGTTTTTGGTGCCATCCTAACCCTGGGTATCTGAACACCATTATCAGGCAGTACCACCCCTAGAGAGGAATCCAGCCTTTGCATAAACTATGGATCATCATGCCCAACTTGTGGATGTTTATTTTTTGTCACCAATTGATTCATCTTGGCCTGATGATGCTGCCACATTTCCATTTCAAATTCTTGACTAGCACAAGCAGCAAACTGTTACAGCTGAGGAATTGTCATGGTGGGATTTCTGCTGCTGGCCTGTCTGAAAAAACGTTCTGATGCTGTAATTGCTACAGTAAATGATAACTTCAGAGTGTCTTCATACCTCTCTATCAACTTGTTCCCACCTTGGTTGCCCACATCATGTTTATAACCAGAACAGCTGATGACTGGCAGTACACACACCCTAAATATCAAACTTTCAAACTGACCGTGTACTACAGAAGATCATCAGTGATTTCATTTCATGTTTTGTTGAACATAAGACTTGTTAGAAGAGACAAGGAGGATTTCATATTCTCAATCCCCGGAGAAATCCTTCTCAGCCAGAAATACAAGTCAATTTAATCCTCAAAGACAAAATAACAAGAAGAAAAATATGAGAGAAAAGATGAAAAAAAAACTTTTCTGATGAGACACTTCTTCAGTAAATCAATTGTTTAAGAAATCTAGCATAACATTCCTATATGGACCTGAGTCATTAAATCCATGCCCAGCCATTTAGTTCCTGTCTCAGACCAGGGCTTGAAGGCTGAAGTGTCTGAGGAATGTTCCAATACACAGGAACTGACCTACCCACTTCTAAATCAAGAGCTCCATTCTAAGTAAATAATACACACAGTTATGAAATAGAAAAAAAGAATGCAACACATTGTGTGCAGCACAAAAGAGCATAGATTTTGCTGTGAAATGGCTGAGATTTCTCCACTTTGTATTTCCTGCCATTTTTTCTCACATGGGGCTGTTTTATCAATTAGCAGCACATGTGTGAAGTAAAGGTTCAATTAAATAGAGAGAACCAGCACAATTATGCACATTTAAACACAGAAAGATACTGGCATTTATTCAGTATTATAATCTGCCTCCAGAAAGCAGTGAACACTCTGAGACACAAAGCCATGCAATTGTTTCTGAAGAAGAGATTTTCTCCAGAGACCACTATTGTTCAAAGCAGGAGATGTAACTTTGTTCTCTTAAACAGATTGCTGTGGAGAGACAGGGCACTGTCCATTGGTTTCCAGTTCCAAAAGATGCAAACACAAAGTCGCCTCTCTGTACATTATTAACTCCTCAGACTTATACCATAAACAGCATTAATTTCAAGAACAGGGAAGTCGATACCCTACATAAAGGTCAATGAGAAAGACAGCCCTCTTTATACACTGAAACAAAATGTTTTTAACACTCTAAAGTTCTTATTTGTTCCTTCCTTTTTCTCAGCAAGATGCCCTGGGCAGTCAGAAGTTCTGGACCACAACTCTCTTTTTACTCTTAATCCTCCTTTTCATTGCATTCTGCTGCTGCATAGCCCACAGGGTCTACACAGCTTCCACTGTCACCAGAGCTCAGCATTACTCCACTAATGCACTGGATGCCTCCCATAGGCCAGATTCTCCTTTTGAGCAAACTGCATATTATATGATTTGTATCTAAGCTTGATAAACATGTCTATTTTACTGATAATGGTATTGGATATGGAAGACAGCTTTCTGATAGAATCATATGGACACAGAAGGATTCATTAACTTCTAGTGCCATTTCAAACAATGGCAAGTCAATTTCTGCTATTTTTAGTAAGAGGATACTTGATTTCTTCATTGTGCTAATTGAGATTAATGATAAAGAAATTGAAATCCAAAATTATTGAGCAAGGTAGATTGATTCCACTTTCTGGAAAGAAGCAGTTTACCCATTTCATCTCCTATCAGAACACTTCTGTCAAGACATGATTAGTGGACAAAGAACTCCTACTTTGAGGATTTTCTTCCAGAAAATGGTGATTATATAACTCAGGTAGGGTTAAGGCACAGAAAACTTGGGAACCACAGTCATAAAGGACAGAATTACTTGGAAATGTTGTGTATATATACTTCCGACTTGCCCCTCACATACTCACAGACCCATAATGGGAATGTATAATTGATGCTGTAAGAGGTACAGTGAAAGCTGAAGACAATAAACATTTCCAGTCCTCAGTTTCATCTTGAAAGCTTCTGAAATCTGTGTACGTCCTCTGTGATAACTTCACACTATTGGCATGCAGGAGGTGGCATTTGGAAAACACTTGTTACAATGAGACTGATCCTACACTCCGCATGCCCACCTGGATCTAAAATGTTTGTAGCATCTGTTTGCTAAGGAATATCCCAGCATCCAATCTCTCATGGTGACCATTTACACAGGAACTGTGGTTACACAGCACAAACACAATTACAGAGCAGTGACAAAGGGTCTGTAATTCTGCCCAGCCTAAACTGGACTTCTGTTTGTCAAGGCAGGATTAGCCATAACTCATTCTTTTAAACCATCTGAAGTTACTACACATGGTCAAGAATGATGATCCACAAAACACAGGGTGCCCAGTAAAATCACACAAAGACATTGGTTGCAACAGCTGATATGAGTGTGGTTTTGTTACTAGCACTGTAGAGCTCTGCAGATTACACAACACAGATGGTTTCTATACCTGGCATCCATTCAACCTCCACATATACTTATCCACCTCCACCTGTCTGCTGAGCCAAACCAGTAATGGCAAAAAAAACCAAAAAGCCAGTCAGCATATAAATACATCTGCACTGAATACAGAAGGTTAATATTAATGTTGTGCAGTGGAGAAGGACTTTAGATTTCCAAATGGAAATGCTCCCATTTAGCAAAGCAGGGAATTCAGCCCACAGTAGAAACAGAAAAACTGAACACTCTTATGTGTTTAAGCACAGCAGGTATCAGCAGGATACAACATTTCAAAAAAAACCCAAAACCAGCAGGTATACAGCTGTCTACTCAATCCTACCATCCATCAGTGTCTTGCATTGTTAGGCTACAATATCTATTTTCTTCAAGTCTGTGTTATGGATTCCTTGCTTCCTCAAACACAATGGCATCAAGATCCCAGAGTTTATTGACAGGGGATATAAATGGAGATACAGAGAAAACATCTACTCAGTTGAAAAAATAAGTTTCTTTTCCCAGAATAAGAATTCTCACATGGGCCAGTGATAAAAATGTACCAAAAAAAATCATTATACTCAAGGGATAATTATATCATTCTCTTTCTCTTCAAAAGAAAGATAATCCTCAAGATGAAGGTTAAAAGCTTTCCCAGTCTTGGCATTATGACACATAACTTAGCAGTATTTGAATGAGACAGAGAGAGGGCCTCTCCTTGACAAATTTCATGCAGCTATACATAGGAGAAGGTGTGGGGTTTTTTATATTCTGCTTTCCTATAAGCTTTAGGGTTATGCATCTTGCTGAGTTGTGTTGTTTGCCATATTATGTTCATATAATGAACCACACACAACTCTTGTCTTTTCCTGATATGGGGAAAGCACCAGTTACTCACACTGCCTAAATCCTGCACAGCTGAAATTCCAAGTTTTTCCTAGCAGGAAAGCAAAGACTTGTTAATAAGCAGGAAGGAAAGACTTGTAACCAAGGTATTGAGGTTGGTAAGAACTAATTATGAATGGAAATGTGTGTGAGAAAAAGTGATATCACTAGAAGAAACAGCAGAACAAGGGTTAAAAAAATAATGTCATGAACAAGGCAGTTCCCAGTCAATCACACTAAGGAATGTGTCAAACCCAGACAACACACACTGTGATAAGACCACAGCAGAAATTACTCATTAATGTAAGACATTCTGAGAACAGAAGAGTGGATGGCAACAAGGCTGCAGAACATCATGCACACCATTCCCTCCTCTTATCACAACAGGAGGATAAACATTATTCCTACATGGACATGAAATATTTCTTTAAAAAGTAGTTCATCACTGCCAGTCATGAAGAACCCCAGAGCTGTGACAAGGACTCAGTAGCCAGTTTCCCTGGTCCTTTGTGTCCCACACAGTGCCAGACTACTCAGGCACACTTGGTGGTTGTGGTAAGTGGAAGTAAGGATGAGTGTGAGTAAAATCAACTTACTCAGAGCTTTTGCAAGCAACTTTCACCTTTCCCTTTCTTTTAGACCTGATCTGTTTTGCTGTATCACTTACCAAGACATTTCTCTGTATAACATCTATACTAACACCATACAGCCACATCCACAAGGGTAACCAGTCTTATGAGGTCTTAAAAGAGCTCAAAATACTTTTGATCAGATAATAAAAAAATTAATCATCTACAAATTAATATTTATCAATATATTCATATTAACTTCTCTTCCCATTAAGGATTTTTTTCTCATAACAGATAGTCCTCAACATTTCTTGGGCAATACAAAAGAGCAGAGCTTTTCCATCTTCCTGCACTCAGACCACAGGTAACTGTAGATGAAACACTGATTGCTTTTGAGCTTTCGTTATCTGGCTGGACTAGTTTAGAACCATACTGTGCCTTCATGGGAACAAACTGTTCGTTACTGGTGTCAGCAAGGAGGTTCTGAAATATTTCACAAGTTTTGAAACAACAGCCATTATTTTAACAGCCATCATTTTCCAGTTACATGGTAAGCACACCACCCCATGTGATTGAAGGCTGAAGAGTGTAAGAATGGGATATTTCAGGGGGTCAGGCTTCCAGGCAAGAAACTGAGCATTGTGACAGAGCTGCCAAAAGCCTTCGGGAGAGTTTATGGTGAGAAAATAACAAAGCTCTTCAAGAAAAAACAGGGAGGTCCTCTTTCTCTGAAAGTTGCCATGCAAAAGTTAAACATGGAAACTTCTTAATGAGCACTGTTATTGTTTTCTGTTTGACACAGAGGGTAACAGAAAGCAGATGTTTCTGCATAGCCATCTTTAAGGAAAAGAAAAGAGAGGAGGGATGGATGGGGGAGAATGGCAGTTGGGCATAAACACTGTGGCTTCAGAGTACAAACTTATTTACAATATGTACACAATTGGGAAGGCCAAAAAAAAGCAGCAAAATTATTTTCCAGGAGGGACTTAAGGCATTCACTTAACCTTACATTGCATATTAGCAACAGATAGATGTTAAACAGATGTTTATTGTAAAAATATCCATAATAATACATCTCCACATACAAGCCTAGGAAATATGTGGTCACATGAAAGATTTAAAAGAGAGGAATACATGTTGGAGGAAAAAGTTCCAAGACGGTGGTCAAAACCAAAGAGAGAAATGTCTACTCAGAAAGGCAAATCATTTAATCATAGAATGGTTTGGGTTGGAAGGGCTTTAAAGATCCTCTAGTTCAAACCTACCTTAGGCAGGGACACCTCCCACTAGACCAGATTGCTCAGAGCTCCATCCAGCCTGGCCTTGAACAATTCCAGAGACGTGACATCCATAACTTCTCTGGGCAACCTTTCCAGTGCCTCACCACCCTCAAAGCACTTCCTCCTAATAACCAATCTAAATCTCTCCTCTCTTAGTTTTAAACTGTTCTTAAACTCCCCTTGTCCTTTTAACTATCTGTCCAAGTAGAGCATTGCTTTCCTCTTTTTGTGATACCCCTCTGAGTATTGGAAATCCCCAATGAGCTTTGAGTACGGGAAAGTCCCTTGGGAGCCTCCTCTCAAGTGCAGAAGTGAGATTAAGTGCCACCCTGGACGACAGAGTGACATGGAACAAAAGTGCTGAGTGGTGAAAGATGTCTGCATCACCCAAGGAAATTATCAGTGTTCAACTCGAAAGGCTTGCAAAGATTTCTAGCCCTTGAAGTGAGAGAGCAGATCAGTTTCAAGAGGACAGTTCTGTTTATGCAAGAAACACGGCTCAGAAATCTACCTGGATCTCAGACTGGGACCTAAACCAATGACAACAGTTTTGAAAGCACCACACAACAAAGAATGAAATGTGCACATTTGTAAGTATGAAACTGTATCCACCAAATGTTTCTGTGAGCAGTCATTACTGAAAAATAAACTCTGTTTTATAAAACACTGAATATTTAGTGATTTTTTCATTTTATTTAATTCTGCATTACTTCTATGTTTTGTTGGATCTTCTCTGGATTTTCTTAAGATTTGTATGAGGGCAAGATTATTCATAACTGTTATGAGAAAAAGAGGTAAAGGACACTGACCAAATGAATTCAGAGGAGTTGGTGGAATTCAGACAGTTCAGCTGAAGAGTAAGAACATGTTCTCCAATACTTTCATGTGGCATTTTAGTATTGTATTTGATTGGACTCCAGAGTCCTCAATGATCCCTGCATGGCTGCTGGGTAGTAGAGAGAACATTAAAACGATAAAATCTCTGTGAGGCTCTTCCTTCCAAGTATTATTTTAATCAGAAAATGTTCGCATGATTTTTGTATTTTTCTGTCTTGTAATTCAGAGAAGGTGCACAAATGTTTGGTTATTTGAAAACCAGTTTTATAAGCATCAGAAGATGCCACAATAAGGTTTACAAAGCTGAGAGACATTTTTGCAGGAGTTCCTAGGAGCCCAGAAACTTAGGAGATATTATTTAATTTGCCTTGCTTTGCCCCCACACCTTTTTCTTTTTTGATACTTCTGAGCCAAATCAAGAGGAGAAAACATGCAAAATATTAATCAATGGTTTCTGTTATGCCCAAAATAAATATGAATTTAAAAATCAGGCACCCATCAGAGCAATGCATCACAATGCACTCACAGACAAACACTTCTTCTGGCCTAATGTTTGGGATGACCTCAGTAATATCAGCAAAGATCCAGGAACAAATTACAAGAATCTGACTGCAGAAGTGAAAAATTAGAATCACAAGCATAGTGTCTAGAGGTGTATTAGTGGTTTGAAGAAGAGAAAGTCAGTGGGTGATATCACAGAAGATAATGACACAGAAAGAATAAAACATCCCATTCTGGAAGAGCTTATAGTCATATAAAATTGTCAGAAACACAGAAGATACACAAACTCATTCCAAGTAGGATACACTTTTGGAAATGCCAGTTTCTACTTAAGAACAGATTGATTGCTACAATAAAAGCCATATCTAGATTATTTTGGCCAACAAGAGGAGCAACCAAAGAAAAAAATAATTTCTCATTCATCAAAAGGCACTGTTTTGTGACAAAAAGTGAAAACAGACTAAAATGTTAATCCAGAAGATATTTAGATGTGAAAACCACTTTCTACACATGTATGAAGCAAGGTGGTTCTTTTAGGAGCAGAGATCAGGAGGGGAATATTTTCAGAGAAATTATAGATCCACATTTTTAAGCACTGGAGATTAAGAACTAGTGAAAAGAGCTTATGAAAAAGGTAAAATAATAATAAATGTAGACAGTCAGACAAAAAACTTGAGGTTTTGAAGGAGTCCCTTTGGAAAGATTTTTCTCCAAAAAAACAGTATTTATTTATTATAATACCAGTACTAATACCATTATAATACCAGTATAATACCAGTATAATACCATAATGCAGTTACAGATCATGTTTCTACATCTGCATTCTAGTTCAAATTAGAATTGCTCTTGGCTAACAAATCTTGTGACTGACTGTTCAACATGCTAAGGTTTGTGCAGACCATGAGAAATGAATGGACTGTGGATTTTAGCTGAAACATTAAGATGCACTTCAAAAGCAGACCTGACACAACTGAACCAGTAATGAATATCCATACCAGAGAACCAAATAACAGAAAAGAAAAAGAAAACCTTGACTAGACATTTCCATGTATATTTTCATCTGTGATACCCTCAGATTTTTCATTAATTCCATGTTGTCTTCCTTTCATTTAATGAGCTTTCTCTTAGCTGCCAAAATAACCTCAGTCAGCTTTTGCTGAATTCTTCATGTTCTCCTGAAGTGGTCAAATAGGCACATATATCCCTCAGCTCATTTGCTTCTGCCAAATAAATTTATGACCTTGCTTGGAACCGCAGGCTGTGGAATATAAACCCAACATGTGAAACCTCTTACTTATGTGTTTAGAAAAGTGATCTGCAGCCTGATGGTATAATTTTAACAGGCTCTTGTTCATGTTGTCTTAGGCCACCCACCATCTTGAGGGAGTGATTTTTAATTATTTGAACATAATGCAATACAAAGCATTTCCTAAACACTGAGATTTTATGCTTGCAATTACTTTTGGCCAGAAATAAGGATGCCCTCATAGAAACCATGATTTGGTTAGATATGTACTGAACTGATATCTTAGGGATATCTGGGTTCTCTGGTGATCCTGTCAATGGATTCCTACTCTCTGCGACACAAAGAACAACAAGCCTTGCCCATGGACCACAGGGCTGAGTTTAACCATGGTAGCAATCTGAACAATATTATCAAATATCAAAGGAATGTAACAGACCACTTTTGAGGGGTATTTTATAGCTTCAGCTAGAAAGTAGTTTGAGGTTACAACTGAATTTTCCTAGTAGCAAAGATTTGTTAATCCTGGTGCTCTGCCTTTAACAATCTAGTCTGCCAACTTTTCCTCATGTGCATAGTCTCAGTGAAGCAATATTACTAGGTCTCATAAATCTCTGGATATTTGATAGTTTTCCTAAAGCCTCAGATCACAGTTAAATAACTGCAAGACTTTCAACTTTGAACCTAATTTTGTTTCTCAAGATATGCTGAAGCAATACTCAGCAAACCAAAACAAAAAATAAGGTCAATTGATTTTATAATCATGATTCTATTCTGGAATTCCAAGGCAGAATCTCATTCATGACTTATCAGTGTTTCAAAACAGTCTGCTAAAGCTGATAAAATGATTCATGAGAAAAAATGAATGGTTTGTTTTTAGTTCTCTGTTTATTCTACTCCATGAAAAACCTATAAAAAAAACTTGATCTGAAACTACTTGGCAAGATAAATGGAACTTCAGTTAACTAAAAAAAAAGGGGGGAGGATGTATTGCTATTATAGGATTGCTATTATAGTGATATTTCAGTCTTAATGCTCTGAGTTATTTTTTACTCTATCTATGCTTAATGTAAATGTTTTAGCTGAAATATTTCTATTTCAACTTCATTAGGTCCTTTGTGATTCCTAATAAGAGATTTAATAATTCATATTTGCAGCATAAGAGAAGTTAGAACTTTACACCAACACTGACTCCAAATGTTAAGGCACAGAGACAACCTCAATTCATGATAACAGAGGTGTGGCCTGTCAACTGAGAATTCAGGACCAAATACCTTTGTGATGTGAAACCATGAAGATCCTCCTGTCAGTTCTATAAAGTCACACCTAGTCTGTGCTTCCTCACTAGGCTAAAGTTCCTGCATTCTTGCTGAGCACAACAGCACAGGGATGCTCAAGGAGAACAAATGAAGATATAACCTGGGGATCGAAGTAAATAGAAATCTACTGCCATTCTCCATGCAGTAATCTCTAAAGGCAGCAGCAAATTAGCAAAAGCTGGAAAGTACAGCTGTGGACCCGTGATAAATTCAAGATAAGTCCAGATCCTACCTGGTTTAATACTTACCTTTTTTTCATTCTTTTCTCACCTGCTGCACTGTTACATTTTGATAATTCAAATAAAAAGGACAAACTGTCCAAGTTTAAAGCTACAAAGCACTGAACTACAGACAGTCAATTAACATTTAACATTCGTTAATATGACAAAATTAAGGTATGGATGACATGAACTTCACATTTTTCAAAACACTGTATGGCTGAGCAAACTATAAAATAACTTTTTTTTTTTCTGTCAGAGGCACCATTTTATTTGGCTACCATATGGAAAGTGTTACATACAAGAAGATCACCAGTGACTGAATTATTTTTGTAATAGGCTAATGTAGTCAAGCAATGAAAGGTTTGTGTGTTAGTATGCGGAGAAATCACATGAGGGGGAAAAAATGTCTAAATTTTTTTGGCAGGAGACCTGAAACCAAGGAAAATCACATCAAAAGCCAGGAAGCTACACTTATAAAATTCCTGCCTGAAAACCACACAGTGATCTCCTGTTACATTCATTCATAAAGCTGCTGGAAATGGCAATCCCTGATGCACACATGGACGGTGTAGGTATCAATTAAAATAGTCCAGGTGGGAAACAAGGGCTCATATGGGGGGCATTATGTATTAGCTACTTGGTGTTGGGTTCTTCACAAGGGACTTGAAGCACTTTTCAAAGATCAAGGCTTAACTTGAAAATGCAACCCCTTCCTTTGCATGGGAAGGAGTGGGAGTCTTTTCCACACTCAAAGTGTGGGAAAGAAAAGGAAAAATCTAGTTTTGCTCTTCCATAGCCTCATAAACCATCTTACATAGCCTCATAAACCATCTTCCATCTCACCCTTCCATCCCTTTGAGTGTTGGAGCTACTGCCTCAGAAGAAAAAAGCATATTAAATCATTATACAGACAGTATGTCAGCACTTGTACTTTGTGTACCTTCAGCGTGCTCTGGAGACTGAATCTCCTCCTTTTCATGGAAGCTCCACGGTCCATGAGTCTATGGGAGCTGTTCCACAGTAACTTTCAGAGAGAAAGTGGGACAAGTAGGAAGAACCTAAACAAATACAGATATGGTGGACTTCCCAGCACTTTGCAAAATACGCTGTAAGGACAGTGAAGTGCACGAGGAGAATTATTGCCTGGCTGTATTGAGTTTAAGAAATAACTTTTCTACCCAGAATCTGTATTCAGAAATTCAATAGAAGGAAGCAGTCACATGAAAGACCCAAGCCTTCTCATGATTACCATAACTATATTATAGCATAGCTGGTTTTTAAATCCTGGTGAAAAAGACAGCAGGAATATTGACAGCCATAAAAGACTCTCAAAAACAATTTCACTTTTTAAAAATTATTAGCTTCAGATTTCATTTTGTTTTCTCTTTTTGTGTTTTCTTTCTGTTTGCTGTCACTACTGTTCATCTGGAGCCATGAAACACATGCAATGTGAAACCAAAATGGCAACATCTGCAAAAAATTTGATTCTTTGTCCACTAGGAACCTGACCAATTTCTGGCAAGAGAGGTCAGTCAGAGCTTTTGCAAACCTCTGCCAAAGCAATTAAGTTCCAATTGTAAGCAGGAAGATATTAACTTTAATTAGCATTTAATTAAAGGAAAGCATGTGTGTTTCGCTTGTGCCTTTGCAAATCGTGTAATTGGTGCTTTCAAAAAGTATGCTTGAAATATGGACCCTAGGGAGCCTTAGGTCCTTGAATCCAAGAGATATCTTTTTTAGAGAGTCTGAAAATGTTCTCTCTGTACAAGCTCAGTCCCAGCTCAGCAGGGGTTGCCACTGATGATGATGATGATGATGATGATGATGATGATGATGATAGCTAATGACAATGAGTTATAAAAGAACTGTGATTTTGTGTATTAGCTAATCTGATCTAAATATTGTGGCTTAAACCTGCTTAACCATACTTGCAGCAGTTGTGTGATTACCTGGAGGACAGCTGATTCTGAAATTCATAGCCATATTCATGCCAATATTGCTTTAAGACTATTTCTGGTAAAGACAAAATAGCATATCTGTATACTAAAATTTCTTTAAGACTTGCATCTTGAATGCAAAATATCCATCATTTAGCTTAACATTTTTATTGTAAATAATTGCGATCTTTATGAACTGTAAACCAAACAAAGGTCTTGCCATTATATTGTTATTGACAGGAAATTTCACAGACAGCATTTTGTGCATATTACAGAATAACAGGTAGGAAAGGACCTCAAGGAACATTTGGTCCAACCTTTCTTGGCAAAAGCACAGTCTAGACAAGATGGCCCAGCACCCTGTCCAGCCAAATCTTAACAGTGTCCAACACTGGGGAATCCACCACATCTCTGGGGAAATTATTCCAATGACTGACTGTTCTCCTTGTGGAAAACTTTTCTCTTTTATTCAATCTGACTAACTTGTATCCATTACCCCTCATTGTTTCCCCATGTCTCCTTGTAGAAATGAAACCTGTGTCATCCTTGTAGCCAGTCTTTATGTATTGAAACATGGTGATTAGGTCTCCCCTAGGCCTTTTGTCCACAAGACTGAAGAAACCCAGTTCTCTCAGTCTTTCCTGACATGGCAGCTCCCCATTCCTTTGACCATCTCTGTGGCCCTTCTCTGGACCCTCTCCAGACTGTCCACATATTTTCTGTATAGCAAGGGCAAAAACTTAACACAGTGTTCCAGCCTGACAAGTGCTGAATAGAGAGGCACAATTATTTCATCTTTGCTTGCTGGTGACATTTTTGTTGATACAACCCAGCTTGTCAGACAACAAAGTAAATGAGGGGGGATGAGCAGGACCCACACACACACACAAATTTTGAGCTGTTATGTCCATTCACCCCAGCTGGGAGATGGCATCTTCAGTGGCCAAAGCAGTCTTTTCACAGGACCTCACTTTGGTCCAGAGATGACAAACTGGAACACAAAATATAGGTAAGACCCAAAACTAGGGGCAACATTTCATGAAATAATAAAAAGAATTGTGTTCACTCTAGCAATGGGATTAATAATTGTCATCCCACTAATTTCACATTTTGCATTCTAGATATCAAGAAAATATATGACCAACAGCAGCCATGAGGTGCACTTTGGGATCAGGATTGTATGAAGTACAAAAATGTTTTCCTAAAAGCTGAGAGACATTCATGTATGATATGTTATATATTACCCTAGAAGCCACAGGCCACTCTTATATCACCTTGGTATGAAAGAACTCCTGTGAGAGCTCAGAGGAAGATTAGGATGATAGTCCAGAACCTACCCATTAGCTTTCACTTGAGAGACAGCCATGACTACTACCTCAATAAACACTTCCCTAATAAATCACAGGGAATGGGGGAGACCCAGGGCCAGTCCCATTCCACCAGACAATGTGAAATACTACTTAGCAGGGACCACCAGGGCTGACAGACTTATTTACAAGTCACTCTATAAAAAATAAAGATTTTCGAGGAAATAATTATAACTCCTAAGAGACTACTTGCACCACAATTGAGAAATTACTTGTCTTTTGACCAAAAAACTTGTCTTGAGCTCTGATTGGTATTTTAGTGGCAACCTCAGCATCAAATGATACATTCACATATATTTGTTGGAATAAATGTGCATAATAAAACCATGAGTCTTTGAATACAGTTTTAAGTAATTAGAATGCTTTCTACATGGTGCTGATTTTACTGAAATCAAAAGACTACTCCTCCTATACAGGAAGACAGGACTAACGAAGGGAATTGAAGAGTCTCAAGGTACTGCTGCATTTCAGAAAGACAGCAGCCCAGCTGCAAACCAACAGAGGCTTTTGTGTCCAGCATCCAGAAAAGAAGAAGTCTTTAACATTCTGTGCGACACACAATCAGTATTGCACAAGTTTGTTCCTTTTAAATAGGTTAAATTTTAATTAGATGTCATTTGAATCCTGGGGCTAAATTTGTCATCTTTTGGTACCTCTGACTTTGCACTGCTCCTCTCTACAAGATGACTTATACGTGCTGTGGAGGAACATCTGTACTTTCAGAAGTCTGCAGAAATCAGCAGTAGATGACAACAACCTGGCAGACGGTAAAGAAGTTTTCCCTAATATCCAAGTACTTTCCTAGGCAGCTTGGAAAAAGTTTGTTCAGGGATGGTCCTGCAACTGAAAGGCAAAGCCCGGAAAGCTTTCGGTGCAGATGCTGCTTCCCGGTGCTGGAAACCCAGCGCAGGGTGCCGCGGGGGACAGCGGGTGTGTGCGGAGGCAGAGCCGGCTGTGGCACCGGGCAAACCCCCAGCCGCGGCAGGTCCCGGGCCGGGCTTGGTACGGCCCGCCGGAGTGACAGGGCTTTTCCCGGGGAGCATCACCGTGGCTGCATGCCCGGCCCCGGGACAGCCTGCCCTGCTCCGGCCGGGACCGCCCGCCGCTCTCGGCCCGCTCTGTCCCGCCCCGGCTCGGGGCAGCGCTGCCAGAGGCGGATCCGCCCCGTCCCGCCCCGCCCGGTTATACTGCCCCGTCCCGCCGCTCACCCGCGCTCCGGCGCTGCCGCCGCGCCGCCGAGGGACGGCCGGAGGGACAGCCCGAGGGACAGCCAGACAGCGCCGGGTCGGGGCCGGGCCGCCCGCCGCGGCTGGGGATGGTGCCGGCGCCCGGGAGCGCCCTGCTCGCCGCGCTGCTAGCCGCCGGGCTCGCCGCGGGCAGGTGAGCGGGACGCGGGCGGGAGGCGGGAGGGCTCCGGTTGTCGCCCGGTTGTCGGGCGCTCTCTGCGGTGTGCGGGGTGTACGCGGGTGTCTCCCGCGCCCGTGGCCGTCCGGTGCCCGGAGCCGTGATGCTGAACGGAGCCAGCCCGGTTCGGGCGCTCCAGCGGGCGTGTGAGCCGCTTCCCCGAGGTACTCGCACCAGGGCTGGGGACTCGTGCCCTGGGAAAAGCGGAGGCTTCAGTGGCGGTCCGAATGGGGGAAAAGCTGCAGCACCTGTGGAAAGGTGTGAGCGGCTCCAGTTCTTGGTCTGCCAGCATAAACCGGCCCTTCACAAGCAGCCTATCATCACAGGTGTTGGATACCATGGAGACAGGTGTGCTCTGGAAACAGAACGAGATTTTGAAAAAGGATCAATAAAAACACACACTCCAGACCAAGCTTTTCTAATGTTCCCTCTCCCAGTTCTCCAGAAACAGAAGTGCTGCAGCAAGGGAATATCTCGTAGAGGGAAAATTCCCAGCAACTGCATACCAAGCCTTCGGGATGTTGTGTGGTTTATTTCTTTAGTATCAGATTTGTGAATGGAAACATTTGTAACAAAGTGGCAGTGTGCTGCTCCAGACATGCGAGGCTGTTGAGTGGTCAGCTCCTCGGGGGGTGGAAGTTCATGAACTCCAGTCCTGCTCTTATGTCTTGGAGAAAACACATTTGTTATTCTGTACCACCTCACACCACTGGCCAGAGCGGGAAAAAAAGGACTCTCTTCCAGGGAGAAGGGGTTCAAGAAAACGTGGTCGAGGGAGCCTCTCCGGTCTATTATTGGAGTATTTTCTGGTGAAATGTTTCTTTTCTTCTACCTTCTGTCATTAGTATTATTGCTGTTACTGTTAGTTTCCTTATCTCATTGCTGTTTCCAGTAAATTGTTCCTATCTTAACCCATGATCTTTGCCTATTTTGCCTCCAATTCTCAACTCCATGCTGCTGCAAGGGGAAGGGGGAAATGGGGGAGCAAGGCAAGATAGCCAGTGGTTGTGGAGAATCTTGGTGGGGGCACTGAATTGGGGAATACCATTCCTAAACCACACCAGCAATACATGTTATAGCAGCAGTGGAGTCCCACTTAGTTTTAAGTGGTGCCAATGGCTCACAACAATCTTGTGACAGCTAATGCAGCCAGCTCTTTCTTTCCTTCACCTCAGCTCAGGAGGCCCTGGGTTCTTGTGGTTACTATTCATCTTCACTGCTCTTTGCTAAATGTCACATAGTGCTGTCAGCAATACCACAGCCACGTAAAATCAATTACTTCTCTCCTGCCTGGGCACCCTGGACTGCTAAGTAGCCACTTGTTACCTTTAGCACCAGTGGCCTCTCAGAGGACAGAGTTCTTCAGACACCACTCCTCTGCTGACCTGCACTGTGATCCAGTCTGCACAGTGTGCCTTCTCTTGCTTTTCTTCTTCAGTCACATATTTTGGCTGCAGGTTCTTCAAGGCCAGGAAATATTTGCACACTGAGAAGACAGTGACAAGTGACAAGCCCAGCCATCTCACTCAGGTCTTTAGGTAGTTCCTCTGAACCCTACAGGAATATCAGGCAAGGAGACATGAGAAGTGCCCTGTGCCTCCAGTCTGCATTACTTCTCCCTCAATATCCAGGAGGGTTCATGTGACATTCTTCCAGAAAGGGTCTGCCTGCCTGAAAGAATCTCCTCTTTTTAAATTTCTTTCTTTTTCAAGCAATGCTGATTTCCTGATAGAAATAGCCAAGCTGATGGGTGTTGATTTTTCATGTGTCAGAGCGACTAACCTGGCAAAGCAGGTTTTCCTCACAGATTTTGGGATCTGGTTGATCTTTCTCTGTGGAAAAGTTTACATTTTATCTTGATGCTTGTTGTGGAAGTCAGAACAAGTGAAAGACCTTGTCCAGGGAAATATCTAGAGAGTTCAGCTATGTTAATTTAATTTGGAGCTTTATGGAATACTTCCCAATTTTAAGGAAAGTTTGTACTGAAATCTGGAGAGATATTGTATACTTTATAAAGACATTGTTTTCTGATTTTGAAGTGAATTATTAACTAAAATATTGCTGAATTAGTTTTTCCTGTGAAAATTAGCACCTTTTGGTAAGGAATGAGATCCTTCTTCCTCTAGGTTTTAGGCATTTTAACCTTCCAGGGGAGTCATAGCACTATCCAGATGCATTCAAGGGGATTTTCCGGGATGTAAGCAGAATGTACATTTACTATCCAGGTGAATTCAAGGCCACTTTCTAGTCTGCAAGCAGAACATACATTCTTTAACTTGTTTACTTGCAAGTGATGTAAGCCAGCAGCATTTGGATAACAAAATGGGAAAAGTCTATTTTATTGTTTATAGATGCAGAGGTGGAGTGCTTATTTGTCATATAGACACACAAAGGAGTTGTAGCTGTTCAATACACTTCTGCACCTGCCTGAAGATGTACAACTGCATGTACTCCTGTAAACTGCATCACTGGGTTGATCACAAAGGTTGGGTGGCTTCGGAATAATTTATTCCAATAATTAAGCTTTTTTACTTGGCAGGTGACATGAAGACCATCTCTGTTCATAATATCTCAGATACATGAGTTTATGCATTTCCTCTGAATTCCTTCTTTTTCCAATGGTTCAGCTACTAAAGAAAACTCTGGAGTAACGTCTTGCGTCTTTGAAGTATATCTGTGTATTTGTTTTATTAGGTTGCCTCAGTGATATTTGCAGTAACTGTTTTCATGCCAGTGCAACCGTTACAGATAAGCACAGGAGGATACATGCAAAGCACTCCTGTAGTGTGGTAAAGTGATACATTTTTTGTGCCTCAGACTAAAAACTGCAAAAATTCATGCCCAATGACTTTTTTCCACAATTTTTTCCCCACCATCAGATATTTGTTGCAGTGTGTTGACCCCTACAACCATCCCAAATCATTTACTATAAAGCTCTCACCAAAAAGGTATTTTGAATGTCAAAAACAACACTTTTGACTCTTTGAAGAAAGTGTATTTTAAATTATGGCTTGGATAAAGCAACGGGGACAGAGGATTTTGGATAAAGGAAAGAATTTCATAAAGGGGACAGGCATCTCATAATGCACAACTTAAATAACAGCAAGCAGAGGGAGAAGTAAAGCTACAGCATTCATAGCAGCACAGAGGAGGTCTAGAAAGTTTACACAGTTGTGGATTTCCATCAGATTTATAATTTATTATGTGGATTTCCATCAGATTTATGATTTTGGCAACTAACATGGCAGGTTTTCCAACTCTTGCAGCTGTTGATCTGTGAAATGACTTTGAACCCTCAGGGCTTATTGGCAGGTGAAATTAACATTAATTTGTATAGTCAGGGGGTCTCATGCAACCAGAATGCTTGAGAATCTCTGCACTTATGCAGTCATTTTGCATGTATACAGTGGCTGTGAGCCTGCAAGTTATGAGCTTTTATGGGGCTGACTGATGTTCAGAACATGTTTTTGTGTGGAATCAGTCTTTCATCATCCAAGGCAATAGTGCTGTCTGTTATGGCATCATATATTCCATCCAGCTGTTCATGTGACGCAAACTGAGGCAGCCTCATTGACTTCACTGATATTAAAATGTCTCATTCTAGCAGGGGACCTGGCTGTACTTTTTTCCTTTGCCTTGTTTCTCATTAGAAGGGGTTTACATTGCACAGTTAATTTATTGCAGGTGAAACATTCCCATCATGCCGTTTTCTCTGATCAAATGCAAGTTTGCATTCCTGTCTAGGAACAAAAATCAAAATGCCTTGGATAAAGCAGAAGGGAAATGTACAGAGGGGTATACAGAGGAATGGACATGTGCATTTTCCTGACAGAGCACCTGTTTGTCCTTCCTTGTGCAGCTCGAGAGCTCGCGGGCAGCTGGTGGCTGTGAGCCAGCCTGGGGTGTGTCGCTATGGCTCCAGGTTGGATTGCTGCCCTGGCTGGAGAAAGAACAAGGGCCACTGCGAAGGTAACATTAACTTTCTCCTTGTTTCCTCTCTGTGGCTTTGCATTTGGTACTTATAAAGGGGCTTCCTACATGTCTGCCAGAAGTTACAGAAGGAAAACTTCTGAGGAGTGAAATCTCCTAACTCTGTGAGAGAGTGAATAAAACATGCTTAGGAGACCATCTCCTCAAAAAAAAAAAAAAACCCAAAAAAAAAAACCCCAGAGCTTTGGGTAAATAACACCAAACCATAACTTGCATGTTCAGAAATTCTTAGATCCAGAAGGCACCATCTGTTCTAACCTCCTGCACAGCCCTGGTCAGTGCCTCTACTGTTACAGCTGTTGAGTAGATGCCAAAAATGCAGTGTTTTCCAGTGCTATACAAGGACCCCTAAAATGGTTTTCCATCAGTTAGCATCCTTTATTTTCAGAGTACATAGCCTCTGAGAACCAGAAGGTTTTAAGTTTCTAAAAAAGTATAAATAAAACTCAAGCAATAATTGCCCCTGACTTGAGCTTGGGTAACCAGCCAGCCTTCTGATCTGTGGATCATTTATTTAATGAAGAGACAATGACTCTTAAGACACTTCAAATTTGTAAAAGGTCTACATATCTCAAGAAGAATGCATTGTGGAATCTCTCTCTCCAATTGTACTTGGGCAAAACACAACGGAAACATAAAATACGTGTTCTAGCAATCTTTTTCAGATGTTGCACCTGTTGTCCCAGAGAGTTTGGCCTTTTATATCTGGTGGATTTATAGAGGTTTAAGATTATTCATTGCTGAAAATCCATATACTAAAAGGGAAAGAGGCTAAAATGTCTCTGCTCTGTATATATTATATGCCATTTTTAAAAAAGAAAAAGGGATTATTGTAATATTTCTGCATTGCTTAATTGCACCTTAGTTTTGATGCAAATTAATACCAGGAGGGACAACTAGCAAATGTAACTTTGATCAACTAGTGAAGTAGGTTCTGTGGTTTTAAAGCAATAGGTTTTCATAAAATTTGAAGACTCTGCTTTGGCAAATCACTTCAAGCTATCTATAATGTAATTCTGCATTGTAAATCCAGATGTGGTGGTTTTCTTTGCTTCAGTGCTAACACTGCAAGCTGGTCTTTTGCAATCTTGCATCTCCTCAGTTACAGCAGAGGAATGTGTCTGCCCATGGGAGAACATCCTGAGCAGGGATGGTTGGATCCCAGCGGAACAAGCTGGTCTTGCAGTGTGGCACGTTGCATTCAGGGATATTAGTGTTGAAAAATGCCTCAGCCTGCAGAGTTAGTACCTTCAGTACATCTGAATGCATCTGTTAATGTAGGGAAGATACTTGAATTCACAAAAAATAATTTTAATGTTAATTTTACTATATAGTAATTAAACTTTCCCATAGTTTGCAAGTCAGCTTAACTACATAAGGAATTGAGATGCACATCCTGGTGCACTCTCTTCTACTGTTTCTCCAGAGCTAGTCCTGATTAAAATGCCTGTTTGGTTTGCTCTTCCTGAATAACCCCCATGCTGACAATCATAGTCATTTCAGGAGCCTTAAGGCTTATAAAAGTCAGCATTTAATTTCTGATTGATGATCCAGAGGGCTGAGAGTTGCTTTTTAATGCATCCAGGTTAAATGTAGCTCTCTCAGATTATTGTAAACCTGAAGCAATTATACTTACTGGGATGTGTGGTAAGGAGAGTTGCCTGATGACAGATGTGCTCTGGATGTTCCACCATGGGATAGACACGTTCCTCAGCTGTAACTGAGGAGATCCAAGACTGTAAAACTGCTGTAGGATTATGTGTCTCCTTTGGTTCCTAGGATAGTGCTGTTGCCTCTTTCCTACTCAAGATGCCAAGCATAGCAATTCAAGCTGCTGACCAGCTGCTTCTCACATAGGCTTCTTAAAAAAAAGGAAAAAGGCAAGAGCACAAAACTAAATGTGAGTTGTAAGCATTGCAGACAAAAAAAATATGAGTGAGACACCTCTTGTCTTTATAAACTTGGAAAAAATCAAATTCTTGTAATTCACATTACTGCCACTGTTCTCAAGCCCAAATAAAGTTGCTCAGACTAGAGGGAGAGGTATGGAGGATAGTGAACTTGTGCAAAAGTTTTTAGGCAACTAAGTAGGACAAAAGTTCTCAAACAGAATATTTCTAACTTTTTCTTTTTCTCTCTCCTTTCTCTTCCTGGCTCCACCAGCTACCTGTGGACATGGTTGCAAGTATGGCGAGTGCATGGGACCAAACAAATGCAAATGTTTCCCTGGGTTTACAGGGAAAACTTGTAATCAAGGTTTGTGCATATGCTCCAGAAAGCAGACTGTTGGTTTTCTGTCTCCTTATCTTGTACTAGAAGATTGTGTCATCTTCCAAAATAGTAAATGAGGATATTTTCTTGTTTACATAGAAGAACTTAAGAATTTAAGGCTCTTGCATCTCCAGCATCCCAGGCAAGTGCTAAGCCTCCTTCAGCAAACAAATGTCTGAACCTATATTGTTTATCTCTTATGGGCTGATGGCAAGTGCTAACTGTCATGTTTATAGAGATTATACAGGAAAGTATCAGAAGAAAAGGAAGTCAATTTCAGAGCCCATGTTATTTTCTTAACTAGCAACACATTTCTTTTTTAACTAATCTTCTAGTCAGAAAGACATGTAATTGTATGCTAGACATGTAATTTATCAATCTGCCTGGGCAGTTTGTATATGCTGATGGTATTTCTGAGAACCAGCTTTGGGAGTGCTTAGAATTGCATTTTCACAAATTTAAATGCATTGTTTTCCCTCCATAAACTTGGAATTCAACATGGAAATATTTCAGTTAATACATTGATAGGAACTCAGTTTTTTCCTTTCCTAAATATGAGACCCCTGTTTTGGATCAGATGAAAGGAGCAGGTCACTGTGCATGGAGAGGCCATCCTGCTGCAGGGAAGCATGACATAAAGGCCACAAAAATGACTAGGTCTGTCCTTGCTACCTTCCTAAGCTCCTGCAGACTTTGCCTGAAAATATTGTATTGATGTGCTAAACACAGAGTTTTTATATCAAAACAACCCATTTATTACACAGTATCTTTCAAACAATATACCTTAAAGCTGTACTGTTAGGTATCTTGGCGAACTCCATCTCTTGCACTTTTGATGTTTCTCCCAGGGAAAGAAGTTAATTCCTTGGTACCACTAGAGAGGAAAGGGAAAAAGCAGATGTGATTATATTTAACAGATATATAGGTACCACTTACAACCTCAGCCTCTAAACCCAGAGGTTTAACCTCAAAAATTACTTGGCAGCTTAAATGTTACTGAAAAGCAACAGAGAAGCCCCCAGCTTTTAGGTGTTTTCTGAGCAGTAACTCCGTGTGCATTTGACATGCTCTCCATAGGCAATCAGATCAGTTCTGTGCACTTCAGTAAGTTCAGAGACTGAGGCTTGGTGGAAGCACAGCACAGACCTACACATGCAAATTCCCTGTTGGCTCAGAAGTGTCCAAGCACTGTTTCAACAGTATAGCCATAAAGGTGGTCGTGTTCCATCAGCCAGGAGTTCTAATACTCACTTTTAATTTGCTGGCAGATGTAGCCTTGGTCTGTCCTTACAGCAGAATGTCCTGCTGAGCAAGCTCAACATGAGCAAACTAAAATAACAGAGATAAGGGGACTGTATTAGTCTGCCACCAAGTCTGAGCTAAATTAGCCTTATCTCTGTAGGTTCTTTTTTAGAGCTGTGTATGCTATCTGTGCATTGTGAAAGATGGGTGCAGATAAGCACTTTTGAAAATGTATGGTCTAAGTGGAATAACTTTTGTTCTCCAGTTTACTCTCTAGTTTCTTTGTTAAGAGAGTCTTAGTTATTTAGTGGACTCACAGTAGCACAAAAATCCAGTGTGATTTGCAAGCAGATAGGTTGTCCTTTATCAAACAGCCCCTGTGTTTAAATAATAGAATGTAGCCCTCTCTCTTTCCTGAACTGAGCTGTAACAAACACTTCTGCACCTCCACAAAGTTCATGCTTTGAATGGCCTGGAGTGGTTTTTTTCTGTGGTCTTCAGGGTGCATAGACATGAGAACAGATGCTTCTCCCATTAGAAGTGGAGCTGCACAAGCTCAGTGCTTGCCTGGAGAGTTTATCTTTACTGAAATTATAATATTGGTCATATGTGTTTAACAGCACATATTGAATGGGCTGCATATGCTGGTGTATTCTATAAATGAGTTCTGTCTGTCTACTAATCACTACAAGAAGTAGAGATGTCAGTTCACAGAAGTCAAAACCACAGATGTTGACCCTTATCATAGGCCAAATATCATTATCAGCGCTGCTCACCCTGTACCCCACAAATGAAACTTTTTTAAAGTCTCATTTTCTCCCTGTGAAGGACAGCTATTGGGAATTTGAAATTGGTCTAGTTTTTGAAAAGCCTTTAAATCCTGTGTTTTGAGCAGGAGAATAAAATGCTTTTATTCTCATGATTTTGAGATTTTTTTTTATGTTGGTCCTTTTATTTTTAAAGTCACATAATTATTATCATATATTGTATTTAATTTCTGCTACTGATAACCTTGGTGCCAGTGTGTAGCTCAGAAAAATTAAAGTAAAAATCTTTGTTTCACTTTATCTTAAACTGTTTTGCTGTTCTTAGTCTCATGCATTTGCCTTTCTATTACAGAGGTCAACTGGAGGACTAGAATCAGAAATCCAGAAAAATAAGTCTCAAAAAGAGACTAACTACAATTCTTTCTCCACCCCTCCACTATTTCCTAACAAGCTGCCAGATGTGGCCAGATTTGCATTAATTTTTTGAGTGTGGAAGTCTGTGTATGTTGGTTTCACTAGCAGTCTTTCAGCCAGATGGTCTGCTAAACTCTCATCTTGCAAGGGGCTGGCTCATTTTCCATCCAGACGATTTTACTCTGGGGAACTCAACACATTAGGCAACATTATCCACCTATATGCATGAATGTATGTATAACAGCCCTGCACTCACTCAGTTCCAATGACTTCTGCAGATCTGAACGAATGTGGACTGAAGCCACGTCCGTGTGAGCACAGATGTATGAACACCCATGGCAGCTACAAGTGCTATTGTCTCAACGGGTACATGCTCATGCCAGATGGCACGTGTGCAAGTAAGTAATAGAGCTGATGGAACAGGCACACCAACAATCATCTAATCACATTTCATCCCAGCAGATTTTCTTCTTGTAATGAAAAGATTTAGCGTGTTCAGGATAGGGTCTTTGCCCCAGCTCTCTGGTACTGTCACAGCTGAAAGAGGCTTCCTGTTTGGTGGTTCTTGGGTAAAGTAAACTAGGTTTATATTATGGTGTTATATTTTGGTGTTCAGAGGTGTTTTGGTCCTGATAGAAGTATAAGTCTTTGACAGTGTTGCTTCAGATGAAGAACAGCTAGTATCATCTCAGTGAATAGTCCTGCCAGTTCATCTGTTGAATAAGGATGACTAAATGTTCAAACAAAGCACCAATACAGATTACTTTTTACTGTGCTGAATTTCATGCCATTATTCTGTGCTTTACCTTTCTGTGCACCACAACTGATTAATTTTATCTGTTTTGAAAAGCTTTCCACAGCTGATGAAAACTGTTCTTGCAAACATCCATTGTATGAGTAAGGCTTATCTAAACTTGTGGGGTAAATAGGCATTTCTACCTATCTTCTTCACCGTTAAGCCAGCATGAAATGGAAAGCGTTCTGCTTTCTTAGCCAGCCTGATTTTTCAGACCTGAGGAAGCTTCTAGTTTTTCAGTGACAGAGTTTTGTTTGTAGAAAATATCTCATGGACTCCTGAATTTCTAATAAGTTAATGTATAAACAGCTTTATTTATAATGAATGGAATTTTGTTGTTCTAATTTCTGTGTTCATCCATATCTAACTTAAAATTAAGTGTGTGGTTCCAGTCTAGAATTTTACTCTTTTTGCTATTTTAAATACTGTTTTCAGGTTCTAGGACATGTGCCATGGTGAATTGCCAGTATGGATGTGAAGAAGTAAAAGGGCAAGTGCAGTGTCTCTGTCCATCAAGTGGCCTTCAGCTGGGACCAAATGGAAGGACATGCATTGGTATGGTTAGAGAGCTCACTTTCAGCTTCTTTTCTGCAGGATCCCTGAAGCCATAACATTCTGGGGAAAGGTTAGGAAGTAGTTAACCCTCCTCATTGACTTAAATAATGTTTCTTGTTTCTCTCACTGTGATGTAAAGTTTTCATGCTTTTTTTAAAATCAATTTTCTTGTAGTATTGGCCATGTAATTATTTGGATAAGTCTCATCCCCAATAAATAATTGAATGTTTTGACATGATTTAGAGTCATCAACAGATTCAGTTTCTCCCTAGTGGTATTAAATACAGTCCTTTGCTTGCAGGAAGCTGCCCTGCTGACATAATGTGTTATAGGATTTGGGCATTTTGTTTGGATGGAGCTTTCTTTTATTGAGATGACCCACAATACAAACTTCTCAATTTTTCTCCAGAAGACTCAACATTACCTGGGAGTTTCCTGTGACAAAGCAAGCATTGCTTATAATACTTGGTCCTGTGTTCTTGCATAATGTTAGTTCATTATGCAACGATTTAATTTAAGGCAAATTTTACTGCTTCACTCATAAAAACACGTGCTAAAGCCATCACCAAGTGTGAAATTATAGGGCTTATTTATTAAGCTTATTTGTGGTAGCCAAGACCAAACCATTCCCATTCAAATCCCAGCAAGTTCTTTCTTTGCCATTTTACCTTCTCATGGGTCTGACCAGCATGCCTTCTCCTGCTGCAGACATAGATGAATGCTCCGCTGGCAAAGCTGTCTGCTCTTACAACCGCAGATGTGTCAACACATTTGGGAGTTACTACTGCAAGTGCCAGCTTGGTTATGAACTAAAATACACCAGTGGCCGCTACAACTGCGTAGGTAAGAGTTACCACATGGTGGATGATCCTTCTTCATTCTTTTTATTCCCATGGTGTGCATCTTCCCTGTCGTTGCCTCAAGCACGTTGGCCTGTCCTGGGGTTGCTACCTCAGAAATGAGTAAAAGTTGTCATGCTAAAAATATTCTTGATGGCACTTTGAGTTTTTTTCTGGGTTTTCTCTGTAGCTTTAGGAAAAACCTAATCACTGCACTTACAGTTTAAATTGCCTCATTGTACCAAGTAAAGATGTGCAAGAGTTTGTCATAAGTTTGCAACTGTTGACTAAAACAAAAAGCTACTTCTGGTAAAACTTTAGGTAAAGAACCATTTTTTCTTGTCTTGGCTTTCAAACTGTGATGAATAAGCAGTCCCACAATATTTTTTTCTTTTTTTCATGTCATTATTGAGGAATGCAAATTAAGTTCCTTCATGACTGTAAAAACAGTGATTTAGATGGATACTACAGAACTTGGGGGGGAAAAAAGTATGAAAATAGTAGTTTTCAATTACTTTTTGCGTTTCTGTTTCATAAGTTTCTCCCTAGCAAAAATAAATACAGGCAAAAAGTTATCTTGACATGCTCAGGTGTTAAAACAAATGTCAAAACACCCTTACTTCTGTTTCAATCCATTAGCTGAATGATGGAAGGACAGCAAAATATAAATTACTGCAGCAGGTGCTGCAGGAGTATTGTTCCAGCTGTTGACTACACAAGGGCCTGAAAGGGTTGGAGCAACTACAAGTGCATAAAAAAGAGAATTGATGGGATTTGTTTATATTTAATTTATATTTAAAGTGAGGGATGGGAGGGAGATCATAAGGCAGGTTTGGAGACTTAAGTTTGCATTTCATGTTGCCTACAAACCCTGAGAGTCTTTAAGTGGAAAAAATATTTCTTTTTCTTTTACAATATGCATACATGGGGGAAAAACTGAAAAGGTCTCAGTAGTCAGGATTTTATTTGCAAACCTAAATCTCACTCTCAAACACACCAGATTTTTGCGTCAGTCTTCCTGCTACTTGTTTGTTTGCTGACATACTATGAGAGGACCTGTCAGCTGCTAAAAATGATGCAATCTGGATAAAATGCAAGTGGTGCAAACATTTGTATATCAACATGACTCCCTCATGTGGGAGAAATCAGAAACATCTTTGTAATGGAGCAAAATAAGGGGAAAGAGAATAAAATCAAATACTCTTGTTTGCCTGTACATTTTTGCTGCAAGTTGAATGTAGTATTTTTGACTGAATTTTCTTGATTGTACCTTTTTCATGCAACATCATATGTATGCTGGAATGTTAGAGATAGATTAAAGATCTTGACATCTTGGCTCAGGGTTACTTTCCATTTCATTCTTTCTACAATGAATGAAAATATGAGAAAGTTTTGGTGAACTGTTTTTTAATTGATGTCACATATTCTCTTGGTGCCTTATGCATTTTGTTAATAGAAGTGTGTGTACAGCCTATAGTTTGAATCCAGCTCTCAGTCAGAAAATCACTGCATTCACTTTACCTTTACTGGGATGCTCTACATTTTCCATGGATGCATATGCCAGCATCTGCGCATTTGGAGCTGACACCAAGCATTCTCCCCTAGTGTGAATTCCTCTGCCCCTGATGGTCACTGGATTGTCTTGGTCTAAGATTAGTGCTGATAATACCTGGAAACAGAGGGCTGGCACAAACAGGCTGTCATGAACCTTGGGCTTCAGCGCAGTTTTCACTGAAGCATTTATATCTTTCCCCAGATGTAAATGAATGTGTGACAAATACACACAGGTGTAACCTCCACGCTGAGTGCCTCAACACAGAAGGCTCCTTCCAGTGCAAATGCAAGCAGGGCTACCGAGGGAGTGGATTTGATTGTGCTGGTGAGTACCACTGGATGTCAGGAATATCAATGTTGTTTTCCTCCAATACTTGATCATTGCAAGGCATGTTCTCAGAAATGTCATGCTGGACAATGCTGCAATACCAACCAAGCAAGACCTCTCCACAAAATAATATATTGATTGTATGACTCATAGAATAGTTAATACAAGTATCATTTGCTCAAATTAATTTTACCTGTCTCCAAGTCTCATCGCTAGGAGTTGCAAGGAGAACAGAGAAGTGAATTTGTCTTGAAGAAACAGAGAAAATAGTTTAAAAAATCTACCTTGACTTTTCCATGAATTCCCAAGGTTAGCCCCTTGGAGGGCTGTGTGGTCCCTCCCAGAAGAGTTTCAGGCTAATTTAGCAAAAAATGAGAAAAGGGAAGAAAGCCATGACTTCTGTGTTAAACTTTGCACTTAAAATTTTGCCTTGGTCTATTGAATATGAAAGACCTCCCATAAAGATGTCATTTCCCACTTAAACGGAATTATAACCCTCCAAGACGAAAGAAAGAAAGGCTGTTCTTGTCTTTATATTTAAGATGAAACTTTTAATTGATACCTTTATTAAACCTGGCAGATGTTTCTCCTGCAACATCATTAAAAATGTTTTCCTCAAGAGGACGCTTGACTCCTGCTCAAATGTTTTAAAAGTTTTTGTCTATAGCAGATGAAGTCTACACTATATATAAATCTTTTCAAGTAATCCTTGATCAGATATGTATTATGATTATATTTCATAGTCACAGATGTTCTCTGAGCCCCTCTATTATTCATGTTCCTACTCCCATTACGATAGTAATTGAAACTTACAATACACATTGATAACTTAGTATTTTCACAGAATATTTTGAGTTGCAAGGGACTCACTAGTCCAACTTCTGGTCCTGCCCAGGAAAGCACCATTTTGTTAAGTTTCAACTTCCAGTAAAAAAATACTGACTTTTAGCAAGCAAAAATAAGCACACAAAAATCTCACTGTTACTGAAAGGTTTGGTATGGACAGAGATTACCACAGCAGAGCTGTTTAGAACATTTTACTCAAATTCAATGTGATGAGCCTTGCTAGACTACATCCCTTTTGATATGCCATTGCAGCTTACTGAAATGGAAGGATGCATTTGACTGGATATCAGAGCAAACTGACATGACACATCTTGGTATGGTTTTGTTGTATCACAGGTGAAATGTTAAACAAATGTATCTCTGAGCAAAATGGTCTAGGTTTTTTTGTTCATTTATTTGGCTTTTTCTTTTTAATAAGAAGCTAACAATTTCCAGGGAAATTTTGTTTTTTACTAACTCTATGCATAAAATATTCTTTCTTCAAGCAAAAACAATCCAACAAGAATGATTGCTTAAATATGAGTAACAGAAATACTTTCACTTCTGGAGAGGCATTTTTTGATGTCTAGCCCTGTAAAAACATCAATCCTGAAGTCAGATGATTACTATCTGCTCAGTGGTGTTTCTCCTAAATAGTTTGCCCTCTATCTACTTCCTCATGTCATATTTCCAATTAACAAAGTCTGTTCATTGTTTAGCAGAGGAAGGATCCATGCCATTCACAAACTTAGCAGAACACACTAAATGGAAAAGAGATTTAGTAAAAGAGATGGTAGAGGACTAACACAGTAATCAGAGCCGTAGGCAGAAGGTCAAAAGGCGAGGGTTCAGCAAGAAAGGTGTAAACAACAACAGAGGAAGAGAAAAATACAGTCAGTGGATGGTGAAACCTAAAACTCAGTGGTGCTAAATAGAGACTGGTTTCTGGGGTGGTAGTTCCACCCCCCACACCTCTTATTTTAAAGGAAAGAAGAGGAGATTCTCTTAGCTCTGTATGTTTTGATAGTTATTTTTTACTGCAATCCACAAGAATGTCTGACCAGTGTAACTGATGGGGGCAGGATGTGTATTGCAATTGGGGAAAATATTTTTTCAAACAGTGACACAAACAATTAGATGCACCAGCCCACATTGAAAGACTAAGTGTTATCCATGTCATATAGCAATTGTGGAAAAGCTTTGGCTCTACTGCAGCCAAAAGAAATGTTGCAGTTGGGTTTAATGGGATGAAGACACCATCTTGGGAATTTAGAGGCTGAAGGCTGTGGCTTCACACTTCTTTTGATTGCAATGGCTACAGTTCCTGTGGCCCATTCCAGCTCCCAACAGATGGCCTGGGCTTGTGCTGCAGCTGAACAAAACCTTCCTAAATATGTCCCCAGTACTCCACATAATTATTCCCACAGAGCTGGAATCCTGTTTTCACAGGGAGGCATTCTTTATAGCAGTTGTCTCTAGTATAAAAAAAAACTGGCTATCATGGCAGGAGTATTTGCTTTTTACAAAAAAACGAAAACCATTTTAATATATAACACAATTTTTGGAGTATGAAAGGAGAGCAACTAAGCACATTTATAATGAAACTCCTATGGCTACATCTCCTCATGCCACCAAATAACCTAAAAAATGAGGTAATATATAATTCACCTTTGCACAGGAGGTGGTGGAAATTCTTTCATTCAATTTGTATGTCAATATACTAACTTTGGAGAAAGCTGCTGAAACATCAGGCTGCTGAAACATCAGGCTGCAAACACTGCTGCTGGGGTGGATATGACCTGTAATTATTAAGGTACCCTTTTGCCATGTAACATTCCTATATGTATGAAACATTGGAGACTATTCCTGAACTGTCTGTAACACACATTTTCTTGAGAATCCATAGAGATGTAACCTTTTGAATGATCCCTACAAGGGTCCAAGCCATTTCCACATCTGGCCTCTATCTTGCTGCAATTTGTTGCTGTTCTCAGGTTCATGTGTTTCCTGATTTCCTATTGTGCATTGAAAACCCTCATTTCCCCTGCCACATGCTTCTATGTGTATTTCAGCTTTTCTTTAAGAATAGAGTCTCACAAGGTTCCATAAGCAATTAAGATTCCTGGGGAAAGAAATTAACCTATTTTTGATTCACTTTTTTAGTCCTACAAAATAACAGGAAAAAGGATTACTATCTTAAAGTCTACAGGCATCACTCTAAGGAGCTCAACAGTGACAATCCTGTTATTGCCCAGATAGAGGCAGAGGTTAGTCTTCTTCATTATGCTTTGCTGGGTATCTAAATATTAATAAAAAATCATGCCAGCTCTCTCTCTACCTCTTTTATTACTCGTTCATTTTTTGCTATTAGGGTAACCCTTAAACCCCATATATGATTTTGCTTTCTTATTTAACTTGCCAGTCCTCAGAAGGGTTTGGTTTGACATAATAAAATTGCAGAGCTTCAAAAGCGATTGTGGTCATATTGCTGGTGATATTCTTAAAATTTAATTCAGTACGACATCAAATACTGCTGTCATCCTTCAGCGAGTAACACTTAAGCTTTTGTCACCATGCATTTCCTACTGGATGCATTGCTGGCTGCTGTAATCATGTATTAAGCACAGTCCAGTGTGATGAACTTGCCCTGACTTCTCAAAGTATCCTTCCCCAAATAAGGGTAAAAATTTTAGAAATTAAATAGGGTAGGAATGCATATTGGTAGATAATGATCCAGAGTGCTTAGAAGAAAATAATAGTCCAGAATTTGTGTTTTAACCTATCTACAAAAGCTTTCAGGCTCTCTGAAGACTATCTAAAAGAGATTGATAACTTTTAGAATGATTTCTAAAACTAAGTCATGTTGATGTAATCTTTACTCACATCTACAGACTCTGCCTACATGAGGTAAATATATAAAAAGAAGCTATAAAAGGAGCTACAAAAGGATTTGTAAGGCAGTTTCCTAGCTGTGTCTCTCACCAGGTTGTTTAATACGCTGTGAGGTGTGAAGGTGGAAGCATGGGGTGCCTGCTGGAGAGCAGAGCCAGCTGCCTCCTACTGCATCCCCTGTACATTCAGGGCCAGCACTGGCTGCAGCCACAGGGTGTGTGGAAAGAACAGATCATTGTCTCTCCCTCTCCTGTACCATCCCCTGAATGAGTATTTCCCTTTAAACAGTGCAGCACAGAGCCAACGGGTTGGCATATGCTAGGTATCTTTTTCAACTCAACTTTCACAGCTTGGTCATTAGATATCCTACACCAATCCATTTCTGTGGGTTTATAATTTTATATAGCAACTGATGACAGAAAATATTTACTTTCAGCCCTCAGCCACTCTTTGTCTTTGTTTTTTTAACTTATTGCTTTAATTGTCTCTAATTCAAAGAAAGAAAATAGCTTTGAAAACTGAGATATTTTTGTATTAGGGCAATATACAGAAACTACGTGAGCAGGAGGCATTAATCTGCATTATTCCTGATCAAAGGTCCATAAGGAAGAGCTGGGGTGAAACACATTACATTTCTTTGCACTCTCCAAAATTCTCTGCAGTCACATGGACAGATAAATGTACAAATATTTGTGACCAGCACTTCTCCATTCATCTACATGTCTTCAGGCAAAGGGTCCTGAAAAATCAGTGCTTCAGCTATAGAGCCCCAGAGTGCCAGAGGTGAGCTGCTCATTCAGGCCATGGATTCAAAAGAACAGACTGAGTTTAAGGTGGTGTATCCTCACACTGCATCAGTCCTCCTGCAATTTATGGGTAAACATAAAAAGCCTTAATGCCACACCTCTGGCTACTCTAAAGCTGAATGCAGGTTAGAAGGAGACTTGTGCTGTCTCCTAAATTATACTTAGTGTCTAAAGCCTCTTTGTCTCCACAAGCATGGAGATTTTCATAGTGCAGCAGCAAATTGGAGTCTGCAAGCACATGGGAATTTATACATTTTCATCCCCCTATTTTTGCCACTCTTGTCAGTTGATTTTCCACACTGCTAAATTTTGCACATACAAGGAGATTGGTTTTCTGACACCCCAGAGGTTATTATGTTGAACTGTAAGAATTTTTCATTTCATGAGGAAAACTTCAAAGCAGAAACTAAAAGCAGATGTTCAGGTTTGCTGAGCAGTCAGTCTTGTGGCCTTGAAAATCCCCATAGCCTCTGTATTAAAAGTATGAAGTTTCTTGTTACTGATTGTCAAGAGGAAATTTGTTTGGAATTAAGCTTTCCTGTTAATTTTTACTGCTGAATTCCAAGTTTAGACCCAGGGAACCTTACATCCTTCATGACATCATCCTCCAGAGGATACTTTGTGGAGTATTAATAGAGTTTACTTGCAAGTATTTGACAAGCAATCCTACAAATTTTATCCAAAAGAAAGGAAGAACAAAAATTTGATTTTGACTTTTATTTTATTGGCATCCATTTACTCCAACAGCAATCTCAAAAACACCTGAGTGCTACAGTGAGCACACCAAGAGTCTGATTCTGTTCCTGACATACTAAATAGCATGTAGCTGCACTTGTCATAAATAAAATGTGACAAATTCACAGTGACAGGATTGTATTTTCCGGGAGTGAATATAAATTCAGGGAACTTCCCCTTTCCCTGTTAGACTGCAGTTCTATTTTATTAACTGGTGGTTTTTCTTCTGCTGTGTCTCTATGAAAAGAAGCACAGAGAAAACAGTACTACCCAATGTTCCAAGTCCAATCCATCTGTCTCAAAGTACTAGGATAAAATTTTCATAAATACAAAGTGAGGAGCAAAATAGGAACATATTCTTGCCCTGTAATACAATAATTAGACAGCAAGAGCAGAGGGAAATAAAAATAGCTGTTTTCCACCATCATTTTTAATCCTAAAACGCTTTAGGAACTGCAGCATCAATACTGATTGAGAAACAAAGATGGGAAACAGTATATGAGGCTATTCTGATGAAAATAGTCTCTCTTTATGAAAGAGCCTTTTTATAGCATACTGGAACTGTGTAGCTTTCATTGTTTCCTAGGTACTTCACATAAAGGACTCAAACTGCAGAAGGCTGTCATGCTTATGACATGGTTGTACACAACATTTGACAGTAATATCGAAAAGGATAATTCCAGGATAATTAAAATAACACCAGGTTATCCAAAAGGATAACTTATAGTATTTCACATTCACGAGGAATCATAAAATAGTAAATTCTCAGGAAATGTTACATCTATTTTCTAGTCCATCTTGGAATTGAAAGGTGGTAATAATTTGGCATTCTTGGATGCTTCTCTGAATTTTGGTGTTTACCCCTTACAATTAAATGTCCCTTAGAGTTAAAAGAAATATGATGGAGCAGCTTAATATATGTCTTCTCAAAATATTTCAGCACATTTGAAATTAAAGCCACATTTCAGTAGCTTTCAGCCTGCCATGGAAGGAAAATTAGGCCAGAGAAGTTCACAAAAGATAGCCAAGGGAAATGCTCATTATTATTATTAGGCTGCAGTTATTGTGCAGGGAATCCCAGCTCCATGGACAATTTTAGTCCACAAATTGATGCAGGATTTTTTTTCCCCAAGCTTCAGTGTGAAAATAATTAATGTAAGGAGCTCTATGGCCTGTGTTAGTCCTGTGTTATACAGGAGTCTAAAGAGGTCATTACAGAGAATTGCTTTGGTCTTTCCACAGTGACTCAGACAGAGCTGTCCATACAACAGAGCTGACATGCATTTGTGTCCAGTTCTGTGCAGAGCTGAACTTAAATCTCACAGCAGAAAATTTAGTTCTGTGGGTCTCTGGACCTTGTAAAAGACACTGTGATCCCCTTTAAAAATGCTGTCATTGCTGAATGATTCCTCAGATGAACATTTTCTGTTTTCTTCTTGGTTCTAGTTATCCCTGAAAAGTCAGTGAAGGAAATTGCAAGAATCCCTGGAACAGCTAAGGACACAGTTAAGAAACTTCTTGCCCATAAAAGCAGTGTGAAAAAGCTTGAAACAAAATCCCAGAATGCAATCCCAGAAGCAGCTGTGACACCACCTTCTAAGACCCACTTGCAGTTACTGGACTATGAAGGTGGCATTGATCTTGGTGGGAGCTACAGTGAGGAAGAGAAAGAAACTGAAGCTGCTGTAGAAGAGGAGGCAGAAGAGTCAGATGAAGAGGGGAAGGAAGATTTTGAAAATCAAATTGATGAGCAAAGCCTTAGAGGAGATGTCTTTTGTAAGTTTTCTTTTTTTTTTTTTAATTTGGCTTCAATGTGAATATATATCTATAAACACTAAAAAAATCATACCAAGACATTATAAACACTTTTTCAGAATTTACTTGTAGAAAGTGAATCATTGAATCATAGGATGGTTAGGTTTGGAAGGGATCATCAAGTTCCACTATGCTGTGCAATTTCTCGCTGTGCAATTTCTCACTGTGTTTTTCAAACTCTTCAAATGTATTTCCAAATGCATTAACCAGATGATCTCTAAGGTCCCTTCCAACCCAAGCCATCTATTATTATAACTGGTTTTTAGTCCAGCTGTCTCAGTCAAACATTCTTCAAGGTAGTGGCAAAAATATGAAACATGGAAAACACACATTGTCAATAGTTTTTTCATTATATTTTATCTTTTTCAAAGTATAGAAAAATAATAAATACTATCTCACAATAATTAAAATTCTAATAGTAAAAATGAAAAAATTAACATTCCCTTTATTGCTTTTTAACTTGGAAGAGAGATAAGTATATAGTTCTTAAATGAAAGATAATTTTGAAGTACTCTGGAAAAAATGGTCTGTAATATTGTAATACTGTAAGACAGCCAAGAAAAAATGTGATTATTCACTTAATGCATTGGGGAATACAAGCTTCTTTGCCAAAGGCATGCTCCTAAAATTGCCTTTTTTTTCTTTGTTTTCAGTGGGAATTTGACTTTCAATTTAAGCTAAGGATATAGACTAATATTGCTTCCTCAAATTATGCTAGGGAGCTGGTAAACAGAACGAAGTCAGGACTTTGCTCACCATTCTCCTCCCTTCCTGCAAATATTAACAGTGAGTGCTAATGGCATGTTTCAAGTTTGCTGACAATACCAAAATGGGGAGAGTGACCCATGCACTGCTGTTAAGAGGGATCTGTCCAGGCTGTGGAGGGAGGCTGACAGGAACATTAGGAATTTCCACAACAGCAGATGGAAAGGGAGACAAAAGCCTCGTGCAACATTGTGGATTTGGGATGACTGCTCAGGAACAAGCTTTGCAGTAAAAGACAAGTTTTGGGCTTTCCATTACAAGACAGATGAGGACAGACTAGCATGAGTCTAGCAGTGCTCCACCAAGGTCAGGGGCCTGGAGAATGTGGTATATCAGCAGAGGCTGAGATAATTTTTTTTTTCAGCTTCCATAGGCGAAGGCTGAGGAAAGATCCTATAGATGTCTTCAGCTATTTAATGGAAGGTTACAGGGAAGGAACAGACAGACTTTTCTTGAAAATAGACAACAATAAGACAGGAAGTGATGAATACAAGTTGGAACAAAAAGAAATTTTTATTAGATATAATGACATATAACAACAGTTAAAGATAGCAAAGTGCATTTTTGACATTAAGAAGTGTCAAAAATAAGGTCATCCATGAAAACTTAATTTATTTTTTTAGATTTTTCTATCTTATGATACAGTCTGAAATTACTTCAAATTACTATTTTCCATGGGATTCATGACTTGTCCAATGTGAAGGAGGGACCTGTCCTTTTGTGAAAGGTGCAGTTTAATAAATAGGAATGTTAATTTATTACAGACTGTTTATCAATACGATTATTCATTATTAATTATTTATTCATTATTATTAAATAGTTTAGTAAATCTGTCCTATTTACTGCAAAATTTGCAGATGTATAGAGAAAGTAAACCATAGTATAGGAAAGCTCCTTATTATGTGAGAAATTCCCTTTCTGCATATGAAAGAAGACAGAGAGAGCTGGACCAAAGTACTTGTTTACATAAGCAATGATTGTAGAGATGCTACACTCAAGCTACAATTAAATAATTAAGCACAACCTTAATTCTGACATTTTCTAATATTTCAGTGCTTTTCGGCTACCACTGTTAGTCCAGAATGGTTATTGCCAACTGCAACTAAATTCTATATTTTGTACTCCATAAGTTTATGAAACTCACATCGTGCCTAAAACTCCTGCAGTATCATGTAGTCTGCCACATTATTACACAAAGACACTTCCTTTGGTAGCAGCATGAACGATGAAGAGGTTTTGGTTTCTGGCTTATTTGGCAATACTAAAAGTGGAATGTTTCCCTTATGGCTTCACAGCTCTCAATGCTGAACAAGAGAACTTCCTCAGTTAATCATGATGTTTGCTCTTAATCTCATTCTTTTCTGATAATTACAGCCCTCTGTGAGCTAATAATGCTCAGACCACAGCTCATTTCATAGCTATACATGTCAGACTTCTGGAAAATGAAGTTTTTCCGAGCAGGATGTGGTAGCAGAGAAATGGGATATTCCTGTGAGCCTAACGTAGTGATATACCATATCTACAGGAAGCTGGTCTTAAATTTATTACACCTTGTATTCTGCTTGATTTTTTACATTGCCCACTTTGTTTTTCTGGTTTTTGGATTTTTTTAATGGGCTTGATGACATGCATAGTTAAGTACGTATGGCACCATGATATGAATGAGTTTCTATGTAGATATTACACATTAGCTATTGCTGCAGATAAGTAAATGGGAGGGCAGTACTGGAAGGATGGACTCTGCTGTGCCTAGAGTGAGACATATGTGAGCTTTTGTGGGTGAGAGTTTGTTCTTAGGGAACATGGGATGAGACCTGTCTTTCTACAAGACCACTTGACTGCAGAAGAGCTAAAAGGAATAATTTTGACTTTTGACTTAAGAGGGAGTAAACTTGGGATCCTGGCTATGTGTTATGATGATCTGATGTAAAATGTAGGCACTTTTTAAGCAGTAAGGTTTCCTTGAAACCTTTCTGTAAGCTGAAGCTTACAGCTTCTCATAATACACAGCTGATATCTTTCAGTGAGTGCAAAACCTGATTGTAATGCCTGACTGAAAACAAAAATAGATTTGGAAACAAAACTGGACTCTTTTTCTGTCCATGACAGTTCTTCGCTTGACAGCACATAGCTACACCTGCATGTATCTCTCTCAAGTGAATTCAAGTGTAATTCAATAACTTTACAAATAAATCATTCTGGCATCTGCTTTCTTCTGTTAAATCACTCCACTCTTTCCAGAACTGATCATACTTTAATAGCTCTCTTCATTTTGGCAAGGGTTTTCATAGCCTGAGCCTCTTTCACCAAGTAAAAGGCCAAGTTTATGGCATGACAGTAAACTTAACACCTAGGGGTGTTCCTAAATGTGTATATGTAGACACATATTAATTCAGAGAAAGATGTATTAATCTTTGCCTTAAGTATGAATATTATCCAGGTGATCTAAGCAATGGTCTGGGTGAGGGGAAGGTTATAAGGGCAACAAGAGAGGACACACTTCTGGCAATTCATCAGAAAGCTCATGATACTGCACAAGTCTCCTTCCTCAGCTCAATTCAGCACCTCTGGAAGTGCCCCCAGGGCTTCTTTGTTAGTGTGTGTTTTCACTGGTGTACACAAAGCAATTTGTTACAGTTTTGAAGGAGAAAAAAGGCTAAGTGGATGACATAGACTTTGTGGTGCTAGAAGGCTCTGGATTGCAGTGGCTTCCAAGTATATTCCTTAAAATTGAGTATGTGTGAGCATGTTGGAGTATTTAAATGGAAAGCCCTAGCTCAGTCAAACTCATGGGAAAAAACCTCCTCTCTGAACAAATTTGCATCCCTGTAAAAGTAATGACTTTTAAAATATTTGGCACTTGTATATATGATACAGTGCTGAGTAGGGAAAAGTAATTTCCATAGCTCCTATGATCTGGCATTTTTGAGGAAGTCTGAGCTTTGCTTAGCACAGCTGCCCACAGGGCATGGCTGAAAAGTGAACTTCAGTGTTTCAGGCTTTCCACTAATACATTCTCTAAGCAATAATCCAGAGGCTTCTCCCTCACTCCTCTAAAATGTCACTTTTAAGCTCCTCCTGTTTTTATAGGTATGTTCATGAATACATCACAGGTATCATCTACTTATGTGTTTGCAAAGGATAGAATACCAGTGAAAGCAGATCTTTCCCTTATCTCATGTGTGATTAGTTACTTACACAGGGTATGCATAAAGAAGTTGAGACTTATAATTATTTTTTTAGTGAGTGTGACTTCAGAAAAATAACTTTCTGGACTTCTGTTACAGCAGCACCAGCTATCACTGCCGTGAATATGGAGCTGTGGGCCTTTGATGCCCTAATGTTCATGACTTTTACAAAGTCTCTGACATTATCCATTTTTTGAGGCTGCTGTTGGCAAAGTGCTGCCAAGTCACTGTCTCTGCTGTCTGGTAGAGTTTAGTTTAATTTGATCATTATATAGCAAGAAAGCAGATGAGCCCACTAAAGAAAGATCGACATTTTATGACTTTGTGCATCTGTAATTCAATGCTCCACTGCTTATAGGTTAGAAGGCTCAGTGCTGTGGAAAACAGCAATTTAAGCCAAGTTTTAAAAATCAGAGTATCTATCTGCAGTTAGGAATATGGGTTTGGTGGTGGAGTGGAAAATACATATATTGACTTATTTAAATAAATAATAGTAACTGTTATAAAGGAATAAAGTTCCATTTTCTGTTCCTGTGATGACTCAGTACTTGACAAGTTGTTTTCCATAGTTCCCAAGGTAAAAGAAGCAGCTGCCTTTGGCCCTCACCTGGCACAGAGGAAAATTCCAGTGTCGAGACCAGAGCAAGAAGGTTGTTTATTTTTATTATACAGTGTTTATTTTCCTGTGTATTGTATCTTTTCATGACAACCTATGTTAGCCAAGTCAGAACCAGTTTAAAAGCCTTTAACATATACCAAAGATTTTGTGAACATGTTAGAGACAGTATCTTGCCAAACTATGCTATCAGTTCCAATGTGTCCTTTTCCAATCATAGTTTTACTGTTTATAACCCATGGATAGAAATTTTCCCCACATTAGAACTTGACTTGCAATTGAATTTCACTTGAATAATTTCATGGTAATGAAAAAATAAAGTAGTTTCTACTGTCTGTAAAATGAAAATATGTTGCATAGCGCACAATAATCTTAAAAAAAATAGACAGATGTGCTGGTTGACATTTTTTCCAATTTAGAAAGCAGTAGTCTCAGAAACAATGGATTTATATAGCAAAGCTCTCTAAATGCCATGTAGTGCATGTCTCTGTCTCATGATAAAGCACATTAAAAGAACAAGAAGGATGCTTCTTTCTGAGGCAATTCAGATGGCTGACGTATTACTCTTCATCTGTCATGCTTGCATTGCACAGTGTTCCTTTGTGAGTGTGATGCCTTTCATCTGCACAGTCACAAAGGCTGTGGTGTGCCCTGGCTGACACCCTTCTTCACTGTGCTCTAAAGGTCAATGATTTGGGCTATTCCCAGCTCCATGTAGTTGGAGTATCAGGTGCTGATATAAGGGATTCCTCTTGGGGGAAGCCAGTTTCTCTCAATGGATAGAACTGGAGCTTGAGCTGATTGCAGCTACAGCTGTGTAACAAATGGAGAGTGGAGAGCTCTAAAGCTGGCAAATCCCAAGCAATTTCTGATGCTAGAGTTCAACACTAACACCTCCATCTATACTTGGGGATTTGCAGGTACTTGGTTGCAGCATATAAACTCATGTGCAGATGCAAGATTGGCAGTAAAAAGACACTGAGCTCAAGAAAGAATTACTACATAAATTCTAATGTTTTGATTTTTTTGAGTTTCATCTAGGTCAGCACTATCTGAATTCAGATTAGAAATAACTTTAGAATGATCTGTATATTAACAACTGTATGAATAAAGAGCAAAAGGTTTTGACAGTACTTAGGCTATAATGCTCCTATTATGTCTGCCAATTTTTTTTTTCAGTTGATTGCAGCTTCAGTCGAGGGGTATGTGACTGGAAACAAGATGCTGATGATGATTTTGACTGGAATCCTGCTGATCGAGATAGAGGTATTTAACTGCCATCCAGATAGGCTTTGATTTGATGGCTTACTCCCTCCAAAAAAAATAAGGGGTATGGGGGGAAAACAGAATCCAGGATTTGCTTTCCTATCAGTGGGTTATCTTTATACAAGAAGAAAGGAAGCAGATGATGCTGCAAGTGGATATTGTTTCTTTGAAATATCCAGTAGTGAATGGTAATCAGCAACATATTTCAACACAAATAAATCAAAATTTAAGAAAAATTATTGGAACATAACTGTTCAGAATTGCAAACTACAAGGTGATAGAAACCTTATCCAGCTACATGTTGTGTTTCTCCAAAATTGGTAGGACATTTAACCACACATCTGTCATTTAGATGGATGTGGCAATGTAGTCACTGACATGGCTGAGACATCGCTAGAATGACTGCTCAGAAATCTCAGACTCTGAGAGACAAACTCAGAAAAAGCCAAGGGTAAGGGGCTATTCAGGAACAACCACTCCATGAACAGGTATCAATGGAAGCCTGCTAAAACCTGAGAGAGAGCTCCACGAGAGCAATGTGGGACTGCTGGGTGGGTGTACATAAAAAGGTGTGGCTGGATGAGTTTGTTTGAAAGGATGTCTCTTCCCCTGTGACACAAGAAATGTTGCAGAACTTGCTGCAGTAGCAATCAGTGGATCCTACAGATCCTGCAGGCTGCTTGCACCAGTTCCTATATGCACATTGTCTCCCTCTTGCCTCAGAATCTTTCCATGTCAGTCTTTCTTCACTAATCCTTCCTCTCCTGCTCCATATAATTCCCTAAATCCCTTCTCTGTGCTGTCACTTCCGGGGAAATCTTACCCTGGCCTTATCCTGTCTCCCTGAACTTACATGTGCTGATTATGACTTCATTTTTGGGCCCAGATGTTTTATTCCTTTATGACTTTCTGTATATCTGTCACTTCACTGGTCTTCCAGGACTTGGGAAATAAACTGCCAGTTCCCTTGTGAGTTTGTCATCAGTGCAGAGGACAGTGGAGAGAATACTGAGCTAGCTCAGGTACTGAAATAATCTGACCACAGAGGCAAAGCAGCGTGGTTCATGTTGCATTTGAAAAACAGATGGTTTTGCCTTCGAAAGATACTGCAAGGAAGAATGACTGTAATTGGCAGTGAAATATGAACTCATCCCCTCTGTAAGCCGATCTGACTTCCAACAGTACAAGTTTATTCCTTGCAAAGTACACTCCCCGCTGCTTTTCTCCAATGTGATTTTAAATTATTCAAGTAAACTAGCTTCAGCTTCCCCTTATTTTCTTAGCAAACATGTATTCAAATTGCTAATAAATAGCACGAGTGCATTAAAGATGACTTTGTAAAAAATTATTTTCTTTTTACAAGGCGATGGCTACTACATGGCAGTTCCAGCTTTTGTGGGGCACAAGAAGGACATGGGGCGTCTAAAACTTCTCCTCACTGACCTCAAACCAAAGAGCAGCTACTGCTTGATTTTCAGTTATCGGCTTGCTGGTGAGAAAGTGGGAAAGCTTCGAGTGTTCCTGGCAAACAAAAAAACTGCTCCTGTCTGGGAGGAGAACAAAGGAAAAGATGAAAAGTGGAGAACTGGGAAAATAGAGATATTTCAGGGAGCTGAAACAACTAACAGTGTAAGTATAACACAAGTTATAAACCAACTACCATAACCAACACGCCAGTTTAATTTCCTAAAGCTCTAGTGTTCCACCAACTGTTTTATGGGCATCAGCAACTGAAAGGCTTATGTGAAATGGGAAACAGGAGCCCACACTTTAGGGGGCATAAAAGTTATCACCTGATTGTAATTTCAGAACTGAATCACTCCAGTTTGTTAGAACACTGATGCCAGTTATTCTGTCATTTTGTAAAAAAACTACATCACATCATAAAAAACCACAAGTAATCAAAATCTGTCCTTAACATCTCATGCAACAGAAGCACACATACATGCCTGGAAAAATTAAAATTTTCCATTTCATATAAGAGGATGCTTTCAAACCACACTAAACCAGATCATTAGAGCAAAAGGAGACATCATGTATAATCAAAGGTGTGCCATCACCTTAGGAGCAGGGCATACCAACAGGGAACACTGTGCACTGATTTATGCCTGAAAACTGCCTTAATCAGGACTTCAGTGAGTTTTCCCTTAAAATTCTGGGGCCTGCTTTCCATTTGTATGATGGAACATTTTCTGCACTGTGTAAAGGCTTCTACTGTGTAATTGAATACAGTGAATATAAAGGGAATGTAAAGGAAATGCAAGCCCTTTTCAAGGTCTTTTGCACAGCTGGAAGGATGTAGAAAAACCCTTAAACAAATGAGAATCAGACTATAAAATAAAAACCCAGACATCATATTCATAAAAAAAACCTCCTCTCTCTAGATAGGATACATACTATACTCAATGCATATGAGAGAGAGTAAATATATATCATATATGCACACAAAACCTGAGGATCCAAATAGATAAAAAATGAACAGTTGCAATGTCTTCAATAAATGAAATGTATAAGCATCACATGCTGTGATAAAACTACATTATTATAAGAGGATTTCGCTCAATTTGCATTTTTTGTACAATAAATAATCTTATTAAAGTAATCCATTTGGCATTGTAAATCTGTGCAGAGGATTTTAAATCTAGTTCAAATAATGCGCAAAAGCTTTAAAAATGGGAAAGATTCAAGTCATTAAGTCCCATGTTATAATAAAATATTCTTAATACACAGCATTGTAACTAATTAAGAGTTGCTAAATGTTTGGATAAACTACTTTTTCTCTCTTAATACATATCTTTTTTTACAACAGGTCACTTTTGAATCAGAACGTGGGAAGGGTAAAACTGGAGAAATTGGAGTGGACAATGTTATACTAATTTCTGGTCTATGCCCAGAAGATACCTGATAATGCACATTTGAGTATACCAGATTTAATCCTATTTTCCACATTTGCCTCATTAGTAGTGTCTTTTTGTATTCTTTTCTTTGTTATTAAAAAAACCAACAAAACAAAACTATAAAATTGTGCCTTGAACCTAATGCAACAATGCAAACAGAAAAACTGATGTGCAAGATGCAGGTTACACTTTTTTTATGAGTTATTCTAGTTCTAATACATGCATTGAGTGTAATACTACTGTATTTCATAATTCAAGGTCAGGGTTTCTAAAGTATTATTTGTCTAGCTTTTTTACACATTCTTCATGCTTTTATTTCTTTAAAATCTTCTCAAGGCTATTCTTAAGTCTTCTATTTCATTTCTTCTACTCCACAAGAATATAAAGCAGTATTTAAGAGGATGTTACTAGTTTTGGTGACATAATTAGCTTCTTACTTAGTGGGTATGTTGTTCCAAAAATCAGTATTTATCATCTTGTGTGCAGTAAGGCAATCACACGCAGAGCTAAGGTATTTGTTTATTTAAATACTTGTGCAAAGATGGGTGCTAGGTGGTAAATCCATAAAGCCGGAACACCAAGCAGAAATGAAGTCCACTATTTATATGCTGTTAATCCTGATATATTCCACTTATCTAGTATATATTCAGTGTTTACTACTCTACTATGGCTGAGTTGTGCTGAGCTGGCTTCTTTTCTTAGGCAGCCTGGTGGTTCTCAGTGTTTACTATTGTATTATTGCTGAGCTGTGCTGAGCTGGCTTTTAATTTCTTCTTATCTTGGACATCCTGCAGTAGCACACCCTTCTTCCCAAATTTTGTTACCCCTCTTGGTCTGTGCTCTTGGAAGCATGTCAAGCCCTAAACTTTAATAAAGAAATTTTATTGACAAATAATTTGTCTTAGACATCAGGTAAATATTCAATCTATTGAACAAGTAGGAAGAAAGTGAGGATCTTCATTTCCTTTTTGATGGAGCTAAGCAAGTTTTGAGTGGATTCATGTCTTTGAGGAATATTTTCATTACCAATAAAGTATGTAAAATACCTTGTTTCTCAGCAGTGTCTCTGAGTCACACAAATCATTGCTAAAAAATGAACCCTTTACAGTTTTATAAGCATTTGGTGTTCATCATTAACAGATGATGTTACCAACTGGAATGGAAAACCAAGAGCAAAAAGAATGACCCATTATTAATGTTTAAGAAACTTCACATAATGTACTGACCTTCAGGAACAAAAGGCTCCTGCTGGATTGCAGGCCTACTTTACCCCATTAGAGGTGAGAAAGAATGATTTTCATTGTCCAGGAGACAGTATGACCTACTAGCCACAAAGTAAGGCTCCTCTTACACAATTGAAAAAAATAATCCTTGTTGTGAGTTCCTTCATGACCCTTCAAACACCAACAAAAGAGGTGGGGATTATCCACCATCACCAGGAGCAGGAAGGTGAGCAGAAGTTTCTCCCACAGACCACGGAGATGCACTCCCTGCCATGCTTGCTCATGCACATACACATTTGAGAAGAGACCAGAATCCAGGTTCAATCTCTTCTGAAAAGAAGTCAAATGTCAATGCTGTGGAGGACAAGAACATTATTTTTGTCTTGTGATCTCTGCAGAATGTACCAAATTATCTGAATTCCAAGAGAACACAGAAGCCCACAGAAAAGCCCTGGTTCAGGTAACGTTCAGTTAAATACGTGTGCATACATTTTCTTCTTGCTGAGCTCTGTGTATCTCCATCCCAGCTCGCTGCTCAATGTTTATGATTAGTGACTATCTTATTTTAGTTTTTGTATGAAGAAGGGGACATCCAAAATGATTAAACAGAATTTTGTAGTCTAACACTAAAGAATCTTGAAGAATTCAGCCTATATGAGCCTAAGCTTTTTAACAAAAACACTACACCAGTTCAAACACCTTGAATCATACCTATGAAGCAATTCAGGGATACTTGAGAGATTTCTTGTTGAAACACAGTATTTTTGCACTTGCACACAGTTGAGGAAAGGGTAAGCAAAACTGAAATATCTGGAAAGTTTACAATGGCTATGTAACTGGGAAATGCTACTTTTTTTGTTAGAATGGGTTTGTGTTACAAAACAGATATTCTGAGAAATATCATGGACTTCAGCTTTGATAGGTAAATCTGTTACCTGATATCTTTGGAGCTGCCAAGAAAAAGGACTTGGGAAAAGCAAATTCTCTTTAATCTCAGGGCAAAGACTCTGGGAGCTTCAAAGTAAAGGGCAAAATTCCTTTGGTATCAAATTGGATGCTGACTGTGATTGACCTCAGGATGCCTGAACAACCTGGTCATGAGGCAGAAAAGTGAAACAAGTATTTTTCTGGATTCATTCCTCCTTGTCTGACTCTGAAATTGAACTATTCTTACTGAAGATCAAGAAAATGAAAGTTGTTTTACTGAACTGAATTACTGAAGATCAAGAAAATGAAAGTTGTTTTACTGAACTGAAATTCTTTGTCTAGCTTCAAACAGCAATAATTTACCGAGTACCTTTAAATACTAAGAAGCCTAAGAATCATTACAGTCTTGAGCACTGCAATGTAAGTGCAAATGATATATATGTGGAGCAAACTGAGTCCACCTAAAAAACGTGCAGCTGGGCATTTCTTGCATGGGAATATACTGGGCATAAAAAGGTAACTCCTGCCTGTGGAAGGCATAATATCTAAAGGGTATTTGCTCAATACATGAACAACAGAGAGTAAACACAATTAATATGGTCTGATATGGAGCTGATATTTATTCATTGTTGGTTGAATCATAGCCCACCATGAATCTTCACTAGGACAAATACTTTAGTGGCAGAATTCCATCCAAAAGTCAAGACAAAAATATTTTGCATTTCATGGAACAAGTAAGAAAGTTATTTGCACAGATAAGTACAAACTAACAGCAATAGCTGCCATAAAGCTTTTTGTAGTAGATGCAGAAGTGGCTTCCCATTTGTTTGCAATGGATTATCATACACAAGATAGCTTGCATCATAGCAGATCATAAAAATAATTCTAGCATAATAAGGCTTGAATAGCAAAACAGGAACCTTTTTTTTGTTGTGAATAAATTCAAAGATAACTTCTGCAGAAGCAACAAAATAAATCCATTCTGTATAGACAATCATATAAACCACATCAGCGCATCAGCAAATTACTGGTATTGTTTGCAATGCTCATTCTGAAGATGGAACTGCTAAGGGCAAAACCTACATGTTTCTCCTCCAGATGAAAAGAGTTAAAGGGCATTTTGTGCCTATAGTCATTAATGCCTCAAAATGTTCCTGACAGTTTTCCATTACCGTGAAATGTGAAATCCATTATCTGCTTGATTGTTTTAGACAGCAAGGAAACTGCACGGGGAGTATTTGAGAAAGTTACAGTTATGGTCTAATCAAGTGGCTTGAACTTTGATAACATCATTTGTAACTCTTAAGTCTGATAACACACTTTAGAGACAGTACTCTGCCTACAAGTTAATGGAAAAAAAAGAGCTTCTAGCTAATTGCCCAAATCTATACTGCATCCTTCAAAAGCTACTCAACAGATGTGATTGCTTAATCTTGAATGTTGTAACAAAAGATCTGAATAATTTTTCTTCAGCTGCCAAAAGAACAAACAGAGGCATTTCATTTTGACAACGGTGAATACATGGAAATGCTGAGGCATGTTCCCAAAAGATGGTTATCTTTTAACCTGCAGTTGAAAGGAACTTAAACATTTTCCAGCTTTTAGATGTTATTTTTATGTATTAAAATATTATTCCCAAATGCAATTTTTCAGGATTACAAAGATAAAGATAACGAAGAGAGGTTTTCAATGACTGCTGCTCATATTTACTTCATAAATGCTGCATTGTTAATGACAGAATCATTACTCCATGTACTGGAGGTACTGTAACTCATGACAACATATTATTGGAAAGGTAAATAGCAATGAAGCGTGAATAATAATTTACTTGGTCAAATGTGCAACTGTTACATTAAAGCTCATCACAGAGAAAGATTTTTTATAGAAAATAATTTCTAACTTTGACAGTTACTAACCTCTCAAATACCTGACTTCAAAGTTTGATTTCAACAAAATCAGACATACAGTCTCTCTGGCCCTCCCCAGTTCTTCAGGAAGGGTACATTATACAATTGTTCAGAGAACTGATTAGTGATTTTTTATTTGGGGAATACTAAGCTGGGGGATATTGACCCTTCTGTGATTCAGTGATTTTTTTTTTTAATAGCCTGATACTCTGGAAACCTCTCAATTTCTCAATATTTCTGTAATACCTTATAGCAATTTCTATTTCAGATGTATTCCTAAGCAGAAACTTCTCTTTCAACACATTTGAGAAATTATTTTAAAAGTGATCCTTTTAGGTCCTCAGATTAAAGCGAACTTAAATCAGACATTTAGAGTGTTTTATTAATTAATCTAAAATGAAAAGGAAATATTTCAAAGCTAAAAATTATGTAAAATAATACAATATATGATAAATGAGTAGTATATGTGATGCCGATAGAAATAAGGTCTGAGTTAAAGGAAGCAGCATGTTCCCAGAAATGCCTTAAAACCGCATTTAATTCTTTTTTTTCAGAAGCTTCCTTTTACTTCCAAGAGAAGATGGTGCTTCTCCAACAAGCTGGATGATTTGCAGGAGCACTAAATAGTTCCCCTAGTATGTTCTGACAGGGCCCAAGTTCAAGCTCTTCCTCAAATGATTCCCATGAAGAGCTTGGAAGTCAAAATGCTCTAAGAATCACTCCCAGGAGGCAGTTCACATGCAGAAGTGCCACACTTTTGTTGGGTAGAGGAGGAGGTGACGTTTAATTTTCTGCTGTACGTTCTTTAGACAGACAATAGCAAAGTTAGCAGCTCATTCAGGCACTTGAAATCTTCTTCCAGAGCTGACTGCCATTGCTTTCTGCTGCTGTACAGCAAACATCAGTGCTTAACTTGGATGCCCAGAATCTGTTTGCTGAACTGGACACCTCTGGGGCACAGCCAATAAATCTGACTTAGGTGGATAAAGCAGACAACCAGAGTCTGGCCCTTAGTTTCAGGATGATAGCAGTTTAACATTAAATACCAGGGTTTTGATTCACTGCAGGTTATTACACTTATTGTAATCTCTGTGTTTTGACTCACTGCAGGATTTTCTCGCTATATTAGGTATCTTAATTGATGGTATTTTTGTGTACTGTATAAGGATTTGTCTTCCCACTTGATAAATGACTCAATTTACAATTATACAATACCATAAAAAACCAGAAGTCACAAATGTGATAAAATGGTACAAAATAATGATAAAAACTTTTAGAAATGCAGGCCATAAAGTAGTCAGAAACAATGTAATTCTAAATCACCCACAAAAAAATCCTATTCGCCCCTCAAACATTCATTTTATTCTAAACTAAGTAATGTTCACAGCTGATTTTAAAAGTGCTAGAACAGATACTGTACTCAGGAAAGCCACATGTTCACTTACAGTGAGTTAATCATTAGCATCACCTTCCTGCCCAGGATGTAAATACACGGGAGTCCTAACTTTCTTTGTCTTCTTCGAAACTGCCAGAATGTTAAAATAGTCACCCTTTCTAGAGGCAAGGGGGCACTTGTAGACCAGCCCAAGCATGTGCACTATTGAAAACTCATATGAAGGTGTGAATAGCAAGATAATAATGTTTGCCTTCATGGTTCAAGACAGTCAAACCAAAAGGTGGCTGCAAAGAATCTTGTGATACTGAGTGACTGTGCAAGCAAATGGGATATGAAAATTATTGTGGGTCACTACAAGTAATGGAATAGGAATAAATAATCTTCTTTATATCTATATAGTCAGTGGCTCCAAATTAACTAATACCTCTAAGGACAATGATCTGAGAATGACTGCATTTTCTTTCAGAAACTCACTTGTACTGAAAAAGACAAAAAAAAAAGCACATCAAGCTTGTAAATTCCCCCTCTACAGATCCAGTTCCAATATATTTTTCCCATATTTCCTGTACAGGCATTGCTGTCCACCATGCAGTGGTGGAACACAGGACCCCTTTGTAGTTGATCTACTTGCTGGTTCCTTCAGGAGGAGAGTCAATGGACTCACATCATTGTCACCAGTTGGAGAGCTCTCTTCTTCAACACCTAGTTACTGTTTCAAGAGCACTGTTTCTATGTAAATAACCCCAGGGCTGCCACAACAAATTCATGTTTGGTTCACCAACACCAGTCTGGTTCACTGCCTATGTATAGCACAAAAGGAGACACACAGAGAGACAGCTGTTAATCTCAATTTCCCTCAAGTGAAATATTCTTCAGTGCTTAACTAAGCAAGTTACTCAGATGGCTTCATAACACTCCACTGACTGACAGAATTTCTTCAAAATCCTACTGGAAATTCAATTTCAGGTCTCTCAGGTGGCATGATGCCCCCACTAGGTACTGGTAATCCCGCCAGCAGGAAGAGCCAGGAAACACATGGGAAATATCTCCCATTAACATTACCTGGTTAATTTTATGGCTGTCATAGTCATATTCCTAAATTCAGCACATACCCCTGTTACAGAAAGTGCACAGGTATCTCAGGACATGGAAATAAACAGCATGGGCAGCCATACAGCAGAGCGGAGCAGCGTTACTGCCAAGCTCATCCACTGCTCGCTGCTGGAGGTTTTATCTCACCACACATAGCAGCATCAGTTAGATGCCAGCCTAAGCAAATCCATGGCCTCATCCACCTCCCTCCCTCTCAGAACTGGATCAGAGCCTAAAAATGTGACTCTTGAAATGAACAGCCACCCAAGAACTCATTCTTTGTGTGAACCAACACACTATAAATGCTATGAGGGAAAGTACTCTAATGAAATTAAATCTATCCAAGTCCCAAAATATGCCCCAATTCTTAGATTTTCACAGTCTACACATATGACATTTATGTAAGATTCCCTTCCACATATTATTACGGCCGGAGGAAGAGACGACTGTTTAAAACACTTGGGTCCCTATTTAATTTCATTTTATTTCATTATAATGATTTGCTTCATAGTATGTCAATTTCTCCTCCCTTGCTAGTGGAAAGGTAGGGAGCCTTTTAATGAACAGAATCACATTTCTAGATCAAAGACAGATTTTGGCTTCCTTTTTGGGTACTCTAAAATCAATATAAATTCAGACTTATTGACAGGATAACCTTCAAACAAAGAAACATTAAACTGAAGAAAGCTCTGCGGAAAAAATTACAGTGGTGGACCATGAAATTAATGTCACAGGTCCTGTTATGCCATGTCTAGTCTTTCTTTGAACACCTCCAGGGACGGTGACTCTGCCCCCTCCTTGGGCAGTCCATTCCAGCATCTAATCACTCTTTCTGTGAAGAAATTCTTCCGAATGTCCAACCTAAACCTGCCCTGGCAAAGCTCGAGGCTATGTCCTCTCATGCTGTCACCAGCTGCCTGGGACAACAGACCGACTCACAGCTGCCAACAACTCCTGTCGGGCAGCTGTACAGAGTGATGAGATCTCCCCGAGCCTCCTTTTCTCCGGGCTAAACAGCACTTGTGCTCCAGGCCCTTCACCCGCTCCTTTGCCCTTGTCTGGACACGCTCCAGCACCTGCGTCCCCCGTGGATCGAGGTGTCGCGTACAGGGCTAGAATCGCTTCCCTGGCGCTGCTGGGCACGCTATTTCAGGCACGCCGGGCCGCGGTTTCCGTGCCCGGGAACACCCCGCGCCCACAGCGGCACTGCCAGCCCGCTGTCCGCAGCGCGCAGCCGCGCCGAGATGGCGGCGGAGCAGGAAGCGGCCGGGAGGAACCGTGCCGGGCCTCGCTGCGGAGGTGAGGGCGCTGGCCCGGCTGCGGGGCACGGGGTGTGCGGGGGCAGCGCTGTGTGTTTCGCCCGGGGCAGCGGCAGTGCGGCTTCCCCGCCTCGGTGGTGCCCGGGGAGCCGCTGCCCTTGCCTTGGCGCTGGCGGCGAGGTCGGGGGGAGTCGCAGGAGGCACGAACCGCCCAGCCGCTCCCCTGACCCGGTTTGCCCTTCAGCGCCGTGCCAGGCCCCGCTGGCCGAGGCTGAGGGGAACGGGGAGCAGCGCCCTGAGAAGCGGGAGGTCGGTCGGGAAGGCAGTGTGCTTCTCCTCCTGCTCCGGCTGTGCCAGGGTCTGAGGCGGGCTGACCTTTCGCCCCTAAGCGGGACTGGAGTGGGTCAAAATTAAGCTAGACGGGCCCTGGGAGGTGTACCAGGAACGGGTATGAGGAGCCAGGGAGGTTGAGGTTGGACATTAGGAAGAATTTCTTCATAGACAGGATAGTTAGGTGCTGGAATGGGCTGCCCAGGGAGGTGCTGGAGTCACGGTCCCTGGAGGTGTGTAAGGAAAGACTGGACGTGGCACTCAGTGCCATGGTCTAGTAGACAGGGTGCTGTTCGGTCACAGGTTGGACTCGATGATCCCAGAGGTCTTTTCCAACCTAATTGATTCTGTGATTCCTTGAAGTTTTAATGAAGGATTTGGAGAAAATCTCGCAGTGTTAGCTCGCCCTGTTCTGGATCACAGTTACAGAGTGTACTGTCCCACCCATTCTCAGGGAGCCACCGCAGGCAGATTTGCAGGCTGATCTCCCCCAAGTTAAGAGGGCTGATGCCCGGGATGGAGGTTCCCGTGGTGATCTTCAGCCACTGGTGTTGTGAGTCTGACCCCAAACCTCGGCCAGACAAGCTGTCACCTGTGGCTGGCTTTAAAGCAAAGCGAATGTCAGCTGCTTCCAAATATACACGGCTGGGCTGCTGCTCCCAGCGGCTGTAACTACCCTTCTGATGTGGATCAAAAGTGGCTGTAACTCCACTCACACAAGAGGCTGACCTCTGAAACTCCAGGATGGATGTCTGTGATGGTACTGTTAGGGGAATTCTTTATGTATTTGTTATATTGGTCTCTGTGCAGCATTGATGTCTAGAAATATGACATATGCTGGCATACATATAGAAAGGAGTTAGAGTTCACACTTTTACATGTACTGTTATTTTAATAGTTAAATATGTAAAAATCCATTTCATTCCAAGTATATTTCACCTCTTATTTGAATCAGTACATTGTGTGTCTTTGATCAAGACTCTCAAGAAATTATGTACTTTCACTTTTAAGTGTTCATGTTTTTTAGCATAAGGAATTTTAGCAGACACTAGTAATATTTTACAAACACAAATTGTTTATATCATACTCTTTATCCATTTAGAGTGGATAGCCTTTTCAGGAGCATATGTACTCCCCTGCATAAAAAGGATTTTTTTAAAGGAAAAAAGTTTTTTAATTTTTCAGTGGAAAACCCATAAAACAACAATAAAGTGATAGATATCTAAGTATGGCCCTGGTAATGTAATGGCAAATAGAACTAATACAGAGCCAAGACTTAACTAAAAAAACGAATGTTAAAGAAATGACAGATGAAAAGACAGTATGTTTCTTGGGTGAGGAAGAATTTTTATAGCATCCTCTTGCTGTGGGAAAATAGTGAAACATTGTTCATCATGTTGTCTGTTAGATTTAACAATAATTAATTTTTGTTCTAGAATCTATTACTGTTGGGAAAATGTGAACATTAGGAAATTAAGCAGGAATTTTACAACGTGCGAAAAGATTTTTTTCATACAGTGAAGTTTTGGTTCAGTACTGAGGCAGGTAATGTTACAGGAGTCATAATAGCATTTTCTGCTTGATTCAGCTTAAGTTTTGCTCTTTATGATAGAGACATGTTGGGAAAATGCCAGGTGTATTTCTAACAAGCTTGGCTTTTTGTGCAATTTATCTTGTTTGAACAAGATAAGTTGTTCTCTTTAGCTTGCAGGAGACTCTGCTATATATATTAACTGCAAAAATTATTGTGTTATTTGTGAAAATTTGTGTGCAGTTGCACAAAAAGCCTGAATTCTAATATAAACTTTACTGTAGCAGGCCATCTTAATTAGTGCAAAATATGTATGTCACAATCTGTGTCTCTACTGCAGCTAGGTAGCATTAAGTCATGTCTGAGTCATCTGCTTAAGTTTCATTCAACACACTTGTTTTCCTAGGTATTTGTCACTTGAAGCCAAAATGGGAGTTCATGTTTAGAAAATGTGCTCTGTGTGTCAAAAGCCTGACTTTTGACCTGCTTGCAGCCCCAGCTAGTACCTCATACTGACAAGTAGTGGAAAGTGGCTCAGAGAAAAGGGATTCCTCTGCCAGCTTTGACAAGGCTGAAAGTGTCATGAAAATTTGAAAAACCAGAGAGCCCCATGGAACATTTCTGTGACCTTGCACCCAAACTAGGAAACAGATTTTAGAATAAAGTTAGTTAATATTGAGAAATGAACTGGTTGTAGATTAGAGAAACTGCACAAGTGTTTCTTTATGTGAAATAGTACAAATCTTTAGGCAAATAAATGTCCACATTATTTATACATAATTACCAATGAACTTGTTAGTGGCAAATCTCTCAGGACTATATATGCTTTTTATTAGTGCCCCATTGAATCATAATATATTAAAATGTATTGTGAGTCTGTATAGCTGTCATATTGTGGAAAAAATTAGCTAATACCTTCACTTGACACATGTAATCTGTAACTTGCTAAAAGTAATTTTGTAATTTTTTTAACTTCTTAAAACTATTTTATTAACAATGTCATCAATATAAATAGAAATAAAGATTTTGTATCAGTGCAACAATGCATTACTGGTAACATTTTCAGCATTTGAAGTAGTTAACTACTTAAATCAGTAGAAAAATTCACATGGTTAAAGAAGACAGGATATGGGAAAAGCTAAAATACCTTCCAGTGTGAATCAGTTTAACTGTAAATTAAGTTATTAAATGGAGCCATTAGCAAGGCAATGTCTCTGCTGGGATGTGTATCTTCTCTAACATCAGCTGAGCATCCTAGAAGTCAAAACAGCTATAACTGTTCAACCTAAAGAATTTTCTCATTTAGTTTTTGCCATAAAACAAGCCAGGGTTTAATTCATCTGGTGTAGCTGTAATATCTTGAACCTTTTCATGGGCTCTGGCTTACATACTGATGTCAAATGAAGCCAGTGGCTAAGCAGTCAGGTAAGGACAGCAGCTTTTCCTATCTCATTAAATCCATGCATGTTTGATCTTATTAGAAAAATCTGCTGACAGCTCTGCATTGGGGTTGATCCCTGAGGCTTGAGAATTTCATTATGTACTCTATTGATTTTTAGGTTTGGTTTTTTTTAATATAAGTATTCTGTTTTAATTAAAAATGGGGGGTCTAGGAGGACCAAGTCCAAATGAGGATTAAAAATTGGCCTTGTAGAAGAGGCTACTCTGTGCGTCTTCACATGAATGTGATGCACTGATATCTCTCCTCTTCAAACTCCCTATTTTGTGAAGAAAGCTGTGGGAGAATGATTTCACTGATGGAAACACAGAGTTGAGAGAGTATAGCTCCAGATTAGTTAAGAGTGCTGTATTTCTAGCAGTCACTGATGTAAAAGATGCAAAACAAAGCTACTTCTCCTTAATAGTAGTGTGTACTCCACTGCTGCTGATCTGTGAGTGAGAGGTGATTCTTGCTGAGTGAGATGCCAGGGGTCGTGGATGGCTGGAAATTATACTGTTGTGTTGCCTCAGTTTTCATTCTATTAACTTAGCTGTTTATTCATGTGGCTGTTCTTTCAAGATGAACTTCTGTCTAGTTCTGAATTTTCTAGGTATGGGAGGCAGTCCTATGGAGAGGCAGGAAGAGCTCTGATTTTTGCCAAGATGAAATAAAAGCTCCAGTAAATTGTTTCTTGGTGAGGTCGTTGATATCTGCTCTCCCAATGTAGATAGGATGAAGAAATGTTTTTGGAGTTGGAAGCTGACTGTGAGAATTCTCTGATTTCTGCTTAGACTCTTGAGTGTAAAATAGCATTTGATAATATTTACTGTTTATATGGAATTTAGGTTGCCCAGAGTCAGCTAGTGTTTCCAGGATTATGCTATACACCATCTCTGCTATAGCCTTAACACCCTAATGTCTTTTAACACAACTTTTACAGCAAATTTGTTCCACCAGGTCATGGTTTAGCCCCAGCCAGCAGCGAAGCCCCATGAAGCCACTCACTCATGGCCCTACCCGTGGGATCAGGGAGAGAATTGAAAGGATAGAAACCAGAAAATTGATGAGTTGAGATAAACACAGTTTAATAGGAAAAGCAAAAGCCAGGCTCAAAAGCAAAGCAAAACAAAGAATTTCATTTAAAAAGAATTAATGCACTGCTTCCCATGGGCAGGCAGGTGTTCAGCCATCTCTAGGAGAGCAGGGAACCACCATGTGTAACAGTGACTTGGGAAGACAAGCTCCATCACTCCAAATGTGCCCACCCCCTCTTTCTTCTTCCCCCACTTTATATACTGAGCACGATGTCAGATGGTCTGGAATGTCCCTTTGGTCAGTTCAGGTCACCTGTCCTGGCTGTGTCTCCTCCCAGTCTCCCATGCACCCCCAACTTCTGCTCCACTGTGGCAGTAGGAAAGGCAGAAGAGGCTTTGGCTGCATGTAAGCCCTGCTCAGCAGTAACAAAAACATTTCTGTATTATCAACCTGTGTTCAGCACAAATCCAGAACACAGCCCCATACCAACCACTGTGAAGGAAATTAACTCTACCCCAGCTGAAACCAGTACACCCTGTTAGGAGTACTTGACTTCTGATCCTTGGCTGGGCTGTGGTCTGGATTTTTTTCCCAACTACATAGAATTTCTTGGGAGAAAAGCTTGCCTACATTGGAGGTTGGGATGAGGGAGAAGAGGACTGGTGTTTTTCCCTTCCAAGACATTCATACACACTTGCTTGGATGCATTCTGAGTTTGTACTGGCTTTTCAGGGTTAAGACAAAATAGGCTATGGCTTTACAGGAGATAAGGTGTAAAGCAAAGACAAGGTATTTACCCCAAATGCTTTTGGAGAGGGCAGTGTTTTTCCCGGGGACTGAGTTTGCACTTAGCAGCAAGTATCTCAGGCTGGTGGATTTTTTTGTTTGTTGTTTTTTTCTTACTTAGTCATTTTAATGTTAAAATGTTCTGATTTGACTTGGCATTATTACAGGATGGCCATATTTTAAACCTGAGGTAGCCTGATTTTTTTTTTTTTTTGGAAGCGAACAAGCTTACAAGGTTTTTATTGATTGTCATCATTTATTCTTGTACACACAAGTGACTCATTATACAGTGCAGTCAGAGTGAGAGCTTGTAATGATTTGGCAAGAAAGTGCCTCATCAGCACAGCATTACAGAGTCTCATTGTAAATATGAGCCTTGTAACCTTCAGTGTTCTCTTGGAATTCAAACAGATGTTGTCATGCATATTTGGAAAGTCATGGTGGTCAGGTGAAGTCCCTGGTGACTGGAAAAAGGGAAATATCACTTCCATTTTTAAAAAGGGGAGAAAGAAAGATTCAGGGAACTACAGACCAGTGAGCCTCACTTCTGTGCCTAGGAAGAACCTCCTAGAGGACGTGCTAAGGCAAGACAGGAAGGTGATTCAAGGTAGCCAGCATGACTTTACTAATAGCAAGTCATGCCTGACCAATCTGGTGGCCTTCTGTGAGTGACAACAAGGGTTGATAAGGGAAGACTGACCAATGTAATCTATCTAGACTTCTGTAAGACCTTTTATATGACATGACATCCTTGTATCCAAATTGGAGAGACATGGATGGATGTGATGGGTGGAGTCATTCATTTTCAGTGGGTAAGGAGTTTGCTGGATGGATGGAGCAGCAGAGTTGTGGTGAGTGGCTCTATGTCCAGGTGGAGGCTGGTGACAAATGATGTCCCTCAGGGCTCACATGGGACTGGCGTCCTTTCATGTCTCCATCAGTGACATGGGCAGTGGAATCAGTGCCCCCTCAGCAAGTTTGCAGATGGCACAACAGAAGGATGGGATGCCATCCAGGGCTCCCAGGACAAACTTGAGAAATGGGCCCACAAGCACCTCAAGAAGTTCAACAAGTCCAAGTGCAAGGTGCTGCACTGGAGTTAGGGCAATCCCAGACATGAGCACAGACTGGGAGAAGTCATAGAGCTGCCCTGAGGAGAAGGACTCGGGGGTTCTTGTGGATGAAAAGCTGGGCATGAGGCAGCAGTGTGTGCTTGCAGCCCAGGAGGCCAATGGCACTCTGGGCTGCATTAAAAGCAGAGTGGCAGGATGAGAGAGGGGATTCTGCCTTTGTCCTTTTCCCTCATGACACCCCACCAGGTGTCCTGCATCAGGCTCTAGGATCCTCAGCACCAGAAAAACACAGACTTGTTAGAGCAGGTCCAAAGGAGGACCACAAAGATGATGAGAGAGCTGGAGCACCTCTCCTATGAAGACAGGCTGAGAGAGCTGGAATTGGTCAGCCTGGAGAAGAGGAGGCTGTGGGGAGGCCTCATTGTGACCTTCCAGTACCTTAAAGGTGCTTATAAGAAGGAGGGAAAGGAGCTTTTTATATGGGCAGATAGAGATGAACCATGTCAGTGGTTTTAGAGTGGAAGAGGGGAGATTTTGATTAGGTATTAGGAAGAAATCTTTTAGACTGTGGTGAGACAGTAGAACAGGTTGCCCAGAGAAGCTGTGGATGCCCCATCCTTGGGAGTGTTCAAGGCCAGGTTGGATGGGGCTCTGAGCAACCTGATCTAGTAAATGCCATCCCTGCCCTTTGCAGGGGGGCTGGAACTAAATGTTCTTTAAGGTCCCTTCCAGCCCAAACCATTCTGTGATTCTCTTATTGCTAAACTGAAATGCCTTGTGAAGTGTGAGAGGGATGAGACTGTTTATTTTTTGCTGCACAAAATTGTGACACTGTAATTTGTTCTTTTTCTTACTGCTCTACCTTAACAAAGATGCATGATTCATTTGGTAACTTAAGAAAAAAACTAGTCCTTCTCAGATTTCTTGTCTCTTGGAATTAGGAACACAGCAGAACAGTGCTGACTGAGTTCGATTCAGTTAATTTTATAAATATTTGCTCAGCAGCGTTTGTCAAATTGCATTAAGTCACATAGAAAAGCGGTCAAATTCCAAATTAAAAAAGAAAAAAAGAAAGAGCAATGTATGGAGAATGACTGGATAAGGGATGTACCCTTTCTCTCCTGATTGTATCCCAGCATCTATGGATTCTGCACGGTTTATTTGTCAAAATTAGGCACATATGTACCATAAAAATGTGAAGTCTTCTAAAGGTCATTTTATCTTTTTTCTTCACAGGCTGGAGTTTTTCATGCACATTTCAAAAGATTCCATGGGTTTGCTATGCCACAGCTCCCTCAAGTGGCAGAATAATTTTCCATTTGGAATTGCAGCTTGATTTCTGTGAAACACTTGCATTCTCTTCAAAAGGTTTTGAGGCTTGTCCCAGCTTACTGTTCTATCTGATTTATAACGGAAACATCAGAATTAAAAGGAGTCTGAGCAGAGAAGGACTCAGGCTTGCTGCACTTGGGTTCCCAGTGACCTTTGGCTAGAAAATACATTGCAGTATTACCACTGCATCAGTAATTTCAAGTTTCTTCCTGTAAGAATGCAAAAAACATGTTTTCTGTAGTTATCTGACATAATCATGTTGTGCCTTGATTAGAAAAGAAGAAAAGCTTGATACTCAGACTTAATATGAAATGCTATGCAGGTTGCCTAGTGTTAATGAGCTTTGTTTCATCCTTTGAAAGAAACCAGTGGTAGTAAAATGAACTGTTGGATTACTTTATATGTTCCTTATAAGTTCAGGAATCTCTGTTTAATTTCTATTTGAGTAAAACAAAATAAATCTGGTCCATACTTGATTTATGGGGCAACAAATGTACGAACAACTTTTTATTGTTTTCACCACACTTCCTTTTAATTTGGAAACCAAGATGAAATTTATGCTTGAGTAGTTAGTGTAATATTTCAGTACTTAGTGTAATATTTCAGAAGTATATATTGCTTTTCATCTTAAAGGAATTTATAATCTTTTGCAACCAAGGTACACACAGTGAAGCCAGGAGCATTCCAAGAATATTTTCCCTGCAGAAACCTCTCTGATGTCACTGATTATTACCTTTATTCAGTGTTTTTTTCTGCTGCCTGTTTCTTATGCTTCTCCCAATTACCAGTGAATATCCTGCTCCATTAAAATATTTAATTACTTTTTCTGTTAGTTTTTACCTAAGTTTGCTTATTACATTTGAAGGGAGTCACTCAGTCCTACCTCTTTGCTATAATTTGCACATGTTGAGAAAAACATTCCCTTAGAAGTGATTGTGTTGACTTAAATGTCTGTAGTCTATTAGGTGGTTTAATTTCCAAAATTATTTTTAAATAGTTGTTTATAATTTGATGTCCATATTGTGTTTTCAGTTTGTTTATTTAACTGCTGCCAAAACATTTATGAACTTGAATTTAATGTTGCATGAACTTGAAAAAGTCAGTGAACAACTAAGAAAATTTAAAATTTGTAGTAATTAATTTTATTGCCTTAGTGTAAGGGTTCTAAGGCAGAACCTTGCCACGCTGGGGGGCTGTGAAGGGTCACTTAGATAATGATGAGCAAGGACCACTGCCATGAAGCAGGTGACACCCACAGACTTTGTGCATTTGAATCTTGTGTGAGGATTTCTTACATACAGATCCTCACCCTCCAGTATTACAGAGGAAACTCTATGAAGCATAGTCCTCAAGGAAAGATCAAAATAACTCACCTTTGCCACAGGGTAATGCACTGACAAATTATCAGGAGAGTACTTTGTATGTGATAATTTGTGTGTCCTTAGTCCTGTGTGCTAAATATTGAGAGTTCATGAAGTCAGCTGGCATTTAGATAAGTCTGTTTTATGGTGGGTGAACATAATACATCACATACACAGATAGATACAAGATCTGAAGAAAATCTGGAGTATGCTGGAAGAAGCGGAACTGATTTGAAGGCATAGGGCAATCCTACTGGCTTAACATACAGCTCTGCTGTGGATTGCATGAAAAACAGTAAATCAGCAGATAATAATTTTCTAATGTCAACTTCTTGGTATTCTGGAGATAGGGAACTGTTCTTGCTTTGTAAGGGCTCTCCTACATGAGAAAGCACTTCTTCCTGTTCACAGCCTCTGTGTGTTCCTGTAGCAGAACAGAGGAGTGAGTGTACTTACATGTGCTTTTTAGTATGATGATGCATAGGGTTCTACTCAAGTATGTGAAAACTGCATCCTGTTGCTCTGATTTTGAAACTTCATGAGTAATTAATCCGTTTCTGTAATCGCCATCGTTGAAGTTTTGCAGGACTTCAGAATGTAAGACAAGAGTGATTCAATGCAGCTTAAGGGAATGCTGAGAGCATTCACTGGTGCGGGGGGGGTGGATTTCTGTAGAAAAAAGTGAAGTCTTATGCTCTCTGTCCTTTTCATTTGTGGAGGCCTGAGGTGCTTCCTAAAATTTGAACTTGTTTGTGTCTTGCAAAAGACAAGTCTGCTGGTGGTGGTCACAGAAACAACAGTGTGCAAATTACCCAGCTGTTTCTCTTGTTCCTTCTCTACCTCTGTTCTCAGGAGTTTTTATCATGGAAACTGGTGCTGCAAGAAACCTACTTGTGAGTTCCTTCCCATATGGACGTGTGTAGCTAGCCTTGGCTCTGTCGGGCAGATGAGTTTTTGTGGAGTAGAATCAGGATGTATGCAATTTAAGACAAAACACTGATTTTTGTGCATGAACTTAGAAGACTAACTGCAGAAAAGAGGAACACAACACTTAAAACACACCATTCATTTCTGCATTCTACATTTAATTCTCCTTTTCAGCAAGTAGAAGAATGTTAGTAGTATAAACTTTTTTTTTTCCATGTAAATCTGCAATAACAATTCACTGAGCATTTTTGTGGTCAAAGGGCTTGATGAAAAGGAATCAAAAGGAAATACTGTTGAAACAATGAGATTTTCCATTCTGAAGACCCCTTTTGATTTTCCTTTACACATCAGAATATGTGGGAGCCTGATTTAATAATGCTACAGCTGCAAGAAAATATAGAGGGATCTGTCTTTAACCTTTAAGAATTTTCAAAATTTGTGGATGTCACTGTTTTGAAACTGTTTTGCAGGTGTCACTTTCTGAGTTTCCTCATCTTTATAATCCATCTGTAATACGATGCCAGAGCTAGCAAGGGAAAGGGCAGTGGTGGAACCTCAGATAAAGGTCACTACTGCAGCTTGCTTCTCTGATAACTATACGGAGAAACTTTTGAAAGCATGATCTCTTGTATAGGAAGTGAAAAGTTGAGGGTCATGTAGGAACCAGAATGGTGTTTCTGGCTTCTATTCACCATTTCAAGAAAATGGTGGCAAAACCAGTGATATATACAAATAAAATAATGTAAAATAATGTAAAATGAAAAGGAAACCTTGTGTGAATATATATGAAATCAATTAATGTCATAATTGCAATAAATATGATGATTTTTTTTGTTTGTTTTCAGGTCTAAAAATGGCTGATCAGAAAAATATTGTACACAGAGCCCATTGTATTGAAAAATTACTGTCAGAGAACAATTTGCAAGATATTGAGAATCATCTTAAAGAACTTGAAGATGTTGATATGACTGTAGAATATCTTCAGGGGACAGAAGTTACCAAGGCTGTATATAGAGTACTCAAGAGCTGCCCTTCAGGAGTGTTGAAAAAGAAATCAAAGCAGTTATTATCAAGGTGGAAAGCACTTTACAAGAATAATTGTGCTCAGTCAATGCAAGTTAAAAAGTCAGTTTCTGTACATGCGAAAGAGGAAATTGAGCATCTCAGTGAAGTTCCTAGAGAGCAGTTTATGTCTGAAGGACGATGTCAGCAGGAGGCACTAGATAGTACTAGTTCCAACATTTTGTTCCCATCACAAACTGTTAAAAACGTGGTATGTAACAATGCAGAAGGCAGTATGAATCAGCATTCTTCTTTTGAGGAACAACACACTGTTCATGAAGATTCTAAATCTGTTGTTAGTGAAGCAAGTTTGCAACAGGATCCTATGAGAGCTGTGAGGTGTAAATGTGTGGATCTTCTTTACAAAGCTTTGACTGGTTCTGCCAAAGATGAAGGAGAAACTGTTAAATGGCTAGGGTTAGCTAAAGAAATTGAAGAACATATTTTTGCTCTTCATGCTAAAAATGATAAAAAGTATAAAAATTGCATCAGAAGTAAAATCTCTAACTTGAAGAACCCTAAGAGTTGCCACTTAAAACATAACCTTTTTTCAGGGATTTTGAGCCCAAAGGCTTTTGCTGAGATGACAGTGATGGAAATGGCCAGTGATGAACTGAAAGAGCTCAGGGCTCTCTACACAAAATCGGCTGTTCAGGAGCACCAGCTTCCACAGGTTATTAATGGCACACAGACAAACAAAATAAAGTGCAGGCGCTGTGAAAAATTTGATTGTGCTGTCACTGTGATTGCCAGAGGAACTCTCTTTCTTCCAGCTTGGGTGCGAAACGCAAATCCAGATGAACAAATGTTGACTTACGTTATTTGCAATGAATGTGGAGAACAGTGGTATCACAGCAGATGGAATTGTTTGTAATGCTATCCCACTTTAATGAGTGGTTGGGAAACATGGGTATGAGAATGTTCTTCTGTTGAAACTCTGTAATTTTAAATTCTATATTGTTATGATGTGGGTGCTGCCACTAAAAACTGCAAAATCAGTTTTTAAAAACTGCTAATGTATTTTTAAAGATTACTTGAATGAATCATTTTTTTAAGTAATGTAAATATGTAAAGAAATAAAAGAGTAAAGGGAAAAAATGATTACACTGTATCTGAGTGGAATATTTGCTAGTAAATCCATTAAAAATATTACAACTGCTGCAGTTTTTTCTTTGTTATTTTCTCCTTTTTTTGTCTTTGGGAGGAGTTCTTTCACAGAACATAAATTTCATTTACACTTCATTTCCAAAACTGCAGTCCACGTACTTGTCTGCATTGCAGAATGTTCAGCATGAATTCAGTCCTTAATTAGATCACTTTTTTCAAGTAAGTGTTAGATTATTAAGCTGGTTTGAGAGGTGATTTCTGACAGGGAAAACAGAAACAAAAAATAGACTGGGGAGAAAGCAGCTTGCAAATGTAAGCAAGAATGAAATTCTTCTTTAGGTTTTTCTTTTTAGCTATGGGAAGAAAAACAGGACTTGTGACAGTCTATCAGTATGCAGGCCAGATTTACAATGTAAAATTATGTGCCCTGCTACTGCAAAGAAAATAATGCAGGATCAGACAGTGGATTAATTCGGAAAATTATGTAAATATGTTATTTGCTGTATGTTTATTTAATAAATAAAAATAATTGGAGTTAATAACTTTCTGACTGGATATTCTCTCTGGAACTGGGACATCTGTCCTGAATGGAGAAAATTAATGTTTTATATAGCACAGGTTATCCACAAACAGTGAATAGAAGGAAATCTAATAGCAGAAGTTTTTATAAATATTTTTGTTCCAGAGTCAACAGGATTCTCACTGTTTGTTTACTCTAAGTGTTTATTTTTTAAAAATATTAAGAAAAATTCTCACTAAAGTAAGAGACCTCTATCTTTCACAAATGTCCAACTAGCATTTTGCACTTCAAGGTTAAAATGTATCAGCAGAGCAGAGAAACCTGCTGAGTGTTTGCTGGAGGAATTGTGGACAGTTCTGCACCCATGTGGCTGTGACACAGCTGAGGCTGGTCAGATCCTCTGGGCTGAGCTGCAGAGAAAGGAGTTGGGGGCACGAGATGAGAAAATAGCTGTTGGTGAACTAAAAGCCAGCCAGGACTGAAAGACAGTCCTTTATCTGTATATGGAGAAAATTATGTGTAACCTGATGTTGCAAAGAGAGACTTAAACTATTCTACTGAAAAAAAAAAAAAAAAAGGAAGAAAGATCTTTGAATTCTGTGAAGTGTTCACAGTTAACTTTCAGTGGCATTACTTAGATTTTTGTCATGTAAAAATGTGTGCTCTAGGGGAATTGCACTGATGTAAAATACACATTAAAACTTCAGGCCAGACCCCCAGTATTCAACTGTGTAACCAAGCAGTTACTATCTGGCCTTCCTTCCCAGCCCTTGATTTGGTGATTTGATGCTTACAAGTAGTCATGCTTGTTTAAGTGGGACTGCTTTTGTGTAAAGTATTTACTGTTAGCTTTCAATGCAACTACAGGAAAGCAAACACTCGTGAGTCAGTGGTTCACAGTAAGCACAGGGTTGTGTGCAGTCATTTTGAAGGTCATGGTCCTGTTGAGGAGAGCTTTATGCCAGCACCGTGCTGTCTCAGAACACCATGTAGCAGAAGACTTTATTTTAGATGTGAACAACTTATAAATAATTTCTGCCTGCAGTTGGTTTTGAAGCCATTCCAATAATGTAGAGCTCATCCAAATTTTATCTTGGCAAAGGGAAATGTTACAAGGCATGGAGGGTGTTTCTGACAGAATATATTTCAAAGGTAAAACTTGTATTTGTAACAATGACTGCATTTGTGATGTAATATGCAACATCATTTTCTTTTGAAGTGCCCATTACTAAATGTGGTGCTGAGCTATATCTACAGATCCATATTTACTGAACAGCTAAGAAACTGTAAATAGCAGCTAAGCAAGCCTGCACCACTGCAATCTGAGTGACCTGAGCCAGCAGCAGCAAGAGGGTCATTTGGTTGTAGCCTTTCCCATCTTCTAAGACATGGAAATAATAAAATCCAGTTACTAACAAGTGCAGTTGCAGCTTGTGGTATATAAACCATAAAGTTAGTAATTACAAATAGTCATCAAATAGATTATAATCTATTATAATCTTTTAAAAACTCTATAAACTTTTAAAAATGCTTTTAAAACAATCCCTTAACTTCTCTTTCAAACCAAAAACAACAGTCAGGGCAAGTCCTTGTACCCTTGCAGTTGTAAACTGAGCATTTTAAAGTAGTTTTCCATGGTAATATATTGTGAGTAGGCATTCCTCCATTGCTTTCCTTCCCAATGACAGTTGAAGAACCCAAGAGCTGGCTCCGTAGCAAATCCAGTTAAAACTAGACATTAAAAAAGGAGAAAATATTTGGTAAATTTTGTGAAATCCAGTAATCATGACAAGAATTTATATTCTATTAAAAGAGATGTAGCCTTTAACCTTTTTTTCAGGAGTTACCTAGTCTAAGCTGTTAGCTGCTGGTTCAAAATACACATAGTTTTTAATATTACCTAAAAACGAGGCACAAAATATGTTGCTGCTTGCCCAGGTGATTGTCTGGGACAAGGATGAGATCTGGAAATACTGTCAGAAAAAAACCAGAAGATACTGCGAGGTAGGGAGAGTGAACTGGGCTGTATTAAGTATGCTGAGAGCACAAATCTCTAGGAAATGAGGCTTTTTAGTTCCAGGGCTGGTGAAAAAGCTCATCTAGGTTCAGCTTCACTTTACGGTTGGTTCATGCTAAAAAAGATGCTGCCACAACTTCACATTTTAACATAAGCATGCAGCCCACAGCTTCACATTTGACAGTGAAACTGAATACAAAATCATCAATTATTGTGATATCTTCTCGATCATCTTACACTTTTGGTTATTTTCACCTAGCACCTAGTTCTTTACCCATTTGGCCAATTTTTATCTGTATCTGATGCTCATTACTTGAAATATTTAGTAGAAAGCAGATGTCATGAGAATAGTCTACAGCCATAAAGTGCAAAGTATGAGAGATGGTCATTCAAATAAATAATTGCTCTTATTTAAATAGGTGTGGTCATAGTTTCACTAAGCAAAATACTGCTCCAGGTCACAGTTTGTCAATAGGTTATAATGTCCCTACCCAGATTGTGTAACTGTGCAGGCTTAAAATATTTGACTGGCTAAGATTATATACTTTGTCTCAAAATGTCTTTAAAAAGCCAAATTGCAACTACATAGTGTGTAAAACAGCAGGAGGATGTAGGTCACTGGAGTACAGGGAGCATAGAGTTCAGAAACAAAAGAAAAGCTTTGAAAAGTGAAATTCTTTTATTTTGTTGAAGTATCCTTTTCTTCAGTTCATTCCAGGTAAGAAAAAGATCTCTTAACTTTTTTAAGCAGAGACAATTTGGGTATGATTAGCATATCCATGCTGATACTCCTACAAGGAGCGTGACATTACAGGTGATCCACACAAACATAGGACAAATGTATGCTGAACAAGGCTAAAGTCTGTATTTGTCTTCATGGGGTTTTCCAGAGATGCTGTAAACTCAACCACGTCTTGAATCTTGTTATTTAACAGCAGCAACAAGAAATGTAAATTGCTCTCAAAGATCAAGCAGCCTGTAGCTGCAGAACTTGTGATACATATCTTAAAAAGACAAGAGCTAAATTAACAACGAATTTCACACAACTTTCAATGTAAAAACAAAGATACTATTCCAAATCTAAAGTGCTCTATTAATTTTAGTCAATGTTGCTGCCTAACACCAGTAACAAAACTCCTTCTGGTTCCTGGTGATCCACTGCCAGATCCACTTCTTTCTGTTCTGTCGGGTGCCTTTTCTATCTCCCTCATAACGCTCTTACTGTGCACTTCTTAGGGAGGTACTCAGCTGTCATTTGTTATTTATAACTCTTTCTTCCTTTCAGAACCAAAAGGAAATTTATGCTGTTTATTTTTCATCTAAAGTGTGTTCTTTTCCGTCTGCTGTGCTATGTACATTTGCTACTAAAGCAAAGAACTGCAACTCTTTAAACAAAAAAAAATAGCTCTTTTTTTGTGCCAAGAAGGAAAGTTACCTGGTAACAGGCTGTGGTTAAGGAGCAAATATGTTGAATTACAGTCCTTCAGGGAATCTTCAGGGTCTAATGGCCCAATTCACTGACTAGCTGGAAGATAAGGAAAGAAACAAGAGCACTTTGATAATTTCTTGGATTGCTTGGGAGCTGGCTTGCTGCGTTCTGGTATTAACAGGGGCATAAAGGCAGATGACTTCATATCCCCTTATTTTGTACTGCTGTAATTCAGCCAAGAGGTGACAAAGTCATGTTTTACTGAGGCCATGCCATCACTTGCCAGGATGGGACATAGTCTCCTTGCCAACTACAGATGGTAAAAAGTATTATTCACAACCTCTTATTACAAGAGAGCTTTGCTGATCCAGAACTTCCCCCTACTCACACAAAAAAAGTTGCCCTTTATTTGCCATTGGATGTTTTTTGTGCTGTTCACTCTGATGTGACTTAACAGTACCACTTCATGAATACACCTCTGTGAACAAAATCTTTAGGGTGCAGAGTCAGCTTTCAGATGATGGTGCGCGTTAGGGAGCAGCAAGGGTGGGTTGCTGCACACGGGAAGGTGAGCCAGGGGTGGATGGTGGGTGACAAAGCATGCAGGGACAGTGGCTTCAGTTAAAAGGGTCACTGTCTGGCAGCACCCAAACAAGAGCAAGGCAGGCCTGGTGACAATAATCTGCCAAAACTCCAGTGAGAACCAGGCGAGTCTGGGGAGGTGCTGTTGAATGGAGGTAGCAGCACAAGGTGGGGTGCAGGAACAGGACCACCAGGCTCATACAGTGTCTGAGCCAAAATGGAGCTCTTGCTGGCAGTGGGAATCTGAAGCAGCTGTCCCCACCAGCACTGCCCCAACCCTGCTCCCCCACACTGGGATGGTCAGGCCGCAGCCCCACGGCAGCCACCATTGACTGCTCTGCCTGCAGAATTTAGACAGGAGTGATTTTGGTGCAGGTGTTTCAAACCACATCCTACCTGGGCATGTTCTTCTGTCTGACCTCAGGACTGGCAGGTGTACTTTGTGTGACCAGCCCTATCAGTGGCATTACGTGTTCTACAGTTTTTGACTGTCCTATAGCAGCTATTGGGTTTGTTACATACGTACTATGTAACAGAGTGGACACAGGGAAAAGGGCCTTCAGTTCCTGATCCTCAAGCACTGACTTGTGTGTGTTAACCATGAGAGTAACCCTATGATGCTCCATTATGCCTATAAAATCATAGGCATAGCAGCCATGGTTACACCATGGTTCTTTTCTATTTTCTTATACGTTCCCATGTAAAAGAAATAAAAATACATCTCACCTGAGATGTTCAAGAATTTTGTTTCTAACTAGAACTTGAAAAAGTTGAGGCACCTGGACAAGCTGAAGATGTGGGTCCATATCAGCCTCATGAAGATCAATGAGGCCAAGTGCAAGGTACTGCACCTTGGTCAGGGCTACCCTGGTGTCAATACAGGCTGGGAGTTTAATGGATTGAGAGCAGCTCCAAGGAAAAGGACTTGGTGGATGATAGGCTGGACATGAGCTGGCTGTGTGAACTTTGCCCAGAAAGAATCAAAAGCAGCTTGGTCAGCAGGTCGGGGAAGGTGGTTCTGCTCCTCTACTTTGCTCTCATGAGACTCCACCAGCAGTGTTGCTTCCAGCTCTGGGATCTCCAGCACAGGGAGGACATGGACCTGTTGGAGCAGATCCAGAGGAGGCCACCAAGATGATCAGAGGGCTGGAGCAACTCATCTATGGGGAAAGGCTGAGAGAGCTGAGGTGGTTGATCCTGGAGAAGACTCCATGAAGACCTCATTGAAGCTTTCCAGGACCTAAAAGGGGACTTATATGAGAGATGGGGACAGACTTTTTATCAGGGCCTGTTCCAGTAGGATGAGAAAGGAGCGTAGGTCCAGATTGGACAGACTGACTATATTCAGGCTAGGAATATGCCCAGAGAGATAGTGGCAGAGCTGTGAGAAATCTAATCTTGTTGAAGATGCCCCTGGTCATTGCAGGGTGATTTGACTTGTTAACCTTTAAAGGTCCCTTCCAAGCCAAACTATTTTGTAATTCTAAATTTCCTCACATGTATCCAATGTGTTTCAAAACAAACTACAGTGTTGTTTCAAAACAAAAGACATGGTAGCTACTCTCCAAAAGGTATTAAGTGCAAAATAGAGTAATTATTTCCTTCACTTCTAAATGCAGCTTTTTCTTCTTTTTAAACCATTAAATAATACCATAACTGATCAGAACTTATATATGTTAGAATTACTGTAATTTAAAGTCCACTTTCCTACCTCTCCAGCACTTGTATTTTCTTCTAGAACTGGATGAAAGCATATTCCAGGAAAGAAGTACTTAAAAATTTTCAAAGTCCAGCTTTGTTACATAAAAAGGGGTCTGTATCATCAGATTTGCCTCTAGCATGGACTGCCTTTTAATAATTCTGTTCCTGTCAGTAGGAGACATCTCCTTTTGGCAATACTGGCATCTTGTTTTCCATTCCTTGGGCCGTGTTGTTTGTCTGATCCAAAAGAAGACAAGTGGCAATTCCAGTCTGATTGCATCTGCCTTGTGATCAGAAACATGTGATGACTGCTTGAGCAAATGGGTGTACTTATGCCTGTCATCACCTATTTCTCTTGATGATGTGGGAACCTCTTTAAATTGGTTTTTTTTTGTTTTAATTGTATTTTGCCCTCGTGAGGAGGTTGTTAAGAGCACAGAAAAGACTCTTATCACTGTTGCCTTTAGCTTTTTTCCCTGTGATCTTGTTTAAACAGTCAAGTTGGTGTTATTCTGAATTACTACAGAAAAAATAGTGTCTGGTTACTTCTTTTAAATAGCATGCTTTGTATTTCCATGAATTCCTTCCTTGACACAAGCACAGTTTTAAAAGTTTCTACTTGTAAAGTGAAGCTGCCTTACAATTATGAGTTTAGATTGCTGGGGCCCTTAGTGTGGAGCACAGTGAGACTACTGCCTTTAATAAATAACTCTGACCCGCAAATACTTCATAAAGGCGTTTCAGAGCTTAATAATGCAGAGCGTTCTAGAGCAAGTGACAGTGTTATCCTTTCCGGTGGGATGCTCTCAGACAGTGATCGATGAGGAATGGCCTTCGATGGGCCTTTCTGTGCCTGCCCCGGCTGTGGGCACAGCCCTTCCCGTTACCCACTGTCCCCATTGTTCCCATTCCCGCTGTTCCCAAGTTTCCATTCCCGCTGTTCCCATTGTTCCCAATCCCGCTGTTCCCCCTGTTCCCGTTGCCCACTGTCATTGTTCCTATTCCCGTTGTTCCCATTGTTCCCGTTGTCCGCTGTTCCCATTCCCCGTTTCTGTGCCCGTTCCCGCTGTTCCCCCTGTTCCAGTTCCCCCTGTTCCCATTCCTGCTGTTCCCATTGTTCTCATTCCCGCTGTTGCCCCTGTTCCCATTGTTCCCGTTGTCCGCTGTTCCCAGTGTTCCCGCTGTCCCCATTGTTCCTATTCCCGCTGTTCCCCCTGTTCCCATTGTTCCCATTCCCGCTGTTCCCATTGTTCCCATTCCCGCTGTTCCCGTTCCCGCTATTCCCGTTGTTCCCATTCCCGCTGTTCCCCCTGGTCTCGTACCCCCCGTCCCCGCTGTCCCCGCTGTCCCCGCTGTCCCCGCTGTCCCCGCTGTCCCCGCTGTCCCCACACTCCCGTTCCCGCCCTTTCCCGCTGCTCCCGGCTGAACAAACGCTCCCCCACTCCCGCTCGGGGCGTGGCCTGTGCCGGTGGGCGGGGCCTGGCGCTCGTCTCTGCTCACGTGGTGTGCCGGCCCCGCCCCCAGCCCGTCCGCCATGTTCGTTCCTTCCGCAGCGCCCGCCGGCGGTGGCGCAGCCCGGCACCGGGACCGGCGGCAGGAGCGCTCGCAGCGCCTTCCCGCGGGCAGGGATCGGCCTCCCCAGCGCGCCCGGCAGCGGCGGCAGTCCCCTTCCCGCGGTCTGGAGCCGAGTCAGGTTGCGTTATTTTCCTTTCCCCCGTTGCCGCGTTCCCCGCTCGCTCCCCCGCCGCTGTCCGAGATGCCGGGCGCGCTCCCGGTGCTCCCTGGCGCAGCCTGCGGGGAGCGGAGGGGCAGCCCGGCCGGGCCCGCGCTGGGAGAGGGCCCCGGGCACTGCCAGAGCCGGTGCGGGTGGCGGGGAATGTGGCGTGATCCGGGATCCCGTGACTCGGGGGCAGGCGGCGGCTCCTCTGGGAAGCGCTCCAGCCGGCGCTCGGCCGGCCGCCGACCCCGCAGCGACCCCTGAGAAACTGAGGGTCTGTCAGGGTGAAACTCGGCTTCCTACCTGTGTCCTCAAACTGGGAAAAGAAGCACTATTAAAGCTCCTTTAATCTCCTTTTTCTCGTTGCTGAGTGCTTGGAGCGGGCTGCCCAGGGAGGTGCTGGAGTCACGGTCCCTGGAGGTGTTTGAGGAGAGCCTGAACGTGGCGCTCAGGGCCGTGGGCTGCTTGACAGGCTAGCGTTAGGCCCTGGGTTGGCCTCGATGATCCCAGAGGTCTTTTCCAACCTAATGGATTCTGTGCTGAACAGGGGCCGCCTGCTCAGGGCGCCCTTGGGTTTCAGTTCTTCTTTTTTGCAGCAGGGACTCGGCTCAGCCCCTCCGCAGGGCCGGGGAGTTCCCAGCGGCTGCAGGTGGCTCTGCGGGCTCAGGTGTGGTGCTGGCTGCGGAGGGCAGGGATAGGGATGGGCCCGGGTTGGGAATCACTTCTGGCTGGGTGCTTAATGGGCTGCTCTCGGTGTAAGTCATTTCGTGTTACATAAAACTTGTGCAAAACAATTGAGTCGATAAGAGAACAGTGCAAGAAAACTAGTTTTAAAAGCCTCCATTAGTGGCCTTTATAGCAAGGTTACATGTAACTAGATACATAGAGAGCATTTAAGTTTTATTAACTTGGGTGGGACAGTCAGGTAGGGAACGTCTTGGTTTTGTTCAGGAATTAAAATGCTTGTCTGCGGATAGCTGTCATACAGTTTCCCATCCTACATGTTGTTTTCCTTCTTGTCCACAATAATTTACAGCTATACTAAATAAGCATGTGGGTTTTATTTGTCTTTACCTTTAAAGTGTTGTGCAACACTGAAGTTGTCGGTGCTTGCTTTTTTTAGAGCAAGGGTGGCTGAGTGGGACTGGGTTTTTTTGGTGGTTTGGGGTTTTTTTTGTTTTTGTTTGCTCTGGTTTGTTTTTTTTTGGTAAGTGTTTTTCCATTACTTTTTAGTAGCTTAGAAGGTAACAAGCTGTAATAGCAGACTGGAGGGAGAGGAGACATACCCAAAATAAATCCAAAACTTTTTTTCTTAGCACTTTTATTTTCGGAGAAACCTAGCCAAAGGATGGTACAGCTATATCTGTGTTTCATACCAACATCAAATTTATAATGAACTGTTACTTTTTTCTGTCTTCATTCAGGTTGTATGGAGCTGTCTTAATTTTAGTAACGCCTTTTCCATAAAGTTTTAAAAAATGTATTAAAAAACCCAAAAAGCTCTAGCAGTCCTTGTTTTGCTTTTGAGTGCTCAAACACCATCAGTGTCCTTAAACTGAAAATATGTGGAAAAAAAGAATTGCAGAGGGTCAGATAAGATACTTAGATTTCAAGCTTTGTTTTATTTTTTGTCAGTTTGGTAATAAATAATGGGAAACAGTTCTTCCAGCTCCTTAGGATTGGAATTTTACATAAACGTTTCACAATGAATAAAAACTTCCCAGCAAAAAGAGTTGTAAGACGTCCTTAGGGTTTTTGTTTTGTTTTTTTTTATTAGTGTTCATTCTCCTCGGTGTTTTGTTTTTGTTTTCATTCTCTGCAGAGCAGACAGTGTGTTGGCCTGGTACAGTGTAACCCACTTAATGCCTTAGGGATGGGCTTTCGTCACAGTTACACTGGGGAGAATATGAATGTGCAAGGTAGCCTGGCCAATAGAGGCTGCTATTCCTGAGATTCCCTGAAGGAAAAGGGAAACTAATGCAAGGGAGAAAGATGAGCATGTTTCAGCAGAAATAATTGCCAGATAAGTTATTGAAAGAGTGGAAGCAGTGAGAAGTAGGTTGCAAGGAGAATGTCAAATAGCTCAGGCATTGTTAGCAATGTTGGACCAAGAGCAGCAGCACTGAAGGGTGTTTTTAAGTTGGCTGAAAGTAATAGAATATTTAAGTTGGAAGATGCTTAACTGTGAGCTGCTGAGAAATGACAACTCTGATTAAATCTGAATAAATAAGTTAGCTCATTCTACTTGAACTTGGGGAATGGGGTTGGAAGTGAAGGTTAGGCCTCTGCGAGATAAAACTGGCAGAGATATAAATGTAGGTATTTCTCCTGACAAATTTTGCTGATTAACTTTTTGTCTAGCTGGAAGTTAGAATAAATGAAGTGATTCTGGCAGTAGGTACCGGAATGATTCAATGATTCAAAGGTTATATGAACTTCAGGATTCCTCCCCTTAGCTGCTGGGTCTTTCATAGTCCTGAGTCATGCCAGGCAACTGTTTGAACTAGAATCCCGAACTTCACAGGAGTTAAAAACAACCTTATAAAGAAACCCCCAAATACAACTTTGTTTAATATCTGAATAAGTGGCAACAGCTGAATGACAGTTCATTTTGGGTTGGGTTCAAATGAGAAATCACAATTTCTCATTTCTAGTGATATTCTGGTGTTAGATCAAGCATGTCTAGGCTGCTTACAACTAGAGGCAATTTTCAGATAGTCCATGTTTTCTTTTGGGTAGATGTTTAATAATTTGCTGACAGGTTATATTCATAGTGCAATGGTGAAATCAGATACAGGAAGGAAGACTTGCAAGGAGATTAGGACCTTGGTATGTCGAGCTGTGTGACTGAAGGGCTTCCAGGCAGCTGACAAGTGGCTGTCAGTAAAGGGGTGTTCCTGATCCACAGCTCTTACGTCAGTGCCCCACGGAGGGGAGGGTCTGTTTGGAGGCTGACTAATGTCTATGTTTGTAACACATTCGAAAGTACAAAGCCTGTAGCATCTTGACTTCATATCTGGATGTCTTCCTTTGAAATGAGAGAAAAGTCTTCCAAGGTCAAACAGGCTTGTGGCCTCTTATGCACTAAAAAAACATTCTTGTGCCACTTAATTGACCAGGGTGTAAACAACTACTCCTAAATATAAGAACAAGGATTGGCTAAGGGGAGAAAAGTGAGAAAACTTGCTTCTATCCTTTCTTTTCAGATTTTTGGAAACTTGCAGATCTGCTATAGGCAACAAGTTTAACCACTGTAGTGATTGAGGGCTGAGATGTGTAAAAACTCCACAAACAGTAAGTGTTGAAAACTATGTAGTTTTGGATTCTGCCCTTTCTGCTGCAACTCTGGTAGTTCTCGGAGCTTCTTTTCAAATAGTTCACAAAGAAGCCATTAATATCATTCTTTGATGGGCTACTGTAACTAACAAACTACGTTTTCTATACTAGCCTGGCAATTATTGTCAAAAGCTTTGTTTGTATTAAAAAAAACTACTAATGAGGGAGGGAGTTTACATTTCTATTGAAAGGCAAGTGTTTTTTTCAAAACAAATTTTCAAAATACTTGCAGTGGTGTGCCTTTTAAAACTTTTAATCTGATACCAGTGGCTTAACAAAATAAGGTGACTTAGCAAATGAAATGGTGAATAAGCTTCAAAACTGAAATAAATGTGCTGTATGTGTGTAAATTTGAGGATAGGAAGTTATGAAACATGGTCAGTGTTATGCTGGCTGTAGAAGTGCTAATTCTGCTTGTCTGTAATTTTAGTGTTTTTTCTTAAAGATGGCCCCTTTTTTCAGTAAGTCTTGGCTGATAGCGCATTAGGTTGTAAGTAAACGTGATCAGTTGGAACAAACTTGAATCTGTCTTACCTTTAACAGCTTCAGTGTATCACATATCCTCAAGAAAACCTTTAGGTTTAGTCTTGGTTTCATATAGCAGGTGGTTCATCAGTGAGCACTGAATGACAGTGATAACTGAAGCAAATTTCCTCGCCTGTTTCCACGTTAGGAAGTAAATACAAACAGAGAAGCAATGGTCTGGAAATTAGAAGTGTCCCTTATATCTGTTTTTTCAAAAATGCTGAGGCAGTTCAGTGGTGGTATTACAATAGATCCAGGTTTTGGTGCCTTATTAAATCAAGGGGAGTGGAGGGGAGATTTCAGTTGCTCTATGTGGTTTTTTGTTTGTGTTTTTAATGGTGTGCTCCAGTGGCTGGTATCAGTGTGGTAAAAATTAAATTATAAATAGGTCCAATTGACTTGGTTTGCTTGATAGTTTACATGGCATTGCAGCTTGCTGACATTATAGATACAATGCAGTTACTGTGTTGGCTAAGTTTTTCCATAGACAGAACTTGAGTTCAGCATTTGTCTTCAGTCTTCTGTACTCTGGTGTGAGCATGCCATCCTTAATCTATGAAATTATTTTCAGAGTGAAAAGGGAGAAATTCTTAGACTTACTTTACATGTTGCTGCTATGGTTTTCTAGACCAAGAATCTTGCTTTTCTTTGAGTGCTGCCTCAGTACCTAAGCAAAAGAGATACTTGCACTTAAAACAAAGACAGATATTAAGCTGACATATGGAAGGAAGACAGTCTAGACAGACAGACTGGACAAGGTAGTGCTATTTCACTAAGCTTTGCAGGACTGGGCATCAAAGATTTTGTAATGCAAACTGATTTTTCTGAGGTTGCTTAGCTTTTTGTCTTTTGTCATGACAGCAAATATTTGGACTGATAATGGAAATATCTGACTTACAGTTCATTTCACTCTTTAAAAGGGACATCTTGAAAGGCAACAATTAATTTACTTCTTTGTTTTATGGTATATGATCATGTTGCAAATTATTTTTAGTAGAAAATGTTCCCTGCTTTTAATAGGGGAATATTGAAGTCAGTGATTTGAGTACTGGAATCCTTTTAAGTTGGTGGAAGCAATTCAGAAATGGTTAGCAAAATGACCCAGAGTGGGGCTGCTTTTTATTTATTTGCTCTGACTTCCTTTGAATATTGAAATGATTTAGGAACATGTAGGAAAATTATTCTTGTTACAGACTCTTTGTCTACTAGGCTGAGATTACTTTTGCATTAAACTAATTGTGTAGCTCACTAAGAAATAACTGGAACAAATAGTTACCTATAATTCTATACTGTCTTGCAGTTCCTGATGTTGGGTAAAACACTCAGATGCACATTAGGAATTAAGTTTTTGGGGGTTTTTTAGAAAATTAATGATGATTTAAACTGAACATTTAAGGTAATAAACCTTCAGAAACATATTGGATGTTAACCATCCCTTCCAAAAACATTGTCAAAAAGCATATTATACAGATAAGTTGTATAATAGGAGAAAAAACATTAATTCTTGTGGTGTCTTAAGTGTTTATCAGTTTTATTTGTTGGTGTGTTAAGGCTTCATGACATTAGAGAAATCAATTATAAAAATTGAGCTCTTTAAAAATCTTAACTTATTTAAAGATGCGTAAGCAGAAAAAAGATGCAGCAGCCCACTGTTCTGAAAAATACTACTCTGGTTCAGCAGATACTCTAAACCACATTGTCAGTGGGGCTGCAAATGAATCCCTTATATAGGAATAAAACTGTAAATGTATAAAGTCTTTGCTGCTTTCAAACAAAAATACTTCTTAGTGCTTTTAAACATGTTTCTTTGCTGCTTCAGATGCAGTTTGTCAGGATCTGTTTAAATGATTGAACATATACTCCATTGTTTTGGATTAAAAACTGTACAAAAATTTAATTCTAGCCAAGCATGACAGCTTCTTCTGTGGAAACCGAATGTCCTGAAAAGCAACGTTGCCTGCAGCATCACGGGAAGACTCTTTCTGTAGCTTTTGTGTGAAAGGACCGGTTTTGTTCTAGTTGAAAAGACACTTTTAATGGTTTGTGGTTGGTCTGTAATTGTCTGTGCAGTAAAACTAATTTTATGGTTATCAGTCTTGTAGACCTCACTGGAATAGCCCACATAGTTGAAATTGTGCAAATTAACTTTGCAGGTTCTGGATGCACAAAGTACTAGATACTGTTAACACTTTCATTGCATGTAGCTTGTTTAAAATGTGGCTTTGTGGACAATTTCATGATAATAATTGCCGTTGATGAAAATGCAGAAGCTAAAGAAACGAGTGCATAGTACCAATCAGAGCTACTTAAGCCAGTTATTTATTCACATTGTGTCTGTTAGGGAACTTCTGATTTCTGCAGGACTGGAAAAATAAATTGTAACTTGTTCCCTACACTGGAGTGGAAGAACAGGAGAACATTCAGTACCCTCTGTTCCCACAAAAGCATTATTTATTAAGCAGCAGCTCTTATCCAATGGTGTAGAAACTGGGAACATAAATGAATACACTGGACCATTTTCAAGAGTTAAGCATAAACCTGTAAATGATATGCAAGTAGTCCAGTGACTAATAAAGGTTTTTCACATGCGTTAAAATGTATGAGTTCATAACCCGAGCCATAGCCGTTATCCCAATAGTCTCTGAAAGGTAAATGAACAATCTGCTTCTAGCTTCTAAGCAGTTTTAACAGTATCATAAAAACCTGTACAAAATTAAGGCTTTGTAAATGTTGTTAATTACACAGTATGAATGAATTAAATTACTTCCTCTGAATGAATTTTTAATGAAAGCAGTCAGTTCCTTGTATTTTGACATTTTTTTGTGTTGAGGCTTCAACTTACTGTAGATTATGTCTTACTGTAGATTGTGTCTAGGAAATAAATATTCAAAGATGTAAAGTCACTGATAAAAAAATTCCTGAAATTTCTTGCTCCTACTCTAGGCCTTGACTGTAAGGCAGCACAGAGTCATATGACTCTCATGCCAGCTTGTATCAGGTACTAATTCTACAGCCACACTGTGGCTGATGTATATGCCAGTAATGCTAATTACAACTAGCAAGACCACATTCCTTCCTTCAAAGAAAAAGAGGGACTAGGCAACTTCTGACCCATTTCCATTTTAAATAGATGCTATTTTCAGAGGAGCCTGTTTAGGCTGAAGCCTGTGAGCTCTTTTACTATCAGGCAGGTTAAGGAACTCAGTTTGCGCTTGTTATAATGAAACTTCACCCCCAAGCAATTAAAACACGATTTTACAGTATTAGATGACAGTATGGCTGTGAGGGCAAAGGTTGGGTACAAAGCATGAATGAGCAAACTACTTTAATACTAAAGGTTTTTTTTTAAATTTCCTTTTAAGTCTGACAGTTAAAAAGCCTTGTTTAGTGTCACTAATTTGCCATTCTCATGCTGGCAGCCAGACTATTAACTAGCACTGCCAGACTTTTTGACAGTTTTACTATGGGAAGCTGACACCTCCTAACTGAACCGTCAGTGTAGGCTTGGCCTCAGTGTCTGGTATCTTGAGTATCATTGAAGTAGCAACAGCAGATTTGCTTTTGTGATAGTTTTAATAGTATTCCAGTCAGCAGTGATGTTCTGCAGGGAGAAGACTATAAACTATTGAATGCTTGTCTAAATAAAATTACAGCACTTGCATTTGTTCTACAGATAACTGTGTTCCTAGTGCATAGGTTTAAAAAATAAGTTTGGTAATGCAGCACTGAAGTGACTAGTTCAAGGCACACGCTCCATAAAATTCTCTCCCTCCACTTTTTGCCATGAACCTTTTCCAGTGAACATAAATGAATCATTGCACTTGTTGAATGTGATTCAATACCCTTTCAGCACAAAGCAGGGAGTGTTTTGAAGGGTTTGGGGGGGTTTAAAGAGTTTTAAGTGACAGACCAGTAATTTATGAAGCATACTGCTTAGATGCAGACTGCAGTGTGTGGAAGAGACACATCTTAAATGTGGTATTCTTGACTGGGTGTTCATACTGGGTACTCATTACTGAAGTATCTACAGCTCACCTGTTTAGTGTAGTCCTGTTTTTGTACATGAAACTTGATGTTGGTGGACTGCAAAACACATTCTAGATATTTATGTGTGCGAAATTTACTGCTCAGAACTATTTTCATTTTTAATGATTTCTATCTTTACAGGTCTAGGAAACCAGGAGGATCTTCTCCCGTAAGAATGGCAGCAAAATCATCACTCCTTAAAGTAATACTGCTAGGAGATGGTGGAGTTGGGAAGAGTTCCCTTATGAACAGATATGTCACCAACAAGTTTGATGCACAGCTGTTTCATACAATAGGTGTGGAATTCTTAAATAAAGAGTTGGAAGTCGATGGACATTTTGTTACAATGCAGATCTGGGACACAGCAGGTCAGGAACGGTTTAGGAGCTTGCGGACTCCTTTCTATAGAGGTTCTGACTGTTGCCTGCTAACCTTCAGCGTGGATGACTCTCAGAGTTTCCAAAACTTAAGCAACTGGAAGAAAGAATTCATTTATTATGCAGATGTCAAGGAGCCTGAAAGTTTTCCATTTGTGATACTGGGTAACAAAGTTGATATTGATGAAAGGCAAGTATCTACAGAAGAAGCCCAAGACTGGTGCAGGAATAATGGCAACCATCCCTATTTTGAAACCAGTGCAAAAGATGCCACTAATGTTGCAGCAGCCTTTGAAGAAGCTGTTAGAAGAGTTCTAGCCTCTGAAGATAGATCAGATCACTTCATTCAAACAGATACAGTAAACCTCCATCGGAAACCGAAACCCAGCTCATCTTGTTGTTGACTTCAATTTCTTTTTGCCAAATTAGCTTGCTCTATAAAAAAATGGGGAAGGTGTAGTAGATAAATAACAAATGGGTTTCACTCTAATATTAAAATCATAATATTCTGCTGCTTTCATGGGGGAGAGAAAGGAAAATCTCTGTTCATGATTGACCCGTTACTGAATTAGTGATGCTTTCTGTTTAGGAAGATGTCAAGTAAAAAAATTATATAAGAATGTAATTTGCCAACTTTATTCAAATGATAAATATTTTGAATATAATTAAAACTTGAAAGTTCTAGAAGCACTACTTTGGAGAAGCTGTTCTGGAATTCAGGCACAAAGATACTTTTATATGTGTATATTTTTATGAAATCGGCATTCCACTTTTGTTTTGTTAGATGTCAGTTTCTTAACAATGCTAGATATTAAACTTCAGTCTCACTACATTCCTTTTGCTGTGAGTGGTACTTCATCTCTAATGCGGTTATTATAAGTTAATATAAATTACCTCCAGGTCTTCTAATGGCCTAATGTTGCTGTAATTTGTGTAGGTTTTTAAGTAGGAAATAAATTTCCTACATATTTAATGTCCATTTTTTTCATTCTAATGCTGCACTAATTTTTCCATCAGTTTGATGCAAAATACTGATAATTTTTAAAGTTAATGTGTGTCTTTGCCTTAAGTCTATTCTAGCATGTTTCTGATCAATAAGGTAAAAAATCTGAGTAACTGAAGTATAACCATGTTTTGAAAAATAAATATTTTATTCAGTCAGCTTTAATAGCACTTGAAAGGATCCACATTATGACAGTTTATTAGAAAAATGTTTAGTATACAGCCTTAAAAGTTCCAAACTTCTTGTTCCTGTTAACCTGAGCTATGAATGTGTTTACCAGTAATATCTGCACTGTGATATTAAGGATTGGCAATAAGTAGAGAACTCAGGAAGCTCTTGACTTACAGTAGAGTTTGACAGCTTTCATCCCTAATACAGGTATATAACTATAGGCAGTGTTTGAGCTGAACTTGATCCTTATTTAAATTGCTATTTTAGGATATGGACTTGTACATTTAAGATAATGTCTTTTATATTACTGAATTCATTTCATAATGATGAACATGAGCAAATCCTGTATTTAATGGACAGTCTTTTTTGCAGTCATGCAGACAAAACCACAGGTGTATTTGAGGCTTTCATGTGCAGTTTAAGTGGTAGAATACTTACATTAAAAATTACTCAGTATTGGCTCTCAGAGTAACCAGTGTTCTTGCAATAGCAAAATTGCTAGTGCACTATTGCTTCAATCTGTAGTCTGACTGCTAACAGGCACATACGTGAGAAAGGAAGTCTGAGGCTGCAGGACAGGCCCTGTTATTCATTAAACAACTGCTCTCTGTACAGCAACTTTTTTGTTCCAATAGAAAAGCCTTTCTTGAGAGTACATTACCAGCAAGCATTTTATCTTAAAGTATCTGATCAATCAGTACCAGGTGTAATTATTTGGAAGTAAAGCTTGCAAAAGCAAACCCTTTTTGCTCTTAGTACTTTTCTGAATGTATTGTATTCTTGCTTGAACCTGTCCAGGACAACTTAATTGTCCAGATCTGCTACTCCGGCTTAAAAGTGGTATCTTCTTACTTTTTGTGCATTCTTAAATCTGATTTATTCTTGCAGTCCTGCATCTACACCAACAAAACTGTTTTAAACTTCAGTCCCTGAGCAGCTACATATAGGTTGAACTGCTACTTATTATGTTTAATTTCTTGTCAATGAATGAAAAGATCTTTGAAGAAAATCTTAGCTAAATCCCTCTTAATCTTAGGATGAGTGAGCAAAAAGCTTTAGAAATGAAGATTGCTTGTGTTAGGGGCTACTAAGCTACTGACATGAAGTTGTTGTAAAACTACTACCTTACTACTTAAAGCTTCCTTTAACATTCATTTTAGCAGAAATTAAGGTTGAAACAAAACCGGAGCTGAAAATACTATGACTGGAGTACTGTAGATACCACTCAAATAAGATTGCTAAAAGGGAAAAATGAAGGATGAGAACCATTGTGATCCTTCTTGTGCCCAGGCATCCATCTGTGTTACCCCATCTGTCCCCTTTCCATGTAACATCATGGTTGTCAAGCCTCCATCTTGGATGCAGGTTTAATAAAGTTAAAACATAATCCCATAGAAGTGTATTACTCATGCCCTGGGAGCTGCTGTACTACAGCTGTACACTAATCACAAAAGCAGCCAGTGAAGATAAAGGGGGGTGTACATTCTATAGTAAATGAGACAGTATAGGAATTACATTGAGGTCAGGAATTGGTCTCAGAAACTACTGGGTGACAACAGAAGCAAAAGTCTTCTAACAAGCAGTTACAGGTGACAGGTATAAAGTCATAGTGCTTAATAACATTAATTTCTGTACTTTGTAAAAGCTTTGTATCATTCTGTATGGATGTAAGGTAGGCATTGTGGCTTATGTTTCAATTCACAGATTCATTTCAAGAGCTAATGTATCTCAGATATTAGGGACTCCTGTTAGCAGTATTTGGAGCTCTGTAGATTGACAGAGCATACTGTGTAACACATATGCAAAGTTCCAGGTGTCCTATAAAATGAGGAGAAAAAACTACTGGTGAGGCAGACTGGTGAGACTGCTGAAAGCTGTGCTTGTTAGAACAGAGAGCAGAATGGGTAGGGGCAGAAGAACTACCTAGGACAGCTGGCAGCCCATGTCACAGCAAAGTGTATTAATGCTTACGTAAGCTGCTTCAACAGCTGCTCTGCACCTCAATGGATCTTCAGGTCATCTGACAGGCTACCTAAACAGTAACAGAACCTTGTAGAGAGTGGAGTCTGAGTTGCATTTCCAGCCCAACTTTTATCAAGGCTGACTCATGTTAGCTTGTGCTAATGTTCTCATCTCCTTATGCTTGAATTTTGAACAGCTTAGGGTAATTCTCGTCCCTTTAGCTCCCTAACTTTTTTATTGCCTTTATTGCCTAATGCACTTTATCTCTGTTTTCTCATACTGCAACAGACTGTGTACTGAATTCTTACTCTTAAGCCACTGAAAGGGTAGAAACATAATCCTTGCAAAGGAGGTATCTCTTCGCTGAGGAACTGTTCACTGAAGCATGCTAGAACTGCAGCTTTCAGACCTAGTGTGTATTTTTGACTATAGTTGACCACAAGTAATTTTCACCCATCACTTGAGCTAGTGGTCTTTCAGCTGACTGTGAAGAGTCACAAGCTAAAGCATAAACAAGTGTTCATCCATGTACAGAGAACTTGAAGCTACCTCACCAAGGCCCTTCAGAGTTGTGTCACAAGACAATGATCCTGAACCGCAAATGCTATAATGACAAAGGTGATGAGTTTGGACATAATTCTTCAATTCCTGTGGCCAGTAACAGTGTTTTCATAAGCTTAGGTGGACCTGAAACTGCATTTTCCATCTATAATTCCTATATGTAGAAGAAAGAAGGAAAGATGTAAGGAGGGCATAAGAGCGGGCACCATTTGGCTAACTGCCTTCAGAGATCAGAAGAGAAAATGCTTTCATTTTACTTAATGTTCTACTGCAGCAAGAAATACAGTTTTAAAAAAATGCACTTTCTAAGAGTGGTGGAAACTGTTAGCACTAATTCTTCGTATTTGCCAAGCCTTTTCTTACTGTTGTGTATGTGATCATTTAACTTAAATATTTCCTCAGTGAATCTTAACTGTTAGTATTTTTCCAGTCATCATGCTACAGGGGAGGAGGCTGAAAACAACTGCAGCTCAGCAGCTCCTTATCATATGATCAAGAATGCTTTACCTCAAGTGTGTTTCTGTTGTTTCCATGTATACAGAAAAAAAATCAGTTGATTTATATAAAATTACATGACATTATCAAAGTGCTGTACAATGTAGTTTGTATGAAATCACATTGCGAAGACAAGTATTCCCATCTTCACTTGCCCACCATGTAGTGTTACTGTGGTTACCTAGTTTTCTTCTAAATCACTTCAAGTATACTCAACAGGCATCCATACTACATCAATCCATTTTTTATTTAAGGTAAATATTGCAACCTTTATATCATGTTCTTTTTTCTCTTGGGATATTTTACAGCAACAGCTTAGCAGTAAGTGCAGAAATAATGACTGACTGTACATTTATAGCTCATATACGTGTGGTCCCTGTAATTATACAGCCTATGCAAAATGTACTTCTTAGAATAGCAGGCCACTTCCTTTGGAAATTACTTTTCAGACATTTTTTAAAAAGTACAAGAAAATAGCTTATACAGATTTGCTACAAAAAGGAACAGAACTCTTAAAAGACTGTAAACCCAAACAAAATATTAGGTATGTATATGCCAAATTACCTATTTAAAAATTACTGGTTTGGAATGATGTTAAGTTTTGCAAAGTGGTTCTTGAAACATTTTACAATTGAATAGGAGCCAGATAGGCCAAATAATGCCTTTTTGAGACCAACAAATAGAAGTTCAAAGGTTTCATGGTTCAAAGATTCTTTTCTAAATCTATTTGCGAAAAGAAAATTTCAGCAGTTGCAGAAATAACCAGAAAAAAAAAAGGTGGATTTAAACATGTAAATTTACTTTGGGGTGTTTTTGTGTGTGTGAATTAGAATTAATGTCAGGGCAGATTTGGCTGTTCTGGTCTACTTCATCCATTGATGCTACACTGCAGCTAAATATGTATTGCACTAATTATATAGTAAATTTAAAATTTACTTTTAAACTTTAAGGTTTTTTCCACAAAATTTCTTGAATTTGAGACAGAGCTTTTCTGGTCTATCCTCTTTTTATTGAGCACTTAATATACATACAATTATGCATTCATAAATAGAGGCCTGATTTACTACCACAAAGTGTAATGTTAGTCTGGTTAGTCTGCAGAGTGAGTCCTCCAGTGAAGGAATACAGGTAGGAAAGTGTATAATAAAATTAACCACTTAGGCCAAACAGTCAAGAATTGCCTTTTGCTCATATTAAACCAGATGACTGGCAACATCTTTTGCATTTAGGTCTGATTTCCTCCCACCCTGTGTCACAGGCTTACACTTTGCATACACATTAACACATAATGTCTCAGTTTCTTCTTTAGTACTTCTGCAGCCTCTGATGTTTTAAAACTTTGTTTTCATACCACATAAAAGGAAACTTCTTGAGATACACATTTTAACCAGAGAAGCTTGGCTGTTATCTGTATCAGCAAAAGAAAAAGCTGCTTCAGCATCCAGTTAGTGAGTTCTCAGAAGATGAATATCAAACATGCAGGGGACTAACCAGAATACGTTCAGTTCAAACAATCAGGAAGGTAGGGAAAAAGCACTCACTCAGGAAATTTATTTATTCAGCTTATAAGGTGTTTCTTCCCAAGGAACTGGACTTTCCTTTCAAAGGCAGTGGATCGAATAGGAGAATTGAGTTCATAAAATGGATTCATGGCAAACTGGGGAAAGAAGAAAAACCTATCAGCACAATACCCAGCCCTGGAAAATGTCACTTCAGGTGACACCTACTACTAGCTTTCAGCCTATTTAGTGCCACTAAGAGCACAGAAGTCCTAAACAGTCCACGCCCTTGGATTCTCCCCATATATGTGCAGAGCCATCCCCTACCACCAGCTCTCCAGAACAAATCCATCACACCAGTGGAAATGAGAATCATTTGAGCCCACAGGAGGCTGAGATGGTGATGCTTCCCATGACTGTTTGCCATGACCCCATCTAGTGGAAGTACCACCAGGATTTGAGAACAAGGGCTATGGATTGAGAGCAAAACTACCAGGCTCTGTGGAACAGTACTTTCATTAATGACACAATACTACCACAAAATGCATCACAAGAAGTTGCCCCCCAGCTTCTCTGTTGCCAAAGAAGTTGTGGCTGCCCCATACCTGGAGTTGTTTGAGACCAGGTTGGATGGGGCTGTGAGCAACCTGGTCTAGTCAAAGGTGTCCCTGCCCATGGCAGAGGAGTTGTGACTAGATGGTCTTTAAGGTCCCTTTCAACCTAAACCATTCTGATCTATTCTATGAAAAACCAATAGACTAAAGTGAAGAATTCTAAAAGAGCACAGTTTGTAGCAATTTTGAAAAATCTATTCTGCTTAATGGGAAAGAAATCCTTTGTGTCACGTTTGCAGCTCTGGCTGATGTGGCTTGCATGGGTACTTACACAGACCCCCAAGAGAAAACGTGGTAATATACCTGTGCCTGAACACACTTAGAAGTACTGCAGGAAGGCCATAAAAAAGGAATTCTTACCTTTATATACAACTCATATACATCATTAAAGAAGTTCTTAATTCCATCTTCTTGCCTTACATCATGAAGCATTATAAATCTCATATGTACAGTAATTAAGGAGAATAAAACTTTTACAAAGAGGCAGGTAACATATCCTGAGATAAGTATTTACACCTCATTCTGCATATACCTAAAATGTTTAGCTGTACACGAAATAGCAATGACTCATAGGAGGAAGCATTTAAAGAAATAATTGAAGCAATGAAATTTAGAAAGCACTATATTTTAACATCACCCTGTCTGAAAATAATCATCTCTCTAGCCAAGGTTGTTCTTTTTAAAACGATGTAATTCTGAATGTGGATGATGCTCTCTGCAGCTTTGTCATATGCTCCTAAAGTTAAAATGATTTTCAGTATTACTTGCTATGTGTAACAGATGTTTCACAATGAACAGTTCCAGGACTGCCTGCACATAATATAAAGCCTTGGCACTGCATTTTCACCATTGGTGTGATTGACACCAGGCAAATTCCTTGCCACTTCTCCTCTCTAGCATGGTCAAAGGGGTGGAAACAGAGAATCATAAAAGCTTGCTCAGAGCCTCTCACACCTCTACTCCATGTGTGCTCCACATTTCATTATACTTTTTTAGCTCCTACAAAGGTAAAAATCCACCTTTCCAACTGTTCCCAGCTGCTGTGCTTCCCAGCATAGTTCTTCCTGAAGCTGGTGACTCTAACTATAATAGCAAATAGCCAGAGAAACCTGTTCCAAACTCATTTTATCTAACTCACCTCTTTCTGGGAAAAGGCTTTTCTTACAGAAATACAAGGAAAGATAATAAGGAAGGATATGTCCAGCTGTGACAAAAGCAGAAACAAACCATTCGTTAAACTTGTCCACAGTCTTCAAATACATGTTGTTAGAAAGCCACATGTTTTCATCTACGAGGTCAAGCGCAGCATGGGCAATGAACTGGTTGAGATGGCGATGGTCATCCTAATGCATTTCCAGAAGACAGTGGATTAGTAATTCAGTGAAAGGAATGAAATATAAACAATGATTTGCTCAAGTTGCTACAGAAACAGTGTGCAAGTTACATAACTTTACATATATCCTGCTTTTCTGTCACATGTGCCATCCTGTAATTAAATGAACCTAATATATATTGTCATGATATTTGGTTTCAAGGGAGAAAAGAGGTGATAAAAAGATCATCACAAAACCAGTCTTGAGAGCAACACAATTAGTGAAGCCTATATTTATATCACAGGAATGGAGTCAAGCATGAATTCTTTTTTTCACTCATGGGTAAACTTCCACCTCTAACTTACTCCACAATGGAGACCCTCATATGTCTTTTTCTCTTCTTTCCAGACATCTGTTTTTGTGATATTTACAGCAATGTAGCATTTCTTGGACTATAAAGTTTACATCAAATTTGGCAGAAATTGACCCATAGGTTACAATGTGCAAAAGCTGGGGGACAGATGGGGAAAGCAGAGAGATACAGAGGATAGGCATGCTGATAATATCACATAAAGATTCTGGTTTTCTTGTGTTATTTACCTATAAACAAGATTGCTTTATTGTTTGGGGGGGTGTCTTCTTTTTTCTAAAACTTAGTGCAGAAAAACATCCTGCAGCTAGTATTAAATATATGCTTGCAGATGTAAATTGCATCTCTTCCTATAATCAACATAAGTGATCACAGTGTTTGGCCTGTCTACTTCGTAGACAATCTATAACACCACAGGACATCTGCCAAGAAGAGATACAGGACAAAACCACACTAGAAGCTTTTATCAGACTGGAAAATAAGCAGTCTTGCGCTATTTCCCATAATACCACTCTTACCTCAGAGTTTTTCCCTCAAATCAGCTTTTACACAGCCTCACACAAAATCTAGTCCAACTAGCCTTATTTATGATCTTTTATGGGACAGTAGTTCAGAATACAGGTGACACCATGCACTTCCAATCAGTGAGAGCATATACATCCATTTTTAGATATACTCACAGATCCATGCACTTCTATTCTGTTTCTTCTTTGATGTAGCACCACTTACAGATACATTTGTTCTTTTCCCACTGGAAACACTATTTATTGAGTAGCCTTACATTTCTCACATTTTCAAAGTCTTTATTTATCAATATAAGTTTTAAGATTTCCTTACTTAAAAGCAAGTGTGACTAATAAAGATGATTAAAAAATTTGGTATTTTATAACATAAAAAATAAAGAACTGAATAGAGTTTTCAAATTTATGTTGCTTACTTTACCTGTAAGTATATTAGTGTATAAAAATGCCTTAAAAGTGGCATTAAATAATGAACAGCTATTATAAAACCTCTACACACTAAGAAAAATTACTAAAGCAAAACTAAGATACATATTCTATAACATACTGCAGCGAGTATGTGTTTTGTGAAGAATTAGCATAATCTGGCAGATTTTATAAGAGACTTGAGAAATCCAGAGTACTACTCCCTATGACAAAATTTCTGTTTAAAAACCCCCAGAAAATAGTAGATACTACTTTTAACATACTGGTCATGCTTCTAATACACTGTAAAATCATGAAAGAATCACAGGAATCTCACGGGGGGGAAAAAACACACCTTCGACTCTACTTTTCCAGGAGGCAGAAATTCCATTTCAAATATGGGATTATCATGATGACCAACTATCACGAAGTAGAAACTTCCAGACATGCTTCAAAATAGCGCTCCTTAGAAGGAAAGACAGACATACTGGTAAGTCTATATGCAAACTCTTAATCCATGTAGAAAAGCTCTTAAAAACCAGCCAGCGTGCTCCCATCCATATCTAGCAGAGGCTAAAGACAGATAAACACTTAGGTATGCACATCAAGAGAATGGAGCCAAGCTCTTCTTGGTAGGGCCAAGCACCAGGATGAGAGACAACGGGCAGAAACTGATGTCCAGAAGTTCCACCTGAACACGAGGAAGAACTTCTTTGCTGTGCAGTGACCGAGCACTGGAACAGATTTCCCGCAGAGGCTGGAGTTATTCCAGAACAGACCCGTCTGGACACCATCGTGTGCCCTGCGCTCCCGGAGGAGCCTGCTTGAGCAAGCTGGGCCAGCTGCCTGTGCTCCCTCCCAGCCTGACCGATTCCGTGACTCTGGGGGAGCGGGAGGATATCCTTGCAAAGTGGACTGGAAGTGAACCTAGGTACCTAAACCCGATTCCTGCCCAGCTGACGATGATTTCTGCCCCGAGAGCCCCCAGGCACCCGCACGCAGCCACCCCAGGCCGTAACGCGCTGCGCTCGCCTCGCAGGAACCGCCGCGCTGTCTGCCCCGGGCCCTGCTCGGAGCAACACGGAGGGCAAGGGCGGCAGGCGGCGGGCGACCCCTCATCGCACACAGCGACCCGGGACAATCCCACGGCTCCATCCCCGGGCTCTCCACAGGTACCGGGAAGGCCGAACCGTCCCGCCGCCTCCCGACGTCCCCGGCGGAAGGGCCGGACACCGCGGGGCTGCCGTCCCCCGAGAGGACCGCGGCGCAGGGGGAGAGGGAGGCGGGGAGGGAGAAGGGGTCTGGCCCGCAGGGTCCCGCCCGGGCCCGCCGCCTACCCTGTGCCGCGCCCCGTCCGCCGCCCGCCCGCGGCCGCCCGGAAGCGCCGCGCTGCGCTGTGCTGTGCTGTGCCCGCCCCATCCGGCGGCTCCGTGAGCCTCAGCGGCCGCCGGAGCTGTGCCGGGAGCCCAGAGCGGCCGTGACCCGCTGAGCCCGGCCCCGCTGCCAGCCCCGCTGCCGGCCCCGCTGCCAGCCCCGCTCCCGGCCCCGCTGCCAGGCTGTGGGGTGGGTGGGTGGGTGGGTTGGGTGGGTGTGGGTGGGTGTGGTCCGCTCCCGGCCCCGCTGCCGGCTCCGCTCCCGGCCCCGCTGCCGGCCCCGGCGCCCTGCCTGTGGGTAGCGGGAGGCTGCCCGGGAGAGCCCGAGCCAGCCTGAGGGGAGGCGGGAGCGGCGAGAGCGCTCGGCGTCCCGCTGGCCGTGGGTCGAGCTGCGAGTCAATAATGCCCCTTTTTGTTTCGGTGTTGTAGGGCAGGATGGCTTCGGTTGAAAGGGAGGCATTGTCCCAAGAGGAGCTCCGGAAAAGGCTGTATCAGACTTTTAAGAACCGAGGCGTGCTGGACACACTTAAGGTGTGTTTTGTTTTCAGCAGGTGCTACCTGTGATCCGCTGTACTGCTTTAATATTGAGAGCAGTGAAAGCCATGCCGAGTACAAGTATCTCACTCTGTCCACAAATGTATCATTTCGTATTCCGGGGGATGTTGTGTTTAGGGTTTTTTCCCTCCTTATATGAGGTTGTCCCTAAACGGAATGGCTTTTCATTATGAATTGGCCTCGGAGTCTTTTTCAGGAAGGTTAAAAGCCTATATTAGGTCTTTGAAAATATCCGTGCTGCAAAAAAAAAAAAAAAAGTCATGCAGGGGAGAGAACAATATTATTAGAATAAATAATAGGAAAGGATCTTGTAGGTCACAGGGTGTGTTTATTACCAATGAAAAGTAAGCATGCTAAATGAATAATACCTCTAAAATATTCCAGTTCTGTTTTAAAACTATTTGAGCTGTTTTGTCCCTGTCTGCTCGTTCAGGAGAATGTCTTGGGTAAAAGCTCAAGATCAATATTTCAGGAATACCATTGATAATCCGATAGCCAAGAATTTCCTGTTCAGGACAATTTGTTTCTGTGTTACTGATTTCCATACCAAGCTTGCAGTGCTTGAACCGTTTCTCATTTGGTGTAATTAATAGTCTATGAGATTACTTCCATCTGATAGACTGTTAGTTCCATCTATTTAAGTCCTGTTTTCCTGCTTTGTGTTGCTTGTCTAGGACGTTATTTCGGCTTTCTTTTTTCATACTGGAGGTGGGGATTTAGCCCTGTGCTTTCCACCTGCACTTTGCCACAAGATGTGTAAGAGGTCACTGTTGTTGGATGTCTTTGAGACAACATCGCCTCTGTTAAAGTTGACTGAAATGACAAGTTCACACCTCTGTTAAAGTTGGTTGAAACTGGACAAATTCAGAAGTTAATAAGGAAAACTTTTTTTTTCAGTTGGCTTCAAGAGTTGGACTCGATGATCTGTTCCAACTCAGAATATTCTGTAGTTCTATAAATGTGTTGTCAGCCTAATTTCTCTTGAAAACTGTACTAAAATACCAGGCTAGTCTGATGACCTGGCTTTATTAATTTTCGATAACTGTTTTGTTGCATTTTTTGTTACATACTACCTCTTTATCCAGTTGTGTCACTGCTGCATGCCTGCTGTTGGAAGCATAAAACACTATTTTTGTCATGATCTTTTAGTATTCTATAAAAAAAATTGTATAAATATATGATGAAAGTAATTTTTTCTACCTTTTACAGAAGGGAGATCTTCTGATTTTAGGTTACTTTTTTCTCTATTGTAACTCAAAGAATGCAAATAAATAATTTAAAAATACCATTTAATTATTATTAGTGCCTGTAGGTCTTTAGTGCATGTAGTGCTCTTTTACTTCCCTACAAAAGAATTTATATTAAAGACATTGAATTTTTTGTTTATTTTGCCATTTCCTTTTGTGATGGCATGAGCAGCTTCTTGATATGAGACTCAGAAGAGGACCAGTGAGGGTTCCAAGAACACCTGAAATGGAGGCCACATCAGTCAGGCTTTATTTAAGCCATAAGGAAGGAGATCAGGAAAGCAGTGATCTGAAAATGAAGCTGGGGTTACAAGAGTGGTGTTTGTGTGAGCTTTTGACTGGGAACTTCTTTTCAGTCCTATTTTTGATACATTTTGAGGGAAAGTCAGAGTTCACTGGATCCACCATTAGAGTATTTTGCAGAAAGGCATGATGTCCATAGAGCACTTCTAGATTTTGCCAAAATTAGTCTGCCCTGTTCTGTTATGTAGGTTGTACAAGTAAAATGAGGCTTCCTGTGGATTTTTAGAAATTAAAAGTCTCATTGATTCATGTGTAAACTGATAATACAATGTTTGGGGTTTTTTTTCTATATCAGACACAGCTCCGAAACCAGCTAATCCATGAGCTAATGCACCCAATTTTGAATGGAGAACTTCAGCCACAGATGGTTCCAAGTGAAGACAGTTCACTTTTGGTCACTGCTTCCAACAGTTTGGTGGCAGATCATCTACAGAGATGTGGCTACGAGTATTCACTTTCTGTTTTCTTTCCAGAAAGTGGATTAGAGAAGACGAAGGTAAGTTCAGTATTTTGCCTATTCCTTCATGTCTAGGAGCTTTGTTCTCTGGGGGTTGTCATGTTCCAACAATTGAAAAAATCCCTTTTTGTGAAAGGAAATACAAACATAAGTACAGCTTCTGATCATCTCCACAAAGCATTCCATCATTCAGAGTGATTTTCATGAGTACTTTAAATTGGCAATAAGTTGATGATGCTGTTCTGGAAAGGTGCAGCCACGTTCTGGCTGTGTGGCAGAGCACTTGGGAACTGAACTTGATAACAGCTCATTTGGCCATTCAATTCCCTGAAAATGTGGCTTCAGTTCACGCTGTTCTAACTACAAAGTGTGACTTAAAAGGGCAGTTCCTGCCTTCCCTTTGTTTCTCCTCTATAAGTGTGTGATAGGGTGAAGTTGTTTCTAACTGAAAATTAATTTTTTGACCTGGTGAGCAGTTAGTCACCATTTGGGTTAGTGAGCTCATCTGATTTGTATGATAAATCAAGAAAAGAGACAAGGAAAATATCAAGGACATGTTGAGGGTGGGGAGGGAGCAAAGCTCTCTCAGCTGAAGATGAAGCTGAAGATGAAGCTCAATGCTGGTTGCTGTATGTCTTAAGTAACGAACGTAAGGATATGTAGAACATCAGGCCTTTGAAAATATTTTGCAGGGAAGAAATAGATCTTTGGCAGATGGAAGGCATTTACAACTGGAAAATAGTGCCTTTTACATACTTGAAATTATTTTAAATTATTTATTTTAATTAATAGTTTTAAATTTTCCAACTGGTTTTTCTTTTCCCTGAAGCTGTTCACTATGCAAGATCTTCTTCAATTAATGAGGATTGGTCCAAAATCCAGTCTTTACAAATCACTGGTAAAGTTATTTACATTTTGAAAATAAGCTTAAATTAAAGTGTTGATGAAAATAGACTGGCTAAAACTTATTTTCTTTCTTACAGACTTCAGGAACTCGGAAGGAAAATAAAGGTACAAAATGTTTACACTTGATGCAGACAAAGATAATTGTGTTAGCTTCATTTTTGTTAAGATGTGAGCAATAAAAAATCAGATTTCCTGCATGTATGTTGGTATGGAGTAACATGGATTTAGTCAGATTTTGAAACTTGCAGTACACCAGGATGATGAGTGTTGTATTTCAGGATTATCCAACTCCTGTTTGTGGTGTGGATTAACTGTTAACATTCACTTACAAAATAAATGACTTGTACATTAGAAATATGAGAAAAATATGTAATCAGGTATTAAATAAAATGCTCTTTGGAAGATTTTCATGCTAACTTTGGGAAACTCAGATTTTGTGTTTATAACACTGTATTAGCTTGCAGAGTATACTTCAAAAACTAGTTACAGATTTAATTGACTTTCCAGTGTTTTATATAACAAATAATTCTTATCTCTGCATGGAGAAACACAGCCATACTGTATAACCTGAAGGAGCTTGATCTTCAAAAGCCCCTGTTCCCTAAAGGCCTCGTAGTTAAGCAGTAATAATCTTCACTCTCAACTGACCTTGGGAGTCAAGAAACGTTTATGGGAGGGAAAGTTGCAAAGGGACAGCTTTGCTGACTGACATGGACTGGATTATGGTTATAATAAAACCATAATTGTTTACTAGTATTGATTTTTACTGAAATACCTGTATAACTCAAATAGGTTTTCTTGTACATTGAAAATTGCTTTGTTAACTACAGGCTTAAATTCTGTTTTAGTATGAAATCAGAACTAACTTGTCTGTTGGCTCTTGCTAGGTTTTCTCATGCAAATTTTAATCGGACTTACAGAACATCATCTAAATAGAGAAACTCATAACACAGAAACTCAGACCACCTCAGTGCCTCCTTACAGAGACTCTCTTGGTAAGTGCAACCTGTGCAAGCAAGTCCCCCCAGATATGTTCATACTGGTATATGGTATGGCTGTATATATATTGTATGAATGGTATTCTTCCATTACTCACTCAAATGCAGCCTAAAGTAATAATGAGTAAAGGGCATATCTGTCACTAGAACATGGCATTTCTAAATTTTCTTAAAATCAGGCAAGATCAGGTTAAGAATTTCTATTTTAAATTACTAAGGTGTTTTCTTAGGGATTTAGCTAAAACCTATGACAGATGGACTCTAAATGTTGTGTGCTGAAATATGTTCTGGAGAACATAACTGTGAATGCATGCTCTCTTTCCAGTAGCAAGTTAGGCATAGATTGGGAGATCATGAATTTGTAATGTGCATGCTGTTAATAATATAATGATACAAAAAAGCAAGAAGTTGCATACAAAGGAAAATTCTTGTCCACTCACGGTAAAGAAGATGAATGACTATGTAATACCACAAGTATTGCCTAAACAGCCAAGCGCTTCCTCCTAGGTATATGTTGTGGTTTTTTTATATATATATATATATACACACACACAAAAATATTAGATAAATGGCATTTCTGTGCTGCCTCTGCTTTTGTACCACAGAAGTCTTTCTAGGATAATGCTCCTTGGATAAGCTGAGGAATGTCCTGCAGAGAGAGAGTTTCCTACAGTCATTGGTGGGGTAATTGGAGTGAGTGTTTCTAAATTGTGATGGATGTGTTTCTTTTTTATAGCTGAGAAGCTTCAGCTGATTGATGAGCAGTTTGCAGACTCTTATCCACAGCATCAGAAATACGAATCTTTAGAAGTAAAACTTAATGAATATAGAAAAGAAATAGAGAAGCAGCTTCAAGAAGAAATGCATCAAAAGGTATAACTCTGGTTTATGAATTTGAGGGAGAAGTTAATTTTGACTTTACAAACGTTGCAAACTTTTAATACTTAAGGTAAATTGAAAGAAAAGATCTAATACTTAGTTACAACAAGCACAAAAGACTAAATTAATCCAATATCTATTGTTACTTTGATGATATAATGTGTATATTTGCCATCCCCCTTTTTTGTTCAATGTGCGCAGAATGTTAAGCTTTTTATTCTGATGTTAATTTGTAACAAAACATTTACATACTCTGGTTGTCTTAATTTGGTAAATTTTATCTGCTCTTTAATTAATTTGTTTTATGGAGAAATGTTTACTTTATACCACAGTATGAATTTTCCTTCCCAGTTGAAATTTTGATGCTTGAATTTCAATCTGATGCATTGCAACTGAGAGGTGTGAATTGCTGTTGTTTAGCTTGACAGATAGTTAATTTTTAATACTGATGAAAATTTGCATTCTGTTTCAAAGCATTGCACAGAAACACTAAAGTAATAACAAACAGTATTATGAATAGTTTCTGATTTTTTGCTTCCTATAATTGAAGACAGCTCTTCTAGAGAATTTTCCTTAATTTTGAGAATAAGATTAAAATTTTGTCACACAATCATTTGATAATCCTTATGTCTGAAAAATGGAGCAGACGGAGTATACTGCAGTTCATTTAAATACATCTTTTTTGTTTTCCGTAAATTTCTGTCAATATCATCAGTTTATTTGGATAGAAAAAAAGAAATTAAATCTATTTCATTTCAGTACATTTTTCATTAATTTCTGTCAAGATCAATAGTTCATTGGGATATAGAAATTATAATCTAATAATCAGAATTCTTCCACACACTTTTAAAGGCACTCAGCTGCATATAAACTGTTTGAAGAACTCAGTGTAGTCATCATTTATTCAGCCAGACAAGTAGAAGGATGGAGAGTTAAGCCTCTTTTACCTTCATTCTTCATTTAATCTTTATTCCCCAGCTGGCTCTGTCTTTTTTAGCATGTAAAACATGTTAATTTGTGTGTTGTTAAGTTTGTATCAGTGTAAGCAAACCAGTTATAACAAAGGAGATGGGAATCACCAGATGTAAATCTCTCCTCAATTCAATTAGCTTTACATGAATGCCTTAGCAACATGATGTGAATTACTGTAAGACATTTCTAATCAAATTTATATATATAGAAGTGATGCTGTACTGTCTCACTGTTTCTTTAATTTTTCACAAAATTTATGCCCACAGACCTGAGCTTCTTGATCAGACATTCCTACTGTGCTTTTTCCACCTTTTAATCTTTTCTCCAGTCCCACACTTTGATTGTCATTCTCTTTTTATTCTTTTGCTCATTTTTTCCTTGCATTATTTTGTCTAGTGTGCTTGCTTTCCATTTTCTTCCAAATTTTTATTGTAATTGTTTGTAATCCCATTTGCTCTCACACATATAGTCCTTCACACACTGTAAGGAGTCATGTTCCCAGTGATTCTTCTGTGCAGTTGCAAGATCTGTGCTTTCCTCTTTGTGTGCATTTACTTTTTTCAGTTGTGCTTAGAAGTTAGCAGATCAGGGCTACTCTTTCTGTGACCCTCTTTAGATGAAGTTACATGTTCTGCATTGTTTTACATTTCTGGCACTTTTTTTCATGTCCAGGTGAATTTCTGTAGTTTCTGAGCAATTCAGGATGGGTCTGTTTCTGCCATTTCTTGAATCACTAGTCAAAAGTGGTTCTTTGGGAAAGGGATATGAGTAAAGACAGTGTCAGAGGAGAAATTAAAGAGTGTGGCCATTCCTTAATTCCAAGCAGAATATCACTCCTGCAGTGCGTTTTTCTTCATAGGCTTCTGCTCTGCTCATGTCTGAAGCTGATAGTTTTGTGTAAGGTCTGCTTTGGGATGCTAGTTAAACACATCAAAACTATGTGAGATGTGCAAATATTATGTACTGCCAAGATCCTTTTATCACAGTAATTCATTTTTATCAAATTATCATTCTCTAACAAGAATTTCAAGGTGAAATTTTGAATTGTCTTAAGAGAAATTGTCTTTGTTGATTTGAAGATGGGCCTATTTAATCCTCTCTTCCTCCTTTATGTAAAAGCTTGAACATTTTAAAGAAGTTGAAATAGCAAAGATTAAAATGGAGGAGAAAGTGCAGACGCAGAAAGAAATCTCTGAGCTGCGCCATGAGTTAGAGAAGACACATCAAGCAAAGTCTGAAGCCTTGATTTCTCGTGAAAAGAATGCTATTGAGAGGCTTCAAAAGCAACAAGAGGTGATGTTCCAAATATTTTTTTCCTAACCTATTGTAAAATGATTCAGTGAGTTTTTTAGACTGTTCTTTAATCCTTGGGAGATTTACCTTCAGATCTTACTTGGCTTGTTTGGGAAAACTTTGAATTCACTTTTGTTCTCATAAATAGGGGCACACAGTTAGCAAGTGCAACGATGAGTATGGTTAAACATTTGAGTAGAGGTGGCTGGAAAAGCAACAGTTATGCAAGCTGGGATCTAAATGCAACTAATATTTTTGAATCTGTTTTAATAATTTTGCTGAATTCAGATCATTGGGGTTTTTTTCACAGAAAATTGAACATAGCCTTTACTTCTCTTAAGTTCTTTTATCTGCTAAGAATACTCTAACCTAAATGGAATAAACAGCTTGTATGGTACAGCTATGCTGTTTCTGTTTGTCTTTATATATTGAATATTATGAATAACCACCATCTTTACTGTAAGCTAGCATCTTGTTTCATTTCTGTGAACACTTCTGTGTTGATGAGTTACTCCTTTGAGTTGTTAACTCTTGGTGTTTTGCCAGGGTAGTAACTGTTGTTACTACAGCACACAATAATTTGCTGTAGTTCTCAACTGCTTATCCCAATCTCTGTTACTGCTCAGTTTTTGAAAGAACAGTTGTTTGCTCTTCTGTTGCCTGTTTGCATGGCCACCTCCCTGCTGTCTGCAACAGACCTTCTATGACTATGACTATTTGTGGATGGCTATGATAAGTAATAGTCATCCACAAATGCTTACCAGATTTTTGGTTTGGTGTGGTGGTTTTATGGTTTTGCTTGTCTTGTTTTTTTCCCTGAGATCACGTGGTATTCGTTAACAAAGCAATTGTACAGGTCTCTATGTAAACAACTATAATATTAAACATTTTATCACCATGCCGTGATTTTATTTCATGGTTGTGTCCATAGAAGCTGGCAAGAGAACCTCTATGTTATGCTATCAGTCTTCTTCTGTGGTCATGAAATTAATTAAGTAATTAAAAAAACCCCTACCAATGACTAGATCAACATAGCTGTCAGGTATTGTGTCTGAATATTTGATTTCTCTTGTCAGCTTCTGCATTCATTGAGAACTTTATGTTTCATTTACCTGGGGATTCTTTTAGCAGAGTTCAGGTATATTTACATTAAAGATGTCAGGACATTTAACCCTTCACTATGATGAATGTATGTCCAGGAAATGTGGCTTGAGAAACTGCACTGTTTTTTGTATCAGGAACAGCAGCTGAATCTCTCAGCACTGTCAAATGCACGTGCCTTTCAAAGTTGATATGAGGGTCCATATGGTAAAATCATAAGTCTCTTCTTAGACCTGTTTGGTTTTTTTTGTTGTTGTTTTTGTTTGTTTGTTGTTTTGTTTCTGTTTTATAAAAACAAATAGTGTCTTTTGTGCTTAAGGGCAAAAACGCCCTTTTTATTAATAGGAAGATACGTGGGCTTTGGTGTTAATATGTTCATCACTTGGAGAATCTCTCTCACAATTTTTTATGAGTTCTATAAATTAAGCTGCAAAAACTGAAAGACTGTTGGTTTACTCAGTCTCAGTTTTAAGTCATGTTTTATCAGTGGGTTTTGGTATTTGTTTATTCAATTACATTTGTGTGAAGAACATACAAACTTGTTTATTAAAAAAAATCAAGTGTTTGAACGTGTTTATTCTGTAATTTTTTTAACAATTTTTCCTTTTACGTGAGTTTTAATCAGTGCTCCTTATAAAAGGAAAGGTTTATAGGTAGCCAGAAGTGACTCCATCCAAAACATTTTTACTCTGAGTAAAAGTAGAACGGGAATTAAGAAAAGATAACATCCAGAATCAATTTTAAGTGTTTCATATAATGACTAAATAAATAGTGTTTATGGGAGTAAGATCAGCCAGTCCCTGAAGAAGATCCTTGTAAGTCTGAATGTGTTAAACAGTATAAGTGTGAAGTAAAACTAAGGATAATATTTTGTGATTCAGATAGAAGCAAAGGAAGTGTATGCTCAGAGACAAAGTCTGCTGAAAGATATTGAAGCCATAAGGACCAGGGAGGCAGAACTGAAGCAAAGGATGGAGGCATTTGAAATGTAAGTTGCTGAAGGATGTTTGCAAAACTAAATGATGCTTCTGCAAAGCATGCCTCAAGATGTTTCTGAGATGTTGAAATAGAATATGTATCCCAGAAGTTATGTTTTACATTTTGAGCAGTGTGGTATACTGTATCAGCAGGGATACCCCATACAAAAAAATGTTTCTGTTTTTTTTCTTTTCCACCTCATCCAACCAAAACAAGTTCAGCATTGGTTTGGAGTCAAGGAACCAGATGTTTGCTTTCAAGTGCTTAAATTAAAAAAACCCAGCCCCCAAACAACACGCTATGTAACCCTAACACTCATGAGACATGTATATGAATATTTTGCCTCATTAGTTTTATGTTTTGGGGTTGTGTTTTTGTTAGTTTTTTTTTAATTTGTCCTTAATAAGATCAGTTTGCTTTAGTTAAATAAAAAAAATAATTAAACCATTTTTGGCCAAACTTTTAATACAACTTGATATTGTTACTTTGTTATCTGTTTTTTGTAGCAAAATGAGGATCCTGCTAACAAAATCTTGGGGTTTTTTATCAACCCAGCAGAGGGTGCTGATGGAATAGCATGCTCAGCACTCTTTCTTTTGAAGTGTTTCTGGTGTGGGAAACTGAGCCAGGGTTATCCTGGGATAGCTGCATAATTGATTGGTACTGAATTTTAAATAGGGCAATTTAGTTTGTGTCACAGCTCTGTGCTCTTAATGAATTTCAGTGAGAGAGTCTGTGATGATTTCAAATTGCTACAGTGTTCCAAGCAAGCACATCACCCTTTGATGTCTATAAATGTTATTGAAAAAAAACCCACCAAACCATACTAAAGCTTTGCCTTTATAACTGGTCACTGTCTGTGTATTTCTGGATATTTCAGCACCCAGAAAGTCCAGGAGGAGAAAAATAAAGCTATAGATGAGGCACTTCGGCGTCGTGAGGTTGCTGTGAAGAATATAGAGGAGACATACGACCAAAAGCTGAAAACAGAACTCTTAAAGTAAATTTTTCTTTTGACTATAATAGGACACATGATATTTCCTATGAAAACAGAATAATAAATTCTGTAGGATTTCTTCTGAAAAGCATAGCAAAGCAAGGATTTTGAAAACATGCACTTATGTTTTTGTTTTAGTTAGATTGAATCTTTTGCATTACTGCTTAGCTATTTGCTAGTAAGTTTGCTATAGAAAATAATTCTCTTTGGGTTATAGGTTATATTGTTGCTTTAGTTTATATTCTGTGTCGATATCTGGAAAAGAGGTCTGATGTTACCTTGTATATTTAGACAAGAGGGTCTGAAGCAGTGTTAGTTACTGTCTTTGACCACAGTTGAAAGAAGTGACCACTTTATGAATGCAGAAGAGGCAAGAAGGGGAAATCAGTGCTAAAGTGATGTTACAAGTTTCTTGGGGAAGAGGTGAGAGACACACTAGTCCATTGTACAGACCTTTACCCCTTACCATGTTTGAAGAAGGATTGTCTGGTATAGATCTCCCTCTTTTATTTGCTACCTTCTGCTTGAACATGGTCTTAAGGAATTGGCAGTCATCTGTGACTTCTTTTGGGGTGTTGCAGTGGGTATATCCTAACTTTGCTATTGTACTTTCTTGTACCTTGATCAGTTGAAGGGTTCCTTGATACTTCAGTGCAGACAAATGCTCTTGGCAAGTCATGAACCTGTCTCAGGCAGTTAAACCAAATGACTGATGTATTACTACTTTTTATTGCAAGCCAGTGAGCAATATTATCTGTGTTCATGGGTCTTTAAATTGAGGAGCAAAGATGTTGAAAGTAGGTTGTGGTGAAAATCATCCCTCAGCATTTGATGATTTTGTTAGAGAGCAGTGAAATGTAAAAGATACCAAGGTATCTTATTTTATCTAGTGTACAATGGCTAGTTACAAATAGTGATTGCAAAATCCTTTCAGTACAAGAGGAAAGGCAAAGCATTTCAGGGATAAATTGCTGATTGGCTTATTTTATCAACATATGAAATATTTTAGGGCATGCTGCAGATGATCAGAAAGACAAGATCCATGTCCTTTTGTCCCAAATTGTTGATGAAAAGTATTAAAGAACTGCTGTTTATTGTACAGAAGTAGTGATGCTTGCTAGCAAATTAATCTTTTTATTTTTGCAATAAGCATAAAATGCCATACTTGGGATAAGGATCTGAGTGGTCTTCACTGTTTGCAGAAAGGGTGGATTTGGCTATATCTGAAACCATTTATAATTATTTCCCAGTCATGTAAAATGCTGAACTTTCTTAGCTCCTGTGAACTCCAGTTCAATGTAATGGCACAGTTGGATGACTGCTGGGCTATGAATAGTGGTGTACCTGGGCAGTATTCAGTGACTGACTGGTGACTGGTGGTGTGCAGAGCATCCCTGGCGCCCTTATTCTGTGGCCTTTATTGTCCAACACTTTCATCTGGATGTGGGCACAGGGCATCCTCAGCTTTGAACATGAGGCTTAATTAAGAGGAATCACTTCCACAACAAATGGCAGAGCTTCAGTTCAGGCAGACTTTGACAAGGCTGGGGATCGCGCCAGTGCAAATCTTAGGAATTTTAACAAGGAAAACTGCAAAGCTCAGTGCTTGAGGCAGAATAGCCCTATGAGGTTGTATAAATGGGGAAAAGGAATTGACTGAGGAGTTGAATTTCTGAAGAGGAAATGGGTGAGTTACAGTGAATGCCAGCTTGATTATGAGCCAGCAGCATGCTCTGACAAATAAGGCAGACAGAATGGTGGGTAAGATTAGAAGCAGCATGGCCAGCAGACTGGGGGAACTTACCATCCCCTTAAGGTACTGGGGAAATCTATGCTAGGAGTACCATGCCCAGGTTTGGACTCCCCAGTTCAAAAAAGTCATGAAGAAACTGGAAAGGGTTTGGTAAAGTCTGTTGGGATAGTTATTGGACTCTCAAATATGACCTCTGAGTTCATATGGCAGGGGCTGGAAATTGTGGCTGGGGAGATTTAGCTTGGACATAAGGAAAAAGTCTAGTGGGAGAGTAGTGCAGCATTGGCATAGACCATCCAGGGTGGTGGTGGAATATGTCCTTTGAGGTTTTCAAACCTCAAAGCTACGCTGCTGTACAGCTGGCAGTAGTGTGGCTTTTTGAGGAGGTGATTGAATGAGATAATTGGCAGGGCCCTTTAAAGCCATTTTGGTGGCTCTGCGATAATTAATTTTTTCAATAAATAATTGTGTGAATATTGTTTCGTTTGGGAAATAATGGAATTACACAAATGCCTATGCATATGTGCACACACATCCTTTGGGAATACATAATTCTTTCTGTTTCTAGATATCAGCTTGAATTAAAAGAAGAATACATAGCCAGAACCAATAAAGTTACTGAAGATGAGAAAAAAAATAAAGGTAACCATCTGCCTGAGATTGATAAAGTACCTGTTTAGAGCTTTTGCTGTCAGATGCCAAACCACTGCTGTTACTGAGAAGTCCTGGTGTTCAGTGGTATAAGGGACAAAAAGGCCATCAAAAGAGATGACAGTTCAACAGCAGTGACAGTTCAGCAACTAGTTGCTGTTCAGAATGCAGTGGGAACCATAAACTGCTGCTTTGCACAGAGGCTGCAAAGCATTTCTGGTTTTTCAGTGTCCCATTTCCTTCAGAAGTCCTACTAGCTCATTCAGGCTTTAACTGAACTCTGGTACTGAACAGTTGCCAGTTTCTGCATTTATTGTGCACAAGATGTTTAATTGGAGCTTGCAGAAGAGAGGCAGAACAGATAATAGGGTTAGGCTTTTAAGTTAGTGACCTGTAAGAAATGATATATCATAGGCATATGAATTTGATTTACTTAATTCTAAATGTGTATATGCATATGTATATATTTATACATACAGCGTGATTTACTTAATTTTGAAGGCGTGTATATGGCATTCAGTCCTTTTTATGTCTTAAATTAAACTGAATTTTGGGCTTAGCAGCTTAAAACTGTTTTCTGCTGATACAGTTTTTTACTGTAATACTCTACTAATTTTAATTCAGCATTTGTAATCCTCCCTGCAGAGAAAGCTATGCTTTTGCATGAAGAATCCATTGCTGTTAATTCAAAAAAGGAGGAACTCAAGCAAGCTGTATCACGCACCAAAGAGCTTGAGGTAATTGTAAATATGAATTTAAAGAAGCTGTATTCTAATTGGTGCAGTTGAGTTATGTTACAAATAAAAAAGAAAATGTGAAATAAAAATAATTAAATGTTACAGTGGTTCATAAGCTTCTAAACTGTTCTTTATCTGCAGCTGGATTTGGAGTCAATGAAGGCCCAGGTTCTGTTGGTAAATAAACAGAATCAGTTGTTGACAGAAAAACTGAAAGAGGTGTCAGACTACTCTTTGCTAAAAGAGGAGAAATTGGAGCTCCAAGTGCAGAATAAACTACTTAGGCAACAGTTGGATGAAACTCGCAATGAGAACCAGCATCTTCGAGACAGTCAGTGTGAATGATTTAGTAATTTTCTTGTTTATCTTTCTCTACAAGTATTTGTTTAGAAGTAAATTTTCATTAAAATGCCTTCTTTATATTATGTTTGCTAGTAGTTTGCATGAAGCCTAAGCTAGTGTTTGCGTATAATTAAACAGTCCTTGGCATAAGTTTATTTTCTTTTATATGTCTGTATGAAAGAAATCCTGAGTTAAGAGGTACCTGTAATATGGAAGGATATCCCTTTCACCCTTTGAAAAAAGCAGTGCAATATTTCTAACCATAGCATTAGTATGGTCAATAATGGTAAAACAACATGGCATTATTATTTAAGAGCTTGCCTCACTGTAGTAATAAATACAAAGTATTTTAATGTACATTTGAGATTACAGAAGAGTAGAGATGTATGCACAGTTATGTATTTTTCTTCCAGTGTAGGACAGACAGTCTGGGTCTAGTTCTTAAAGGACTACACCAATGAAGATTTTGGTCCTTTGTAAAAGAGGAAAAGTATCCCCAAGTACTTTATTCAGACAAAGCCTTGTTATGTTCCTAAAATCAAATTAGCTTTACATGCTCACAGCGTGTCATGTAGAAAAGTGCACAGTTGTTATTCTTTGTCTGAGTGTCCAGTGTTTTCCCTTTTTGGGTAGAGCTGTCCCAGCCTTCAGCAGAGTACCTGGCCTGCCAAGTGGAACTGAGGAGAGTGGAGCATTCTAGGAAGTTGTTGCTGGATGAATTTGAAAGTCAGAAGCAGATGTTGGAAAAGCAGCTACAAAGTGAGGTAAATTATTATTTCTAAATTGTTTCAGTATTTTCTTCTTCCTGTGATCTCTTTCATAATTATCCATCTACCCGTTCAGGCTGTTTGGCATGCAGTTACAAGGATTGTTTGTACTGTGCTTATTTTTATGTAAACAACTCTAAAGAAAACAAAACCTGACCATGCCAAAAAACTACCAAAAAATAAAACCAACCCAACATAACTAAAATAAATCTTACTGAGTCAACAAATTGTCAGTGCAGACTTTCAGTAGGATACTGTGTGTATATGGTCTGACTGGACCTGAATAACATCTAGAAACCAAGTATTTAGCCAGTTGAGATTATTCTTTTTGTTTGAATTATGCTGGTTTTAATTTTTCTCTTGATCTCCTATAGGTTGAGCGTTGTGCCCAGTTAAAGGCCCAACTGTTAGACTCTGAAGCTACTGTCAGGAAGTTAAATGTGCAGGTTGAAGAACTGAAACTGCAAGTGAAACAAACACAGGCAGGTTTGTATCTTACCCCAGAGCGGTCCTTTATGAAGGACAAGTGTAAGAATTTCCAGAACCTTAAAAAAGCTGCAGTTGTGTATAACTGATGCATCACCAGCAAGTAGATTTTAAGTTTAAAATCAAAAATTATTTAAAAGCCCTGTGTAAAAAGCAGACTCATTACAACTTCCTTTCATAAAAAAAACATTTAAAACAGGCATTAGAAACAGGGGCACTTACATAAAGCAATTCAGTCTGCTGAAGAAATATACTTTTAAAGATGCCTATCTATCAAATTGCTAATATCAAGTATTATAAATAAAATTTTTGCTATGTATATTTAATGTAAAAATATGGAATTCAATTCTGCAATGATTATACATTACATACAACATGTGTTGCCTCATAGTTCAGTATATGCAATATTTTATATTATTCGCTAGACTGATATGTACTTATTTATGGTACATGTATTGGTATCATGTGGAATTGGAAATTTGTTAGTATCAAAATAGCAAATACATATTTAAATTAAATTACTGAAAGTACTTTAGGAACTTTTATTTTGCATCAGAGTTAATGAAGTCATTGAAGAACCATTTATGTAGAATAAAAACAAGGTTGTAAATTTGCTGAGAAAGATACAGCTCTATAGATTGGTCTTTTGGGACTGTTGAAGCATGCAAGTGCAAGGAAGCAGATGGCCCCAAAACATTCAATTTAACCAACAATTTTAGAGTATTTTTGATGAAAAAAAGACCAAAACATTTTCTACGTGCTGTGTTGTTTTTCTCCAAAATTATTTTTTGATCTAAATAAAGGGAAACTGTTAAGACTTGTGGCATGCCCTGTGTTCCTTAGACTTTAACAGCATGATTAGATAATGTGTCCAAAGTGGTAATGTTTTCATGCTTATTTAATTTATTTAAACATAATTTAAAAAATAACATTGTAGAGTATGTACTTAAGGTAGTTTTATGTGGAAGAATTATTTATTTAAAAAATAGCAGTGGTAATTTGCACCTTCGGAGCTACATTAAAAATACATTTAAATCCATTTCAATTAAACCATTAAATTCTCAAAATGTAAGCCAATTCCATGATAGAATCATTTTGATCAAACTGGAATTTAAATGCCATGCTTTACTATTTCTGTTTTGTTGTGGGTGTCCCTCTCTCTCTCTTTTTAGTGTCACTCACTTTCTCTTGCCCCTTTTTAGCTCTGGAAAATGAGGTGTTTCGGAACCCAAAGCCATCACTTGTTGACCGCTCTGTCCTTGACTTCCTGGATGACAGAGTCGTGCCCCACGACATTTACATGGATGGCACATTCCTGAGGAATGCAGGGCTGGCCAATGTGGGGAAGGTCAGTGCTGTGCCAGGGCCTGGCTATCGACAGCAGCCGCAGCCACGCAGCACTTCCCCGGATTCAGACCTGGAGTGCATCGCGCAAGCCTGGGCCAGGGTGAGGGAGCTGGAGAAGAAGGCTGAGTACTTTGATGAAGCTTACAGGAATTACCAGCACAGAGTCATGCAGAATGCAGCTGCAAGCAGAACACCAAGGAAGATGCACTCTCCTTTAATTCTGCAGTGTCCTCTTAGTAGACACCCTTTGACTACCCAGCATGAACTGCTAGAGAATAATCCCAGCTCCCCACATTCCCCTCTGAGCAGTCCAAGAGGTGAAGAGCACATCAAAAGAACTGGGCAGGTTGATATCTTTAAAAATCCCTTAATGCCACCATACGGAGGAGCATCTCCTTCAAGGCGCCTTTCTTCTACTCCCATTTCCAAATCAAAGGGAGACCTCAGTAACAAGAAAATTCCAGATGGTAAGTCACAATTGTTCATGGGGTGCAGTGTTGGGGTTTTGCTTACTGTTCCTTTTGTGCTCTGGGAATAGAAAGATGTAGCAGTGTTTGTCTTTCACTTGTTATTTGCTAAGATGCAGGAGAAATCAGATGTGGTTTAGCAGGAGGCAGAACTACGCCATATAAATCACTACAGGTGGAACCTTATGATATATAGAGGTTCACTCAAAAGTTGCTATTAAGTATAACCACTTCGCAACATTGATTGTCATTTCTTAACCCCACTATATTTCTAACTTTTTTGTTTTATTTTAACTTTTTCAATATTTTAACTGTTGCGGTTAAAGTGTGTGACAAAATATATCTTTGACCTCTCTTAAACTGAGCTTTCCAGTCTGAAGAGTCCAGATTTCCTTTTGTTTGTTCTTTTTGCTGTGACATCTTTATCAAATGTTCCTGAGCAATTGTAAACACATGGGTTTAGTGTTTGCTCATAATTGGAAAATTTTAATTTGCTATTAATGTCACAGTTTCTAGTAATTGTTTAGGTTTTTTTTCTTTTTTTTTGAAGGACAGTACTCAGAAAAGCAAGCAAGTAGAAATTAAATGAACATTTTAAGAAAAAATCTGTTGTTTCAAATCTGCAGTACATCTGCTTCTTGAATGATGCAGTTCCTTTCACCCTGGCTTGAAGGGGATTTCATAGAATGAAAAAAAGATACAGTAACACAAAAAAAAAGATAATGATCAGCTTCTCCATGAAGGAAGGTTAAATACAAGGGCAGCTTAGTTTGGAAGAGAGGTTGCTGTGCTGTGGGAAATCTGGAAAACAATGATGTGAAAAGAGATGATTACTGCTTCACAGACCCCAGAAACCTGTGACATTGAAAGGAAATAAAATGAAATAAAATAAATTAAATAAAATTAAATGCTTTTTCATACCATGAGTAAGCTGTGTAATTTATTGCTTCTGTGGGAACAAGTATAGATGAAGGAATAAAACTCTGTCAGGAGGATCCAGAAAAGTATTGATTGAAGAAAGGTCAGGGTGGGAGTTGCCAAAAGTAAGATGTGAATATTCTCCATTTTCAATTGTAGTTTAGTTTTGTTTGGTAATGGGCACTGTTAGAAACAGGTTACAAACACTCACATTGGTTGTGACTGTCCCTGTGTTTCTGCATGTAGAGTATCATACTCTCTTACTGAAAACATATTTGAGACTTGAACTGCCAAAGCAAACTTTGGTGTTGTAAGTTCTGTCAGCTTCTGTATAAAGTACCCACAGACTATTTATTTGGCACTACACACAAACAAAATCTTTCATAATACTAGGGTTTTGTTGAAAAATTTGGAGATGTTAAAACTACAGTTGTGTGCATAACCTGAACAATCCTGCCTGCCTTTATACTTTCCAGAAGCTACTTACAGAATGGCAAATCTCTTTTTTCCATTGGATCTGTTCTTTGCTTAATGCACAATATTAACTGTTTCTGGAGAGAGGTAAGAATTGAATAACAAAGGAGTGCATTACCTGACTGAAGAATTACAGAAGTGAAGTGGTATGGAGTGTAGGAAGCCAGGCAGCAGCCAGGTGATAGGATCTTAAGGTTAGCTTCAGTACTAAAGTACTGTTAGTGGGATTTGTCAGCTCCCAGTTAGGTTGCTTCCCCACAAAGATGTCACTTCTCTTTCATGAGTCTTCTGAGGAGTGCTTTTATACTGATGTGTGTATATATATAGAATTCTTTTCTGCTAGAGATGGCTGAAGCACCAGGTGGGGTTTTGCTAGAAAACAAAGTCATTCTGGAAGCTTCTATGGAGGTTTTTGGTGCTGTTGAAAATACCAGTCTGAACAACTCAGGGTAAATTTAAAGAGGTAGAAGATACCATGCATGTGAGTCTGAGATTTGTTTTTCCTTTAAGTGAGGTTAAGTGCAGCTCAGTTGTCAGCACCTATCTCTGGAAAATGAAAGGAAGAAGTATGTCTTCCTTTAAAATACTTGCAGCTGGCAGATCCAACAGCTGTTTTCCTGCATAATATGCAAGTGGAAGAATTATGGAGTTTTTTCTTTTCCTTTAAATTAGCTCATGCATTTGACTATCTTCTTTCCTAAGCCCATGCACATTGCACCAATAATGCATGTGTTCTACAGCCAGCCTTGTCTGAGAAATGGTAGGACAAATAACTAATACAAATTGTGGGATTTCTATTCTGCAGACATCAGGAGCTCATCCCTTGCCTCTTCACAGCGGAGTGTTGACCGGGTTCTTTCTCCTATTTCAAAGCCACATTTCCTTTCATCTTCCGAGTCTGTTCCTTCCTCACCATCCAGTCATGGCCAGAAAATCAGGTAACATTGTTTACAAAGCAACATTTTTAACCACCTTTTTAAAGAAACGTGTATCTAAGTGTTCAGGGTGATAGCTGCATTTACAAAACAAGCAAGCCATTAATTTTACGAGTGAAAACTTTTCTAAAGATGAATAAGGATTTCCATTTTGAATATCATGCCTCAGCTGGAACTTGGGTGTAAAAAAGCCCAAACGCTTTGGTTTGCTTTCAGCAAAGCTATGTCTCTTTAACTGTGTCTCTAGTTTTTCATGTCTGTAACCTGACTGATGAGCTTTTGCTAAATGAAGCATTTGAATTTCTGCTGCCTGATTGAGAATTTAAATCAAGGCAGTTGTACATTCTCACTTCATTCATTAGCAAGCTGTAATGCTAAATTTATTAATTTTTTCCCTCTCTGAAGAATTTATTCATGTGCTTGTTTTCAAAATAGGATTCTCCAGTCTCCTTTGCATGTGGGAATGGGATGGGTAGCACAACTTTCCTCTTTTCTTTTGTTTTTTAAGATCTTTTTAAGGTATATGAATAACTTGGAAAAATTAGGCTGCATTAAAATGACTTCTCTTTCATCTATCTCCTATTTCCATGCCTGAAGTTTTTCTGTTCTTAATGGCCACTATTGCCCCTACTTTCCAAGACTAAGAATCCTGAATATGTGTCTTCAGAAGCAGCTCTACTATTTAACTTTCAATATTTTTTTTTCCTGAGAAGAGACAATTGAATTGTCCTTAACCTGCTAGCCATCATTCCCAATTTGATGGCTGATGGAGGACAGCATGTGCTGGGGCAGTGCTAGCAGGCATTCACAGGACTTTCATATTTTGTTGTTATCAAGGCTTCAACTTATATTTAATGTAGAGAGGGTCTCTTAACTGGTTAGAATTTTGAGAGAGCCTTTATGGTTTTTGCCTTCAAAATGAGCTGTTGGGATTTTTAGGGACTGTGAGATCAGTTTCCTTTAAGTATTCCCTTAAGGCTGTATCTCCTTTCCCTACTCACTCACATTTTCTATGGTATGTCTCAGATTTCCTATATTTCTGTGATAGACCTTAAAAAGTGAAGGTTGAATGTTAACCTACTTGTTAAGGTGATAGGGGGAAATGCTCTAATCCTGTCAGGGACTGCACTTCTTTGAAGGATTTGGTAGACTCCATCCTGCTTGAAGAATGAACAGTATGAGCAAGTTGTGTTGCAGAGGACAAGCTCTGGGAAGGCAGCTATGGTTTGCTGTTGATTTCTTGGGTTTCTTATGACAAAGCAAGGGTATAAGGTCCCAATAATTGTCTTGAACTTCCTGCTTTCCCAAGACTGTCTTAAAAGAAAAACATTCTTTTGTTGTGTATTTTCTAATTTCATGTGCCTTGGACTGTTTTCTGTTACATGAAATATTTGAGAAATGCATGTGTGGGCTTTTCCAGTTATTTACTCTTATTATTAGGCAAATGCCACATCACTGGTGTGTATTGTGGGATTAGTTTATGACCTGTAGATTTTGAGTGGCAATGGGAACTTCTTTGAAAAGAAAAGCAAAGCAAATATGATGCTGTAACACCCGTTGAAGCTGTTAGAAGTTAGACCTCAGTCAGTGGGGAAGAACAATTGCTTCTGTGACTACAGGAGCTCCTTGTTTATTTGTGTTCCAAGATATGAGTGGTATGAAGGAAGCCAATAAACACAGAGAGGAAGACTAGAGTGATAAGACAGATTATTACCTATTTTTTTGTTGGTTTGTTTGTTTAGGCCTGAAGAAACCAAGTGAGGGTTGTTACTGAGGCAGTGGGTTCTCTGTCTTTCTAGCAGTATTGCAGGACACAGTATTGAAGAAAGTGACATGTGTGTCCTTGAACCTTGCACCTTAAGAATTATTTAGCCCTTAACCATTTCTGTGAAGGAAAGACTCAAAACATGAAATAAACTTCCAAAAACTTGAAATTTCATTTACTCTCTCCTGTTTAATTTATAGGGTGTTTTTCCCCCCTGGCATCACTGAACTATCCTTCTGACAATGCAAATTTAGTTGTTTGTGCCCAGATTCCCTTTTTGTTTATTAACATGTCTCATTGCTGGGGGTGTGGTTTGTATTGTTTGTATTGTTTGTATTGTTTGTTCTCCACTTTAGCCCCATGGAAGACCTGTATTCCTTAGAAATTGTAAGCACAAATATCCTTAGGCTGTGATGAAAGCACCAGCTGGTGTGAAGTAAGCTCCTTTATGAAGTGCTGATGCTGAATTTCATTAGTGACCTGCACTCCTTTTGCTGTCCTGGTTCTGGTCACAGTTTAGAAGCTGGGTCATGTGGGAGACATTGTTCTTTCACATTGTCTTTCTGATGAGATAAATGGAGATTTAGAATGAGGGCACTAACCCCATTTTTGATAGAACCCAGATTTTCACTCCTGCATCTCTGTTTTGCCAGACATCTAATCCTAATACATTTCAAACACATCTGTTAAGATGACATCAAAATGGGAATTGAACTGTAACACAGAGCTTAAAAAGGCAAATTTCTTAATTTCAGTTGGCTGTCACAATTCATTCTGTTTCTCCTTTTTTTGTTGTTTTTTCTTATTCCTTTTATTTTGTTTTAATGCAATGATTTTATGTCACATAAAAACCTAGGGGAAAGGCTGTGGGGAAGTGGAGTGGCCTTTTGGTAAAAGTTAGGGAATTGGATTTAAATACTCTAAATTTGAGTTAGAAAGTTTCATGAATTTTAGGTTTGGTTCAGTCTGTTGCTTATCTGTGAGTGAATTTCAGATTGCTATTTGCTTACAAGTTCAGCACTTATATTTATTAAATTACTTATATTCTTCCTTTTTTTTTTTTTTCAGACGTCAGAGTCAGCAAACAGATAAACAAGATTTCAGTGATATCCACAAACCAGAGAAACTAAAGTATGAAGACCTTGAAGAACACATTTATTCTCTTGAAGGTGAGTTTTAGTGCATTTCAGACAGTTGTTTAACACCTTAGGGCTTAACAGTTACAGGACAATTGTCTTCATAGTTTCAAGACTGTGCTTGGAGAGAAAAATTTCTGACTGATTTTGGAATGAAGGAAAACAAATGTCTCAGATGATGAGGGATTAATTTGCTTCATTCTTGCATCTTTGGATAAGTGTATGTAGTAATGAGTAGACATTAAATTGAGTTGGTTGTGAAATTTGTAACAATTTTGTTCAGAAATCTTGCATAAACTCATTCTCATTAATGCTGTAGGTCTGACATTTGTTTTGGAATGTTTTAAAATTGTGCAGGATTTTTCTTTTAACAGTTAAGTGTACCACTATATGAATTAAACTGAGGCTTTATTATATTTGCTGCATAAATTAGAACTCTGAGGAATGTTCACCATGGACCGATATTAAAAAAAGTATTACCATTCTAAAGATAAGTTTTTGTAGCTATTGCATGCACTCTTGATTTTTCCTTCAGTAACTGAGGCATAAATAGTATTATGAATTAAAAGTTGCCTTAGGGTGTGTGTGTAAATGTGTGAAGAACTCTTGCAGTTATGCTGTAATTAATCAACATCTCTGAGTAGTTTTGGAACATGTGGTTCAGTTACTGAAACCTGAATTTTATCCTAACTTTTTTTTCTCTGAGGACAGCATTTTATTTATTTGCATTTCTGTTCTCTGTTGATTGCATGCTATAAAACATTTCCTTCTCTCTGTATGCTACAGGGTCAGTTTTCAAAAATCTTTGAGGTAAATAAGGTACTATAGAAAGAGGAGTACAATAAAACTTAAATGTACTTTATAGGCATTTGTATATGGAGTGAGAAATAGAAGTGCAGTTTCTGGCTTATTTGTTAGATTTTCAGCATTTGGGTGACATCCTAATGTGAACTTGAGCAGCCTGATCTCCCATAAAAGCGTGGCCTTAAAGTAAGTGAAGTTGTCAATGAGAATTTCCAGATTTCATTAGGTTTGTAAAGCTCTGAGTCTGGTGGACATGTGGCATTGTGTGGTGTAACTAAACTCATAATTGGTGAAGAGGTTGTAATTGTTGTAATTGTTGTATTTGAGAGTGTTAGGGATATTTTCTTTGAAACCAGTGATTTTAACTGGTGTGAGTGTTTTCCTGAATCCCAGGCTTATTCTTTTGGTTGTGGTTAGGTCATATGGAAGATGGAGTGAAGCCCTTGCTCACTCTCCTGACCCTGTGAGAATATGGCTTTCAGTATTTTAAAAGGAACGAGCCAAAAAAAGATGTTTGTTTAAACAGCAGATGTGCTGATAGCGTTTAGTGATAACTAGCAGAAGATAATGCCTCATCTGTGCATGTCTCTGTGAAGCTTTACTCATTACTCTGTTGGTTTTATTTATCTCATTTAGTTTCCTTTTTATAAGCTTTAAATGCATTATTTGAATGTGAACCAAGCCTGTAGCCTTTAATGGTTTCTACCCATGTCACATTTTAATTAGACTTACATTTATTTGTGTAATTTTGCATGAGAGACTTTAGGGGATATGTTACATATTTCACTTCTATTTTATTACATATGACAACAGACTGGCATTTTCTTGGCAATTAGGGCTGAGTAGATGCTGTGCCCAAGTAAGGTACATCATTTAGTGATGGGTGGTAGTCAATGATTTTAAGAGTTCATATATGCTGATGATTTCTCAATCAACAGTACTTTAGTTGGGTCAGACTGCATGAAAAGACAATCTCAGTATGTAGGAGGAAATTAGAATGGCTAAAAAGGGGAAGAGGTAGCTCAGGAGAAATTGCAGGGAGAGATAGGTAAGAAAGTCAAATCTAAGAAGTAAATACAGAGAAAGACATAATGAAGGATGAAGTTGGTAACAGTAGAAAAAACAATGAATTAAAGGACATACCAGAAAATATGGAAGTATTTTAGTCCTACTGTGAGTGAGTTCTAGAAAGAAAAGATCAGCAGATTCTGTTGGCAGCAACTGCTTTTAGGTGATGTGTTCATCATGAGGGAATGACACATCTCTTGCTGTCCATCCTTAAAAAGGGAGCAAAAATGTACAAAGAGAGTTACCTTTTTTCTCTTTTCCAGAGTAGTTCATTTAAAGATGTTTCATACTATAATGGGTTTGGTTTGGGTTTCTTTGTTTGTTTATGTTGTTAGCAGTCATTTTGAGGTTAGACATAATATTTAACCAGAACAAATTTATGAAAGAAAATTTTTGATAATTTAAATATTACATTCCCTGATGCTTATTGGTGCTTCATATGGAAATAATGTTGTTGATAGCTTTATAATTTAAAGAGAGAGCAACAAAATAGAATAGATTTTCTTTTGAGTGTGATAGCCCATTATTTTGATCTTACAAAAAAACCCCTTATATAGAATTTGTTTTCCTAGGCGAAGCTGGTAAGAATTACTCTTGCTTTTGTAAGAAACTGAAAACATTCTCCTAACTTAGTTAGACTGACAGTTTGACAGAAATTTTCTGTTATGCTTTCATCTATAGTTCCTTTAAAAGAGTTTTAATTTAAAGAAATTCGAACCATTCTGAGAGAGAGAGGCTGATCAGTTTGGTTGACTTAGGGTTTTTTCATGCAAAATGTTTGTTTGATTATAATGTGAAAAGAAAAATCCTTGAGGCATTGATAGTATTTGAAGGATGAAAAACGGATGTTTTCTAAAGCTTTACCGAAAACCTGAAGAGTTACATAAGGTATCTGTGCTATGTTACACTGAATGCTTGGGAGAATAGTCCTGTGTATTTCCAGTTGGCTATCTAGAGGTAATGGCCACATCTTGTTTTATCTCTTTTTT